>NC_088178.1:3667919-4321879 GCF_028769735.1 Zonotrichia leucophrys gambelii | reverse complement strand
GAGCTTAAGGACCTAGCTATGGCCAGGGGTGGAGACAGGTCTATACACAAGAGAGGGGCCTGTCTCCAAAAAGACAGACTCCTTTCCTTGTGCTAAATCTTGCTAATCTGTCTATCCTGACCTTAAAATATTAGCATCAGCACACATCACCTGCACCCCTCTGGCCATTGTCTGCTCCCATGGAGCAGAAATGCCATGCTGATTTTTCCCTGCAGACCTACAGACCCTCCATGCTTTAGTTCTCTGCATGAATCAAATTGGTTCCTTGGCTTGTCTGAGAAGCCAAACTGCCTCTTGTCTGCAGAGAGTCTTGGTCAGATTTTGCTCTGTGTGTTTCTCTGAACTGTGCTTTCTTAGATGTTTTCAGGAGAAGCATCATGAGACTTTTTCTTCTCCAGCTGCCTTCCCTTTTGCTATTTTAATACTTTGCCACAGCCCAAAGATCACTAGATTGTTCTCCATCATCTCCATCTCTAGAAATTGTTTAATCTGCCACCTGGATTTTAATCTCCTTATAAACCATTTTTTCATGGTTTTGAGTATGTTTCTCAGGAGGGTCGACCTCACCTTCCTGTTGGTGTCATCACCTTCTGGAAGTCTTCAGTGAACTTCGTTTTTCATCCCCTTCTCTTCACAATGCTTCTTTGGGGCTACCAGAAGGTACTTGACCATTCATATATTGCTTACCTACAGTTCTATTGCTCTCCTCCAGACTTTTTTCCTGAGGAAATTTAATTTTCAGGCAACCTTTCTGAAGGCTTGGGGATAGTTTACCAATAATGCAGCCAACAACAACTACTTTCATTGAAGCATAAAAGACGATTACTGGCTTGGAGTGGCTGAAGTGGTCTATGAAATTTCTATAGACCATGTTTCAGCTGCTGTGGAGCTCCCAGAGAAAGAAAACTTGCTGCCAGCAAGCAGCAGAGGTAGGTCTCAGGTCTGTTTGCACCACTCCCTGTGACTATACTGTCTGTCTCAGTCTTTCCACCATAATCACAGTGAGTTCCTCACAAATTCAGATTTCTTGGAGTCTCGAATGAGTTTTCTGAGAACTTAGAAGTAAATATTTTTAACTACAAAGCAGAAGGAGTTGAAGAAATTCCTTTAAAAAAAAAATCCTTAACTTTCTGTGGTGGAAAGCCTTGTTCAAAAAACCCAGTAATGTAATAATGCAGATGCTTTGAACTTCGTGTGTAGCTGCATGTGAACTGCATAAACGTGGTGAAAAGGCAAGGGAATGGTGAACATTTGATGTTATAAATACTTTCTGTAGTTATATAAGCTGAGGCCAGCTCATATATCTGGCAGAGGTCAGTGGATGCTGAGGGAGGGCCAGCCCTCCCATCCGAGGTACCTTAGGCAATGGCATCTTCCTGTCTGACTAACTGTCATGCATTTGTTCCATTCATGGCTCTGACTCAGTGTTTGGGGAAGACTGGCCCTGCAATGCAGGTTCAGCTTTGTGGTTCACTGTTTAAAGGTCCTGTGGTTTCTTGGGAATGTCCTCTGGGATAGCCCTGACCTAGGAGCAGGTTGGCTTCTTTGGGACTGGCTTGGGCAGGAGTCCTTCAGCATTGCCACAGATCCTGGCCAGCAGTAGAGAATGTCCTGGGAGCAGGAGCTTCCAGGGCTGTGGGTGTAGAGGAGGAGCACAGTCTACACCAGCACAAATCTGATGGGCTGGGCATCTCTTGTTGGTTTATCAGAGCGGCCCTGGGGACATTACCAGCTCTGCAGCTGGAGAGACAAGGTGTTGAGGAATCTTTCCAGCTGCCTGGATGTGGTTGGGTCAGCAAGTCCAAAGAAGTCTCTGGTTCACCTGCCTTGCAGTACTGGACCCCCCTGATACCAGAGGGATATGGAAGTTTTTAGCTTTGTTGTGTGAATGCTGACCTTGTGAACCTCCTTAAGCTGATTCTCAGGCACTGAAAGCCCGGTTTAGCTGATTCCCAGGCACTGAAAGCCCGGTTTAGCTGATTCCCAGGCACTGAAAGCCCGGTTTAGCTGATTCTCAGGCACTGAAAGCCCAGTTTAGCTGATTCCCAGGCACTGAAAGCCCAGTTTAGCCCTTTGCCCAGGGTAGGAGGAGGCAGAGGTGAGAAGGGAATGCCTGATCTGCAGTGGAGAGAGAGAAGGGAGGGTGGTCCTGTTGGGATGTTATGAACACTTCCACATCTTGCCTTCACAGCCAGGATCCTGCAGAGGGGAAATAGAACTTCCTGGTCCAAAGCTGGGAGCACTCCCAGCTCATCAGGGAGCAGTGGGGACAGGGAATGAAGGGATAGGGATGTTCTGGAAGGCAGAGTTCTCAGGCTGTTTCTAATTCTGCCATTTAATTAGTTGTTAAAATGAGTACTAAAAATATGATCGTCCTTGTGGAGTGTGGGGGAGGAATGGAATAGGGGAAGCCAGCAGAGAGGAGGGGACAGGGTACTGTGGCCTTGGCATCCCTCTCTTGTGACAGCTCTCTGCCCCCCTGTACTGGAATCCCATTTATTCCACCACATGGGAAGAGCATTGGGTTTCTGCAGGGAGGAGGGCTGGCTGCCTGGTCCCAGGATGCCCTGTGCCCCTGGTGCCCAGCCCTTTTCCCTGTGGTTACTGCTGCAGGATGCATGCAGGGCTTTCACATCTCATTTACTTGTTTATGAACACTATTTTCTTTCTGTGTGCACATTCCTCCTTCCAGACCTTTGGGCAGGCAGCCCCCTGCCTTGCTCAAGCTTGGGTTTGGCTGTAGAGATGCCTTTTCTTTCTGTTCTCTCTTCTCTCATGCCCTGTTTTGATTGAAATGAGAAGCAGCTTTTCTTTTATGTGCCCACTGGGTTTCCCATCAATGGGATGCCCTTTGCTATCTATAGCATTTACTAGGGTGGTAATTGAGAGGGTGATGGCTTCCAGAAACCTAAGAGTTGACAGGACAGAACACGAAGGTCCCAGAAGGATTTTTCAGCCTCTGTGCCTTCTTGTCCGTCTCCAGGCAACTAAAGGGTCAAGAGCTGACTGATGGGATGCAAAGTCCTTTGCTCTCTTGTCTCACAACTAGGAAGAAAGGGAATGCAGCTACTTTGTGTGACCCATCCTTTGCCTCGAGCCCTGGACAGAAGATCCACACTGTGGGAAGGAAGAGCAATAAACATGAATTTTGAGCTAAGAAACGGTGCCACTTGACAGGTCAGTGGTGCCTCTCAGCTCTTCCATGGGCCACACACGCAGGGTGCTCCGCAGAAGATGCCACCCTCATTTCTCCACCCCTTGTTGGAAGGGCTTGGAGAGAACTGCTCAGGGAGTCTCTGAAGGTCCCTTCCCAGCCCCCAGCTCGGTGTTCACCCAGCGTGGCTCCCCCAGGGAGTCACAGACCTGCTGGTGCCTTGCCAGGGACACTGTGGTCTGAAGAAAACCCTCTCTTGGAAGGAATGCCCTGCACTCGAGGACATGAGTGCACGGAGCTGATCCAGGAGCAGATTTCAAGCAGCCTGTGTGGCTGGAGACAGGATCACACTGTGGCCACCTGCCAGCTCTAACTTTGCTGGCAGGGCAGTGATCATCAGCAGCAGAGATGCAGTAGCAGAGGCTCTGCCGTGAGGTAGCTGGCACAGTAAATCCTCCAGGGCCCTGCAAAGGAGGGAGCAAGCTGTGCTGGAGCCAACTATTCACCACACTGCCATCCAAGCTGTCTGGGTTAAAAGTAGTTGTGTAAAAACAGCCTCCTGAGGTATGGAGGGGTTGCCTGGAGTCAGCCTGGGCACATGCTGGGGTCTGCTTTTAGCCCCCCTGTCTTGTTGATGCTTCCCAGCCCTTGCTCCTCCACTGTAAGGCAGCATGAAAAAGTGGATGGAGTGTGAAAATGAGAAGAGAAAAAGGGGGGAAATGGCCAGTGAAAAACCTCAAAACAAGGAGAAAAATGAAGAGATTCCAAAGCAATTTTAAACTGGACAAAATAAAGGAGGCGAATAAAAGGAGGCCAGCGAAGCAATTTTTTTTTTTTTTTTTTGTTTTTGAGCATCTTCTGTGGACAGTTTCCTAGCAGATGTGGTACAGAGCCATCAGCACAGGGTGTGCATCCCAGGTCAGGAGCTGGAGATGCTGGCAGTGAGCAAAGGGAAGGCTCTGTTCCACCTGGCTTTTGTCACTATCCTTGATCCTTGTTCTTCCTATCACAGATGGGCTCAAAGGAAAGGAAAAACCACTTGCCCTGCAGCCACAGTTCAGCTTAGGGCAGGATGATCATGGCTCCTGTCCATGCTGCTGCTCTTGGTATGAGGTGGCAGCTCTGGGGCAGTTTCTGGGGGACTTACCTGTGCCCATGCTCCAACATCTTTGACAGCTGAACCTGCACCCAACTGGATTGGAGACAAGCTGCCCCTCTTGTGTCCCCGTCAGTCAGGGACTGGGGTACCCCAGTGAAGAGGAGTAGGTGTGTGCTGGTTTGTGAGGATCCTGATGGGTTGATTTGCCCCTTGCTCACATGCAGACCCCTCTGAAGGGGAGGAAGAGATCTTCAGAAGATATGTCTTGGGAAATCCCACTCCAAAATACATTGAATTTGGGTCAGGTTTGTGGTAGAAGCTTAGTGGATTTGAACAATACCTCGTGACACTTTTAGTTTACCCCACAGAGTCTGGTTTGGAGGTGGAAGCAATAGGTCATGGGTAATTTCTCAGCAGGGGCTGGGGGTAGTGCACCTCAATCTCCACGTGGATTTTGGCTTGAATTTCTCAGCAGGGGCTGGGGATAGTGCACCTCAATCTCCACGTGGATTTGGCTGAATCTGGCTTCTAGTTGGTGCAGCTAAGTGTGTTGGGACATGGCTCATCACCTTATTGTCCTCACCTGCCAGGGCAGCTGGCCTGCCTTAGACAACTGTCTGGGCCAGGGAGGGACTTCTGTCCTCTGCTTCAAAAGATGATCCCTGTAAAGGCACAGCATGGCTCAATGTGGTGCTCTGGCTCTAAACCTCCTTTGGAGCTGTGTGATCCAAAGCAGACACTGAATTCCAACTGTGCTAAAAGATGCAGAGGGCAGCAGTAGCTGAAATGATGGAAGATATTGAGGGGGAATAGAGTGGGGGGGAATAGAGAAAAACCACCCACCCTGCTCCAACCCAAGAGGGCAAAGGAGCCTCTTCCTATCCTATGAGAGGCTGAATAGTTCCATCTTTGTGTGTCCATCTTTGGATCTCCATCTGGCCCCTCGTCTGGAAGCACAACGAGCGGAGTTTTACCTCTCCCAGGTGAGTAGTGACAGGTGCCCACTGTCCCTTTCTTGCAATGGTGCTCTCTGTACTTGCAATTCCAGGTGGAGTTGTCCTCAACCCTGCTTACTACGGCATGCCTGGCCACACCAACACCATGATCCACGAGGTGGGGCACGTCCTTGGGCTCTACCACGTCTTCAAGGGAGTGAGCGAGAGGGAGTCTTGTGATGATCCCTGCAGGGAGACCACTCCATCCATGGAGACAGGAGACCTCTGTGCTGACACTGCCCCCACCCCAAAGAATAAACTCTGTCGGGATCCAGACCCCACCAATGACACCTGTGGCCAGACACATTTCACAGGAACACCCTTCAACAACTACATGAGTTACACAGGTAACGAGTAATCCTTGCTGGGAGTCACAGGGGGTCACCTTCCTTAAAACTTGGGTTTCCCTCCATCAGTAGTGCCTTTCCTCACTCCCTAACCAGCAGGGAACCCTCCTGGTGGATTGGGATGTCAGGCAGTGCTTGCAGTAGCTGCTTAAACACTTTCTTCCCTCTGGCTGTTTCTATCCATCCCTCTCTTCCTGCCAGTAGGGTGCTGGGCATGCACCAAGGCTGCTCTTGTCCGTGTGTGCCTTTGTTCTCCAGTCCTGAAGTAGTAGGAGTAGTAGTTGTTGTTGTTACTATTAATATTAATACCCTCCTGACCCCTTTTGGCATAGTTCCCAAGGCATGCCCAGGGGGCTGGCGTTTCCCCTGCCATGCCAGGAGTAGCAAAGCTGCAGGAGCAGTTCCATGCCCCAGGCTGACCCTCCTGCGGTGGCACTGCCCAGGTGCGGGGACCTGGAGCCGCTGTGGCAGTGCCATCTTGTGGCTTTGGGGACACACGACACCAGAGAGCCCCGGCAGCACAGCAGCCCTCCCTAGAAGTCCCCGAAAAAGTTTATCCAGGAGCAAAGGGTGCATGTTGGCATGGCCTAACTCTCGGCCCTCTCTTGTACCCAGATGATGAGTGCACCAACAGCTTCACCCCCAACCAGGTGGCCCGCATGCACTGCTACCTGGACCTGGTGTACCAGCACTGGGGACACAGCAGGAAGCCAGCGCCCATCCCGATCCCCCCCATGGTCACCGGGCAGACTCAGCACTCCCTCAGCATCTACTGGCTGCCTCCCATCAGCGGCGTCCTGCACGAGAGGTGAGGCACCGTGCTCCTGGGCTTGCACAGCAAGGGACACGGGGTCTCTGTGCTCCCCTTCCCACCCTGCAGAGCCCTGGGGCACCAGAGCCAGGCTGCTGCCACGGCCCCCTGGCACATGGGCTCTCCTGCAAGCTTCCCGCTCTTGGGGTGCCGGGAGGGGAAGCCAGAGAGCATCAGCAGGCAAAGCCAGCCCAAAAACCCCAGAGTGCAATCAGGGGATGAAAAATGAGCTTCATTTAGCACTTATTGTATAAAGTAGCTATTTACCAGGAGGAAATGCAGCCTTGTGGTTAAGGCAGGGAGCTTGAACCGCAAGAGCTGGGTCTCGTTCCCAGCGCTGTCATGGGCTCGCAGAGCAGCTAACTGGGGGTAAGTCAGGAAACTTTTCAAGCCAGAGAAATGATGCCAAGGAGCCAGAGCTGTTTGGCTGTTGAGGAGTGCACAGCCATGAGTGTTGGGTGGATGTCTGTCTATTCCCCACTAAGGGAGTCACCAGGACCTGGAAACACCACCAGTGTCTCTATTCAGCAGCCCCTCTTACTAATAGATTTCAGTTTCCACCAGATATTAGGTGGTGAGACTTTATTTTTAGGGGCTTTTTTTGCTTATGGGATCATAAGCACGTACATAAAGAGCTTTTGAACTTGTTTTGAAGCTGCTTCATAAAGCTGTCTTTTATAATTAAAAGAAAAATGCTGTTTGATGGCAGCTGGGGCACTCTTGGGTCAGTGTTTGCTGACTTTTCAAAGAATGGGTGCTCTCTACAATGGCCCTTTTGCTCAGGAGTAACAAGAGCACATGCATGTCACCCCACAGACAGGAGAGGCTCAGAGTGCTGGGCAGCCTGGAGTCATGCAAATAAACTGCTTTGTTGGGGAATGAAGTGATTTGGGAGCAGGAAAACATGGGTCTAGAAGGGAGACCCTTTGGAACCCATCCCAAGTTGTCTCTCATAACTGTCTCAGGAGCTGATCCATTGTGGCAGTCCTGAATCCCCTGAGAAGAACTGGTCAAGGAAAGTGGATGAGGCTGGCCCTTATAATAGAAAAGTACCTTTTTCTTTTCTGGAGAGCATGGCAATTGATATTATTGTGACTGGTTTGTATTGCAATAATGCTGAAAGCCAAAACTTGACTCTGGGTTTAGCAGAGAGCACCTTATTTGCACCCACTCTAGTCCAGAGGCATTGCCCTGGGATGTGTGGGGTCTGTTAGCTCTGACTGGCAGGGATGGGATCCATCCAAGACTACCCAGAGAGCATGGAGAAGAGGAGAGATTAAATCCAGCCTGTCCCATGAGCGCTCATATTTCCCTGTCTTTGAAGAAGCTGATTGCAAGCAGGATGGATTTACCCAGGGAGATTGAGACCTTAGCTCTTCTTCTCCACCTCCCTGTGTGGTGGCACCTGGGCACATGTGTCTGGGGAGTTGTCTGTTCCTCCTCAGCCATGTCAGGGTGTGTGCTGTGCCAGCAGGGAGCAGGACAGGCTGTGTGACAGCTGTGCTGAGGATGGCACCTTCCGGCAGTACGTGCACGAGGCCTCTTCCCCCAGAGTCTGCGACTCTTCTGGCTACTGGACCCCAGAAGAAGCAGAAGGTAAATGTCTCCTTGTCTCCTCTTTCTTCCTGTCTGGGAGTCCCCAGGCAGAATCTTTCTGGTACAAGAAAAAGAATTTTTAAATTTTTTTTCTTTTAGAGAATTAGTTGTCTTCTGTAGTGCAGGAAGGATTTCTTGGTACCCGGGAAAAATCTGGTAATGGTCAGATGGCTTTGGACAAACTGAATGGCACCCCAGTATTACCCCAAATCATTGTTCAGGTGTTGTTGAAAGATACTGACTGAAGGGAAAAGCACTTAACTGAAATCAGTCTTAAAATACAGATCTTGGGACCTCATTCAAAACCTCAGGGACAGTCACAGACTTTAATGTAGTCTTGTTCAAAGAGAGCAAGAGGAGCTCTGTGCTGAGTCCCACTGAGTCTATGCCAAGCCCTGGGCAGTCCCTTCCTCCCTAGCCGGGCCAACTCCTGCATTACAGGAGCTGGGCATTACAGCTTCCCTTGTGCTGAGACCCAGATGTTGGTTTAGAGACCCACCTTGTGGGCACAGTGGTGACTTTCAGGGTGACACAGTTGCCATAGGAGCTGTTGGGCTTTTCTCGCTGCCTCAGCTCCTCCAAGAGCAGAGTAGAAGAGGCAGGAGAGCAGGGGAGCTGATCCTGGGAGCTGAGTGAGGTGCATGTGCTGAACCATGCGGAGCCAGGGGACGTGGTTCTGTGTGTCTGTAGTTATCACAAGTGCTTGTTTGCTCTGATGAAAAGAGAGTTTGTGTGTTTCAGAAACTTTTAGACTTGTCTTATATGGGTGAAGGCTTTGAATTGGTGCTGGGCCCTAAGAAATGCTTTCAGTGGCTAATGAAGACAAGGGTGTTTCTACTACAGAATGATTAATTCCAGTGATCCTTTTTAGGTCTGAAAGGCCAGCACTCCATTTCTCTTGCTGAGTGCTTATCCACCATCAGGGGAGGCAGGCTGGGGCTCTGAGGTTAGCCTGGGTACTATCCTGGAGGATCTTCTGGAAAAACAGCCTGGAAAAGCAGCAGGTCCTACTTCCCTGCTTTGGACCTGGCCCCTTCCTAAATATGACCTGTCCTAGCCTGTGCTTGTGCAAAGCTTCAATCTCTGCTCTGCTTGGAGCATTCAGGTGCCCTTGGCAAAGTTTCTGCACCGGTGAGGCTACAGAGCAAGCTTCACCTTCCTCAGCCGTGTCTAGGCTGTCCTTAGGTCTCTGCACTGTGTCCAGCTGCAGTGTGGATACCACTGTTCCCATTTGAGAGGGCTGTGAGTCACCAGGTCTGCTGGACCTTGTGTATATGTGCAAGTTACTCAGGAGCTGGGAGACCAGTGGGGATTATTGCTTTCCAGGATGTTAGGGAAGGTGCCACCAGGTCTAGGACATGTGGGTGTGTGGTTATAGCCTGGAGGTGCTAAAGCAGGCTATAGGGTGTGGGTCTGCTGTGAAACCAGGTTTTCACCATCTCCCTCCCTGTCCCAGGTCCTCCGGACGTGGATCAGCCCTGTGAGCCCAGCCTGCAGGCCTGGAGCCCGGAGCTGCACCTGTATGACATGAACATGACGGTGCCCTGTCCCCAGCCACACGGCTGCATCCTGGAGCTGCGCTTCCTGCACCCCGTCTACCCTGACTCCCTCACCCTCTGGACCACATACCTCTCCACAGGCTCTCCCAAGGCCCTGTCTGATGTTGAAATCCTGACAGAGCAAGGGGAGTCCATCCACCTGGGCCCCCTGGACACCTTCTGCGATATCCCCTTTACCGTGAAGCTCAATATCCCTAAAAAGATGATTGGAGTTAAAATCTACACCTTTGACGAGAGGATGGAGATAGACACAGCCCTGCTGACCTCCAGGCCCCAGAGCTCCCTGTGCTCTGCCTGCAGACTGATCCAGTACCGGGTGCTCCGTGACCCCCCCTTTGCAGACGGGTCCCCTGCCACCCCCCTGCAGGGACATCGCCACTTCATGGACACGTGAGTCACAGGCTGCTCTGTCTTGGGCTGAGTCAGGTTTGATTACCTCCTTGTGTCTTCTCCCTTGGAATCCCTGGGTGGTTTTTCTTCTGTTTTGGTTTTCCTGCTGTCCCCCTGCTCTGGGAATTACTGCATCCATTGAGCAGGGGTGTGGCAGACCCACCATGCTAGCACAAGTCTTCTCCATGAGCCCAGTTAAGTAGAAGGAGCTCATTAAACCCAGAAACATTTTCCCCATCAAATCAACCCATAAAATTGCATTTCCCCCATCAATACAATGAGTAAAATAATTACTCGAGCTAATTCCACTTCTCCCCAGGTCAGAGCCTTGGGAAACAAGCAGCCTGACCTAAAAGAGACTCTTTTCACAGGCTCTGCCTCTGGCAGAGTATGAAGACATGTCAGATTTTGGTACTGAATGGATGTATACACGTGATGTCTATAGTTGTGATGAGCAAATCTCAGTGTTGCAGATGTTGCTGCTCCCTCAAGTTCTCTCTGTCCCTGCAGGGAAGTCACTCCTGGGCAGGTGTACCACTACCAGGTGCAGGTGGTCTCTGGGACAACCTCAGGAGAAGCGTCCCCACCGCTCGTCCATGTGCATGGAGCACCCTACTGTGGGGATGGGAAGGTGGCCACGTAAGTTGGAAAGCTCCTCAAGCTCTCAGCTGAGGTTCTTTAAGCTGTCAGATCATCCTGCCCCAAAGGAAAGCAGCAGGTAGGTCCTCCATGCTCAGGTACATGGCTGAAGCTGCTGCACAAAATCCCTCCAGCAGACTGAGCTGTGGAGCTTGTGTTTTGTAAAATGCTATGTGCATAGGAGATGGAGATGGTCTGCATGAGGGGTCCAACCTGAACATCATCTGTTCTTGACTTCAGAGCTTGAAGAGAACTGTTGCAGAGTCCAGCCCAAAGGATCTGCCTTTGGAAGTGGGCAGGATAACTTTTTGCTCAGGACCCTGCAGGAGCAGCTTCTGCAATGAGCACAGTCCCACATGGTGTGGTGTCTTTAAAGAGCTGTCCAGTCTCTGCTCAGAAACGCCAAATAATGAGGGAAGCCCAATGCTGAGAGAGCCCAGTGCTTCACCTGCTCTGCCTGGGAGACAATTATATCAGATTTCCTTATTTGAGCTTTTTCAGACTTCAGCTTCCAGGATACTCAGGATCACTTTCATTTGAAATCAGTTTTCTTAGCAGGGTAAGGAAAGGGAAAGGCAGAAGAACCTTTTGTCTCTCCCTTCTCCTGCCTCCTTCTCCAGCTCCCACTGAAACCCCAGCCCCATTTCAGAATCTCCTTTCTCCAACACTTGCTTTCTCCAGCAACAGGTCTTCCTGATGCATAGTTCTATACTTTTTCCATTCTCCCAGAGTTCTTGCCTCAGTTTTACAGCAAAGTCACAGTACAATCATGTCTGCTCCCAAATGCTGTGACTTCAGCCTCTTTTTATCCCCTGGCAAGGTGTTTTCTCTATCTAATTCCATGTATGGTTCTTCCTTTTGAACTGCTTCTGTAGAAACAGAACCAAGATAAGGGGTCCTCACTGATGACTGGACAGGAGCACAGGGGTGTTGAGTCAAAGGTGGTAATAATACATCTGGCTGTTGCCCTCTTAGGAGCCTGGAGGAGGAATGTGATGATGGGGACTTGCTGGATGGAGATGGCTGTTCCAGGAAATGTAAAAAGGAAAAAGGCTTCAACTGTGTTGGTGAGTCCAACTGGATTGAGACAGGCCCAAATGGATTGGCTCCTTTTGAGGCAGGAGCCAAAACTGTACATTATGCACACTGCTCCTTAGAGCAGAGGGCCATGCGCCTCATCACAGCAGAACCTGGATTTGCAGCTGGAGTGATCCGTGGGTCTTGTGGTGGGAAAAACCCCAGGCTAATGAGACAGCAAATCTCTTATAATGAGAGAAGTGTGTGGCTGGGGCCTGGTTTGTAAGCAGCTCACCCCTGTTCTCCCTGCAGGGGAGCCAAGCCTGTGCTACGTTCACGATGGGGATGGTGTGTGTGAGCCCTTTGAGAGGACAAGCAGCATGCTGGACTGTGGTCCCCACACTCCTGAGGGGTTTGTGGATCTGTGGGCAGTGAGAGCCTACTCCTCCCATCAGGATGCAAAGTCCTGCCCTGCTTCCCTGGTCACTGGAGAGCCTGTGGTGAGGGTGAGTGAATTCATGGACAAAAAAAATGACAAAGTCTGTGCTGGGGAATACACAAACAAAATCAGCTCTGGAAGCACTCATTGATTATTATCTTCCCAACCAGGGACTGAGTGGAAGACTTGGGCATTGCTCACCTTCCTCTTACATCAGTCCCTGAGTTCAGGAGCTGCAGTTCATGGAGAGGTGCTTCATCCTGCAGGGAGCACCTCCCCAGCCATCATTTCACTGAGCAGTGACCACCCCATCCCACCGGCCAAACGCTCAGCTTGGAGCATGTGACTTGTCCCACTCTTGGCTCAAAAAAAATCCTGTCAGTCTGATACCTTATAAGGTCAGGGCCTGAAAGGATGAAATCACACACACATCAGCATCTGTACTGCTCCCAAGCCCTCTGATCTGAAGCCAAGGAAAAATCAATGGGAGAATTCCCATCTTTCATATGGGCTTTGGAGCAGAGCCTGGAGGGGATTTTGCCTGATTGGTGTTAACGTGGTGTGTATGTTCTTTCCTAGCAAGCTGAAGAAAGGCAAGAAATATGTAAAGAGATCACATTTAGCCCTTTACACATGTGTTTCTACTGATTTGATGAGAGGAATGATCTTCTTGAGACCTTCAGCAGGATTAAACTGCCCAGATACACGTCTGATGGGGTGCCTTGGGCTTAGGTGTCTGTTCCTTCCCAATGACACCTGTATCTCCCAGGTTTTGTCTGCCAGGCCTGTGGGGATGTCTGGGATGCCACAGGGCATTGAATGGAACAGAAGAGTGTTATTCAGGCTAGTGAATCACACCTTTGTATCTTGTGAGCCCAGCCAAAATTAGGATGCCATGTTCTCACCTGCCAGCTCACAGCTTGGCTCATGGTTTGTTACTCAGCCCCACAGACACCATGAGATGCTTAAACAACACATTTACAGCACTCCAAAGTGGCAAAGGTCTCCTGTGCACATGTGTGGGCAGTGAGATGTCACTTAGGAAGCCACATCCTCACTGTCTTCATGCTAAGAGCCACCTTGGGGTCCTTCCCAACATTTGGTCAATCTTCCTTGAAGTTTTGTAGGTGCTATTTTTCTCTACTTTCCTTGCAACCAACTGGGTTGAAATAAATCTCTCCTTTCAGGTATGTAAATCCCACCTTCATGAGGTGCCAAGGGACCTGTTGGAGGCTGCTTGGTTTCCCTGTGCCCCCAGCCAAGAGAATGCTCAGGACCCAAATGAGAAGATGCTTTTGGGTGACGAGGGAGTTTGGCTCCAGGTAAGTGAGGGTGTGTAGTCAGGCACAAAGGATCTGTTTGTCTTTACCCAGCTCTGGTGACAAAACCCATCCTTTTCTGTCCTGTAGGAGCTACAGCAACCTCTTAAACTACTCATGTAGTACTACATATACTACTGCACTCTTTGTAAATCCCAAAATACCTGTGTCTGGATCTGTCCTAGTTGCCCCATTCCCACTGTGAGCAGCAAACCCATCCTGGGGCAGATTGCCAGGAGAAGGACTGTGCATGAAACCAAAATACCACAGAAATGCCTGGAGGCTGAGAAACAACTTGCTCCTGACTCTCCCCTGCAGTCAAGCTGTGCTTTAACACCCACAAAGGGCAGGCACAGGCTGTGTTTGAAGTCCTGGTTGCCTTTGTTCCAGTAGCAGAGGGCAGCTGGATGTCCTCTGCCATCCTGAGGGGTCCTGAGCACCCCAAGCCCACACCAACCAGGTCCTTGTGATGGCTGCAGAGCAGAGGTGGCATTTCTGTGCCCCAGGATGTTGGGCGTGCAGCCCAGCAGGGGCTCAGGGGCTGCTCCAGGGAGGGTCCAACCCCTCCGTCCCAGCAGGTAGAGAGAGGAGAGGGACGGAGCAGGGCTGAGGGTTGGGCCACTGGGATTTTTACAGCGTTGGGTTTCTGACCACAGGCACAGTTTAGAGGTTTTGTGGCTGCTGCCTGGTGTTGCTGGAAAGCCAGGCTCTGGCATGCTGCTCCCTGTGCACTCTGAGGGGCAGCTCGCCCTGTTTTGGTCGAGTTCTCTAGAGAAGGCCTCTTCCCCCAGATGCTCAGACAACTCTGAATCATCAAACCTCAGTCAACAAACGTGGGTACTGCTCTGAGGTCCTCTGTTTCTCCAAAACAACTTCCTTAACCTTCTAATTTTCCCTCTCTTCCTTGTCTGTGTGCAGTTTGTGGCTTCAGTCTCTGGCCCTGACAAATGTGCCTCCTTTCCTCCTGTGCTGAGGGGAAAGCAGTAATCCTCCCCCTTGGCCTTACCTAGATGAAAGCTTGCTCTCCACTTCTCAGCAGGGGTTAAAACATGTTACACTTTTATTGGAGCTTGTGGTCAGTCCTTTTCCTCTATGGATGTTTATACTAAAGACTTTCATTACTGGTTCTCTGTGCTCTCTCTAGGAGTGCTATTATTTTCCGCCCATAAAATTATTTATGGGCTAGTAATAAATATACCCTTTTTTCCTTTTTTTTTTTTTTTTTTAAGAGTTGGCCTGATTGGTAACATATTGGGTTAGGAAAGATGGCTTTTTGTTAACGATTTGCCTAGCACAGCTGCCTGCCCAGACAGGAGTGGTGCTGTTGGTGCATGTGTGTACCCATGTGCACGGGGTGCTTGGTGTCCACCAGCTCTCAGGGCCATTTCAAAGCTGTTGCACCTGTGTCTCCTGGGGTAGAGCTGCACCACAAAACTCATCAGATGGCAGGAATCACTCCTGAAGAGGTGGCAGCAATGAACAAGAAGAAGGGCTGGGTCAAAGAATGGTTAGGGTTGGAAAGGAGATTAAATGCCCTCTTCTTCAAGCCCCACTGCCATGAGCAGAGACACCTTCCACTAGACCAGGTGGCTGAGATCCCCATCAGATCTTGAGTGTTTCCAGGGATGCACAAATGCTCTGGAAATCCAGTGCCAGTGTTTTAGTGTGCTCACTGTCGTGCCATAATTAGAGCAAGAGATATGTGTGTCTGTGCCACTGCACACAGCATTTGCCATACCCCTTGGGTCTGTCTGCACATGAGAATTGTTACAATTTGCCCATCTCCAGCCATGCTTTGTTCTCAGTTTTTAATACACCTGATGAGGAAAGACATCAAAACCACTTGTAAGCCAGTCAGGATGTGTAATGCAGGAAATTAAAGAAGCAGGGAGAGGGAGGGAGAAAAATTAAGAATTATATGTGCTGTGGCCAAGCACATAATATGTATTGGAAAGGATTGGGATGTTAATCAAGGCAGCTGCTATTGGCCTAGCTTGGGGCCAGCACCTTTCACCCTCATGCAGATGTAGGAAGGGAAAGACAGAACTCTTCACCTCAGGATGTGTAGTCCAGGGAAAGCCTCACCTGACTTTTCCAACTGCCTCTCCTCCCCTGAGGAACCACACTTGGAGGTTGGGTTCAAATCCTTCAGGTCCCTGGGACTTCACAGCTCTGTCCTGGACGGCTCCTTGTCTGTAAGCACTGCTGGCTCTTCTCTCTTTCTTTTCCTCCCTTCTTGCTTTCCTGTTTCTTTCCCTTCTTCCTCCACTTATCTCACAGGGGTAGACAGTGGGGATATACCAAATAAAAACATTGGAGCCCTCTGGTCCACTCCTTGCAGCCCTGTAAGCCAGCAAGCGCTAGCTAAGGGAGCAAGGAGACACCAGTGGGGCCTTGCTCATGGGGCTTTTGCTGCTGAGCACCTCCCTGCAGGGTGGGAGCCCCGGCCTGAAGCCCAAGGTTTTCTCCTGTTCCTGTGTGTGAACAATGCCTGACGTGGCATGAACCACCCTGAGGCGAGGCTGCCATCACAGATTGCGTCGTTGTCCCCTTCATTCCCACAGTCTGCTCCTTGGGCTGTGCCTGGCCAGCCAGGACTTGTCTTCTTTCCAAATACACCTTTGCCTCGAATTTCTGAGCTTCCTCCACGCCAGCATTCCACAAAAACTCTGTATCGGGAGGATCTCGATCAAAACACATCTCAGCACTAGTGGGGTGGGGGAGGAAAACATTTCTGTCCTCTTCCAAGGAACATCTGCTCTGCCATGATTGATGCCATGTGTTTCCCAGCTACTTCCAGCTGCCTTCAGGGCTGTAGACAAGTAGCAAGCTGCTGGCTCTCCTTCCTAGCAGGCAGGGCTTCTTCCCATGAATCTTTCCACGTGTTGGCTGGTGGACAGTTTGCTCTTGCAGTGGCTACTGGGGGCATTCTTTGGGCTTGTTTTGGTTTTTGTCTTTTTTGAGGGCTTTTTTTATTGAAAATATTTTGGTGGCAAGGCTGGTGTCTGTTTTCCCCAGGTGACTCACTTGCCTGGCCAGCTCTGTGTGGGGTGGGAGTCCGAGCGTGGTGAAGGGGGAGCAGGAAGGAGGTTGTCTAGGTCTTGCTCAGTGTGGATGCTGTGAAGATGCTATAAATTTAGGTCAAGGTGGGGCTGAATATGTGAAGAGAAGGCTGGTAAAAGGAAGAAGGGAAATTCAGAGGGAAAGGACTGTTTTGGCTCCCTTCCTTCCTCCTCCCCATTTCTGCAGCCCTGCAAGGTCTCTGACCCCTTATCCCTGTTCCCTCTTCCTCTCTCTTGTCTGTATGGGCTCTGAGAAGCTGTATTTCGTGTGCCTGCTCTCAGAGTGTGTCCTGCCCTCTTTCCTAGGTGTGCTTTGAGAGACCTGCAGTGCCCACCTCTGTGCTGCTCTTCCTGGCCTCCCCTGGCTCTGTCCCAGGCCAGCAGCCCAAGCCGGTGGTGGCCGTGCAGCTGACTGACACAGAAGGACAGAACAGCTCGTTGGGTGAGAACCTCTGGGTGTGACACCAAGGGGACACCAGAGCCACCACCCACACAGCTGGGATCTCCCACTGCTGTCTCCCCTGCCCTCCAAGCTGGTCTGTAGGTGTGTGGGGAGAGCAGATGTAAACCCTGGAGCTGGCCTGGTCACGTCTTCCTTCTCCTTGTCTCGCAGGGACGTACGAGCTGTCGTGTCAGCACAACCCCCTCATCATCAACATGACCCACAGCCAGGAAGACCCACTCCCCCAGGTTGCTTCAGTGCTTCTCAACTTCTCCTCTCCCTTTGTGGGCATTGCAGCTGTGGCCTTGAGGACCCTGGCTCAGCCTGGCTCCTCTGAGCCCCTCAGCACCTGCCTCCTGCAGCACCAGGAGGGATGTGGCCATCAGTGCTACAGGTAGGGATGGTCTCCTCGGGGCACCCAGGGTTGCTGCTCTCCTCTGGGAATTTGTGTTTGAGTTCTGGAGTGTTTATCTTCTCACTGAGTGCTTTGTGACTGTCCTCAGATGGATTTTGAGGTATTGTTGGAAGATCCGCTGTGTTGTCTTGATTTGCTTATCTTGCGGGAGGGAACGGGAAGGCAGAAACCAGATTTTGTGCATGGCCTCTGCATCTGTAGAAAACTGTGCCAAAGGACTGATTCCTGGTGGGAAGACCAAGAGGAGTTTTAAAATGGCTGTGAAGTTATCACTGGGAGTTTTTGCTAAAGCTGAAGCTTCTTCAGCACTTATTTTACAAACTCCACTTCCATCCATTCCGGTCTTCCCCATGCTGCTGAAGGTGGGGATGGAGCTCTCCTCATCCTCTCTGTTCTCGCTCCCAGTCCATCCAGGCCCCTCACAGAGTCTCACACTGCCCTGCTGAACGTGGTGATAATGCCAACAGAGGCCTCAGCACTTCAAATCTGCCAGGTCTGGCTTTGCTTTCAGATCCCAGGCTCCCTGAAGCTACACAAAGTGCTGATCCAGGGCTCCAGTTCAGCCAGTTACTCAAACCACACCACTGGGAATACTGATTTTTGAGTTGAGCTTTGCTGGAGCTTTGGGTTTCTTCAGCGCAGAAGGGCTTTGTCTAGGGTCATCTCATCACTGTTCTTGTCATGTTCTTTCTGTTGATGGCCTGGATCATCAGGGTGAACATCCCTGATAACAAATGAGAGTGTGTGTTTGTCTTAAAGCCTGTGGGATTGTGGTACAGTTGATTTATGTAGAATTCTGGAAGCCATGAATATCCTGAAGTTGCTTTTTACTTTTTTTTTTTTTATAAGTGCATGTGTGATTTATACAGAAACATAAATCTTAGTGAGTCAGTATATAAATATTATTCTCAACCTTACATTAAAAGATCAGTGTTCACCTGAAATGCAGCGTGTTTCCTCCTGGTAGCTGTTACAGCAATGTACCCACATGCTTCTAAGACTGTGGCCAGCTGATGTGGTTTTTCAATTACATTTTCTCATCCCTTAAAATAATCTTGCATTCTTGTTGCTTGAGAGCTTCCCCCTTCCCCTGAGAAGTGACTGCAAGGAAGAAAAGACTCACTGGACACAGCTGAGCATTGACTGGGGATGAGGAGATCCCCAAATAGGGGCAAATAGAGAGGAAAATAGATATTTTCCTCATAGAAGTCGCATTATAGCTGAAGCACAAGCCAGTTCCTGTATTGCCAAGGCACACCAAGCTGTGTCTCTCCCTTTTCCAGGGGCACAGCAGGATCCTTGTGTCTCCTGTGTCTCTTCTTCTCTTGTTGCCTTCCCCTAGGCTCCCCATGGCCTTGACTTCACAGCAGTATGCTGGAATTGCAGGTTATGTGTGTGCCCTTAGCAAATACTCAAAGTAAATCAGATTCCCAAAGTTTTCAGAGTAGAAAATTCTATTTAGAGTATTGATCTTCAGAATTGAAGTCTTGAATATTCAGGGTGGGGAGGTTAGGCTTACAGCCTCGAGTAGCCACACTAAAAATAAAGGATCTTCCTTTGTTAAGTCAGGAAACATTCAAGTATGCCCCCTTTATTATATTTTTAAAATCTATTCTATCTCCAAAAGTAATGCAGTATTTTTAAAGGTTAACAATTAATTTTATATAAGGTGATTATATGAAATTAATTGTTAACCTTTAAAAATACTGCAATGCATTACTTTTGGAGATAGTATATAAAAATACTGCAATAACCTGTGGATTCTGGTGGTGAGCAGGGGACGAAATCCCCTATAAAAATTGAGGAATAGAAAATCTTGATAGGCTGGGAGATATTTGACTGTGAAAGAGCCCAGGACATGCATGTTCCTGCAGCAGAGAGCTGGACTGACCGTGTGCACGCAGCAGCCTCATGTACACAGTACGTGCGGGCGAGGGCTTTCCCAAAATAACCTGAGAAAGGACAGTAACAAAAGCAACAAAGAAATGAGATTTCCTGCCTTCAGCCTAGAAATGCTCACTGCCAAAATAATAAATATGTGACAGGTTGGTATTTCTGTAGCATCTTTCATCTTGAAGGATCTTGCCGTGCTTTGCAGGCTGGGGAAAGCATAGAGATGAAACATAGAGATGGTTTCTGCTGATGAAGTGCAGCTTTCTCCAGGTCAGGGTGCAACAGGTGTTTGCCTCTAGAAAAGTACACACTTGTTTTGAAGGAAGTGTCACCTTTTGAGGTGCTGAAGGTTGGCAGAGCATTGCAGAGCAAAGCAGTGCCGTGTCCCCGCTGCCATCCCCAGGAACCCTCTCTGCTGTCTCTGCCAGAGGATCAGGGCTTGTCTGTGCATTCTACTCACAATCACAACCTTATGAGGTCAAGCAGAAATCAGACTTTTAACACATTTCCACCCAGGAGACCCAAAGCTTCAGGCTTTCATCCTTTTCTTTGCATTTTTAAACTGAGCCACAGTCCCTCCTGTTTAGCTTGGTGCAGGCTATACACTGAACCAGGGGAACATTTTTCATTTCCTCTGTTATGTGTATTTTTAGCTTGCTTTTATTTTCAGTGTCTTTGATTTTATGTTCACATATGCTGGGAAATGCCTGGGTGGGTTCACAGGAAAGGTGCTACAATAGGTGATCTGCTTTGTGTTTGTATCTCCTGTGTGCAAACTCTCCTCTGCTTCCCCAAAAGTGCAAAAGTGGGTGTAAGGCATCAAGGGGAGTTGGGTTTGGATTCCTTTAGTATGAAAAATTGAGGTGAGGGAGAGAAAATCAGATCCAGGAGGGAGTTGTTTACATGTTTTCAATTTACAAATTTTATTTAGCAGAGAGGGCTGTTTCCCAAACAGGTTTTGTTTGGTTTGTTTTCTTTCTTCCAGGCACCAAATTTATACAGGTTTAATTTATGGGCTGCATGTCTGATGGCATGAAGATTTATGGGCACCCTGGTAGACATGCTGGTGTCTTATTTCACAGAAATGTAGAATAGTTTGGGTTGGAAGGGACTGTAAAATCCTGATTCTTTGCCTCTGGCTTAGGGTGCCCCATGGATGGAGTCCCTGTCTCTGGAGGGATTTAAAACACATGTAAACATGGCACTTGGAGACATGGGGTAGTGGTAGCCTTGGCACTGCTGGATTAATGTCTGGCCTTAATTTTACAGGGCTTCTCCAGCCTAAATAATTCTGTGTTTCCAGGATCCTGATAACCACATTTCCTGGGGAATGGGCTCATCTCTGCCTTTGAGACTTCTAGAGGTGCTTCTCCTCCAGCATCAAAGCCTGTTGACCTCTCGCACGTCCCTTGACCGGCTGAGGGGCAGTGGTGGCCAAGACTGTGCTGTAGAATATGTTATTAATGTTAATTTAAACTAAAATTTAGATTAATGTCCAGCTGGAAGGTGTCACAGGTACCCCCTGGAGGGCCAGACACCATTTCATGGACTGCCCCATCCCATTAGCTCTCTGCAGTCTAATAAGATTCTTGAGATTAGTGCTCTATATATGGGCTTTTTGGGAATGCTCAAGATGTCTTCTGCCTTTCCCTGAGAGTAGCTAGGGAAAAAAATATCTCCCAGCACAGATTTTTCACCAGTTTGATCTTGAGTCCAACACAGTAACTGAACAGCTTTCAAACAGGGTGCTTGGTGTCACCTTACAGATACATTGAGGGAATGTGAGTTCCAACACAGACCAGTTGAGTTCCCATGTCCAGTGAGGAAGGGAGCGATCACTGGGAGACCCCAGGTTTGCCAGCAGAGCCCTTGGTTTTCTGCAGCAGAAATCCAGTCTCCCCATTCTGCCCTGCCCTTCCTGATGTCACACACGGGCACAGGGATTTTTCACAGGCACTGGATTAAATGCATCCTTCAGAGGGTTCTCTTATCTCCTTTCACAAGCTGCAGGAGGTGATGAGCACACCATCACCCCTGCTGAGCTATTCTCATATCCAGTAACCCTCTCTGCTGAGAAGGTGCCTCTGATTTCAAGATGAAAGTTGTTGCTTTTGCTCCATCCTTGTCAGAAAGGTCTGATTGCCTCCTGCCAGCAGACAAACAACTTTTCTGTGTCTATGTGTCTGCACAGAGATGTCAGATCCCCTCACTATCTCCTCTCTGTCATGATAAATATTTTTTCCACTTTAATTCTTACAGCTTAAGTCTTGAAGCCCAGCTATGGCTTCTGCTTCCAGCTCCTTTTTGAAATCCTTCTGCTATTTTTATGTCTTTCATGGTGACGGATGTGGCTCAGAAATTAATTCCTCTGGACAAGATGAGAAAATGAGGTGGAGTGTGGTCCTGTGGAGATGGGATATGGATAAAGATGTTCTTTGGGTACAGGCTGTCCTGGCTGAGGTTGGGAAGGTGACTACACCAAACCTGACATCCCATTCAACCTCATTTTCCATGCAACTATTTTGGTGTAGTGAACAACAACAAAAAAACATGGAAAGGAACTGTCTGGAAATACATTATGTGCTCTTGCTTCTTTTTTTCCCCTTTCCACTATGGCTCTGGAGGGGCCAGCAGGTCATTTGATGTCTTGCTGGTGCCTTCCCCCTGTCTCTGAGGCGGATGACAGCAGATGACTCACAGGGATGGTACTTTTTGCCAAGTTTCTTTTGGAGTCACGTAGAGAAGCAAACACCTTTTCTTGAGATGGCAACCTCAGTGCAGATTGTGATCAAGAAGCATCACCACCGTTGGGTCTGTACACGCAGCCTGCTGCCACAAGGATGCCTGCCATCAGATTTACTGGAAAAGTGAGACCTTTCACCCTGCCTGGAGGGAGACATTCCCAAGTATTTCCAAAACACCTTTTCTCATTTCCTAGCTATTCTCTCCTGCTAGACCGCATTGGGGTAAACATCTTTTTATCTCACTGATGTTGAGTGCAGACTCCACCAGAGTATGTGCAGGGATGACTTCTAACTTCAGGAGATGTGGCCAAAGCCTTTACTTTTCTGTCAACATCTCCTATAACCCCCTCTCCCAAAAATTTGCACCATGAGAAGAACTTACAAGTTTCCGCTGTAAAGAGCTGGAGCTCGATGATAAGGGATGTTTCAGCAGCAATCTTGGGGTTGAAAACCTGAGTAGACACCACAGCAATGTATAGATGATTTATTATGCTCAGACAGCTGCACTGCTTTTGACTTGGCTTAGTTTGATGTGGGTAAATCCATCAGTATTTTCTGTGATGCATTAAGTAGTTGCAGTAAAACATGAAAATTCAGCTTTTTGGAATTTGGGATTTGTAACAACAAAGCAGCATTACCATACTAGCTTTGCCACCACTGGCTTCACATGCTCTGTTGCTGGTAGTGGCTGCCTGCTTTTGTTCTAGAAGGATGAAGGATCCCAAAGGAAAAGTTTTACTCTAGTTTATAGAATTGTTCCCATTTCAGAACAAAGCTCTTACCGTTCTGGAGCATTTAGGGCCATCACCAGGCAGAATTTCACAGATTTCCAGACCTGAAACTTTCTTTGATGTATAAGTTATGGGACTTGGTGAGCCCAGAGCATCGTGCAGGCTTGTGCTGACATGAAATAAGTTAGGAGAAAAACCCTGGTATTTTGTAAAAATGTTGTTGACAAATCATTAGTTTGAGCTTCAAAAGATGCTGGGATGGAAGTGGAAATTTTTTTTGATGTCTCGGGCAGAAAAAAAGTAAAAAAATATTGGCTTGTCCCACATCTTATATGGTCTGAATCAGAAATGGGCAGAAGTCAGGAGTTTGCAGCTGTGATACAGGAATTTCATTTATCATCAAAAGCAAAAAGAGCTCCTTCATGCTGAGATCAGAACTGGGCTAACTGCACCATTGCCTTGTCCAGCCTTTGTTAGGGTGTTCCAGGGCCTGGGAGCTGTGATTTATTTCATCACTTTACCCCAGCCCTGGCATAGCATGTGGATCATGATGGGGCCAGGTCACAGGGCTTCTTTCTCCTTTGACCTGCACTTGTTCACCATCAGGCTCAGAAGTGTCCTGGCCCCAGGTACAGCAGGGATAGCAGTGACAGTGCTGACAAAGGGAGCAAGCAAGGCAATGTTTGTTGGTAGGGTTGGTATATATTTTTTAAAGATTATTGACATATTTGAGAAAATCAGACAGCTTTCAGTGATGTGAGCTCCTTTTTCTGGAATAGCAGCACCAGACTTCAAAGCAAGGTGTACGATCAGCACGGCTTCTCAGAACTTGAGCTGATCGGGCTCAGATCATTTCCAAAATAAAATCTAGTGGGTATTTGTAGGGCTAGGTGTGTTGTTAAACACAGAGAAAACAGTGCTAAGTTAGTCATCTTTGGGGGCAAAGAGAAAGGTCATTATTCTAACCCAAACTTTTCTGTTATTTCTAGAATATATCTATATGCACATACAGAACATGTGCATGAGCATATATATATATGTGATGTACATAAAAATATTTTGTTGTTATGACCTGTAGTTATCAATCTCTTATGCATAACTACCCTATGTAATATTCTGTATTTATAATCCTTAAGAAACTTGCTGATACCTTGATCTACTTTGTACCACACTGCTGGTTGCATTTCTGAACTGGTGGAAAACCAAAACGTCCCCAGTAGCACTCAGAAGGATTAGCGCTTCATTTAATTTTTATTTAATAACAGCATTGTCCCAGCTGCCAGGGCTGCCCCAGACAACGTGCCTTTCCATCAGCACCAGCAGGGCTGCTCCAGCCAAGCACTTGGCCTGGATGCATCTGGAAGGTGCCAGGGCACACCCTGGCATATCCCCAGTGCTGTGATGGGCACATGCCCCAGAACTCAGCACCCTGACCATCAGCTGTGAGGGTGGGGAGGGCCTGGCACAGTGAATCTGTTGCTGCCCCGTTCCTTGAAGTGTTTCAGGCCAGTTAGGAGGGGCTTGGAGCAACCTGGTCTAGTGGAAAGGTGCATCTCCATGCTGTGCCCATGGCTGACAAGGAAGGAGATGGAATAGAGAAGCAAGGCTGGAAAGAGGACATGTATTCCTTCCACACAAGGAAGTTCGGGACAGTGGTTCCATCACTGGGGATGGGAGCAAGTATGAGCCAGGGGCACAGGCAGGGAGCAGAGCAACTGCCCAGAGAAGGTGACTGCGGGAGGGGAGGGGAGAGGGCTACAATTGGTAACAGATGCCCTCAGAAGCTAATGACCTGACAAATGCTGCACTCATAAAACAAATTCTTTAAAAAGGAAGCAAATGGAAATATAAGCTAGTGAAAGAATTTGCAGCAGCTGCCCTGAAACCATTTCTCACTTCATAAACAGGTCTGCATTGAAAAAACAGCCCCTTTCTTCTTGTTCTCCTTTGTGGTCCCCTCCTGTGCCCACCGGCTCTTTCAGGGCTGTGGCCTGCAGGTTTCCACCATGCCTTTGGCTCGCTGGACTTGTCCAGAGTCAACAGCACATTGCGTTCCCTTAACGTCTGCGTCGGCACCGAGCTGGGCTTTTTTGGGGTTTGTTGTTTTTTTGTTTTTTGTATGCATGTCTTTTGTGGTATTTCTAGCTCTGTGCATCCTTGGCTGGAAATGTTGAGTAAAGGCTGGAGGCAGAGGCCTCTGCCTCGCTGGGAGAAAGGCAGTGCCTGAAAACAGCAGCAGCAGCCCTGTGCCAAGCAGGGAGCAGAGGAGAGAGAGGCATTCAGGTACAGCTGCCTCCCTTCTCTCCCCAGTTACTGCCTGGAGTGCAGCACCTCTGTCCCTGGCTGAGATCTGTGCTGCACCTTTATCACTTGGTAACAGATAAAGCCAGACTGGTGGGTAACCAGGGCGTGGGAGCTGTTGTACTGCCCTACATCTTTTCCTAATTCCATGCCAGGTAATTAATCAATGGGCTGCATTTCACTGATGGAGATCACAACCCCTTGACCCACACTGGTTCTCATGATGGAATTGTGATGCTTAAATAGTCAGTACTTAATGACTGCTCCTCAGTAGGAAGCTGCTGAAGTGAGGAGGAGGAGTGGGTGATGCCTTGCAAATCAAGGAATGCGTGATGCATTTCAGACTTTCCTGGCACCTCTTGTAACTTGCATTGGTGCTGAGGGGAAGGTTATTCCTCCCTTGAGCTACGTCTCACCTTGGTGGCCACAGCTGAGACTGTAGAGCTGGACAGGTGTGTGCTGAGATGGTGTTGATCCCAAAGAGCCTGGCATCAGCCTGCACAGGTTTGGGGTGCTGTGCTGGCCTGTGAGAAGAGCAGAGGTGCTGAAAACCATCAGAGCAGAGGGGGAGGGTGACAGGAGTGGGGTTGGGGAGCCAGTTGTACATCCAGCTTCTCCCTTCCACCACAGGTTGTGGTATAGCTGTATGGATGTGAAGGAGGACTGTGCAGGATCTGAAGAACATCTCATGGATTATCCCCTAATATTTGCAGAGGTTTCCTCTTAGCTTTCCTTGCAGTTGGAGAATCATCTGTGGATTCTCCAGTGTTCTGTACAGAGTTTGACACACCTGATTCTAAAGGTATACAAAGGTATTCCTTCTGCCTCCCCTCTCCTGGTCACCTCCCTCCTTTTGTTCTCTTGACCTACCTGCAGTGAGCCCCCCTTTGGTGCCGGGCTGTGTGCACACTCTGGAAATATAAGCTAGTGAAAGAATTTGCAGCAGCTGCCCTGAAACCTGTGTGCAGGGGGCACAAATTTTGGAATGTTGTTGAGCTGTGCCTCCTTTCATCAGCTTGAAAGAACATGGTGGTGGTTGGTGGGAAGGTGTGGGCTGGGGTTGGGATGAAGTCTCTGGTATCATTGTCAGGGGACTGCAAGCCTGGGAGAAGCTGTGAGGGATTGATGAGCATCTCTAGGCATCTGTGACCTGCTGAGCATTCACTCCACACAAGTGCCACCTGGAGAGAGCCCTGCCTTGCTGCAGTAGCCCTGGGACCCCTGGCTGATCCCTTGTCTGTTCTCCACAGCTGTGCCCACGGTGCCTGTGAGGGATCAGGAACCTGCACGCAGCCTCTGCTTGTTCACGCTGCCAGCCTCAACTGCAGCTCAGATGGCCCCGGGCACATGGTGTGTGCTGTCTCCTGTGAAAAGGGATTTGTCCTCCACTCCAGTGGTGGGAAGAGGCTGGGCTCCATGCAGGTGAGTGGGCCTCAGGATGGCCCATGGGACCAAGACTTACATAAAAAAGATTTAACCATCCTGAGGTGGTTGGAGAGAGCACAGAACACTTTGTTCCTCCAGCCCCAAACTTTTTGCTGCTTTCCCAACACATCCCAGCTCAATGAAACTCCAGTGCAGGACCCCTGTGCTCATGGCTGGTGTTTCTGCTCTGGAGATCCCTCTCTTTCCCTTGCTGCAGTGCTAGTTCTCCCAGTCCACTGTTGTCTGCAGAGCACAGCTCTGCCAGGCTGAAAAGTGCTGCAGGGCATGTCCCATGTCAAGCTGATGCACTCCAACAGAAGGAGAGGTGGATATTTCTGCTCTCCAGATGGGCATTGCTTGGAGGGTTAAACATCCCTGGGATGTTTTCTCTCTTAAAGCTGAAGTTAGTGGCTCAGGAAAAAATGAAGTCATTGCAGAGCAACTATATTTAGAGGCAGCTGAGAGCATAGAGAGCTTTTCTTCCTTTGTGTTGTGTTGCAATAATGGCACAGGGGTCACCGTGAAAGAGTTTGTCCCACTTTCCAGAGGGTTGGGGGTTACCTCATAAAAGCCAGGAGCCAGCACAGCTCTTAGCTATTGACTGAGGAGACCTGGGATGATGTGTCCTTGGGAGCTGCACTGCCTTGGTCTAGGCAGTCACCTTGGCAGGGGGGTAGGCGCACAGTGTCCTGTCCTTGGGCTGTTTCAGGAGGGGGGAACAGGAGTCTCTGGGCCTGAGCTGGTGTTACATGCCAGCCTGAGCCAGAATGTGAACTTGCCTGAGGCAGACAGACAGAAGTGAGTTGGGCTGTGTCAGGAGGGTGACATTTCCTCTCCTTGGAGATCTGCTTGTGACACCTGGCAGGCAGGTTCCCCATGCTGCAGTGTTGGCCAGAGGAGAGGTGAGCACTGGGAAGTGCAGCAGGGCAGCTGGAGATGCACTGCTCATCACTGGGAGTTGTTAATTACATGGCCACTGGGCCTGCCCTGGGAAAACAAAATGTTCCCATTCTCCATAGTGAAACCACACAAAATGAATCTGCCTGGGATGACAGCTTTCCTGTGTCTGGCAGTGAGATGGGAAACTTGTGAACAGAGTTCTACCAAGTGGCTGTCACAGCAGAGGGCAGCTTGCAAGGGCCTTGCCCTGAGCCCTCCAGTGGTATTACAGTGGTGTCTGGCTTGTGAGCCTATTTAGGAAAATGCACACAGCTCTTCTCCTGAGCTCCTCTCCAGCTAGTTCTGCTGCACACTTGGGAGTGCCAGACTGAAATTTAGTGATGTCCTTCAGAGCCACCACATCCAGGTCCAACCAAAACCTGCTGGTTGAGATGATAGGTCATGTGTTCACCTGCACCAGCAGTGTGACTGTACCAGCCATGAAGGGACATCAGGAACATTGGTGTGCAGCCCCTGGCTGAGGGCTGCTCGGCTGGGATTTGCAGTTTGGGAATAGAAATCATTGAACAGTTGGGGTTGGAAGGGGCCTTAACAAATCACTTAGTCCAACCCTCCTGTTGTGGCTAGGAGCACCTTCCACTAAACCAGGTTGCTCACAGCAAACCATCATCCACCCCTCAATTTTGATGAAGTCTGTAGCGCATGTTGACCATATTTAGTGGTGGGATCATCGTGGTTTTTGATCTTGGGCAGTTCTGAGTAAGAAGGGCTGTATAATTAGGATTTGTAAATGAGGTTGTATGATTTCATTGAGGTCTGTAGGCTGAGGCATGAGGGAATTGGTACATTTAGGGAAAAACAATCAACAGAAGAGCTCTCTGACAACAGTTGAAGTAAGACTTGATCTTTTAGGGGAGGAAATTGCAGCACATCCAGCTGGAAATAGCTCAGCTCAAGAAGTTTCAGTGAATCTTGAGGGGACTTTCCTTTTATCCCTGATGAGGACTGGTACCACCCAGACAATGTAGCATGCACAGTGCCTGGATTTTACCCCAAGGCACATTTCCTGCTCTCACAGCCCACGCATCTCCCTGTGAACTGGTCAGGGCTTTGTGATTCACTGTCCAGAGTGGGGAGAAAGGGGGAGGAAAAATATTGGAGCGCTCTCCTCATCCTGAACCCTGGTTGGACCTTTCTGTTGTGGTGGCCCAGCCGTAGATCAGAGCTCTCCTCAGGAGTCTGATGGAGCTTTGCTTTTTCTTCAGCAGGAGGTGGTGCTGACGTGCAGCTGGGGACGGTGGGACAGATCTGTGACTTGTGACCCTGTTGACTGCCGTGTCCCTGCCCAGTCCCTCGTGTACTATGCTGAATTCTCCTGCCCTCTGGGGACCACCTACCTGCAGAGATGCTCCTTCTCCTGCATCCCCCCAGCCAAGCTTCAAGGTATGCTCTGGAGTGTCAACACATTTAACCACCCTTTGTGATGCCACATTTCCATGCCTGTCCCAAGCAGTTCAAACAGAATTTGGAATTTCTCACTTGTCCTGGATTTGCCAGCTGGATGAGATCTTGAGATACTTCCCAAAATGATGGGTATCCCTCCCCCTGGAACAGAGACATCCTAGTGTGAGGATAATTCCCCCTGACTCCCATCCCCTGGCAGGCAGTCCTGATCCATCCACCTCAGGGTGTAGTGATGTCCTCTCCTGATAACTGGTCCAGCCTCCAGTAGTACAGTGATGGAGACAAGAAACATGCAGGCAGACAGAGAGGACTTCAGAGAGCCAGCAGTGGCTCTGTGCCTGGTGGCTGTGGGGAAGCCTGTGGTTCAGGGGGCTGGGGCTGTATGAAGCCGTAGAGACTGATGCCCACAGCTGTAGAGCAGTCTGGGAGATGTTCACCACCCAGACACACCATGGCCTGGCTTTCATTCTGACGACTCCATCAGTAGCCACAGGAATTTCTTGAGCCAAGTCAGAGAAAGAGAGCTACTGTTCTGTCTATGCAGGGGCTGAGCTGGATGGGATTTCAGGGGTAATTGCCTTGACAGCTTCAAGCATTGGGACTTTGTGAGTTTCCACCAGTGCCTTTGCTGTGAAAAAATCACATACAACAAATCATTTTAATGGGTGCCCTACTTTATGGAGACATTTATAGCTGAAATGTATGAGAATTGTTTACTTATTGTAAAAGAAAAACCTTAAATCTAAGGATCAAAAACTGCAGAGATCAGAGAATTAAGGTCCCATTTCATGACAGGGAGGATGATGGCAGATCCCCAGAGTGGGCTGATCAATGGGTAGCATGCAAATGTCAACAACACAAATTCTGCGTGAACTGATGCCCATTGCCTTGGGTTAGTCAACTGAGGCAGAGCTTTAATCTGATGTTGCACCCACAGCTGCCTCTTGGTCCTGCTGCAGTCCCTGGGAGTTTGCCATGGGCTCCCTCTGTGGGAAGGGGTCCTCTCCATGGGCCCCTGGGTGACTTCCAGCATGATGGCTGGAGGTGCTCAGCCAAGGCTGCCAAGCCATGGGGGGAAACTCCTGGAGTCCAGTGACACCACTGAGCCACTGAGGCAGGGACATGCTCTGTGCTTGCTCTCCCCAAAGACTTGCATCCTTACAAGCAAGCTGTCAATACTGACAAATGCTAAGAGTAGGCAAGGAAAGAATGATGTGGCTGTGTGGCTCTTGGAGGTGGGGAGATGACCCCTGGCAGCCTTGACCCATCAGAAGCACAGGTGCTGAGTAGAGATGTGATTTTGTCTCTGGCCCAAAAGTGTTTCTGTAAAAAGAAAGGGATGTTTGAAGGAACCGTAGAGCAGCCTGGCTGCCCCACAAACATGCTGATCCAAACCTCTCACTAGGAATGGTCCCATTCACTCCAATCCAGCGTTTTCCTTGCTCATCAGTTCCCAATGAACTATCCATCATCCACATCATGTAGGTGATGTAGTCCTGGGCACTCTTGCAGGCACCCAGAGCTGTGCAGTTTTGGCCCCCCATTTAGCTGTGTCTGTCAGGGACAACAGAGAGCTGGCCTGTAATAAACCCAAACCTCTAATGATGTGTGCTTTGAATTCCCAGTCACACCAGTGAAGCCTCCTACATCTGTCCTTGTGGCATTTTTCATCCTCCTGACTCTCAGGTTGCCCGGAGAGGTGATGGATTCCTCATCCTTGGAAACATTGAAAGGCAGGCTGGGCAGGGCTCTGAGCTACCTGACCTGGTGGAAGATGTCCCTGTCCTTGGCAGAGGGAGGTTGGACTAGATGTGCTCTAAAGATCCTTTCCAGCCCAAACCATTCCATGGTTTTATGATCTTACACTGCATCTGTAGTAGGGTATGACAGCTTGGTCAGCATAGCTGAGGACAAGCTGCAAAATGAAGGTGGGCTGAACTAAACATGACAGAGCTGTCCTACACTAAGACCCATGGCTGTCCTGAGACACCATGAAAGAGGGCAATTTTAAGGGAAAGATTTGGGGAGATTTGCAGAACCAAGATCTTTTCTCCAGCCTCTAGAAGTTGACCCTACCATACTTTTGTCTGCATTCAAGTATTTTCTGTTCCAGCCTGGCCAAGCAGGCGATGGAGTCCATGGTCTTTGTGTTTGTTGCCCCTTTTGCTATCAGTGTACACTCTAACAAGAGAACTTCTGCTGGTCGCTCTGAGCTCCCCTCAGCAGCTCTCCATTCCTGGCTGAAACGTAACCCCACACACCCTCTGCTTCTCTTTTGGGGTCAGGAACAAACCAGTGGCTCACGTGCCTGGAGGATGGTCTCTGGTCCCTGCCCGAAGCCTTCTGCAAGCTGGAGTGCGAGGCGCCGCCCGCCGTGGCCAACGCCAGGCTCCTGGTGCCGCGCTGCCTGCAGGGCAGCCACGACGTGGGCTCCGTCTGCCGCTACAAGTGCAAGCCCGGCTACCACGTGGCCGACAACGCAGCAGACAAGCCTAAGAAGTAAGTCTGTGGCAGGTCTGTTGTCACCATTCCTTTCCTCCTCCCAGCGTGTGCAAGGAGCAGAGGTGACAGGACAATGGCAGTCTCAAAGTCTGTGGCGGGTCTGTTATCACCATTCCTTTCCTCCTCCCAGTGTGTGCAAGGAGCAGAGGTGACAGGACAATGGTAGTCTCAAAGACCTGGCTTGATAGGTGATAGAAGGCAGAGCAGCTTGCTCTGATCACACAGATTTCTTGAAATACAAGAGGCATTCCCTGGTCGAGGTGAACCTGGTGGGAGCAAGGTGCTGTTGCACACATGAGTGTGTTAAATACTTTAACCTGAAACAAGCAGATCTTCCTGTGCACCTCAATGTATTTGTCACTCTGTGGAAGTTAAGCACCAAATTAAGTGTTTGTGGAATCCCAGGTAATTGGACATTTACAAGATGCTGGCAGATTCCTGGAGCTTCTGTTTTTCCTAAAAGCGATAAAACATGGAACAGAGGGACTGCAAGAATGAATGGCTGCCTTCTGTCAGGGTTAGCATCTCACCCGCTGTGCCTCTTGGCTAAATTTAATATCTCTAGCAGTGGCATTTCAATGGGAGAAGATTTTTCCTGATGCTTCGGGGAAAAATTCCTGGTGGTTCACTAGCCCTGCTCTCAGCCAATATCATGACGCTGGGGGAAAAAGCAGAGTTTTGTCTGTGACTCCTCCAGCCAAAGTCCCCATTGGGTTTGGTCACTAAAGATTCCCTGGCACAGGCTGGGTCCTCCCCAGAGTCTCAATTCTAGCCCAGATCAGGTAATTATGTGTTAATTGTTTAATGCCCCCTTCCAGTTTTAATTGGATGCAGACTTCATCTCTTCTTTGCTCTGGGGTAGAGTTGTTGTGCAGTGGGAAGCAGTTGCCAAATTTCTTGCCTAGTAATGAAGGAAGTGGTTTCTGTAAACAGCTTTTCACAGTGTTAGGAGCATTTCTAGGGCCAAAGGGAACCGAGCAAATGATTATTATGGCAGCAATCACATGGACTGCTTTGCAAGCTCTAGAGCAGCTTTTGTGCCTGTGGCGCTTCAGGCACTGGGCATTCAAACAGATCCACTCAGCTTGCAGAGTGAGGCCCCCTCTGTCCTGCTGCAGCAACTGCTGGTGAAAATGATGACCCCTGGGAGATCTTGAGGCTCCTCTGATGTGTGAGTAACTTCCATATGGGTCTGAGCAGCCTGTGAGAGAAGTCAAGGAAAATCGTGTGAAGCGGTTTACGTTTTCATAGCAATGCATGTTGACATCGTGTTTTCCTCTTTGCAATTGCCACTGCTGCTATTTCATCAGACATCTCTGATGGTGGAATAAAAAACCACATTAACAAAACTAGAAAAAGTATTGCTTTCCTATCATGCAGATTAACTCCTATGTGAGTGGCCCAGCCCAAGGAAAAACCTTTTCTTAGGCTTGTAAATGTCATTGTACCATCTCATCAGGAGCTCTTGGTGACTCTCAGCATGAGTACAAGCCCCTTGGTGTGGTGTAGCAGCTCTTAGCCCTTAGGTCAGTTCCTGGACTGCTGGAAATCCTTCTGGTATCTCAGCCCTGGCAAGGAGAGGGTGGGAGCTGCCAGAGTCAGAGGTTGATCTCTTTGATTGTGCCAGTTTTGGAGAAAGGGAGGTGCTGGGGAATTCTGGAAGGAACCAGCTCGGGTAAGGTGCAGGTTCCTGATGTGCTGGGTCTGAGCTGGTGGACATCAGGTTTTTAGGGTCTCCTGCTGTGTCTTTGGGTTCAGAAATCTGAGTTCTTTGTCTGTTGTCTCCCTGTTGTCCACCAACCCAGCAAGCTCAAGCCTTGCTAAAGGATTTAGTGCCATGCAGGTGTGGAGCTACATAAAGGGGCAAGACTCTCTGTGTGTGCTACGTACTGGACAAAAGTCAAACATAATCTGTGGCTGATACTGAAGGTTCCTCATGCCCACTAACTAGCTTACCCTTGGAAATACAGACAGGTTTCATTTGAATTATTCTTCAAGCTCTAGATTTGCTCCTCGTGTGGAGTTGCCCACCTTCTGCAGGCCTGAACCTCTTTGGGATCCAGCTGTCTCCATGCCAGTGAAGATAATCTTGGACACAGATGTTCATGCAATTGCCTCACTTCTATTTTTTATTTGAATTTTACTGCAGGAGCAGTAAGGATGCTTAGAAAGGGCTGAGGACATAGTTGAAATTCATTTCCCACAGTTTAAGTGAAAGAGAAAGGGGATGAAGAAATCAGTTGTCCCAGAGATGCTTTTGTCTGTTAAACTAGGTGAGGAAAGGCCCTTGGGAAACCATTGCTTCTCAACAAGGGATCCTTGAGGAAATACTGATTGTGTAATCACAATCCTGCCAGAAAGTTGCTGCCTTCCTGCTGGCAGGTTCATCTGACTGACAATGCTGACATGAAGGGTAATGCTTCTTTGCCTCTTCCTAAAGGAGGTCTGTTATCAGCCTGGAGAGGCTCCCAGCTGCCAGGCTACTTCACTTCTAATTCCACTGTAAGGTAGCAAGGGGAACTTAACAGTGCATTTGTGCTTTGTGATGGGAACTTTCTGGATTTAGGCAGAACCTGTGCCATGGCTGTACCAGCCCAACACCTGGATCACACAAAGATATGAGCTGTCAAGGAGAAATGTTCAGCATCGCCCAGAGCTGTAGCATTGAAAAGTGCTGGCCTGAAAGCCAGGGGTCAGATACTCTGGGCAAAACACATCACCCCACAGTGCTCCTTGCTGTTGCTTCCAGCATGAAGTGCCATCTGAAGCAATCTCTGACAGGAATAGACAAGTTGGATGGGGCTTGGAGAAACTTGGTCTAGTAGGTGTCCCTGTCCACGGCACGGGGGTTGGAATAGGATGGTCTTTAAGGTCTCTTCCAACCCAAAACAATACCATGATTGTGTGATTGTGCTCCCTTAAGGAGCACTCTAATGTTGAGAGGATGCTCTCAGTTTGGGGATCTAAAAGGTCAGACCCTTCAGGGGACTTGTTTCACTTGCCAGATGTGGGATGATTCCTTGGAGAGAAGAGATTTGGGGATCTCAAAGCTGCCTTTGTGAGGGCTTGAGCTCCATCTGCTAGCTTGAAGGAATGAAGCAAAGAACCACTTTGGTATTTTCAGGCAGATTTGAGAGTCTCAGCCTGCATTTTGACCAGAGATCAAGGAAGCCCAGCACAGTCCCCAGTCAGCTTCCATGGAGATGTCAGCCCCTCTTCCCTCTCTCCCTGTTCAAAAACAGCAGAGACCATGGAAGAGGGAGAGGAGGTGGGAGAATGTGGAGGAGAAAATGGGGACTGGAAACAAAACAAAGTTCACAGTGGAACAAGCAGGACAGCCTAATCCAGGAGCACCAGGCAGTCATGTGGTGGGCACAAAGGCACTCCCTGCCTCTGCCTGTATCTGCCCCCTTCCAGATAAAGGGCAAATACAGCTGTGGGAGCCAAGGAGCCAGGTAAAGAAAACACAGGCTGCCAACCAGGTTCCTGTCACTTCCACCTCTAAGATCTCTGAGCATTTACAGCCCAGGTTGTCCAGGCTGTTTGGAGGGAGCACAGCAGTGGAGGGTCCTACACACTGCTGCATCTTTCTTTGAATTTACTGACAAATCTCTCTCCTTCCCCCCTATTTTTTTTGAAGCCATCAGTATCCTGCCATAGGAGATGAGGCTTTAGGTTCATTTGTCACCAGCAAACCCACTCCCCCCAAGCTGGCTGCCTCAGAAGATGGCTGGATCCCTGCATGTTCAGCTCCTGGAGCTGAGCATGTGCTTGTGCCTTCACCTCAGGTACAGCCCTTGCTGGCCTCAAACACCTCCCTTGCCTCCTCTGTCCATTAGGCTTGCCTGGTTGGAGGGCTGACTCTGATTTTCTTGGCTTCCTTGTTAACCCTCAAGAAGTGCCACTGACCCAGATCAGAAGAAGTTGCAGGGTGAGAGGGGATCCAGAAATTTCCAGCTCCTGTGAAGTTGTGTACATTTATGTATATACTTTTTTTTTTAAAGCCTTTCCTTTCCCTTCAGTTCATGCTTCCACATGAACTGCTTGTTTCACATGTGTGGGAGTGGTCCACACCTCACCCTCTACCCTGGGGTCAGCCTGGGCTAACTGTGTTTGAAGTCCCTGGGTTGAGCATCCACAGCAAGGTGGTCTGGGGGGGTGTGCAGGTTTGGGGGGAGCTGTGAGAGGCCATACATGGCCTGGCTGTGACACCACATCAAATGAGGAGCCCTGTGAGGATGATGGGGCTGCAAACCACAGCCTGCACCTGAGCAAACTGCAGCTGCCACAGCGTGTCCTCCCTGGGCCTGACCCATCTCCCTGGGCACAGGGCTCCTGACGTGACCTGGAGAGCAACAGGGAGGGGCAGTGGCCAGTGAAAAGTCATGTGGACCATGCTCCTGGTCTTTAAAGGAGTTTGCTCAGTGCCTGAGGGATTGCTGTCATAGTGACTTCATACCAGCAGTTTGTTTCTATCTCCATAACCCCCAGTGCTTTGCCCCTTCCAAGTCCTGCAGCTGGATCATACCCTGTGAGCCAGTAGGTTCAAGAAGGGGAAAATGCTGTTTGTGGAGCTGGACATCCAACATGGATTAGTACCTCTTAGCATGTGCCTTTGTTTACCTTTAAACTTGGGCGGGGCAGAGCATTCAGTCAGATTTGGGAGAAGGCAAAGTCTGATGGGGACATCTTTGCAAGGCAGTGACTGCCATCCTCATGGAAAGGGAAGGCAAACAAGGAAGTTAAATGAGGAATGGAATGAAACCACAGATGCCTACAATGGAATCCAGAGTTCCTCCACCTCACCAGTTTTCTGAAATACTTCATAGCTGCAGTTCCCTTAGTTAATTCAAGGCTGCTGCTGTAGGAGTGATGTTGCAGCAACCCTCACTGCTCGGGTGCTCACACCACAGCCATCCTCACTTCCCAGGTGGGCTGCAGGGAAGATTTGTGCAGAGCTCTGTGCCAGTGGACTTGCTGCATGCCATTCCCTACCATGCCTGCCTCTGTGTTACCTGCATTCACCTGGGGAGGAACCCACTGTCCCTTTATACAGTCACAAAAACCAGATCCCTGATTTCTGAAGGGAAAAGGGGACTCTCCAAGAGCTACAAATATTTTAAAATATGAGAATGCTGCAAAAACCTTTAAAATGTCTCATCCAGGAGTTCCCAGCAGAAATCTGAGAGGGAGCCACCCCTGGTCTGGCAGCAGGATGCAGATGGGGTCCCCTTGCTTCTCCAGCCTGTGTGACCCTGTACCATGTGTGGAGGCACAGCTGGGTGGCCTCACTCAATGTCATGACCCTGCTCCAGGTGTTAAGGGGCACATGGGTGGCCTCACACTCTGTCTGCTGCCTCTCAGAACAAGGGGCAATTTAGTGCCTTCCCCCAGGGGTTCCTCTAACCCCTGGCGGCCCCCTCCACATACCTGTGGCAGGCCATAAACTCCCTAACGTGGTGCCTGGAGCCCTGCCTGCTGGCACCCATGCTGGGAGAGGGCAGGGGCAGGCACTGGAGTGGGCTGTCTAGTTAAGGAGGCTTTTCCCCCACTAAAGGAATGGGGGAAAAGCCTCCTTAAGGATAGAGCAATCACCTTTGGCTCAGGTAAAGCCCATCAGGGCAGTGACATGTCCTCTGCTGAGACAGCAGTCCTGATGCCTCAGCAGTTTCGATGCCTCTGTGTAAAAGTTGTGGTGTCTCTATCACTGCCAAGGGACAGTGAAAAGTGGGTGGGCTCTGCTCCTGGACTTTTTCTTTCTTTTCTTGGCAAGTAGCTCGTGTCTGGGCTGTTTTAGCAGCATAGGATGGTACTGGTCTGCTGCAGCCCCTTGGCCAGAGCAGGATTGACAGATCTGGCTGGAGTACAAAGAGGAGCCTCAGGAGCAGCTGGGCACAGGCCAGAGGATTTACTGGTGGAGGCAAACTCCATCCAGCAAAGTATGCAGCTACTGGCTGGGGGACAAAGCAGAGCAGGACCTGCAGGGACTGTGGGAGGAAGGGTTTAGGGGCACCACAAGAGGTGGGGAGCAGTGGGGTGGCAAGTGCAAGGGAATTGCATCCAGTGCTCCTAGATGGGTGCAATCCCCCCAGGGAGGAGAAGAAAAGGTCCTGGTTAAGCATGGGGTGTCCCTTTGGGAGATATGCCCATGGTGAGGGATTATATAGTATGGGAAAGTCCTACACAAACTGGGCATGATGGTTCTCTGGGAGAGATGTCTTCAGTCTGCTCCTGATATCTGTGGGATGCCTGGCACAGCCAAGGTGCAGCGTTTGGGGTTCTGCAGGCCAGCCTGGTGTCTGTGTTTCCCCAGGAAGTTCCTGAAGGTGCAGTGCCTGGAGAGTGGGCAGTGGGAAGAGGGACACTGCGTGCCCGTGGTCTGCCAGCCCCCGCCCCCCGTCTTCGAGGGCATGTACAACTGCACGCAGGGCTTCGAGCTGGACAGCCAGTGTGTGCTCAGCTGTGAGCAGCAGGGACAGCAGGTGAGTCTGGGGGAGGCACATGCTGACCACACCTCGTGTTTCAGCAGCTACAAACTGCAGGGCTCCCTGTGCCCTGCTGTGCCGAGGGGCCCTGCAGCAGTTTGACCCATCCCCAAGGCCAAATACCCTTTTACCACCAAGGAGCAGTCCCTCTACAAGCCCAAAGGCTGGTCTTGCTGGGCCCCATACATGGCACAAGGTGCACCACTGCCTGGGGATGCTCACCTGTGTGACGGTGTTCACAGGGGTCTCAGGTTGAGGGAAGAGATGAGCATCTGACTCCATGTTTCATAAGGCTTGATTTATTATTTTATGATATGTATTACATTAAAACTATACTAAAAGAATAGAAAAAAGGATTTCATCAGAAGGCTAGCTAAGAATAGAATAGCAAAGAATGATAAAGGCAGCTGTCTTGGAGACTCTGTCTGAGCCAGCTGGGCTGTGATTGGCCATTAATTACAAACATCCAACATGGGCCAATCACAGATGCACCTGTTGCATTCCACAGCAGCAGATAATCAATGTTTACATTTTGTTCCTGAGGCCTCTCAGCTTCTCAGGAGGAGAAGAAAAGGATTTTTCATCAAAGATGTCTGCTCCTGCTCCCTGGAAAGCAGTGGTCCTAAGCAAGCTGGCTTATCTTGTGTGAAAATGGTCAGAAAGTATAAGTAGGGGGTTTCCAGTAAGTTTTGGGAGCTGCTGTGAAAGCATTCGCTTTAATGATGGGCAAGCTTGCTGCAGCAGTTGTGCTCACCAAGGGGCTTCCCTGGCCATGGAAGCTGCTGCCTGCCTGCTCTTCCACACAGGTGGAATGCTTGGAAAGGGGCTTGTCAGGAGAAGGGTGGCTGATCCCTCTGGTGGGATCCAACAGCAGCTGGGAAACAATTGCAGTCCTGGTCATAGGCTGGGCCAGATGGCTGCAGCCCAGCTGCCTTGGGGAGCTTTTCTCTGGTGGGAGGGGTGTCCTTGCACACAGTGCTCCCCAGAGATGGGCAGTGGGCAGGCAGGGTGGGTAACACCAGCTGCTCTCCCTCTGCTTTGCAGGTTCCCATCGTCTGCACTAAGGAGGGCTTGTGGACAGAGGAGTTCAAGCTGTGTGAGAGCTTGCAGGGCACCTGCCCACCACCCCCAGAGCTGAACTTCGTGGAGTACAAGTGTGAGCAGGGGCATGGCATAGGTGAGGGCAGATGAAAACCAAACTTTGTGTTGACTCAGTAATCCCAGAGAGCTGATACTCACAGCAGACTATAGATGGACTCTTCCTGTACCAATCCCCAATTAACAGAAAAAATAAATCCTGTTTTCTCTTCCATGATCTTTATAAACACAGAGCCAGGAAGGTTTTACCCTTGTGCTCACCCTGCACTTCTGGGCAAGACCCAAATCTAAAGCTGTCTCTAGCATTAATCATCTCTCTTTTCAGAAGCAGCAGGGATTGTCTTTAGGGCAAACCCAGCTTTTTGCACATTTTCCTGATCTGGAGCCCTCCATCTTTCCTGAGGTCTCTCCACTTGCTACCACTGCTGCTGTTTGCAGGGTTAATGTGACAGGTCCCAGACAAAAGCCATAAAAGCTGCAGTGACAATTGAGTGTAACAGGGCACTTTCACCAGAGGAGGGACCGCATCATCCATTTCTGTCTGCAGGAACTGGATGCTTTGTGCTGTCAGGAAAACCTGAAACACTCAGCCTTGGTTGTTGCATCTGGTCTAGCATCCCACTGGGCAGGGTGCTTGAGCTCAGCCCATATCGCTCTGAAGGAAACACACCAGTCATCCCAGTCTGGTCAAACTAGGCTGAGGACAGTCTAATATCAGGGACTACTGAGGTTAAGCTCAGGACAGACCTGATTCAAGGCTAGGATCAAGACTAGGACTGGGATCCCACTTGTTTTTCTAAGGTGGTTTCTGCATTTTTTTTTTTATTCCTGTGTCATGGGAAGGCAGTGGGGATTCTCTGTGGTGGAAAAATTAGAGACACTTCTTAACAGGTCAGCAAACGTCATGTAACATCTAGGCCAGACTTATTTCCATGCTGGGTCCCATGTCCTGCAGTCAAGGTTGGAATTTTTCTCTTAGGTTGTGTTCAGTTTTCCTTTCATCTGTGAGAAGAGGATTGGGCACAACTCCTGTAGACTCTAGCATAATTCAGGATTTGGGGAGGGAATTGCTGTCCCAGGCTGGGAGATAAAGCGTCCTCTTTACATCTCTCTACCATCAGTGTGGCCTCCTACAGGACATTGATGCTTGGCTCCAGGTAATGTCCTCAAGGCTCTCCCTCCTCCCACAGGTGCTGTGTGCATTCCTTCCTGTATCATTCCTCCCAGTGACCCGGTCATACTGCCCAAAAATGTCACTGCTGAGACAATGGATCACCGGCTGCAGCCCACCAGAGTCCAGGTAAAAGGGGGGGAGAATTCTTCTAGCAGGGGCATTGCTGGCATCACAGAGAGGGAACCTCCCTCCCTCTCCATCTGGTGTTTTAACCCAAAACCTCTGCCTCAGGTGAAGAAGGGTAAGGCTTGTAAAGACAAGCAGTGGATGCTCTCGTATTCCAAAGTTCAGCACAGTTATCAGCTCCCAAGCCAGCTTTCCAGGAATTGCATGATACCACAATATATGAAGTTTTAATGCAAGAATCCCACTGATTTTTCAGGATGTGCTGTGTGCCTAGACCTGTTAAGCTACTGTTTATTGTCAGCCAGTGTGCTGGGAGAGCAAAAGCTGCCTCTGGCACAGTGTAAGCCTGGGTCCCCACTTACCTGGCAGCAGAGATGCAATCCTAGGCAGGCATTTCCCTGCCAAGGAAGAGGCAGGGCACTGTCAGCTGAAAGGTGTCTGCAGCTGCCAGGACCTGCTGGCCGGCTGGGTGCCTCTGCTGCTGGAACAGGGGAGCCTTTCCCTCCCCACTTCTTACTCATTTTGTAGGCAAAGCAGCTCAAATAGCTCAAATACTTTGGATCCTCGTGGTACGACTTTACCAAAAAGCAGCTCTGCCGGGGTAATATTTCTTAAAATAAAAACGAGATGTATAAGGAAGGAGGTGGAACAAAGAAAAGCAAACAATCCTCCCAGGAGCCAGTGCTCCCATCCAAATGCTTTCCCCTCCTCCTGGGAAGCCGCAGGAGGCCCAGCATCATGCCTGTGGATACTCCTGTGCACTGCCTTGAATCAGACCCGCGGCTGCCGGGGGGGCGAGGATGCCTGGGGCATGCGGGATGGTGAAGCACGAGCCTTGGAAGGAGTCCTCGCCTTTGAGGGATCGCATGGCTTGGCCCGTTGAGGCAGTGGTGTTCAGCTTCCCTTTCACCACCCCTGCAGGCTTTCGTGCAAGGGAGGCATTTTGCAGAGAGGAGACACTATTTTAAGAAGGAGCTCTGTCCTTTGCCAGGAGCTCTCTCCCCAGACCATCTTGTTTTCCTCTCTGTCCTGGCTTCTGTCTCCGCTCCCCACTTGGCTCCCCCAAGCCTCCAGCAGTTTGCTGTTCCCGGGAGCTGCCATGCTCCATCAGATGGAGAGGATGGGACAAACAACACAGGGAACTGCACAGGCCACTCAGAGAAGGCACAGTCCTGTTCTGCTTTCAGCTCTGATTCATTGCATGCCACAGCTGAGCAGGTTTGTCTCTCTGCCCTTATTTCCCAGCCTGGAATATGAGTATACTAATATGAGTATGCTAAAATGGCATCTGAGTTGCACAACAGCCACATACAAAGCAGCTCCATGGGGTTGGGATGCACGCATCCTCTTGGCTGAGCAGGATCTGGTGGGCTCTGGAATTCCCCAGTCTTCGCCCCATTAAGCTGGCTCTCTCTGGGGCTGGCCGAGGAGGGCCAGGACCTCATCCTGCTCCAGCCTCGTCACAGTCTGGACCAAGGATGCTGAAGTAAAGAAGGACCTGGAGCTGGTTTGTGTGGGCAGAGCTGCCCCATTCCCCACCTGGGAATGCTGGAGCCAGTCTTCCTGCCCCTGAACATATCAAACAAGGCTGGGAGCAAACACACCTACCCCTCTGTGCAATTCCCGTGCTGTGAAGGGCATCCTAGGACACTTTCACAGGCCAGATGCTGTTTTATGGGGCCTCAGATTTCAAAGCCTGCCTGAGCTTTACAAGGAGGAAATTGCATGTGTGGTGGGGCTTTTCTTCCCCCTGTGTAATCATCAGTGTTCCCCACAAACCCCAGCTAAATGAGCAGTGTGGAGTGTTCCAGAGCTGGAAAACTGAGCCCTTCACATCTTGCTCTTGTGTCCATCTGGCTGCAACAGCTGAGTTTGTAAATACCAGTGAGAACCTCAGAGTGACCGTCAGCCTGGTGTATCTACTTCAAGTCAGGTCTGGGGACATGAGTCCTCCCTCCCAGGATGCAGTTTTCAGAGCCTGAGCAGGGATCAGTGAGCCAGTTGTAGGTACTGTGTAGGTACTGAATACTTGTAGGTACTGAATTCACCAGCTGGTGAATTCAGCATCACACAGAGATATGATGGTAGATTCCAGCCTCTTGTGGCTGCTTACCCCCAGCTGGTCAAGTCAGACATAATGGTGGCACTGCCAGCCAAACACACTTCTCAGGTAGTCTCTGTCCTTTCCGTTTGTCCTCTTCCAGTTTTGTATCAATATAGAAATATAGGATCACTAAGGCTGGAAAAAACTTCCAGGATCAGCAAGTCTAACCAATATACATCTCCATATACACACATGAGGTGTGTGTATATCTGGCCTCTGCCTTGAACAATGTGCCCTGGTCTGTGGGTTCCTGGGTGCAGCTACCCTGGATTTGCTGGTCCTGGGGGTGTCAGTGCCGTTCTGCCCCACAGTGAATAATGCAGTGCTGCAGGAGATTCTCTAGCTCCAGAACACACTGCTGGCTGTTTTCCTCCCTCATCCACCTCAGCTAACTGCTGCCTTCTCCTCCTCTCCAGAACATCGTGTGCACGGGCAGGCTGCGGTGGTACCCGGACCCCTCTGTCATTCACTGCATCCAGTCGTGTGAGGTAAGCCCTCCCTGTCCCCAGCTCAAGCTGCCTGCTCCTTCCAGGAGAGCTCCTGCCACTGAAGACCTGTTCCAGCACAAACCAGACACCTTTGTCCTTATGTTTGCTCCGAGCTGGGCTTGCTGGATGAGCAGAGATAGCAGAGGAAGCACCCTTGGGTAGAGTCCCCACAGCCAGGATGGTGCTGGGGAGCAAGAGCTGCACAATAACCCATTTCCTCCCTTGCCTGCTTCTTTTTGGCCAGCCTGGGCAGAATATTCTAGCAAAAGGATTTCACTGGCAAGGGGTATCCCCCAAAAGCCTGAGCTGACTCCAAGCTGGAATGTTTCCCTAACCAGAACCGCAGTTCTAGAGTAACATGGGTCCAGAAAAGCCCTGTGTGACTCACCTGTCCAAATCAAACAATCAGGATTTCCAGCCTTGTGTATGCAAAACAAACTGCTTCTGAAGAATCTGCAGACAAAGAATTCCTTGCAGAAATTGGTTAGCCACTCATTTAGCTTTGAATAATGACCAGGCAGGAGAAAATCATAGGCAGCCCGGAGTCAGTTCACAAAGGAAATTAAAAATAGGCAGTCTTTGTCAAGCACTAGTTGTTATTATGATTGAGGATAAAAGGAAAAAGGGGGGAAATTTTGGAATGTTGTATGCTGAAAATTTGGGATTTTTACCAAAAAGGAAAATGTAAATGGAGTTTGCACACCAAAAATAGCTTTGGGGTTTGCTGATTGTATTTTTTTCTTGTGCTCATTTCAATGCAATGATTGCTTTTCCTTGCTGGTTCTGCTGAGCTCAGCTCTTTGTGGACTGCAGTGTGGGGGAAAGGGCAATGTTGCAGGGGGCACGTCCCCAGGAAGGAAACCTCATGGTCTACAGAAGGTGCAGCAATTATTTCCCAAATTTGATGCCTGTGTTGTGCCTGTCTACTGCAAGACAGGCAGAAAGAGTAGGGGAATGAGGTGCTGTGTCCCTGAGAGGTGTTTGGTGATTGAGTACCAGAAGTTAGTGATTCTCTGACATTTTGGGAGCTCTGTGTCTTCTAAACCACATCTTTTAGCACAAATCTGGGGTAATGTGTTTGAAATGGGATGGCTTAAGTGGAAGAGCAGACCAGATGGTTGAGTGATTGTCTCTGTGGTGGTTCTGCTAGCAAGGGAGAATTTCTTGTGCTCTCTGGGACTAGGTCCTTTCAAAAAAAGAAGCCAATGGAGTGTGAGGTGTTTCTTCTTCCCTTCCTGTGCAGCTCAGGTAACATGAAGCTGACACAATTGTGAGGCCTCTCCCTCAGGCTCAGGTGCACCAGACTGACCCTAGTGTTTCCTCCTCTGTGGTTCCTGTGCTTCACCTTGGGTCTGTGTTCAGTGAGAGTTCCCATAAGGAATTATGAAAAATGCCAGTTTATTTGTCTGTGTGTGTGAGAGACAGACACACTGAGTTCCTGAAGTCCCAGTGTAAGTCCCTGTGCTCTCATCAACCACTCAAACATGCTCACAGCCAACATAAGCTCCTTCTGTTCCTATCTGCTTGTCGCCCTCCTTTACTCTTAGAAAGCAGCCCCAGGCAGGACTCTTGGCACACAGGAGGTTAACCAAGCCAAAATCTTGCAGTGTCCCACCAGAAGATGGAGAGATTCCATGTTCTTCGTCTTTGTAGACTTTTAAATGCTTTTTCTGCTTTCAATTACTGTTTCATCAGGAATGACCAAGCAGTCAGTACATGTTCTTCCATCCCAGGTCCACCAAAGCCCTCCATAAAGATTCCTTGTTGCTGGAAATGTCTCTTTTGATGGGACACAGGACTATATCTGCTGTTTCTGCAGTTGCATCAGTCTGGCAGTTCAGATATCCTGAGCTCAGCAAGTACACCCAGATCTTTCTCTTCCTCCTTTGTTTCCAACTGATGAGCACCAAGCTAACAGCAGATGTTTTGCTATCAGTACAAGAGCTTGCCCTTCAATTTTATAGAAGAGAATGTCGTCTTGTTTCTCTCTCTAGTCCTTCAGGTCATCTAACTATTTATTTAAATGTCCTGATCCTCCTCTGTGGAACAGTGCCTTCTTCCTTGTTAGCACTTGCATCAGGGCAGGCCTATTCTTAAGGTCACAGTCACTCACTGTAGCACTAATGAAGATTCATCCTCAGATAGTGTCATTTGCCCTTAAGCTCTCCTTTTTGATGCAGCTCCCAGCCTCCTCCTCATCCCTGTTGTCCTTATCACTTCTCATACATGTCTCGATTGATTCTTTTCCATGTGTTTCCTCCTAGGGTGCTGCAAGCTGTTGAGGTTGGACCAATAATCCATATTTTCCCAGATAACTTTTTTGCCCCACATGAGTTTCATAATAGTCATTGTTTTGCTGTAAAGAGTAGCTCTTACTGAAAGTGCCTCAAAGTATTGCTCTGGGAGCTGCTGCAGGGAGATGTCACCAATCTCCCCATTTGACCACAGAACACTTTGAATGTTGTTTCTACCTCATCTCTGCTGACTTTCATCCTCATTCCTGGTCCTCTCTGCCCTTCTCCTTGTGAAGAAAAACTCTGCAGTTCTCAGAGGCTGTTTCACTTCCCCCAGTTCCTTGTGGATATGGAGGTATCCCACAGCAGGAGCAGGATAGGAGCAGAATAGAGAAAGAAAGTGTACTCTGTCCTCACCGCATGGCAGCCCCCCTCACACACATGATTCAGCTTCACTTGCCACAGGTCATATTAGTCCCAGCTTCCCTCTCATTTCATAGGAGCCCCTCAGTGGAGACTCCTCATTTAAGAGCCCAGACTCTGCCATCTTTGGGCAGTGAAATGCTGTTCCAGTGGGCTGTCCATGTCACCTCAGGTCTGAGTCACCCCTTGGAGATTCCATTGTCTCTCCATTGACTGCCAAGTGTGTGTTGGATCAGGAAGTTTTCTCTTCTGGATGCCACGGTGCAGGGAGCAACCCTACATAACAGAAATCCAGGTCACCTGGCAGCTCCTCCTGTCTCTCTCTGGTGGAGTCACTTCAGGCCGGGGCATGGGAGCAGTAGCCAAGGCCCAACCTTCCCAGCTCCATCTGGAGCTCTGCCTCATATTGGAAAGTCCAGGTCACCATGCAATGGCATTAGAGGGACTCTCACTCCCTCCCTCCCTAAAGAAGGACTGCATCTTTATCCTCTGCTGGCGGTGGATCAGCCTGCCTGCTCATCCCTGCGCTCCTCTCCCACCTCCGTTCTCTTTCCGTTAATCTGGTCATCCATCTGCCTCCCTCTCTCTTGCTGTGCCTTGCCAAGTTCCCCAGTGCTGGAGCAGTGAGGCACGTACGTCAGGGAGGGAGGGAAGGAGGGAGGGAGGGATGCAAACCCTTCCAGGAGCCCGTCAGGAATTCGAGTTAGCGCCGAGCGCACTTTGCCTTTCGAGGGCCAGCGGAACATCTCGTCCCCTGCCATCAGTAGAAAAACAGATGGCGGCACCAAGGGAGGGGGCTTGGGGCTGTCAGGAGAGGCGAGTGGAGGAGGAGAGAAACACCTCCTTCCCACCATGGGTTGGGAGGAGGTGTTTTTGGTCCTGGTGGTGTGTTTGACTGCTGTGAGGGAGGTGTTTGCAGCGTCTGGATCACGCTCTCCTAAGCCATCCCAAGGTGACCACCCCTGATGCATCATCCTCCTGTGCTCAAAAGCAAGTGAGACTGTTGACTTCAGAGGAAGAGACAGCATGTACAGAGATCCAGGTTGCTTCCTTGGACTGTTCCTGCCATGGTCCAAAGCAGTCTGTGCATGAGCATAGCTGCTATAGGGCACCTCCTAGTCTGTGCCATGCCCTACACCTGCACCCCTCTGTCCCCACCACAGTACTTCACACTGTAGATGGGGTTTAGGTGGAACAGTTCACTTGTTTCATCATCATTGTGTTTACCCAATGTTATTCACAGGGCAGGGTAACCACCATTGTCGTGCTCAAATGCACTCAGGGAAAGCCAGGCTGCTCTTGCAGTGACCAGAGTGAACTTGGGCAGCCAACACATTGTGCAACATGCTGGCCTCCTTCTCACCTCCAGCTTTATGTCATTATGTGCAGGTAGCAAATGGTTAATTGGAATGGACTTGGACTTGAGATCTCTGCCTCATGCTCTGGATGAAGACGGGCAGAGAACAGCACTCTGTTGTGAGCATGAGCTGCAGGGAATTTCTCAGGTCTGCCTTGCATGAGGACAAGGTCTCACTGCCCTCTCGTGTTGCTGGTCATGTTATCACAATCGTAAAACATGAATCTGTTCTGTTTTGTGGTTTTCCTGAGATATTACAATGGAAATGATGAAATAGGGACTGAAGTGTGTTTGTGGTTGCAAGTTGTGCCTGAGTCTCTTGATCCAACAGGTAGTGAAGCACCCTGAAGGATTCTTAGCTCTTCCCACCAGCATGCACAAAACCCTCACTCAGCACATCTCTGGCTTGTATCCAGCATTTCTCAGTCAGAATTAACTCTTTGGAAGTCATATGCAATAGGGATGGTGAGGAGTGTCCCTAAAATCTGCTGTTCTCTCATGTGATAGGAGTCAGGGTGACACTTGTCCCCTGGGACAGCACTGCAGCTGGGCTCCAGCTGCCTCTGCTCCTCAGTCTCAGTGGGGCTGGAGACCCATGGTTCTCACTCATCCCAGACTTGTGGGTCTCTGATTTTGTACCATGGCAGAACTCAACACAGGAAACTTGTAAGAACTGTGTTGCTGACAGAATGCTCTGCTTCAGGAAAGATTGTCTTCTGTACTTCTGAGGCTGAAGGCAATGAGGACCACAGGCATCCCAGCTGCATCAAGGAGACTCTAGAGCAACTACAGCAGTGTGGCCAGAATTTAGTCACCCTCTCATGATTCACACATCTTTCTTCTTTCTTGGGCCAGGCAGTGTGCTCTACCTTCCACCCTGTTTAATATAGCTTTTACAGTGAGAAGGCATGAGGAGCAAGGGCTGCAGGTAGTGGTCACTTCTGCATCAGACCTGACCTCTGACTGGTGAAGGCAAAGCCCTTCATGCTGGGGAGGAGGAAGGCAAGGTGGGGAGTTCTTTACATACCTGCTGGGTACATTTTCATCCTGCTTTTGGCATGGGTGGTGTGACCTGCTCAGCATGGTATGTAGCCAGTAGTGGTGGAGCCCCAAAGAGGTGGAAGCAGCCTCAGCTTCCCCAACCACATTGTGCCAGCAGCCCTGCACTTGGGATGTGCTGACCTATGGCTGCTTCTCTGCCCTCTGCAGCTCAGGTGCTTTCCCCTCATCCCCATCCATGTCCCACTTTCCCCCTCCCGGCAGTCACAGTCGTGCAGCCAGTGGTACAGACGGAGTGGAAAACCACTGAAAGCACCCGCTGAAATAAAAATCAATGAGTCGTTTCTGATAATAAACATCCCCAAGCACAGCCCAGCCAACTGCTCTTCCAACACGAATATTCATTCCCCTTCAGCTCCTTCATCCCTTGTACATTGTTTTTCTTTCTGTTTAAGATCTGTAACAAGAACTTGGCAGAAATCAGATACAAGTGGGTCAGGAGGCCCTTGTGGTTTTTCAAGGCTTGTTTTCCATAACCCGTTCTGTCCTGTAACATATTTTGCACAAATGGCTTGGCAGGAGATCTAATCCATGCAGCAGGAGAGCCACTGAGGGCAGGATAGCAGGCTGGTGCTCATGGCACAGAAGTCCTGCCTTCTCTTGTGTATCCCAGTGGTATCCCTGTGAATGGTGAGCCACCATGCTTGCCAGGAGCACTATTGACACACAGCAACTTCCTCTGCTCCTCTCTCCCTGTTCTTTCCTGCTTCTGCTTCTCTTCTGTTAGCACTAGATCAGGGTGTAAAAAGGACAAGGCTGAGGAACTCACCACGAATAGATCATAGACAAGGATGTTTAGATGGAAGCAAAGATCTGCTCTGATGTGGTGATCTACACCAGCATTTCATCCCTTTCTTCCCTCTCGTCCTTTGGACCGTGCAAAGACCTTTCCAGATGGCTCTCTGCTCAGACATGAGGAAGAGGAGCATGACTCTGAGCAGCACAGTGCAGAGGGATAATGAAACACACCCCCATTCAGGGGTTCAAAGTGCCACATGCTCACTTGTGCAGCAGAAGTGTGTCCAAGCCAAGTCCTGGCCTGGGATACAGAAGCACTTTCAGGCACTGTGAAGGCAAGGACCTGCTCTCCCAGGATTGTCATTGACAGCAGCCCATGGAGCCTCTGAGCACTCCATCCCCCTTGCAGACACCAATCCTGCACAACCTCAGCACAGACTGGTTCAAATGGACCCAGCTGTTTGCAGGAAATCCATGTCCAAGGGACCCCAGTGTCCTGAACACCTAGAGCTCCACACCAAGACTGCAGAGAGGTGCTATGGCAGTACAGTGATGGTCCATGAGCTGAAATGAGACAGCAGGACGGCACAACCTTCCAGCCCACCACTGAAGTGTTCATTCAGATATATGGAGAATGTACTCCAGCAGCAAACCTCTGTTTCTGTAGTGAGACTTGGGGAGAAGACATTGGAGCTGGAGGAGATGTTTCTGGAGACCTGAGATGTGGTATAAAAGATCTGAATGCTTAGTTGACAAGTGGCTCAGGAACATCATCAGGCTCCGAGGGAGTTGGATTTTCTCTGTTTTGCTTTCTGTCCATGTCTGAGGTGATGAGCAGGTCCATGATGTCTCCAATAAGCATGTACCTCAAAGGGACAGCTGCCACAGTTCAAAAGGAGAGAGGGATGGCTCAGGGAACAGAAACTGCAAGACAAAAATGGACAATGAAGCACTAAGTCTGTAGGATTTTGTTTCTCTTCTTCATGCCACTTGGTCCCAGGTTCCTGTTTCCAAATTTCTAGAGTTCTCTTCCTCTGGGTAGTGCTCACCCTGTTTCCCTCTTTACAACGGGCCAGGTAGCCCTTGCTCACTGCTCAGGGTGGCTCAGGGCACAAAAACATCCCAAAAAGCTTTCTGAGCATAAGCCAAACCTGTTCCCTCTCTGTCCCTCTCTGTTTTTCAGAGCTGATTTCCTCTTTGTGCCAAAGAGCCTCCAAAAAGAGAGAAGGAAAGTGAATGTGCTTGGGGGTGTCAAGGGGGGGAGGAAAAATAAAATAAAAGACACTGCAACAGAAAGAGGGCCAAGAAAAATATTTAATCCAAACAATGAACATTGTCATTTCCTCCCACAGTCTGCATTCCCAGTCAACTTCCCTGGGCAAGCAGGGAGAGCCAAGAATGACCGGGCTCTCTGCCTCACCAGCGTGGATGTGTGTAAGGAAAGGGATGTGTCCTGGGGACACGCTGCTGTAGCATCACTTTAGCCAGCTCCTGTCACAGCTCTGGCTTTAAGGACTGACAGTTTTCTACAGGGGAACAGTGGTTTGGAAGGATGTTGGAGGGATTGGGACAGGGATGGGAGGGGGAACTTTCAGGGACCCCAGCTGGGGTGGTGGATGTATAGAGGCTTTAAGTGAACCAGATGTTTAACAAGGCTTTGGGCACTCTTCAAGTCCTCCCAGGGACCTCCCAGAGCTTTTGGAGAGATCTTGCTAGTGACTGAGGTGGGGAGGAAGGGGAGACATCCAGCAGGGAGAAGCTGCCCTGTGCCTCTCCAAGGGCTACTCCATCCTGTCCATTCTTTCCTGTCCCCACGCATCCTGCCTGTTCCTCCCTGCTACAGGCAGCACCTTCACCTGGGACACGGCTTCTCTTGCATGCCTGGGACCCCTGCAGCTGTAGCACTCTCTGGGGCACCTCAGGTTCATGTCCTGTGGCTCTGTGAAGCCTGGTTTGGGCTGACATCCCCCTGCCACCACAGGGATGGGGTTTCCAACTCCTCTTCCCACCACTAGTGACTCATGGGTCCCAGGAGCAGAATTACCGGTGGTGAAGCTGATGCACAAGGCATGAGTCTGAGGGCAGCAGCAGCAGCTTTTCCAGGGCTGGTCCCTGCCCAAATGGTGGTTCCTCTGTTTCTCTGGGGCTGCTTTCAAAGTGACAGCTGAGGAGAGCAAAAACACATGCATCTTCTCAGCCACGTGGTTGAATTAGCATGCAAACAGTCTGAGCTTGATGCCCAGAATACCAATTCCCAAAGGGAAAAATTACACCAAAATTCACGCTGACTTAGAAGCTCCATGAAAGCAAACTATGCACCCTCCTTGGACGGATCAGCAGAGTCACAAAGCCCAGGACCAGTCTGGGAGAAAGCATTTTACTTCTTAAGGCTGGACTTGACTTCCTGAGACTGGACTCTAGCTTTTCAATGGCTGTGTACAGATAGAAATGACAAGCACTTTCCATCTCAGTGGCAGATCAGAGGAGTCTTTCAGCTCCTCAGTTACATAGTTGGCCAGGTGAATGCTGATTTTTTTTTCTTTTTTCCACCTTCCTCCAAAGCATCTGGAATGGGGCATGGCCGAAAGCAAGGTGCTGAGCCCTCAGGTGTGCTCAACCAGAGCAAAACCTGCATTCCTGAAAAATAATGTGTAGCACTGAAATATGTCCAACACTGATGTGATCTGTGATTGAGTCTTCATGATCCACCTATCTCTCACCTGTTGCACCCTTTTGTGCTCCTTCACACTGAATTAAACTGTGTACGGTGGATCTGAAGAAAAATGCCTGGACGCTGCTTGCCTCACTTATGGCACTGGGGACTCCCTGCTGGGCAGGACAACAGCCCCAGGCATGGAGCCAGCCTGGGGACTCTTCAAGGGTTGTGAAAAAACACTGTGTGCACAGTGCAGGACATCTCCCAGCATCCTTGAGAGAAACCCCACCACTGAGCACTCAGAGATGCTTCTGGCTGGGATGCACTGGGATCTAACCAGTCCCTTCTCACATCCTTCCTTTGCCTGAAATATTTTTCCCTCTTCATTCTTTTTCCCCTTCGATTCTTTTTTTCCTCTTTCATCTGTGCCTGCTCCCAGCTTCGAGAGGCTGTGTTTTTTTAGCCTATTTCACTTGCCAAGCCCTCGATTTGCCGTTACTATTTTTGCGGCGGCAGCGCAGGGCTCCGGCCCGGCAGTGCCAGCTGCTGCACCTCCACGTGCTGCCACACGCCCTGCTGGAGCTCCTGTCTGAACAAACAAGGAAGATGGATGGCCCAGCGAGCAGGAGAGCCGCTGACACAGCCCGTCTCCCTGGCTGCCTCGGTGGCACGCCTGGCCCAGCAGCTCCCCACCGCTCAGCACAGCACACAGCGGCTGCTGCAGTCGCCTTATTCATTTTTTCCCTGTTTATAAGAGACTTCTCAACCCCCCTCCCACCAGAGGAGGATGGGTATTCTGGCAGCTGAGACCCAGCTGACCATTTCCCTGGATCTCATCCATCACCTTCATGTGGCACAGCTGGGCATTGGTGTTTTCCTTTTTCTTGACAGCATCTTAAGACATCATCAGGTGTTTTTGCGAGTTGCAGACGTGAGCAAACTGCCTTCTCCCAAAGCTGGCATTGCTTTCTGTAGAGGCACAGGTCTCCAGCACAGGCTGAACAGATTCTGTATGGGTTCTGCTCTCTCACATCACTTGCCCTTAGCAGATTGCATTGCCTGTGTCATCCCTTGCCATGATTCCTGCAAGGCCAAAATGAGACTGATGCAAGTACAAGGGCTCCTGTGCCCTTGAGGGTAACCAGCACCTTACTTTGTTCTTTCTGCTTGCAAAGACAAATCCATGGAGGAGGTTCTCAGTAAGGCAGAGGCACAGGAGTCACCGTGTTCTCCAAACACTAGCAAGGAGCAGGGACAGAAATCCCCAAACCCTGTGCCTGGCTCTCCTGAGCCTCAAGTCCAATTAGTCATTTTTTATTTTCCCTTCATGTGTTTTTCCAATGTAATTTGGAGCATGAGTTGTTAAGTTTCCCCAAGTGTTGCCATAGGAGCCTGTATTTGTTTAGGGTGGGGTACGGGCTCCGGCTGGGTGAGAGGAGGGGGCAGTTAGCCCTGATAGGTGTAGTGAGAGACTGGGAGACTCCCTTCCCCTTGCTGTCCCTGCCTCTGTCCTCCCCCCACCTTGCACGCAAGATCTGGAAATCGTTTCAGATCTGTGCAGCCGGGATGGGCAAACCTCCCCATAATTGTATGGAAACTACCAAAGCGACGGGTGTTGTTTTGCCAGTGAGTCATGACACATGGAGCAGAGCTCAAGGAAAAACTCCACCGTGGGGAAGGCTGCAAAAGAAAATCACACCCAGAAGAGCCTTCCCCTGCCAGCAGCCCTGGCCAGTCCCGACTGCATCCTGGCACCTGCCAGCCCCAACATCCCTGCCCTGGCCCTCCCGGTGCTCAGAGCTGCTCTAAGAAACCTTCTTTGATCACAATCATTTAAGATCCACCTGATGCTTTTTAGTAGAAGATGAGTGTTATCACTGTTGCCTTGAAGAAATTGCACCCTGGTCTCCTCTGGATGCGGTTTGTGACAGCAATGATTGGAGTAAAATCTCTTCTTGTTTTGGAATGCGCTACCTAACTTGGCTGTGCCTCAATTTCCCAGCTGTAGGAAGGTGTGCTCTTTCTTGTGCTCTTCCAAAATCTTCCAGGCTAATGTGATCTCTCTGTGGCTGCCTGAATTTGGCCTGTGGCCTGTGCTACTGATAGCAGAGACCGGACTTGGTGGTTTGCCATAATCCCTGCTGCTACTTCCTCAAGTGTTATTAGCCTATGTTGAGCCCATTTCTCTTCCTTTTGAGTCACAAGGACAAAAAGCCACATGGGTTCTCTGGTTTTGGCATGGTTTTTTCATGTGAATTACTGGTATTATCACCAGGCCCACATGTTGGCTTTGGCACAGTGGATGCAGGGCTATTGCGGTGCAGTGACATTTTTCAGCAGGCTCTCATTCAGGGTGCTACATGTGAGTGTCCATCATCAAAGGCTAAGTCTGGGCATTTTTGGGATTTCTGGTTGTTGTTTGGGGCCAACCAGATCCAATGAAATGGGTCAGCTGCTTCCATGAGCAACAGGATAGTCAGGTTTCCACCAAGAGTCCTGTTCGGTCTGGAGAAGACTCTGTGGAGACCTTAAAGGACCTTCCAGGACTAAAAGGGGCTACACATGGGTCAGGGAGGGGTTTTTGGCAAGGGAATGGAGTGACAGGATAGGGGGTAGTGGCTTTAAACTGAAAGAGGGTGGGTTTAGACTAGATATTAGGAGGAAATTTTTGAGGATGGTGAGACACAGTCACAGGTTGTTTAGAGGAATTGTGGCTGACCCATTCCTGGAGATATTCAAGACCAGATTGGACAGGGCTTGAACACCTGGTCTAGTGGAGGATGTCCCTGCTCATGGCAAGGGTGTTGGAATGAGATGGTCTTTAAGGCTCCTTCCAATCAAAACCATTCAATGATTCCAAGATTCTGATGGAAAACGTCCTGGAGGTCAGCCATGGTTGCTGGGCCAGTAAGTACAATCACAGAGCCCAAAGTGAAAGAAGCAGTTCATTACTAATCACTCTATGAAGAAATGGCTTCTCCATCCTGTAGCTGGTTCAGTGGCTGCTTGGCAGTGCTGGTGTAGGTCTGTGATAAATAAACCTTGGCTGCTGACCGCTCCTGACGCCTCCTTGTGAGTGCTTCCCGTGCATGGCGCTGGTCACAGCCCTTGCACGGGACAGTTCTTCAGCCATCGCTGCCTGCTCCTCAGCCCCAGTGCTTCTTCTCTGATCAGATGACTCATGTAACTAAACAACAATAAACTGATTTTCTGAATGGCTGCTCATGCCATTTAACACTTCTGACACAATTCCACGATTCCCTAGCTGCTGCCCTTGGAGCATCTGCTGCTCCATCCACACCAGCTAGGATATCTGATGCCCTTTCGCTTTGAAGAGGGGGTTGTGTATGGTGAAAGTGGGACCTGCTGAGGACCTGGGACCTCCATTTTTGGGGGCAACCTTATGCTTTTGAACAACCTTTCACAGAGCCTTCTTCCTCTGCCTTAGCCCTTCCAAGCAGACGGCTGGTGCGACACCATCAACAACCGGGCGTACTGCCAGTATGACGGCGGGGACTGCTGTTCCTCCACCCTGTCCTCCAGGAAGGTAAGAGAGCACCTCCCGTGCCCTTGGCCGGCATCTGTGGATTCAGGGGTGACTGCTAGCTATGTTCTTTGGCTTTGCTGGCTGTGGAACCGAGCCTGCAGTGTAACTCTCCCATGAACGGAGAACAAACGCACGGTTCTAAACCAAAGCCAGCTGAAGCTGATGGACAGCATCGCACTGATTAAGAGCGGGGCTTGGACTCAGGCCAGTGGGATTGAAACCTCAGCCCAGCTCCCACTGAGGTTCATGGGATTTCCTCTCGTTTTGGGAAACATGTCCCAAAGAAATGACTTCCATAGGACATGGTGAGTCAGAAGTCACCTTGTGTAATTGAGCTGTCTCAGGGGATTTTTGCTATGATCCACTGGAATCTGCTACAAGTGATGTTTTCCTCCTTCTCTAAGGAGGGAAGAATAGTATAGAGGGAGCAACTTGGCATTGGGGTAGCACAGACCCTTCTTTGTCTCCCATCACAATCTTCCCTCCCACCTAACTTGCTATCCAGCACTCACAGCCCATTCTTCCTAATCATATCCAACAGCAAAACAAATCACAGGGCATGAAATAATTTCTCACTGCGAAAATATGTGAATTTGGATCTTCTCATCTTTGTTGTGGAGCTTGAATCATTTCTCCTTTCATCACGCATACATACACAGAGAAAAGGAAAAATAAAATCCTGGGAAGATCCACTTGAGATAGGAAAGAAGAGGCTTTACACCCAAGTGATGAGTGAAATCCCCACAACAATATCATGACATCTCAGAGCAAAGCATGGCCAAAATAAAGGATGGGTTCACAGCAGAAAGTGGGGGGGTTCAGTCCCATGGCTCCCAGACCCAGCTTGCATCCCCCATAGGTTCCCAGATCTTCCGCTCAATAAGCCTCCAGCACATCCCTGTTAAGGCAGATGGAGAAATACAGGGTTTAAACATCAAAAAATCCCCAAAGCACTCCAGCCCTTCCTTTGCTGATCCAGTCTGTGAAATATCAAATGTTTTCACAGTAAGAAAAACTCCTGGCTCTAAGCCTGGTGTGTATAAAACCTCTGAAGAAAACTGTTTTCTCGGCTCCCATGGCTCATTACCAGGCCACTGTCAACCAGGAGTCAACTGCTCAGTGTATGCCCTCCCTCCTTTCTCTGCTACCAGTAGCTAAGGGGACACAGGCTTGCTCTGTCGCACGCAGTTATTGTAGAGAAAGTAATGTGAAAGGAGCCTCCCAATCTGCACCTGGGATGTCTCAAAGCTGCACAGCTTGTGAGTGGCCCTAGGTGAACCCACTGCCTGCCCCATGGAAGGCTGTTCCTGCTCACAGAGCCTCCGTCCTGCCTGGCTTTCCTCAATCCACAATGCACAAGGACACTGCACCCACCTTGGGCAGTGTGCTGGTCAGCTTTGCAGCTGAGAGCTTGGTTGAGTTCCTCTAAGAGCTGCAGAAAAAAAGGCTCTGTTGTCTTTGTGTTTTGCTGGAAGAGCCAGGAGTAGCTGACAGGCCCACAGGTTCAGATGTGGATGAAGGGGGTTTTCTAAGAGGGACCAGAGTAAAACTTTAATCTGAAGGTGCCTCACCACTGCCAGGCCTAGTCTGAATGTCTTACACCCATTAGGGGACACTTCTTCCCAGGGTTTGACATTTGGGGCACAAGATTCAACCCGCTGCAAAATTCTAAACACATTAACAAAAAGGAAAAGGCTAAGAACAAAGCTCAGCTGGGGACAGGTTGTATCAGAGCCCATTGCTCAGTGAGCACAGAGCCTGGCAGTGCCAACAACAGGGCACAGTCCAAAATGTCTGTTTGTCCACAGCAGTGTGGAGAGCCCTTTTGGGGGGACAGAGGGGTATCCCAGGGCAGAGCTGAGCTGTCCGTTTTGTTATAAATTATCAACAAGAAAGCCAAATTAATAAATGTGAAAGATGTTATTTCTGCGACCAAAATACGCTCCTCAAAAACCACAGCCAAAGAGACAGCGTTGGGCCTGGGATCGGCACTGTGTGAACTTAGATCCAGCCTCTATTGCTTTGGATATCCTTCTGTTCACCAATGCTGTTTCCAGCAGGGCTGTTTTATACAGTTTTTTATCCTGAGGCAGAGGTGCCCCAATTTCTTTTGTCACCCCGTATATGTATGAAGTTTCTTTTTACTGTGCAGGGTTGGACAGTTGCTGTGTCTTGGTTGGTGGTGGGTGATGATCATGTCAGGAGAAGTTGTGTATTCAGATATATGTTTTTGACGACTTCAGTGATCTTGATTGATGATACTTATCAAGTGCTCATCATCCTTGGGTGTTCCTGTGTGGTTCCAGGGGAAGCCCATCTGCGAACCAGCCACGTTCTTTTTTTATTTGTTAACAAGGCATTAATGCCTGCTGCCACCAGGAGTTTCGCAACTTCCGTGTGGTAATCTGTCTCCCTGGTCAGAGGCTCGGTGGATGTTTAATTTATTTTACAATTTTTATTTCATACATTTTCCATCTAAGCATGAATTACTTTACATGACTCTTGGAGTTTAGTTGTTCATTGCTGCCCTGAGATGTGTGAAAGGTCTCTGTTTCAGCCCACGCATCCGAAGAATGAGTCAGAGCTCTTCAGTTTTCCGTCTTGAAGTTGTTGATTAATTCTTATCTATACAATTTTCTTTCTGCCCAACCGAGATCCGCTCAGCAGGGCAGCCACAGGCACTCTGACCGCCCTCGGGGCGGTGATGTCTTTTTATACTACAAACTACGTATAACATATTTACAGTTACTTTCCAATACCTATCACCTATGTTAGACAGTGAGCTTCTATTCTAAACCAATCCCAGAGTGCCAATATTACTGCAGAAGATGGAGACCAAGAAGAAGAAGAAAGACTAGACACACCCAAGTTCCTCCATCTTGTCCCCAAAACCTCCATACCAAAAATCCTAAAATCTACATTTTCACCCTGTGATAATTTTATTGTTATACTATTTAAGCTTCTGAGACTTTCAGGTCCTCATACAAAGCTGGTAATTTGCTCCACGGGTCATAATCAAACCCACAGGTGTTCTGGGCTGCGTACCAGGGTCTCCGTGCCCCCCAACAGGGTCCTCGGCAACTCTGGACACCCGGAGGGATGTACTGAGTTCCGACACATGACACATGACACTTTGCTCCCCCAGGTGATCCCGTTTGCCGCCGACTGCGACCAGGACGAGTGCACCTGCCGCGACCCGGCGGCCGAGGAGAACCAGTAGCGGCGCCATGAGGGCCTCTCTGGGTCAGGCAGCGCCGGGGCAGCCGAGGGCCGGCGGCGGGGCCGTGAGGGAGAGCCGGGCGGGGCATGGCGGCTGCGGCTCAGGGGACGGCTCCAGCCCACCGAGGAGCCCCGGAGGGCGGGCTGGGGCCCCCTCGCCGTCGCTGCTCCCTCCAGAAGCCACACGAGGCGCTCAGGCCGCGGTCTGGGGCCGCCTCAGCCACACGCTGGGCCAGGGTCTGTCCACGCCGGGAGCCCGGGGGCTGCCATGGATGCGTGTCCTGGTGCGGCTCCTGGGTGTCTGTCTTTGTCACTATTCACCCCTCTCTGCTGTACAGACTTCTTTTAGCAAGGTCGAGGTAGTTGTGATCTCTCTGCAAATATTTAAACTTAATTATATCTATATACATATATATAATATATATAAAAATATATATTATATTTTCTTTGCTCTCGATGAAGCTGAGAAAGGGTATCCTTTATCACACACCCATGCTGCTGTAAAGTACAAACCATTGGGAAAAGCACAGGTCAGGGCAGGAGGAGCAGGGATTTTCCCCTTCCTTGCTGAACGGGAAGGAGGACGGAGAGAGAAGCCAAACAGCCAGGCCATGGCAGGCAGGGAGGCTCCCACCTCACGGTGATTTGGACATCTGGCATGGACCAAGCTTTGCCCTTGGTATTTGCCAGTGCTTTGCCTTGTTCTTCTTAGGGCGTGGATCTGGATCAGGATTGTAGGGTTGAGAAAAAATGTTATTGTGCCCTTGAATCATCCCAGTGAGCACAACAGATTCCAAGGGTACCACAGGCATCCATCACACATTATTTTAGAGCTCTCTGGGCAGGGTTATGTGTCCATGGGGATCACTGCATGGTCAATAGGAGCAAAGACTCAGCATTCTCCCTCTCTGTCTCACTCCCCCAGCCACTGCACACCCAGCTGGGTGTAGAAGCCAAACCAGTGTAGCTGTGTGATGCTTGAATGAAGGATGCTCTGGTGGTCCTTCTCTTTCCCTCACATCTAAGCTCCAACTGAGTTGTGTTGTCAGCAGCTCTCAGAGGAGACTAGGCCCTGTAATGCCAAAAGACCAAAAAAAAAAAAAAACCAACCTGTCAGGAGAGTTTGAGAATTATCTTTTCTCATTGAGATTTTCCTTAGTATTAGTATTCCTTATTATTATCTCTGTCCCAGCCCCTCAGGCTGGACATACAGTTGCTGACTTCCTAGAGGCTCTTGCTCCTGTAGGCACTAAGTGAAAATCTGCAGATTCAGTTCTGGCCTCAAAGAAGCCCAGCAAGAAACTCTGCCCCCCATAATTAATTCCCAGAAGCTCAGCTTGGACCCAGCTGCATAAAGGCAGCAATAGGGAAGGTGCCTGGCTCCAGCTGGGATTATCACTGATGGTTTTGTGCTGTAAAGAGGCAGAGAAAAGGGGTAGAAAGAGGAGAGGAGAGCAGAGAAGGGACCACAGAGTAGGAACTGAAGGCAATGTCCCTGGGTGAGCACAGGCTGGGACCAAAGGACTCCAGGCTCTGTCCTGCCTGCATGGCCTGTGCTGCTGGATACAGGCTTCCAGCCAGAGTTTGTCTGATGGAGTGGTGGAGAGAGGGTGACACGGTGTGGAGAGACCAGGAATTTTCAAGGCATCGTTGGAAACAGAGCTTCCACTAGCTCTACCCCATCCTATTGTGTCAGGAATTTCCTATGCTTGTGTTTTACTTGAGGACCTGAGTAGGGGCAGAGGGGCTTGGACATCCTACCAGCATCCAAGCAGGAGATGCCTTGTCCTTCTCCAAGCCCTTTCCTGAACCCAAGTGTCCCCATCCACCTGGCCTAGGCAGAAATTTGAGGAGAGGTGGGGGACAATGAGCTCCATCTCCTCTTGGGACACTGACACTTTTGTTCTCATCGTGCACAAGGGACACCGCCCCAGAATTCACTGTCACTTGGGCAGATAGCAGCAATGACTTGTCAGATATCCACTTTTCAATTAAAAAACAACCCTCAAGCAACCCAAGGAAATTCAAATAATAATAGCTGCCCTCCACCCCAGGATGTGCAGCTTGGGCAGCCTGTGCTGCTCCACCAGTGCATTAAAGGGGAGATCCAGGGCTTCCAACACAGCAGAAGTGGGGTTCTGGCAGCCCCCACAGGTGGGGACATGGGATGAACATCACATCCAGAAGCAGAATTTCAGCATCTATTGCCATGACAAACCCTTCCCTGCCTGGTCTCAGCATTACCTGGATGCCTATGTGTTTATGTACCAAATTTGTATCCTTTTGGCATGAAAATCCTGGTTTTTTCCTCTGCTCACCTGTGTGTGCAGGGAAGGGACTGTGCCCCATGGACAGGGGAACTGGGGGGTTGGGACAGGAAGTGCTGGCTTGGCTGGTAGACATTTGAGCTTCTTATGACCAGACAGCTTCTACATACTGAAATATTGTTCTTCTATAGCGACACTGAGCGGTTTTTGTCCCCTTTAGGGTTTTATTCACAATGGAGGCTGCTGCTATTTTTATTTTTTTGTATTTGATAATTATTTTTTATAAAAATCTATGAAAAATAAATAATCTTCTCATCCTCCATCTTTCCTGCCTCTTTGATTCACCAAGAAGGGGGCCAGGGAGGTGGTTTGGTCCAACATATTCTTCTCTTCTCAAATCAGAGATTCTCCCAGAACCGTCACAGCTCAACTGGAGATTTCCTTTGGGTTTTGGGGTGTGGGGGGACACTCACCTCCAATGCCACCTCATAATTCAAGGCTGCCACCCAGGCAGCTTTTACTGTGCCACCAGCTGCAAGAACACTTTTACAGAAGGTTTTCTCCAGGTTGTGCTACAAACTGGACACCTTCTATAATTAATCCACTTAAAATTAAGGGAAATGTCTGTGTTTGTGTGTGTATGTTCACATCCCTGGTGATAGGGAGCAGAAGGTGGCCCACACTAGAGCCAGAGACCATGTGAAATCCTGGCAAGAAAGTTAAAACCCAAGGCAATAAAGTTGCTTCAAAATTTGGGGAATTTTTTTTACCTTGTTTTCTTCAGTGACCAGGTAAATTTTGTACCTGCGATCTGAGAAACACCAAAAAGTCTTTGCCCTGTGTTTACACCCCACTCTTCTTCCTCCAGCCATCTCTGATGCTCCTCAGTCTTTTTATCATGTCTGGTCTTTGCACAGGGACTCAGTCCCAGAGGAGGAACAGCATCTCCTGGTGACATCAAATGTCCTCTCTAGAGCAAAGCTCCCCAAATCAGGCAGAGGAGCCAACAGCAACCCTCCAAAACACACACTTTACCAAACCCTTCCTAAAAACCTACCAATGTGCTGGTGATGCACCCCTTGCAGTCCACTTCACCCTTTTTTTGGGGTGGCTTTCTCCAAACCCCTGAGGATTGCAAACCAGATGACCCCTGAGATGATTTTGTGATGAGCCAGCTGTGCTGAGATATTGACACAGCAATTTAGGCTTGCAGCGGCACACCCTGCTGCCACACAGACCCTCTCCCCTTCCTCCTCCTCCTCCTCCTCCTCCTCCTCCTCCATCTCACTCTATAGCCACAGCTTATTGTGCAATGAGATGGTGGTTAACTGCATGGAAAATAGCAGAAGGAAAGTATTGAGTGTATTTTTAGCTCATTTTCCTGCAATTTAGCACTGGGAAAAGAAAAAAAAAAAAGAAAAATCAAGTCGTTCCATGAGACTTGATGAAGTCTGGTTTCCTATGGATTTGTGTGCTATAGTCCCTAAATCCCCCCCTGTGTCCCTCCCAAGTGTCCTGCCTGTCTGCCTGTCTGTCTGCCCAGGCTGTCCCTGGGTCTTCCACCCATCTGGCAGGGCAGGTGGCAGTGCACACTGGGCTTGGCCATGGGACCTGTCCTGATGGCCTGACCATTAGACACAACACAGCAGTGTAAGTGGCTTTTGGCATCTTCTGCAGATCTCACCTCTGTTCAGGCACTGCTTTTCACATTCTTTGTGGGACATTAATACTCATGTTGCTGCTAGTCCTCTGTCAAAAGTCTGCCAGATGGACCAGGACATTCTCCAGGGGTGGTTGATCACCAGACAGCACCAGCACCATCCCATCCACCTTACATACTAAAAGAATGGCTAAAAGGAGGGTAAATCACCTTATATACAAAAAATTGGCTTTTTTGGACTCTGCTTCCAAGTTCTCAGCCTCTGTGTAGGTTTGCAAATCAAGGGCTGAGAGACCCTTGCTGAGGATGTGTAAATGCAGTTTTTCCCCAAAAAAGGGATAGCTGGAGACTTCTTTACCTTCCCACGTCCAGCAGAGCAGGTGGGCAGGACAGGGCTCAGGACACGGCTCCATCTGTGTGTGCTGAGTGGTTTGGGACTTGGCTAACCCAGTGGGCAGACAGGCTAATGCTAAACTTGTGTGAAGACTCACCCAAGTTCAAAGGCTGAGAGTGTTTCATCTGCAACCAAAGATGACATCAACTGGACCAAAACTATAAACAAACACTCCAGTTTGCCAGAGCCAGGGATTACTAACAGCTCCTTTTAATAGTCAGTTAAATTATCATCTGGAGTTTTACATAGTGGTACAATGATTTTTGTTGCTGTTGTTTAAAACCTTTTTTTTAAATTCATTTTTTTTAAGTAATCCAGAAGGGTTTTGTATTTCTTGCCACATGGCTATCTCACCCTAAAGCACCCTACTTTCAATCTACAGTAGTAAAACGTCACATTAGAGGTTTAATAGAACATCAAGGAACATGAATTGTAGCCATCTTTGTAAAGAAAAGGACCAAACTGTTTTATATGTTAAATAACTCCACGACAAGGAAAAGGTAGTAATGCTATTACAGGGGTACGGACGCAGCAAAAAAAAGTTAACGACCCAGAGGTTCATCTCAGGTGAATGATTGCTCATTAATGCAGAAATAAAACAAAAAGAAAGGGCGGGGGGGTGAAGGAGGTTGCAGAAATGGTTGGAAAGCAGTTCTCCTGTTGTTGGCAGTTTGGGAAGAATCAGGAGTCCAAGAGAAAATATTGTGCAGGCCCAACAGTAGGACCCTGCAGCAGATGTGGGTGGTATCAGCTCTGCAGGAATCAGAGACACAGAATGGGTTAGGTTGGAGGGGACCTTAATGAGGATTGGGTACCAACCCTGCTGCCGTGGACAGGGACACCTTCCACTAGACCAGGGCACGCCTGTTTTGGGTGAGCAAGCCCCACACAGCACATCTCACCAAGGCCAGGTCTGCAGCAAGGGACAGCCCCCATGCTGGATTGGTCTGGTACCCCATGGTGGCTGCTGGCATTTGTCTGAGAGGGACTCATGTGGTAGCTGAGAGGCTTGGGCAAGAAAATCCAAGCTTGGGCAAGGTTCTGACTTGCAAAGCTAGAGTGAGGAAACCAAGAAGGAAGCCCTCACAAAGCCAGGGTCACTGTGAAAATGGCCCCACAGATGTGCCAGGCTGCCAGGCCCTGCCAGCACAGCAGCTGCAGGGGCACCACGGTGGGCAAATCATCAGAGCACAGCCCTGCCAGCAGCCTGCACAGTCTGTCACAGGGTGAGGGTGCTGAGCCCCATCCAGCTGTGCAAGGGTGCTGCCAAAGGACCCCAAAGGAGGGATGGCTTTCCCCTCACTCTCCAAAGCCCAGCCCATGGAGAAGCCAGGACCCATGGAGCAGAGCCCAGCCCAGCTGGCTGATGATGCTGCACGGCTTTGGTTGCCCACGCAAGGGCTTTGAAGTGTCAGCACAGAAGCAGAACAGAAATATCTGCAGAGCCTCGGTGTAAATCTTGGGGCCGGATGAAAAAGTAACCTAGGCAGGTGTGAATGCATGGGGTGTGCAGGGTTTTCCTGGCAGTGTCACAGCGAGTGGCTGGCAGACAGCACTGCTCCTGTCCTTGCTGCTGCACCTAGTAAGCAATAAAAGAGAGGAGTCTGCTACCCAAAGGAAAACAGTCTGCATTTCACATAAAGGCCATGTACACGGTATTACTTGGCGAGAAACCAGCTGGTGTTTGGGCCAGAGCAGCCTTCCTTCAAACATCCCTTTGAGGCGTTGAGCGGAGGTGCCCTTTGCCCATGGCTGGATGGCTGCCTGGCCGGAAGTTAAAAGTTGTCTCAGCATCTGCTGGGATAAGCAAAAGGATAAACAGAAGTGTCTTGGCCACGAGCCTCGCTAAAAGGAAAAGGAGTGATGACTCAGTACAGATCACCTGCCCATCTATACCTGTGCGTGGAGGTGGCACTGGTCTCACTCTGAGCCCTAAGCCCTTGGCAGCATCAGGCACATCAAAATATAAGGACAAACACATGAGAAAAATCCAAAAGGATCCAGAAGACTTCCTTCTTGCACAGAGCAAACGTTTGTCTGATGACCCCTGCCAGACACACAATACAGCAATGACACAGGGATGCCCAGGTCATACTGACTGACGGTGGCTGCTCCCAGCAGCTCCCCAGTCCAGGCCAGCTGCCCCTGGAGAGATGTCTGCCCATAAGAAGGAGAGAGCAAAGCACAGTGTGGTCCTGCAGGAAGATACAGAGCTGCTGTTGGGAGAATCCGGTGCTGCAGCGCTGTCGGCAGTGACGGGGTGCAGAGCACAGCCGCCTCCCTCTCAGCACCACACAAATATTCAAGCCATGTCCTTGGCAGGTAGGAGGAGGAATGAGGCAGAAAATCATATGAGACAGGCTGAAGACTGTTCCTGCCAAGACTGAAAAAAAATGAAAAGGAAATTTCTCTCTGGAGGCATCGTAAAAAATCCCACTGTAGGGCTCTGGTCTTGTCTAGATCAAAGGTGCACAGCTGGCAAGTCCAGAGGTGCCTCCTCTGCAAACCAGGCAGGAATCTGAAGCTAAAAGGAACCTGTTTTCTGCCTCCAACATCATCAGCAGGGACAGGGATTTGGAGAATCGTTTACTCCAAACCAAACCCAGTGTCCCAGTACAACCCCAGCTCTCGAGCTTTAAAAAAAAAAGTTACAGAGGAAGAGGCAGATGTCAGCCTGAACACAGGCAAGCAATACCCCCAGAAGCCTGTCCTCCATGCCCTCTCTGGGATCAGAACCTTCAGCACCATCCTGCACCAAGGCATTGGGGTACCTTGCATCCCTCTCCCCTCACCAACCAGAGCCAGAGCCTGGCTATCCCACAGCTGCAAGTGTCTGGTGCAGAACATCTTGTCTGTGTCATCTGGCTGCTGCTCTCCTAGCTGAGTTCTCCTCAGCAGCAGCTTGATGTTGCTTCTAAGTTTTTATTACAGTGGGTAAAAAAAAACATAATAGAAAAGATTTTAAGGTTGACTTCCAAGGAATGTGGTCCCTCAAGAAGAAAGCTCATGATGTCCAGCTGACTACTGGCCCTGAGGCCAAGCTGCTTTTGTTCTGGAGGACTCTGCATCTTGGAGCACATGTGGGTTTTGGCCATGGCCGAAGAACCTGAGGAGATGGGGTCACAATGCCCCTGCCTCTTCGCCCCACCTGATGACACCACACCAGCTTTGCCCACCAACAGCACCATTGCTCTCTCAGGTGTCACCCCGACCTCATGCTTTACAATTGCAAAAAACCCCATCCCAGCCCCGCTGGCCTTCAAGTGTCTGATCAGCTCAGCCATAACCACAAGCATCTCAACCTGACCTGCATGCCCTGCCTCCATTTTTGCCTGCATCACCTGCTCTCCCATCCTGGCTGTGTCACCACGTTTCTCCCATGACTGGTGTTGCCCATCTTTGGAGTCAGCCCTCACAGCCAGGGCAGGGATGGGGCAGGAGAAGAGGGCTGTGCCCTCCCAGCCTGCCTTCTCCACCAATGCTGAGGAACCTCTTGGCAAAATGAATAAAACAAAACCAAGAAAACTGGGTCCCACAAGACTTCTAACTAGAAAGGCTTTTGGCCAAATTGAAGAAGAAACTAATACTGAGTCAGTCCTGCACAGAGCAGCCGGTTTTGCTCCCCAGTCCAAATTCTCCAGAAACATCAGTGACACCCTCCCCTCCATGGGTCCATGTGTAAAACCCCCAGGAAGGCCCATGGGAAGGCCAGCCTGAGAGCAGGTGCCCAGAAGCCTCAGTAGTCCTTGTCACCATAGTCATTGTACAGGACACTCAGCGTCTGCTCCTCACACGTCTTCCTGAGGTCGCGGCTGAGCTCCGACCAGTCGAGCCCATAGGGCTTGATCTCGCTGTAGCGGCAGGCCAGGTACTTGAGGGAGGAGCGCTGCAGGCTGATCTTGGGCTCCTGCAGGAGGCCATTGCACCAGCTGCTGAGGTCCCCCAGCTGCGAGAGGATGAGGCCAGCCTTCCTGCAGCGAGGGCGGGCGAGGGGAGATGCCAGGGGGGCGGTGGACAGCGAGGGGTGGCAGGGGTGATGGAGACACCACGGAGAGGATGGCAGGGAGGGCGGGAGGAATGAGTGAGGAGAGAAAAGTAAAGACAGTTAAGGACACCACGGGAGCTCCTAGAGGGAGAAGAGACAATGCAAGAGCAGCTGTAAGGAGCTGCCAGGACAAGGAGGGATGGTTGGGCTGTGAGGACACACCATTCCCAAGGCAGCACTGCCAGCTAAATCCATGTGAGAACAGAATTCTCTGCCCAGGGAAGAGATGCTCATGTCACCATGGCAGTGCTGGACCTGCTGCACTGCTCTTGGGACTCACACTTCCCTGTCCTGTCCCCTCTTCTTCTTCCACCCTGTACCACTCACACAACAAGGCCAGGTTTGCTGAGAGTTTATTAAGGAGACAGTCACAGGTGCAGCTGTGAAACCCTCTGCAGCCTTTGGGTCGACATCACCAAGGACTCAAGCGTCACCACCAGTCACTATTGTAGCTACAGGATCCCAAATATTACAGGATGGGAAACAGAGCCAATAGCAGTGCAGGCAGTGGGGATAAAAGCTAAGAAGTGTCAGGCATGACATATATGGCCAGCCCAGAACAGTGTCACCATGTGTGTCCTCTCCATTAAGTGCATGTGCTGCATATTCAGGAGCTATACTGGTCATTCATGGCTTGGTGTAGGAATCACAGAATGGTTTGGTTGGAAGAGACCTTGAAGATCATGTTGTTCCACTCCCCTGTCTCATGGCAGGGACATCTTCCACTTGACCAGGTTGCTCCAAGTCCCAGCCTGGCCTTGAACATTTCTAGGAATGGGGCATCCTCAACTTCTCCAGTGCCAGAAATGCACACAGTATTGCAAGCAGCAAGACAGGATACCACTGAAGAAGAGGGAGATTTAGAGAAAAAAAAATCCAAACCAGCGTGTCATGCCTGGCTTGTGAGGGTCTGTATGGAAGGTTGAAGGTGAGATAAGAATTATGATCCATACAAGACATAAGTACAGTGAATGATGCTCCTGCTACACGACTCACAATATTTAGGAATAGCTTAGGAAAGATGGACAGCAGACCCTTCAAACCAGAAGGGATACAATGGAGCACACATCAAACCCATCCAAAAAGCTCTGAGGGAGCAGGGCTGGTTCTTTTCATGTGCACTTTGTATTTTCCAGTTTTGGAGAGCAAGATGAGGAAAGGCAAATCACTGCAGAAGCAGCTTGTAAAGAGCCACAACCCAGCCAAGGCAGCCTTGAGAGCAGGTCAGGTGACAGAGGCAGAGCAGCTCCAGGATGAATCCATCTTCTGCAAGAGACACCCAGCACACCCAGGGCATCATAGCCTCAGCGCAGGCTTGTCCTGGTAGTGAGGAAGTGCTAAATCACCAGCCTCTTGTATTGGCTGAGATATTGGAAGAGCACAGAGGATCATGGCCAAACATGATCTAAGCTGTGTTCTTTTAAAATTTGTCCTCTTAAAATTGTGCTTCTAATGTTTTTATCAAGAAAATCAGTTTGTACAGATAAAACACATTGTGTTCATTTTAAATTTGTCTCACGCTTTGGGTGATCTCCAGGGAATGTGGCCACTGTGGAGGCAATGGATTCAAATGAAGCATCTTGAAGTTACCTCATGTGCCTGGAAACCCAGACCAAAGTTTAAGTGTCTGATGAGCTGGGATAAATTTCCTACCCAGCTACAAGGTCAATTGCTGGGTTAGAATAGTCAAGGAAAAGAAGATACAGCCCCTCACTAGCTTTAACTCAGCATCTGCTCAGTCCAGAACTGGCAGCAGTCACAAATCATGATTCTGAAAGGAAAAAATCGCATTATTACTGGACATTCTTACTTAGGATAAGCAGGGTGGGATGGTTTGACAGCTCCAGGATATGTGTACCAACCATGAAGGAACATCACTGCCTCTCCACACCTCCCTCCAGGCCAGAAATTTCTTGGCAGAGCTATTTGAAGAGGAATTAATTTACCCCAAGTCCAGCCAGAGCCAAGCTTGCCTTTCCTGAAGAGAAAACTTTGGATGTGACTGCAGCTCCAAGGGCCCAATCTGGAGCCACTGAAAGGTTGTCCAGCTCTGCAGCCACATGACAAGTGCCACCCCAGAGCATGTCCAGGGCATGCCAGAGAGGAAAAGGTGGTTAGCATGGTTTTGGCTCTGGAGACAGCCACCCAAGCTGGCCAGCCATAGAAAACAGCCAAGCTCTCACTTGTCTCGGTGTCTGCATCTGACACCTAAGCAAGGTGCCACGAGTGCCTCTCCTCCTCCAGCATTACAGGTACCCTCACAGGAAGGCCTGATATTATCCCACAGATTTTGGCTCAAAGCCCATAGGCACCACCAGACTTCACTAGGCTTTGCATCACATCCAGCTTCCACTCACTGCTTGCTTTTTTTCTCCATTTCCTTTCCTTCTGCAAAGACCAGGACACTCTGCAGCCCTTCTCGGACCACAAGGGAGCGATTTGCTTTCGCAGCCTCAGACAAGTTATCAGTGCACTCACAACAAGTTCTGCTTCTTCGGTCCAGCAGCCAGCACTGCCAAGAAGGGAGCTGAGTGTGCCACAAATGAGCAGAGTAGGAGGTGCCCTGGACGTGTGGAGGAGGAGGGACATGGTAGAGTCAGTCGCGTGGGTCCGCATCCCCGACTTCAAAGGAGCATCAGCAACAGTCAAACAAACACTGTCTGCTGGCTAAATAATGTCATCTGCAAGTGATTTGTCCTGTCACCACCAGTCTGGGTGCTTCGCCCTCGCAGACGATCAAACAGGAGGTCTGCTTTCCAAGATTTGTCATCACCAGAGCCCGCTGCAGCTGCCTCAGTGCCTCTTTCCAAGGAGCGCGAGCTGCAAACACTTCATCAGCGACTTGCGTCATCCTACCCCGAGCGCTCCAGCCTTTCCAGAGGCTGCAATTAACCCTCTGGCTCGTAGATGCACACAGAAAATGGCATCATTTGGGTAATTCAGTGGCATTCCTGGCTGCTCCATGGCAATGCCTCTGCCCTGTGGGGCTCAAGGAGGCAGCTTCCACGCCGTGTCCCGGCTGGTGCTCACTGGAGCAGGAGCAGCAGTGGCAGCGCTCAGCCTCGGCGAGGGCAGTGGCTCCGTGACGACTCCAGTCTGTCACGTAAGGAATTTTATGTGTTCCTCATGCAAATCACCACAACAGATGTCAGATGGTCTGTGCGAACTGGGGCTGGATTTCACATCTGGAAATGGAGACGGAGCGGCATCACCACAGCTGGGATCAAGACAAAGGTGAGACTGAAGTCCAAGCCTGCTGATCCCACTGGGTGTCAGGGGAATGAGGCAACCCTGGGCAGAGGAGCTGCTGGGAGCCTCTGCCCTAAAAACACTCCATGTGCTGCAATGATCCTACTGAGCTTTGAGGTTGTGCCTCAAAGAGCTCATATTTCTTAGGACATAAATGGGAAGAGGGAAAAGAGAAGAGAACCCACCTCTACTCCAGGGCATAGAGGGCCTCCTCAGAGTTTCCCTCCAAAGCTGTGCCAGGAGACAAGTCCAATGCACTAAGTGCAAGATAGGCACAGGCTGAGTCTCTCTGACTGCCTAGCAGAGGTTTGAAGGACACAGAATATACATGGAGAATCTATCCTCTGCTAGAAGTACACAAGTGACCACCTGGAGAAGCAGTGCTGGAAGACAGACAGTGGTGAGACCAGCAAGAGGAGGTGTGGGGCACGGTGTAAGGCAGAGGCCATGAATTCCATACGTAGGAGCTCTTGGTGATGTAGGTTTGAAAGCAACCCTGATTTCCAGATGAGGTCACAGCTCTGGTTGTTTGGAGGCCAGATGCTATGAAACACCACTGCAGCACACGCAATCTCTCAGCCCAGGCTGCTGAACTGACTGGAAATACCCACATTACTGGGAAACCACACAGACTAAAGCAGATGTTGAAGGACATGGGGAGAAGGGAACATCTGGCTATCTCCACAAGCCTGGGACATTCTCAGGCAGCTGGGGGGCGCTTCAGCAACCTGGAGAAGCCTGAAGAGAAGACATGGTGCTTACCCAGGCACAAAGAGACTATTTTAGACAGGAAGAGCTCAGGACAACCTCCTCCAAAACCTGCTGTGGCAGCTAAGCACTGCCTGGGCACCAAAACCACTTGTGTCACCCCCCCCACAACCACAGATGTGGATCAAAAGTGAGGAAATGCACAATTCAACCCTAAAGTCAGTCCTCTGCCTGCTGGGGACCACAGGCTGACAGAGTTCAGCACACAGAGGTGCATTCAGCTCAAGCCAAAGCCCAGGAAAAGGCAGAAAGCAGAATGGATCTCCATCCCTCAAAGGTTATTTTTCCAAGACCTTCTGCCTTTTTGCCTGTGGCATCAGCTGTGAAGGAATAAAGAGAATCCCACCCTTTTGCCACTCTGTATAGCATGAATATGTCAGGCCAGACTCGAGAGACAGGACAGGGCTGATGGGATGGACAGCAGGGTTGGGTTGACAACAGTCAACCACTTTCTACCTTGTCCTGTTAGTGGTCCTTGCACATGCACAGCATCCAGCAAAACAGAAACCCCACTGTGACACTCTGAGGTCTCTCATCCATCATCGTATAATGAGATTTGCTGAAGAGATGCCTTCCTGGTCACCACTATCCCTGAGGGACAAGCCTGCTCCTGGGCAGGCCTGCCTGCTTATCCAGCTGAGCTCCCGAGCCTACCTGGGCCCCAGCTCATCCTCACAGCGCCAGGTGAACTCCCCAAAGCTCTCGTAGTGCTGGTTGTAGTGGTAGAGGACTCGGTGGAGGCTGGGGGAGCCCAGGTCCAGCAGGGTGTTGTAGGCTGTCTGCTGCTCCTTGCCACTCGTGTAGCCATTGAAGAGGTTGTAGATCTTGTCTGCTATTTCTGGGCAGAAGGACAGGGGGTGTTCAGTCGGGTGCAAGGAAAAGCATGAACAAAGCCTGCCACAGGTAAAGCTCAGTTCTAGGGAAGCCAGGACCAGAACCAAGATTTGTCCACTGAGTTATGATTTACATCACATCAGAACAAGGTTCCACCAGACTAGATGGCATTCCCTGGGCGCAGTCCAGGGACAAGGTCCCAAGAGACTAGATGGCATTCCCTGGTTAGCTTCCCACAGTTTGGTCTAATTAAGAAAACAAATGGGTGATGCCATCAGGTAGTGTTAGTGAAACACCATTTATTCACTTTTTGTTTGCAGAGAGGACTGTGCCTCCTGCAGCCTCCATCTCAGCCCTGCACACGTGTGGCAACTCCTGGGCCACTATGGGTGAAGGAGAGGTTACGGCCAGGACATGAGACATGTACAGAAACCTGCTGGAAGGGGGAACCCACTCTTGTCCCAAGCAGCTCCCTCCATCTCACCTTGAGCTTTCACATCATCTACCACAGGGCACGGCGTCTTGACTGTCACATCACTTGACCTGGAACGTCTTCCTGTGTTATCAACTCCCCAGAGCGTGAACCTGGATGAGAAGGGGGAAAAACAAAGCTCTGGGCTCCACATGGAAATACAGGCAGCACCAAACAGGATCAGGATGCCAGCACTGCCACAGCCCTGCACAGGGCACTCACATGTAGGTGGTGTCGGGCTCCAGGCAGCGGATGATGAGGGAGATGGTGGAGGAGAGTCTGTCAGGCACTTGGGCTGGCATGGCACAGGGGGACTTGGCACCAGAGATGATGTCATCCACAAAGCTCAGCACTGTCTCTAGGGAGAGAGAGGAGCATGTGCCACTGGTGATGGCACAGGGGCTGTGGAGAGCCTGTGCCTTGCTGCCACACTGCCTGGTGCCAAGGGGGAACAAGGCTAAGGCATGAAGTTGGCATAAAGTTGGGCCCACTCCTTTTCCAGAAAAGCTCATCCCTATGGTATGGAGCTGCCCCTTTCTACAGCACGGTGGGCAGAAGGGCTGCTCTCTCTTCCCCAGGATATTTGATTTGTTGCAGCATCCCCTTGCAAAGACAAAGACAGGCTCTCTTCTAACACCTCCATCCCACTGTCCCTGGAGAACCAGGGGAGTCCCCACTCACCTGTCTCCACCTTGGAGTGGTCCATTCTGTCAGTGACCTTCTCTTGACGGAGGAGGTAGTCCACAATCTGCACCCCAATGGGGGGCTCCGAGTGGCCCCACTCCAGTACCACCAGTGTGCTGCTGGGCTCATGCACAGTGGAGAGACGCAGGCTGGGGGACAGATTTTGCATTACTTTCTCACAACAAAAGGGATTCAAAGCCATTAACTCACAGGAGACAGCAACCTCAGGAGATAAATTACTCCTCCTCCCTTTCCCCTCCAGGTTCTGGGCATGCTGGTCCAAAGGACTCATTCCTAGGGTTGCTTTACCAGGATGGATCCACAACCAGCCCCACAGTCCTCAGCTGAACTAAGAAAAGACACTGCAACTCTGCACTCTCGATTCCCATCAGTTTGCCAACCTGCCCCACAAAGGCACACAGCCCCAGCACCCCTGCCACCACTGCTGGCCATCACCACCCCTTCACAGAGCCACCACACCACAGAGCCAGGCTGGGCACCTACACTGGGTGTGGGAGAGGAGCACAGGTGGGCAGCCCATCAGCCCCGAAGGCACTGGAGTCGCAGCGGCACCAGTCCTCGATGACATCCCCACTGCCCGAGCACCACAGCAAGCTCATGGTGGCCTCCTGCAGCAGCTGGGGGACAGGAGAAGGGGTTGAGCACTGGCAGGTGAGCTCCCATGAAGGAGCATCAGGGGCTAGCACGGTTGGGACAGACAGAGATGAGAGATCTCTGCAGCCAGGTCATGGAACTTGGGGTTTATTGCAAAAGCCTGGGTGCAGGGGCCTTTTGGGATTTGGGGTTTATTGCAAAGGGCCTGAGTGCAGGGGCCTTTTGGGATTTGGGGTTTATTGCAAAGGGCCTGGGTGCAGGGCCCTGCTGGGAGCTGCCAGCAACAGCTCAGAGCAGGCCTGAGAGAAGAGAGGGGGAGAGAGGATGAGAGGGTGGGAGCATAAAAAGGTAAGAGAGCAAAAGCATAAGAGAGTAAAAAGGGTAAGAGAGCGAAGTTTTTGTTACAATACAATAACTTTTCTTCTGTCTTGAATGTTGTGATTCTTACTAACTAATTTAATACAATATACAAATCTTATAGCATTTATACAGCCTATAAGAATCATTACATTACCATACTGTGTTACATTTTAAACCCTAAAAACTCCTCTTTGGGCCCCTTCTGCCAAGCTAGTAGGGTCTGCTCTGACCTTTGGACTTGTCTGCAGGCAGACAGTGTTGTTCCATCAAAAGGGGATTACCTTCAGCTGGCTACACCATTGTTTTCTCATTGTTCAGTAACTAAGGGATCTCAAAGCTTGCTTTCATTTCAATCTTGCTTATAGTTTCTATATCCTCAAAATCTTTTGCCAGGCAATCATATTTATAAAGCTTTCCTGTTTCATCTTCCCCAGCACTCCCATCCCACCACCACTTGTGTTCATCCATCCCCTGGTGGGCTCAGCACAGCCCATCCACCCTGGAGAGCAGGGCTGGCCAAGGGGCAAGGGCTGACCCCGCTCGTGCCCAGGTGGCTGCTCACCCGCTGGGTCTGGTTGTTGGTGACCAGGTCGTAGAGCGGGGCTGCCTTGGTGACCTCCAGCAGGATGGGCTCGGCTGGCACGTCGGGGCTGGAGGAGACGTGGCACAGCGGGCAGGAGGAGGGGCAGCGCCCGCGGCTCTGGCACTCCATGCGCACGCCGGCTGCCACGCGCTTGGTGCCCGACTCCGAGAGGCTGGCGATGTACTCGGGGAACGTCAGCACCTTGGGGTCCCGCTCCCGCTCCTCTGACTCATCCGAGGGAGAGTTGCCTGCAGAAGCGGGGAAAAGTGACACCAGGGTGGGCTCCAGGCCATTGGTAGTGGAATATGAGGGGCCAGAGCTCTGCCTCCCACCCAGGAGGGAGGCAGTGCTTCCAAAGAGCCGCCTGCATCCTTTTGCTCTGTAGGGATTAAATACTTACTGGTCTTCAGAGGAGGAATCAGGACTAAAAAGCCCACCGTGGCCTCTGTGATTGCAGGTCCTCTGGTCCCCCCGTGCCTCAGTTTCCCCAGCCCCATCCCCACAGCTGGATGGGACAGTGCACCCTTACAGCGGGTCCCCACGAGAGGGAGCCTCCTTCATGTGGCTGGAGGCTCCTGGAGAACCTGCCTGGGCACCTTCACATCACCCTGACTCTCCAAAAAAACCCCTGCCAGACCACAATCCTGCAAAAGCCTTCCTGGCCCTACATAGCAGGAAATGTTTTGGCACAAGAGGAACAGTCCTTGCACAGAAATCAAAAAGGTAAAATCTGCCCATCACTGCTGTGCCCTGGACAGCATCACCCTGCCATGGCAAGCCTTGCCATGAAGGGAAACAGCGCTTTTCACACAAAATCCATGCCAAAGGATTTATACAGAAGAAGGAGGAGTGTAGAGGGACCATTGAAGATGATTGGTGGGGCTGGAGGAAGATGAAGGATGAGCAGGCAAAGCCTCACTCTCAGGACAGGCTCAGGCCATAATTAGTGGTGACCTGGTACATGGGGAGCCACCATGGACCACGTCCATGACTCAATAGGAAAATCTCCCTATAGCAAGGATTTGTGGAGAAATGATGGGCCAGCACTAGCCCATCCTTGAGACTCCTGAAAGAAAACAAGGCTGTTATAACAAAACCTGGGATCCAAAAGTGTTGCTTTGCTCCCCCAGGAAGCTGGAGATGGATCACTTTAGGCTGGCTGTGAATTGCAGCTTAGCAGGCACTGAGGAAAAGCAGAGGAGCCAGGGAATGATTTGTCTCTTGCAATTTCTCAATCGATATCCAGCCCCTGACGTTTGCAAACAAAAAGCAAAGGAAGGAAAGTGGCAGGTGCCAGAGTGAAACCTAAATGTGATACTGTGGGTGGAAAAAGGCTGCCAGACCTGAAAAGCCTCCAAGCACGAAAATCAAAGAGGAGGAAATTGCAGGAGAAATAAAAGAAGTACTTGCAATCAGGAGGTGCTACATCTGGAGACAGCCCACAGCCAAACAGCACCGTGCCTGTGCTTTCCCAGGTGGGCTTGTGAAGAAGCCCAGGCTCCAGGAGCCCACAGGATCCAGACTCAGGCTTTGAAAGAGGCCCTTCCCACACAAGAGCCCTGGGGAGATAAGCGTCTCTGGGGCTGGGACATAACAAGAGCAGCACCACAGGCTGGTGCCAATACTGAGAATTATGAAGCCTCATGATGGAATGATGTGTCCATTGTGGCTCCAAGCTCACCCTGCCTGCACCTGGGAATTCCTGGGCAGCAGCAGCAAACCAAGGTCATCTAAAGAGCAGCAGCTCTGCTCAGCATCCCCCATGCCCAGGGTTGGGGGCTGGCTCTTGTTTGCTGCCCAAGCCGGGATGCTGCAACCCACCATCCCCAGCATAGGCAGGAAAACACCTACAGGCAGCTTTGCTGAGGCCAGCACAAGAGATCACAGAATCACAGAATAGTTGGGAATGGGAGGGACTATAAAGACCATCTCATTCCAGCTCCTGCCATGGGTAGAGACACTCTCCACCAGACAAGTTGCCACAGACCTGAGGACAGATGGCAGCAGGCAGGGTTGGGCTGCCTCAGCTTTTGTAATGCTGCCATTCAAATTGGGCAGGACCTCTTCCACAGGGGATCCATGAAAGCACACTGCAGCACCACAGCCTCACTGGAGGAAATGCAGCAGTACCAGAGGCCCTGGGCACCATGATGAACCTCCCAGCTCCTAACTGGTCCCCTGGCATTAAAAGCATTCTCCCCAGGAGAAGGAAACACACTGGAGGGAGCAAAGTCTGGCTGCAGGATGCAAGTGGAAGAGAGTAGATAGGGCAGAGATAAAAGGAAGGAAAGAATAAGATTAAAGACAACAGTAACGTCCAGAATGAGGCAGGATGGCTTGGTGGGATTGGTGCACTTGTCTTTCCCTGGGGCTGTGGGTACGGATCTTTCTTGTTGTCCTGGCCTGCTGCAATCCATGGGAATCCTTTGGCTGGCTTCAAAGGGTGTGAGAGCAGGGTGTGAGATGATGACATGGGACACAGTCCTGACACAGGCTGGGCACCTCCAAAATGCCAAAAGCAAACCCCACTTCCCACTCCCAGGGGGTGGCTATGGGTACCCTTCCCAAGGACAAGCTCCTACCTTTGCTGATGTCCTCATACTCCAGCCAGAGCTGCCGCTGGACCTGCCTGTTGGGATACCAGATGGAGCAGGACTCCTCAAAGCCATACACGGCCTCTTGGATGTAGTGGTTGCCAAACTGGTCCAGCAGCGCCACAAAATCTGCACGGGAGGTGGCTCCATCCAGAGAGTGGAGTGCATTGCTGAAAGCTGGCAAGGAGATGGAGGAGATGCTCAGTTCCCAGTGCCCACCAAGCCCTTGCTACCCCGTACACACTCGCAATGGACAGCCAGCCTTTGAGCCCATCACCTCTCAGAATCTCTGCTGGTCAGAATGACTCTGAGATATGTACAAGTCTCTTTTCCCAGCCTGGCAGTTGAAGAAGGAGTCAGGATTCTTCTATTCTTGGTCTCAAGGTTGTTTATCATTTCTTATCTATAAAATTGTTTCTCCAACCCACTGAGGTCTGTCTGGCAGGTTGGGTTGAGGCACACTGCCCATCCTTGGGGCAGTGTTATCTTTTATACTAAAAACTATATGTACACTATTTACCATAACTTCCCAATACCTATCACCTATGTTAGACAGTGAATTTCTACCTTAAACCAATCCAAAAGTGCCACCATCACCCAGAAGATGGAGGCTAGGAAGAAGAAGGAGAAAGGACAAGGCATGCCCAAATTCCTCCATCTTGGGATCCCAAGCCCCCATTCTAAACCCCTAAAAATCTATTTTTCACCTGGTGACAAACTAAGTATTATTCTACTTAAACTCTCTTGACTTGTAATTCTTCATACAAAGGTTGGTAATTTGTTCCATGGGTCAAAATCAAAGGCACAGAGTCTTGGGCTCTGTGCCAAGGTCCCAGAGCCCCTTGGCAGGGTCTTGAGTCCCCCAGGGCAGCCAGAGGAATCTCCTGGGTTCTGACAATCACCTGCCAGCAGAAGGCTCTGTCACCTCTAGCCATCCTCTCTCCCCTAGTTCCCCATGTCCCTGCACACTTACCCTGGGAGATGGTCATCTGGTTGAGCCGGACGTGGTACATGACAGACTGCACCTTCCAGTGCTGCAGCAGGGGGTACCCAGACACCTCACTGAAGTTCACCATCCCTGCCAGAGAGAGGACACAGGGACTCAATGCCACTGCTGAGCAATACCTCACCATGGGGGTGGCTGCAGCCCTTTGTGCCTTGGGCAACACAGCCAGCAAGGTGGGAAGAAACCAGGGAAAAGGGTTCTGTACACACCACATGCCCCCAGGGAGGCTTTCAGAGCTGAGGGTCAGGTGGTCCCCAGCAATTAAAATGACAGCTTTGAAGGAAAACACGTAGGCTTGTCTCATTTTGCTCTGCGCTGGAAGATAATGAGCCTCCTCCTGCTTCCTTCCCAGTGCCCACTCCCAAGGCATGCCCAGGTGTGCTAATTATGTCACTAATGAGAGCTGTGCTTTTTAATGAGCTGTTAGCAGGCCTGGGGACAGTCACCGTCATGCCACATGTGCCCAAGGGTGACCAGGAGGCCCTGGGTCCCCCTCGGCTGGGACTGAGCTGAGTGGGCAGCAGATGGGCAGGGAAATCACTTCCTATTGATGCTAATGTTCCCTCAGGACTCTATGGCAATGCTGGGGCTGGAGAGGACCCAGGGTTTGTTCTTCTCCTTCAAAGACATCCCGTTTTTCAGCCATTCAGCTGTGAGTTACAGAAGCCAGGAATTCATGGAGACCTGGGCTGGTGCGCACTTACTCCTGCCCAAAGCAGCTCAGCTTCTATGAGCAGAGGGACAGAGAGGCCACAGAGCCTCAGACAAAGCCCCAGCAAGGGAACTGAGGGGTGCTCATGGCTCTGAGTTTGGTGGCCAGAGCATCCCCGAGTGCCACAGCAGGATGCTGGGACAGGCCACCTCCTCCCTCTCAGCTCCAGTGCTGCACAGCCAGCACGTCACAGCAAGCTCTGCTGCCAACAGGCACCCAGCAGGAGTTCAGGAGGATAGCAGTGGGTATCCCCCCCTCTGTAAGGAGACCTGGAGACAGAATATAAGCAGGATAAGATCCTTTGCCTTCAGCACCTCTCTCTTCAGTGCTGCCTGCTGCCGACAGCTTCAAAGCCTTGCTCTTCCCTGCAAAGTGTTTATGCAAAAACAGCCCTTCCTTACTCAGCAGCTCTGCCTCTCGTGTATTCACAGTGATATCCAGGCTTCTGACAAGCAGAGAATATTTTACTTATTTTTCTTTCTTTCCTCTTTTTTTTTTTCCCCTCTAAATCAGCCACAAAGCCAGCAGAGTGTGGGAAATGAATAGCATCATTTACTGGCTTTTACCTCCCCAGCATAATTGCCAGTGAAATCCCAGTCCCACTGACACTGCTGTGATGCTGAGGCTGTGGTGGCAGCCTGTGCATCCCTGTGCTTCCCTCTCCTGCCTGTGCCTTCCTTACATCCATGTAACCATGTCACAGGCAGGAGAGCCCCAGTGGGAGGCAGGTGTCCTCCAGCACCTCCAGGCAGGGTTGAGCATCCCCAGGGAAGCAGGAGTGACCCACCCATCCATCTCTCCTGGGGAAGCTCAGCCCCCCAAGACCCACCAGCACCCTCCTCCCTGCCGAATCTGCCTGCACCTTCACTGCCATGCACCCTGTCAGGGCAACCAGCATCCACCAGACCCTGGATACAGTCCATGGGGGCTCCCCAAAATCCTCCTGGAAGCTCTGCCAGACAAAGGGAATGCACAAGCTCTGCTATGAGACAAAAACAGCCACATCCTGTGCTTAGCAGCTCTTCGATGTCAGGGCCATTTCAGCCAACAGTGCTGCACTAAGGTAGAAAAATCACAGAGCAAGGCTTCATAAAATCATGCCTGCTCTCTGGAATCAGTGGCTGGCCTGTCAAGCTAGCACTTTGCAAGCTGCCATGTGAAAACAACCCTCTTGTGAGAAATTTGTTAATATAACAAACTTCTCCTGGGTTAAAAAATGACTTACACCTGCATAAACTGTGTGTGCACCATTAGATAGAAAAATGAAAACTATCTTTAACAAACAACTGTTCCTGCATGTAGACACCAAGAGTTTGAGTGACCAATCAATACAGGATAACTTGTTACTAACCAATAAAGTAATTGGCAAGAAAGCTACTGACCAATTGGAGTCCCACAGGAGGTCTGTAAAACTGTATAAAAAGGAGTTATATGAATAAAAAATGGCTTTTTTCCATCATGAAGAAAATGGAGTCCTGAGTGATAAACAGCAACAAACACCAAGGAAATGAAGGCTACTTATGAGTACTGGAACTTGGAAAAAAGGCAAATCCTTGAAAGCTGTCTAGGAACCTATGATAACCTATTACTCATGGCCCATGATGCTCTGGTATAGCAAACAAAACATTTTGGTTTGGTGGCACCGGGTTTTGAATGCTTCATTAAATCAGCAAAGAAATCAAAGGTAGATGGAAAACTATTTTTGCCTTAAAAAAAAAGAAAAAGAAAAGAAAAATTCTTTTGTAAATGCCCCAAATAGTTGATGGATGCTTGAGTTTTTACACTCTACAATTAATTTACAGCCTTTGCCTTTCCTTCATTTTTAATGCCTTCCTCTTACTGGAAAAAGGGAACCAATCCTCAGCTGCTGGTTCCTTTGTGTGCAGATAAAGCCCGACTAGACATATCCCCCAGTAGGGAGGTTGGGGTGCTGAGCTGGACATGCTGGCAGCTCCCATGCCCCTGGGAGAGGCATGGATCCAGCTGGACTCACTCACCAGTGAGGAACTCAGGGTCGGGAGTGGGGTCAGAGAGCTCCTCTTGGCACTGGTTCTCCAAGGGCACTGTGGCCACCACCAGCCCATCAGGCAGCTGCTGCTCCAGGCCCCGGGCAAAGTTGTTCTGCCTGGAAGTGAATTGAAGAGAGAAGAGCAAGGCTGGGGGACAGCACTGACTGCTAGCAAGTGACCCATCCCAAAAAACCACCTGGCACTTCTCCTTTCCTTCAGGAACAGACTAAAAAGATGTCTACTCTTGATGGAAAGTGTCAGGCATGACACCCTCCCCACCAGCCCCTCCATCTTCTGCAAAGCAAAGCCAAGCATAGACAGACAGGCAGTCTGCTACAGTCCAGCCCCAGGCTCCTTCCACACCTTCTGTCTCAGACATCTTTTCATGAAAATCCTTTCCTTAGGATTTTTCCTCCTGAGAAGCTGAGAGGCCTCAGGAACAAAATGTAAACAATTATTATCTGCTGCTGTGGAATGCAACAGATGGATCTGTGATTGGTCTCATGTGGTTGTTTCTAATTAATGGCCAATCACAGCCAGCTGGCTTGGACTCTCTGAGCCACAAACCTTTGTTATTCATTCTTTTCTATTCTTAGCTTAGCTAGCCTTCTGAGATGAAACCTTTTCTTCTATTCTTTTAGTATAGTTTTAATGTAATATATATAATAAAATAATAAATCAAGCCTTCTGAAATATGGAGTCAGATCTCCGTCTCTTCCTTCAACATAAGACCCCTGTGAACACCGTCACAGCCTTCCTCTTGGAGAGGATGCTGAGGTCTGACCCTGCTGGGGTGTGCAACTCACCTGAAGGTCCCTTTGAGCACCTGGCCTGGTGCCACCTCCCTGGTGTGGTTGTTGTAGCCGTAGAAGAGCTCCCCGAAGAGGGTCTGGTTCATGGGCAGCTCGCGGGGCTCGCCGCAGTCCCCGCCCTCAGGGCACGACTCTGAGATCAGCTGGCACGAGCGCCCGTCCGCGCCCAGCTTGTAGTCCTCAATGCACCTGGGGAGCCAGCACGGGGCACCCTGTCAGCTGCAGCCCCCCAACAGTGAGCACAGACACAAGAACAGAGGAGACACCCTCCATCCCAACCCCACCAGCTCAGGGGGGTGGCAGCAATGGACAGCAGCACTTTGGGGTGTCCCCGTGGCCAGGGAGGGGATGAGGATGGGTCACTTCTGGGAATCTCTGCTGGTCAGAGCGACCCTAAGATGCATTAGAAAGTCTCTTTTCCTAGCCCAGCAGTCAAAGAAGGAGTCAGAGTTCCTTTATTCTTGTTCTCAAAATTGTTTATTTTTTCTTATCTATAAAATTCTTCCTCTGACCCACTGAGGTCTGTCTGGCAGGTTGGGTTGAAGCACACTGCCCATCCTTGGGGCAATGTTATCTTTGTACACTAAAAACTATGTGTACACTATTTACCATAACTTCCCAATACCTATCACCTATGTGAGTTTCCACTCCAAACCAATCTAAAAATGCCAACATCACCCAGAACATGGAGGCTAGGAAGAAGAAGGAAAAAGGACAAGGCATGCCCAAATTCTTCTTTCTTGGGACTGCGAGCCCCCATTCTAAAAACCACAAAAATCTATTTTTCACCCCATGACAAACTATTATTCTACTTAAACTTTCTTGACTTGCAATTCATATAAAGGTTGGCAATTGTTTTTTCCATGGGTCAAGATCAAAGGCACAGGGGTCTTGGGCTCTGTGCCAAGGTCTCCAAGCCCCCTGTCAGGGTCTGGAGTCCCCCAGGGCAGGCAGAGGAATATCCTGGGCTCTGGCAGTCACTCACCCACAGAACATGAGGATGTTGTAGAGCAGGGGGTCCTCGGGCAGGGGCACCATCTGCTGCAGGCACAGCTGCTCGCAGCCCCCGTTGAAGCCGTCAGAGCAGTCCACGCCCACGTGCCGGTCGTAGCAGCCCGTGCCATCCTTCATGGGGCTCAGTCCTGTGGGGCACTGGTGGGGTGGGGGAAATAGGGGATGAAAACCCATGGGAAGGTTTCTGTCTGTGGGGCTGAGGTGGAGGGCAGGGCTCCACCAGAAACTGCAGCCTGAGCAGTGCCCAGGGGCTGCAGTAAGGACAGCAGCATCCTCATCTGCAGAGATTCCTCCTGCACCACTTTGCAGCCCTCAGGAGTGTATCCCCTGAGGTGGGAACCCCCTAAGCCATCTCCTATCAAAGCAATGTGCTGGTATCAACCCCACTCTCCAGCAACCCAGCTCCAGTGACGGACAAAGCCGTGCTGCCCTTTCCACACCCACTTTCTGCCCCACTCTCACAGCCTCTTCCCCCCAATGCCCAGCTCTGCTGACACTGCAGCCCCACAGTCCCCCTGTTTTGGGGCAGAGCAGCTGTGGTGGTGACACACACGAGTGATCTGCAGCCTCCCACAGAGCCAACAAACAGATGGACTCTTACTGCCTCGTGTGCTCAGCAACAAAGGAGCTGCCAGCCCAAAACCATTCCCTGCTACAAAATCAACCTCAAAACATGCACCATAAAGTGACAGTAAGGGAGGCAGGGTTCCCTTTGTGGCCTGCCCTTCCTTGCTGACACCAAGGGGGGTTCCAGGAGCCTGGGGACACTCACCACACAGCCCGTGGAGTCCAGCTTGCGGTCCGAGATGCAGCGGAAGTTCTTGCTGCAGCCGCCGTTGTCCCGGGAGCAGTCGCGAACGGGCCCGAAGGAGTCCAGCAGCACCTCCAGGCTGTCAAAGGAGGATGAGGTCATCAGCTCTTCCCTGTGAGGAGGAGGAGAAAGAGGAGATATGTAATTGCTGCTTCCATGAGATGTTGTGGATGCATGCATGACCGTGGCTGTTGCATGGGTTTTCGCTGAGCTCAGGCTGACAGTGAACTGGACGGCAGCCGAGCTTTTAGAAGGATGCAGGAGCTCCTGAGATGAGGAGGAAACTGCCAAAAGCTCGGCTTTGCAGGACTAAAGAGGGGCAGGTTCATGGTTGTATTAATCTCGTGGGATGGGGATGCCAGCTCTGCTTGCTGAAGCCCCCCCTGAGCTCCCTCACCCTGCCATGGCACCTACCTGACCTCCACTGCATCCTCCATCACCGTCATGTCAGTCTTGCACTTGGCTGAGGGGTTGATGGCCAGCTCAGCTGGTGGGATGACGAAGCTCTTGCTCAGGGGCAGCCACATGCCCTCGCCCAAGGTGTAGGTGAATCTGCCAGGGAGAGCAGAAAAGGCTTGGACAAAGGAAAAAGCTGACCCTGGAAGGTTGTCTCCACCCAAATCCAAGCCCTTGAGCCTCCCTGCTCATCCTGCAAGGATACCAGCCCAGACTAAGGTGTGTGGGCAGGGTAAAGTGGGGTGGCTCCTCCAAATACACCCAATGATTCCCAAAAATTGCATGTTACTTTAAAAAAAGGGCACTTTCATTTTCCATAGAAACCCTCCTTCAGAGCCTAAAACTCACTCTCACCACAGACAGGGAGGAGGAACTGGCTGCTGGCTATCCAGCACCCACATGAAGCTGCAGGGGCATCTTCCCAGCCATGTTCACATGTCCCCAGGAGGTGGCACAGGACAGCTGTGCTCAGCCCTGCCAGCTGGGCTACCTGCATGCCCTGAATCATATTTAAGCCCCAAAATGTGCTGAGCATGTTGCCTTCACTGCTTACCGAAAGATCTTGTCAGAAGGCTGCTCGCCCAGCACCAAGTCAAAGCCACGCTGGAAGATGGTGTATGGCCAGGGCCTGGAAAAGAAAACCAGGAGCATCACACTAGCATCATGTCCTCACAGCTGCTCACAGCCCAAAATGCCTGCTCAGCTCCCAGCTCACATGCAGAAGGGTCCTGGGGTAGGATGACTCCGAGGGTAGCCAGGACAACACAATACAATAGCCTCAGATCCAAGATCTTAATTTTGGGGTCCCTACAACATCAGATTCTCGTCCCAGCTCCAACCTGCCAATAGGCCAGTGGTGTGCTGCATCTGTTATTTTGGGGTTGGATGCACTCCAGAGTCATCTTCACATCCCTTCATGGTACCACCTGCCTGGTCCTGTTTTAGGGATTTGCATCACAGCTATTGAATTGCAAAAAGGAAACCAAACCACAGCTGGACCATCTCTGTGAGGTTTTTGCCAGGCAGCACATCAAGCCTGGGACCTCAATTTCACCACCTGCCTTATTACCACCCTTTTTTTCACTGTTCCAGGTGGGGGAGCTTTGCAAAGTGGGCTGGAAGACAAGGTGGAAACCTGGAGCCAAGCAGGAGGCTGGAGAGCTGGTCCATCCCTGCTGTTGTAGAGAGCACAGGGTGATGAGTGATGAGCCACTAAGATTTGGAGGCTGGTACCGTTCAGTGGGACATCCATGGCCATGACACCTTTGGGACATGAACCCCCAGCAGCACAGCCCTGCTGGCACACCACACTCACAGAGTGAGACAGACAAGAGACCCCACTGCCAAACCCTAAAATTCCAAATTCCCTCTGCAAAGAGCTCAGAGCTGGGGAGAAGAGATTTTCCATCCCATCGCATCACTGCTGCTAAAATTCAGAATCAAGAGTGTCAGGTGCCAGTGACAAACCCAGGGATTTTCTCTCGAGGCAATTACAGCTCTCCTGCACAAGCAGTTTAATTTCTAATCTGAAGTTGTTTCAGCAAGGACAAAAATAATATTAATAATAATAATACAAAAATCCTGCCTGCAGGATTACAGCATTCCTTTGCTGGGATACAATGCTGTTCTCCTGTCTGGTCAGCTGGGAGCTGGGGATTACATTCAGCCCACAATCGGATTGCCTTGAATGAGGTCAGCCTCATCCAGAAAGAGATGTGCTCCTTGTGTCTCGCCAACACCTTGAATGCTTCACTCCCCCACCTTCCAGTGCTCCTGCAGATGGGTTTTATTCTTGCTTTTGAGGAGCACATCGGGCTGGGAACAAAGGCAGAGGCTGTATAGAAGCGAGGCATTGTTCCCCATCAATTCGGGTGGAAAAGTGGTTGTGGAGAGCTGCTCTTGGCTTGCAGCAGAGCTCAGTGCTGGGGCAGGTGCTGCAGGTGCACAGGGACTGCCAGGCCTCTGCCTGGTGGCACATGTGGACACACCCAGGACATGGAGCCAGTGTATTTGGACCCACCTGGGAGACTGAAATCAGCACCCAAGCCATGGTGTGTCCACCCAGGATGCAATTTCCAAATGTGGCTAAAATCATAGAGTCCCAGAATGGCCAGGGTTGAAAGGGACTTTAAAGATCATCTCATTTTACCCCTCTTCCACTAGCCCAGGCTGCTCCAAGCTCCATCCAGCCTGGCCTTGAACACTTCCAGGGATGGGGCAGCCACAGCTTCTCTGGGCACCCTGTGCCAGGGCCTCCCCACCCTCATAGTGAAGAATTTCATCCTAATATCTAATCAAACCTTCCCTCTGTCAGTTTAAACCCATTATCCCTGTCCCTAACACTGCATGCCCTTGCAAAAAGTGATGATGGCTTTGATCCAGGGAAGAGTTTTCTGTGCTCCAGGAAGGGACATGTGGCATCTCCTCAGCCTGCCACACTTTTCCCTTATTTGGGATCAAAAAAGCCCCTTAAATGCAATGTTCAGCCTTTAGCTACACCCCTACATCGCAAGGGAGAGTCAGGCTTGCATGGCCTTCAGAGCTCACAAAAGAAAGTGGGAATGACCAGCAGCTCTGCAGCTGATCAGGTTGGATTAAATGGGCCAGGAATGACAGCTCTCAGCATCTTGCAAGCCTTGGCACTCAGGTGGGTATTGAAACAACAAAATGGGCAATCACCAGGGCACCTGAGAAACAGAAAATTCCCCACACTCAGCCAGCAAGCTCCCAGGGCCAGAGTGCTGCCAGTGAATCCCCAGGACAACCTTAAGCCTCTCAGCTCTTCTAGATGGACCATTATCTGCATGCTTTGCTCCACATCTGGGCATGAGTGGAAGCTCACAAAACACCTGCTAAGCCCTCCAAACCTGGCACTGCTGGAGATGCTTTGAACCAGCTCAACAGGCCCTGGCCATGCTTAAATTGCAGCCCCATGGGGAGGAGGCCAGACTGACTTGGAGCATCCAGAACTGTGCTCCAGCTTGAAAAACTTCCAGACAAGATGGGTGGGGTGAGGAATAATCCCAGAGCTGGCAGGATGTGACTACCCACCATGAGCTAACCTGGAGCAGCTGGAGCTGGCAGGAGGCTGGAGGGGCTGCAGGAGAAGGTACAGGAAGCTGCTGCAGGGGAGTGTGACTGCAATGTCACTGGAGGAGAAAGCTGTTACACGCTGGAATAGGTGACTTCACACGTGGTTCCCTGACCTCCTGTGCTTTTTAGGGTTTCCTGCCAGTGCACAGCACAAGGATGGCCATGCCAGGGTGAGGAGACCCTGCTGCACCCAGGACCCCAAAATGGGGACCCATGCAGACCCAGAATCACCCTGAGAGGAAAGTGGATTTGTCTTTACAAACAATATATAGGTTGTAATATATAAACAATAGTGGATTTGTCTTTACAAACAGGCTGTGGGTTTGCTGGGAGATAAAATTATCACTGGGAGATAAAAGAAGTAATGGGAAGGATTCCACTGATTGATGAATGGGAAAAGATATTTGCTTTTTTAGGTTTGCTGATAAATGAAATTAGGCACTGAAAGATGAAAGAAACAATGGAGAAGAAAAAACCTTAAATTCCATAAGAATTAAAAATGAAAAAGGGAGGGTTATACATTAGAAGGAAATCTTTGGTATCAGACGTATCGGGGAGTCTGTGCCTCTCAGGTACCTCAGCCAATGGGGCAAGAGAGAAGGGAAATGTGGCTGGGAAATTGGGATAAAAGGAGGCTGCATCCTCCAAAAATTTTAGACATCCAAGGGGAATGCTCCATGGCCTCTCCCTTTATTCCAGTAAAGTAAAAGGACTCCTCTGTGCCCTTTTTGGACACAAACCTCTGATGCTTTGTGGATTGATTTTCCTAACCACCCTGGTGGCAGCAGAGCAGAGTGCAGATGCCACCAATGACACCGATGACATTTCCAATCAGCGATGCCCAGGGCAGCTCCTCCCCAGCTCCCCTTTGCCTGCACCAGCCCTGCTCGGGTTTCAGCTGCCGATGCTCTCCCCTCCCACCCTGCCAGCCCCGGCAAGCAGCTCTTTATTAAAAATGCTAATTCCAGCACTTTCTCCTGGGCTGCCCGTAAATCTGCCAGGGGAACGGGGCGGGAGGAGGAGGCAGATGGGTGGCTTGGTGAAAAGGATCTGAAAGAACCGGGAGCTTTTTATCAGGCTGCCCTTCAGCTTCCAGAGCAGCACGCAGCAGGGGATGGAGAGGGAAAAAAAATACAGGAAAAGGAGTGTGGGGAGAAAAAGAGAGAGAAAAATAAAGACTTTAAGCAGGAAAAGTGCTGTACTTGTCAGTTGGGTGTGTCCCTCGCTCTTCTGTGGGATGCGGATGGGATAATAGGAACAGGGGCACTGCCAGGATGGAGATTGGGGAAGGGAAGGGAAGGGAAGGGAAGGGAAGGGAAGGGAAGGGAAGGGAAGGGAAGGGAAGGGAAGGGAAGGGAAGGGAAGGGAAGGGAAGGGAAGGGAAGGGAAGGGAAGGGAAGGGAAGGGAAGGGAAGGGAAGGGAAGGGAAGGGAGGAGGGAAGGGAAGGGAAGGGAAGGGAAGGGAAGGGAAGGGAAGGGAAGGGAAGGGAAGGGAGCTGGGTGAGCAGGGCACAGGCTGATGCACTAATTCAGGTCCTGTGCTGGAAAAAACACCTGTAAGGCTGGGGTGGGACAATTTCCCAATAGTCACAGCAGGATGAGAGCACCCAGCCTGGCATGCTCACCATATCACCTTAAACTGCCTTCAAACCTCCCCAGGCCACGGTGAAGCCCATTACAAGTTGAAAGAGGACATTGAAAAAGTCTCCTTCAATGCAGAGCACCTCAAATCTCAACGGGGGAGGCTGAAAAGTGCACCGTGAGGAGGGGAAAGCCATGTCTGAGATGGATCTAAGAGCTGGGATGAAAAAGTACAGATGCAGGCAGGTAACAGTTTATTAACTAAAGACAGAATGTGCTGATTTGATTTTTGGCCAAGTCATACCACAAAAAGAACGGCAGAAATTTGGTCTGATGAGCAAAGATGAAGCATGGTAGGATTGCTGGAAACTGCATCCTGCTCAGGGAACATTAGAGTAAGAGTCGAAAAGCAGCTAATTAACAATGCATATCAAAGCAGGGAGACAGACTGTGAGCACACAAACAGCACCAGACAGATTTGTTTAAAACAGGTAAGGAGCAGCACACACACACCAAAAAAAAAAAAAAAAAGAAAAGTAAAGAAAAAAAGAAAAAAAAAGCAGCAGATCAAATGTATCTGGTATCCATGATCAAAAAGATCTGAGTTTTTGAAAAACTGAAGATTTAGGGTCCGGACACGTTGGGTAAAAGATGCAGTGTGGAGGCGTGGAGCTCAGTCTGGTACCCAAAATACACACAGCACAAAAAGCTTCTCACTGCCATCACCAATAAAGTACAAAGACGAGCTTGCCTTCATGAGCAAAATTAGATGCTACTGAGCGAACAGACAGCAAGGGAACTTGTCATCACTGTAAATAAAAACAAACCAACAGTAAAACCATCTAAACCAAAAGGCTGAAATGACTTTCCAGATAAAAAGGCCACCCAGGGAAAACAGAGGAGGTCAGATGCAGAGCACATCACTCCCAGGTTTGCCAAGGGATTTGGCAAATCCTGCTTTGTTGACCAAGGGCCAGCGTGGTTTCTCTGGGGACTGACCCGTGGCAGCAGAACATCACTGCAATATTGGAGGGTTCAGAGCATATTGGACAAACAGCAGTCAGAAGTGTTTCAGGCACAGCTGATCTCACCTTGAGAGAGGGGGGAGAGAGCAGAATATTTGCAGACATCTCTTTCAGGTGAGCCTGGAACTGGGAGTGAGCTGATGAGCCCAACAATAGACAGCACTGCAGTCAACCTCTACCCCAAAACACACAAATACCACCTTACAGCTACAAGTTATCCAGGTAAACAGGCTCTGACAAGATGGTTCTCCTAAGCTGAAGAGATTTCATCACAGCCATGACCTTGTGGAGGCCAAAAGTTCATGCAAAAGGGACCTCTACCATCACAAGCCCTTCCAGGCAGAGCTGCACTGAGCAGCACCTGGACATCAGGAACAGAAAAATTCTCATTAAACACCAAGCTGCTCTCAGCATCACAATGCTTAGTGTGAACATGCTTTCAAGAGCCCCTAAAAATAGTGGAAGCTGCAGGTAGGGATGGTCAAGTGTGGTTTCAGCTGTTACCATTTTATGAAACAAAAATCTGACAAGTTCTGTGAAGAAACACAGAATGAGCCCAGTTTCAAGAGGCTTGAGAGAGTTTTCTAAGGACGGTGACAGCTGCAGCACTGGAGCCTTCTCAAGAGCCCAGGGAAGGGCAGAAGGACTTTGACAGCCCCACCATGGTCTAGGGCTGTGCTGCACCCTGGGGAGAAAGGAGAACTGCCAGGTTTCTCTGCCTCAAACAGAAAAATATTCCGGAAATGCTGCACATAATTTGTCATAGCCAACTCCAGTATAGAAAAAGAAACACAAGACAAGATGTACCCTGGCCAGGCATGGATCCTGTTTCAGGCAGAGGAAAGGCTCCTGTGGGAGCCTCAGGCTGGAGATAGGTCTAAAAAAGCAGCCCCAAATCCCCCAGAGGAGCAGGGCAGGTCCTGAGCACCTTTCAGGTGGGCATTGCTGACACCAAAGCTTGGTCAGGAGATGCAAACAGGCCCAGGGGACTTTAGGAATGTATTGGTCCTTCTTGCCCTTGGCTTCTCTCCTGCTTGTTACCATCTATATTTTTTCCCAATTTACCTGAAAGCAGCATCTTTTTCTCCACTTTGCCTTCAGAAAGTGAAGCAGCTAAATCAGGAAAAAGCTGGAGAAGAGCAGTGTGCATGGAAGGAAAGTGTGAAGCTGCAGACCCACGCTCAGGAGCACAGGAAAAGCAGAGGGACAGGAAGCAAATGTTTCTCCACAGTGCTTATCCATTTTGTTACTAGCCTCCATGGACAAAGTTATTTGTTAATTTGATTTTGCAAGGTGTTGGGCTCAACACACCAAAAGCATATGTGGCTGTGGGCTCTTTCCAGCCCACTGTGAGACACTCCTAAACACAACACCTCCCAAAACAGGCAAATCCCTGTCAGGGGAATAACTCAGTGTCTCCTATGAGATGGCACAAAGGAGCTGGGGACATTCCTCTAGGACCCTGGGGACACACACCACAAGGAGCTGTGTTTCTGCCTGGATTCTCCTGCCCCAGCAGTGGCACCTGGTGATGGTTTGGGGACCGTCACCACACTCACAGCACATCCCCACCATGGTGGCACCTGCACCATGAGCATGGCCCTGGCTCAGGGCACCCAGAGCAACAGCTTGTCTAGCACAGCTGGTGCTAAATTGCCTCTAAAATGATAAAAAGCAGCGAGGGGGCTGGAGATGGAGCAGCAGTGCTCTCCCCAGGGCCCAGTTCAAAGGGACACAGCAGGGCTGTGCCAGCACTGACAGCTGCCAGCCCCCAGCGCAGAGACACGGCAGGGGGGACACCAAGCCTAGCCTTTGATGATTTTTCTCTTCCCACTGTGAACATTAATAACTTCAGAGAGGGCATCCTGCCACGTGCAGGGCCACCACCGATCCAGCTGCTGCATAATGAGAAAAGGGGGGGGGGGAAAGGGTTTGGTGGGAGCTCTAAATTTGGGGATGTCTTGGCTTTGTGCACATCATCTCCAGCCATTCCTGGGAGCTGCACATCACAGACCCACGAGTGCTGAGGGACAGATGGAGCATCCCCTTGAGGGTCACAGAGAGGTGGAAACTTTGGGAATCCACCACCAAATTGCTGCTGGAACATCAGAAAAATTTCCTTTACTACCTCCAGGTGTGTAAAGCTTGGAGCAGACTCCTCTGGTGACTCCTCTGTTCCCTCGGGCACAGTATCATAGCATTTAATTTTCCCAGTTTTCAGTGGGGACCTCAGCCCCACAAAGTGCAGGATGCCCAAGATAGTGCACACAAGGATGGGAGGAACAACCTCAATCTCCTCCAGGGGGTTCTTACTCTGAAATGTGACAATGGCCTCTTGTATATCAATCCTGATTATTTCAAAGAACAGAAATCCTCTCTCCTGCAGACCTGCTGCAGAGCCCAGCTGTGTGCTGACCTTCCAATTCACCGAGGTGCCTCCAAGAATTTACCACAGTTCTGCCATCCCAGAAGTCCCCACAGCTGTGCTGAGGGGCTGTGGAAGCCCAGCAGCTCCTGTGAGGACACTGCAAGGCTGGGCACTCACCCCTGGTTCGTTCCCCACTCGTTCCTGATGCAGAGGTGCTTGTGCACAGGGTCCTTCATGTAACCTTCATAGCAGAGACATTCTCCTGTGGAGACACCAGGGACATGGCAGGACACTCATGGGAAGGCTTTCCATGTGCTTCCCTGCTGAGTGCAGCCACACCAGCTCACAGACCCACCCTCAGGAGCACTCACCAGTCTCGGGGTCACACTGGTGCTCACAGGGGTCCAGGAGGCGCCGGGCACACAGGTCCAGGGCCCAGGGCCCACTGGAGTTTTGCTGGGAGAAGAGGACAACCTGTGCTGGGTTCAGCCAGTCACTGGCATCCAGCTGGCTCCCCTCCAGCAGGATGAACCGGCTCCCTGCCACCGAGACAAGGGCAGTCAGTGACAGCCACCCGCTGCTGCACCCTCATCCCACGGGGCTGCCCTGCATCCCACCCATCCCGTGATGTTTGCCCCCACCCTGCGATGGATCCCTCCATCCCCTGCCCATTCACTCCATCCTGAGAAAGCACCCTCTGTTCCACAAGAGTTCCTTCTGTGCCACAAGGAATCCTCTGTCCTGTGCCCGTCCTCTCTGCCATATGACAGCCCCCTCCATTCCATACACATGACAGCTCCTTCCATCCTGTGCCTTTCCCCTCTGTCCCACAGCAGCCATCTTCATCCCACAGCTCTCTCTTTGGTCCCACACAGAGGTCTGTCCCACCATTTAATCCCATATCCATTCCTCTCCAACCCACAATAATCTCCTTGGCCCTATGCCCATTCCCTCCACCCTGCAGCAAGCCCTGTGTCCCACAGCAGCCATTTCCACCCTGTGTCTGCCTCCTCTGTCCTGTGCCTTGTCACCCTGATTTTTTAAGATTTTTAAGCCTTCTGATGTTTACATTCTTGTAATGAACTTTCTCACATGCTTTGTGTAAATAACTTATTGTTTTACATTCTTTTATAGAGGAGGAGAAATTTGATGGACTGTTAGTTTGCCCAGTGTCATTCAAGAGGTGGCACTGTCACCCTCCAATCCACTGTCACTCTTGGAAATCTATAAATGTTAGAGTCAAAAATTAAAAACTCTTTTTTGCACCTTGGAAAAGCTGCGTGTCCATTTTGAGCTATTTTGTGTCCTGTAGTGACAGTGCCTATCCCCTCCACGCTGTACCACTCCATCCCTTGCTCCCAACATGGTACCCTCCATCTCATCCCAGTCCCTTCTGTCATGGACCCATCCCCTCCATCCCCCTTTGTCTTCCACCCATCTCCACCTCCATCCCATGCCCATTCCCTCTGTCCCATGCCCATTCCCTCCATCCCATGCCCATTCCCTCTGTCCCACACTGGTGCCCTCCATCTCCACCTGTCCCTTCTGTCTTGCACCATCATTCCCCCTCTCCTCCATCAATCCTTACAGAGTGGGGCAGGAAGGAGTGGGTAAGAGAAGGAACTGCTGGAAAGGGTAAGAGCAGGGGGTGCAGGAGTGGGTAAGAAGGAGCAGGGGGTGCTGGAATGGATAAGAGCAGGGGGTGCTGGAATGGGTAAGAGCAGGGGGTGCTGGAATGGGTAAGAAGAGGGGGTGCTGGATTGGGTAAGAAGGAGCAGGGGGTGCTGGAATGGGTAAGAAGGAGCAGGGGGTGCTGGAATGGGTAAGAGCAGGGGGTGCTCACCGTCGGCGATGAGGTGCTCAGGGACATGGAGGGTGATCTTGACGACGAGGGGACAGTTCATGTGGGAAGAGCACACCAGGCTGATGACACAGCTTGTCACACTGATGAGGGTCAGCGTGGTCTTGTTCACGGGGCTCCGGGGGGACCCCACTGCAGAGCACAGGAGCACAGTCAGACCTGACACCTGCAGCACCCAGGAAGGTCTCTGGGTGTAGCCAGGGGAGCCCAGGATGCAGAGACCCTGCCCAGCCCCCTGGAAACCCAGCATCAATCGAATCAAATGGAATAATTTCGCACTTTGAAGAACATGAAGCAGCCTTTGCCATGGGACTATCCATCCCTCTCTCCTGCTGTGACCAAGATCTTCCTGATCCCCCAGAGCCCTGGCTCTCCCACACCCTGCAGTGCAGCATGCTGAGAACTTTGCAGCATCAGAGCTTTAAAGCAGAGCAGAGATATCAGGAAAAAAGAAGGTAAATGCAGTATCCTGGTTTTCCCCCCTCCTTCTTGGCACTTCACTTGGGTTAATTTTGTCATGACAACAGGCTCGTTGATGCTCTTGAAAAAGCAATAGAGAGCCCTAACTGCTCAGAGCATGCAGGTCTTTGACTTTTAATCGTTCAGCTGAAGAAGCTGAGCGGAAAACAAACTGTCTGGAGACAAAGCCTGAATGTCTGTCTCTGTCTCTGAGCCTTCCAGCCTCCGCTGATGGCTCCCAGTCTTGCCACTCCCAGAAAAACAAGGCATCATCCAGCAAACGAGGCTCAACGAGGGAAACAGACACTAACTTCCCTCTTGGGAATTAGAAACCTCCCAGAGGGACAGAGCAGGGCAGTGGGGCAAGACTCCAGCCTGGGGAGGGAGGCTGTTCCCATCCCCTGGTGCACGTACAGCTGGCAGGTGCACGGTGCTGAGCAGCAGCATGGCACGGCACGGGCCAGCCTTTGAAGCGTGTTACTCATTAATATACACCAGTGCCCGGCAGGAGCCTCCAGCAAAACATCAGAAAACATTTCACCCTCTGCTGGGAAGCTCCACCGGAGAGCAGCAGCAGCCTGCTGCGAAGCAGGGACTGTGCCTGCCTGCAGCAGCTGGCATTGCACTGGGGTTTCCATCTTTTTGCCAATGCAAAGTCTCCAGACCCAGAGAAGCAATGGCAAATGAGGCAAGAGGGATGGCTGGTGACCAACCCCTGCACTGAACCCACCCCTGCACTGCACCCACCCCTGCACCTGCACCCACCTCGGCTGCGCCGGCGGCTCCGCGAGGGGTCCGTGTAGAAGGTCAGCTGGGGATCGGTGTCTGCCTCTGTCCCTGAGTCCCCCTCGGGGTTGAGAAAGGCTGAGCCAGCTGCAGGGGACACTGAGTGTAGTCACGGAGGGGTTGGCACCGTGCCACCCCAAACCTTGGCAGCCTATAGCACCCTTCAGGGAAAGCCCTGCTCTACAGAGCAGAAGCTCCATCTGCCAGGTGCAGCACGGACAGCATCTGCTCCCCTTCTTAGCACACACAGCCAGACCCTCCCACCAGGATACCTTGCACCTTTTCCCCATGGCTGTGCCAGAATCCTGCAGTATTTACTGGGGCAAACACCACCTGCATCTTTACAACCAGCCCAACATCACTCGCATCCTTGCAGGCACCACATTTCCCATTTCTCCCCACCCAAACCCCCTTTCCCACGCTCTCTCCACGCTCTGGTTCTATTTCCCCATCCCAGGAGAGGGTGGGTGGCTGGAATGTGGGTGGGTGGGAGCCCAAGATGTCCCACCCTCCCCAGGGACTGCCCTACCTCGCGCCTTGTTGTTGATGCGCTTGCGCTGGCTGCTGGAGGTGTGCGACAGCAGCGTGGCCTGCTGGTGGTTGGAGTCCACGGGGCTGGTGGCAATGATGTTGTCCTTGTACTTGTTCATCAGGGACAGCTTGGCGTTGTCACTCCCTGAGCAGGAAGGATTGAAGGCGAAATATTTAAACTTTTAAAAGGGAGGAAGGTGAGAGAAAGGTTTCCTTGGGTCCATCTTCAGATCATCCTGAGGTGATCAAGGTGAATTGTTTTTAATTAATGACCAATCACCATCAGCTGTGTCGGACTCTGAGGAGTCAATCCCGAGCTTTCATGAGCATTCTTTTCTAGCCTTCTGTCTGTATCCTTTCTTTTTCTTTAGTATGGTTTTAGTATATCATTTTCTTTTAATATAATATCATAATTTAATAAATCAGGCCTCTGAGAACTTGGAGTAAATTCTCATCTCTCACCTCATCCAGGGGACCTCACAACACAACAGGAGCCCCATTCTGGTTCTCTGTCAGGCCATGGAAACCATAAAGCAGGAGCTGCTCTCAGCTGGCTGCAGTGATGGAAATACCTTCAGGGCACCACCAGCACCTCACACCCATGAAACCCCAGAGAAACAGGGAAAATGCTCCGGTGTTGCGTTGTGATTTCAGAATTTACCTCATAACCTCGGATCCCTCCCTGATAATTACCTGCCAGATGTGTCAGTCACCTCTCCTTCCCCCTGCCGAGTACTGTCTGTCAATCCTAGAATTCCAGGAGGGCATTGATTGGCAGAATTCAAAGGATGCCCTCTACCCCTGAGGGGACATTGGGCCATCCAGGTGTCCTTTGTCCCTTGGACCTGGTTGGTAGCTCCCTACCCCTTCCCTCCTCATCTCCCCAAGTAAAAGGAACAGCAACCACACAGTTTGGGAGTTCTGTTGGAGCTGTTGCTGGATTCAGAGACCAAAATAAAGCTCTGGATTGAAATCCTCCATCAGAACCAACTCCTTTCCTTCAAACTTCTCCACCAGAGGTAAACCTGAGGAGCAGCCCCTGTTATGAGGGGAAGCTCCATCCCAGCACCACCAGAGCTCCTGCAGGCCTGGACTTGTCCCCACAGGCCCAGCTGCAGCACCCAGCCAGCCCAAAGTGTCTGTGGGGTGAAAACACCACACACCCAGCCAGCCAAAAGTGTCTCTGGGTGAAACACCACACACCCAGCCAGCCCAAAGTGTCTGTGGGGTGAAACACCAACATCCACTAGGCCAAAAGTGTCTGTGAGGTGAAACACCACACATTCAGCTAGCCAAAAGTGTCTGAGGGGTGAAAACACCACAGTTTCAGCTATTTGGCTCAGCAGCAAGGGGCCGAAAAGCTCAGGCATGTCCCGTCCATCTATATTGGTAAAAATTCCAATACTCTGGGGAAAACACATGCATGGAACCGCGGGGAGAACACAAGGCAGAAAGGATCCATGTCAGCCCAAGCCCACCTGGCGTGAGGTCCATGCTGGCCTTCTCGTTGCAGCCCTGCAGCGAGTCCAGCGTGCGGGTGACCTGGCTGGCGAAGTCCTCGCCGCCGTTCATGCACTCGCGCTGCAGGTGGTGCCGCAGGTCGGTGATGTCGTACTCGTAGCCGTCCAGGATGGGCGTCTCGCGGATGCTGAGCGTGCCGCTGGAGTTGTGGCCCTGCACGCGCTGGGCGTTGCGCAGGCTCTCGCGCCCGTGGCCCCCGATCAGCACCGAGGGGATGTAGTGGATCTCGTTGGCGGCCTCGGCGCTGGCGCTCTTCTGGGGCTGCGGCACGCGGCGCCGCTTGCACCAGCGGCGGCGGGTGTACAGGATCATCACCAGGCACAGGATGGACAGCAGCAGGGCGATCATCCCTCCCTGAGGGGAACACACACACCGAGCAGGGTCAGCCAGGTGCTCTCGGGAGTTCTGCTGGTAATTGCAGCACCCAGATATGTGAAAAGTCTCTGGTTTGGGCCCCCCGGAGTTCTTCAGTTTCCTGTCTCACAGTTGTTTATTATATCTTACCTATAAAATTTTCCTCCTGCCCAGCTGAAGTCTGCTCAGCAGGGCAGCCAGTGGCACTCTGACCGCACTGTCTTTTTATACATCAAAATACAACATATTTACAATTACTTTCCAATACCTATCACCTATGTTAGACAGGGTACTTCTATTCTAAACCAATCCCACCACTTACAGATTGGTTTAGAGTAGGAGCTCACTGTCTAACACAGGTGATAGGTTGTGGTGGTTTGACCAGGAAGGAGTGGGAATTCTGGGATGCTGTGGTCAAACCAATGGATGTTTGGAGTTTGATACTGACACCTGGTGTAGCCAGTGGGGTTTGGACACACCTCCGAGAATACACAGGGGTTAAAAAGCAGGGCTCTGCCCCTGGCAGGCTCTCTTGGGACATCGAGGCGAAGAGGTCAGATCTCCCCCCCCGTCCAGCCGCTGCTGCTGGGCGGGGGAGGGGCAGCCACGTGGTAGGCCCTGGGCCTGGACAGAGATGGGAGGTGAGGAGGCCCTCGAGGATGGAAGGGTGGAAGATCCCAGGGAGTCAACCCTCGGGCAAATCCCCCCCCCCCCCCCCCCCCCAGGAGGGAGAGAGAGAGCCGGCGACACCGAATGTGATAGCAGCTGGCCCAGGAGGAGAAGGGGGGGGAAGAGTGCCCGGCCGGAGCGGAGCGGCAGCGTGTGGGCAGCGTGTGTGGGAGTGCCGCAGCTCCGGGACAGAGACTGAAAGTTTTAACCCCTTTCTTTCATGATTGGGGCCTTGCAAAAAATGCTAATCCTCCTCGAAGCTGAATAAGAAGGGAGATAAGAGATGAGATGAGACAAGGACCTGGCCCGAAGAACGTGGAGATGATTGAATGGGGAGAGATGATTTGGAGTGGCCTTTTTGGCTGGACTTTTCTTGTGGCCATGGACTCAGTTGTTCCTGTGACACAGAGACTGCACTTAGGGGGAAGCAGTGGCTCAGAACCAGGAGGGTTCATCGTGAGGACCCCTCGGCCCCAGGAGGTTGGAAAAATATGGGGGGGACAGATGTCCCAAAGCAGAGACTGTGCCTTTTTGGAGTGAGACAAGGCATCCTTGAAAGACAACCCTAAAAGCAGCTCTGATCCATGCACGGTGGTGAGAGCACTGGGCATGGAAGGAAGATGTCACAAGCGGCAAAAGGACTTTTTTCCGGGCGGTGCCGAAGTGACAGGGAAGCACACGAGGTTTCAGTGTGTTTCCAGGGGAAGCCTATGGAACAAGAAGGACTCCTTTCCTCTTCATGAACTGAAGTTTGAGTATACTAAAGTGTGGTGCCAGGCTGGGCAGTTGGTGTTTTGGGAGAATGTATCGGATTGGGAAAGTCAGGTAGTGGGGAGGAGGAAAGTGGTTTTTGTAAGGTTTTCAATTTTTTTTTCTTTTCCTTATAGTTTTTCCCTATTTCCCTGTAGTTTAGGTAATAAAGTGTTCTTTATGTTTAAGCTAAAGCCTGTTTTGCTTATTCCTGGTCACATCTCACAGCAGACACCAGGGTGAGAGCATTTTCATGGGGGGCACTGGCTCTGTGCCAGGCTCAAACCATGACATAGGTATTGGAAAGTAATTGTAAACATTGTACACATAGTTTTTAGTATAAAGACATAACACTGCCCTGAGGGCAGGCAGAGTGCCTCTGTCTCTGACCTGCTGGATGGACCTCAGCAGGGCAGGAGAAAGAATTTTATAGATAAGAAACAATAAACAACATTGAGACCAAGAAATGAAGAGCCCTGACTCCTTCTTCAAGTGCTGGGCTGGGAAAAGAAACTTTCTGACTTTTCTTGGGGTCACTCTGACCAGCTAGAGACCCTGACAGAAGAGGAGAAATTTGATGGACTGTTGGTTTGTCCAGTGTCATTGGAGAGGTGGCACCTTCACCCTCCAATCCACTGTCACTTTTGGAAAACTATAAATGTTAGAGTCAGAAAATAAACTTCCCGTTCTTCACCTTGAGAGCAGCGTGTGCGTACTCATTTTGTTTCGCGTCCTATAGTGACAGCCAGGGGCTGGCAGCCACCTTCCCCTGGGACTCAAACACCCCAGGGATGCTCCAGGGTGGAAAGGAGAGCCCATCACCAAGAGTCTGCTGGCACCAGGAGCACCCAGTGCTGGCTGGAGCCTGCCCTGGGCTGGCCCAGTGTTGAAGCTGCCAGCGAGGCATGAAAAAGCAGCATTTAAAGCAAAGCATGTTTTGTTTCACTCTCCTGCCTCTGAAAACAGAGATCAGCTTCATTCCAGGCAAATGCTCCTACGGGCAACTTTTTCTGACCCATTTCCAGCCAGTTTCAGTGCTGTCACTCTCAATCTTGGGAGATGTTCCCAGGGTATCCAGCAGAAATCGCAGCACAGATTAAAAGAGATCAAGGCTTGAGACAGGCGGATGACTGAAGTGTTGTTTGGGGAGCATGTCTGGGGAAAGAGGCTGAAAAAGCTCCTGTCCCACAGGAATGGATCCCAAAACTGCACCTGGCCCTGCCACCCTGCCACTGTCCCCAGGATCACCCTCCTGCAAGACGTCACAGATGGAGGGCGGTGAGATGAAAGCCCCAAACTGGCCCTTCATGCACAGTCTGCCAAGAATAATAACAATAATAACAAGAAAAAGCATGTGGAGTCAGTTAAGAGCTCAGAGCCCATCCACAGCTCCGGTCTCCCTCCTCTTTTCTATGCAACAGGTGATCTTGAGAAAATAAAATAATAGTAATAATCTGCTCCATTAGGATAAAACATTAGGGGAATTATTGAATGAGAGGCAGGAGAGGCAGCTGGAAAAGGAAGTTTAATGGCTATTACAGTTTAACCCACTTTCATTTCCAGAATAATGGAGCTGTGATGCATCCTACCAGCCTCCTTCCCAACTTTCCTTAAAAACAAAACCAAAAAACCTCAAACTAAAAAAAAAAAAAAAAGAAAGACAGAGGAAACCAATTCAGTGATTCATGAGACCATCAGTCCTGCAGAAGTCAGGGGGCTGGCTGGCATCTCTCTGGCCAGGGAGCATACAGCCAGGAAGTCAGAAAATACTGCTGGGGCTGAAAACTGGCCCTGGATCATAGAAACCACAGAATCCAACAATGGTTTTGAGTGGTAGGGACCTTTAATTCACTTCATTCCAACACCCTTGCCAAAAGCAGGGACAAGCCCTGTCCAACGTGGCCTTGAACACTTCCAGTGATGGGGCAGCCACAGCTTCTCCAGGGCCTCAGCACCCTCACAGGGAAGATTTTATTCCCAATACCTAATCTCTGTATCAGTCTAATTCCATCTTTACATGCCTTTGCATAAAGTGCCTGGCAGAGTCGTGCAGGATTTTTAGTGGCAAAGTGAGAGCCCAATTCTATATCATGCTCCAATCCCTGTGAGTTTCTATGGTCCATAAATAAATGGGGATTATCCCCATCCCCACCAGGGATGGCCTCCTCTGTCATGGCTCTCCATCACCCTAGAGAAAGTCCACCTGCAGGTGGATGACAAGCAGGTAGGAGGAATTCCAGGGCATTCCTGGCTTTCCTTCACACTCTACATGCACATTAAATCCCTCAAACACCAGCAAGCTCTGCCATACACCTGGTGAACAGGAGAGACCAAGCTGGAGCTCAAATCTGGTGGATTCTCATTTTTTTCAGGCAGTGGCCATGGGTTCACAAAAGAGACTTGTTATTCCTTTGAAAATGAGTTTCTTCTGCCCCACTAGTCTGAGAGCTCAAATTATCCCTGAGAAAAGCAGCCTGTGGACTCTTGAGATTTCAAGAGGCTCTGAGAGGAGGATGAAAGCCAGAACTGAAGTCTCCCCTACCTCCTGCTTATTGGAGAGGGTCAGACCACCACCTTATATGCCCTTTTCCCCTGCACAGGAGCACTGAAATCCCATTGTTCTTTGTTCCCCCCAGCCCAACATCCATGTGAAGGCTGGGAGAGGAGCCCTGCCAGGGATGGGTGTGGGAGTGCTCCTCACCCAGCCCATGAGCAGACCTTGGTCACGATGGATGCAATCCCTCACACCTGTCACAGATATCCTTTATGAAAAATCCTTTCCTTAGGATTTTTCCTCCTGAGAAGCTGTGAGGCCTCAGGAACAAAATGTAAACAATGGTTATCTACTGCTGTGGAATGCCACAGGTGGATCTGTGATTGAGCTCATGTTGATTGTTTGTAATTAATGGCCAATCACAGTGAGCTGGCTCGGACAGAGAGTCTGACACACAAGCCTTTGTTATCATTCTTTCCTATTCTATTCTTATCTAGCCTTCTGATGAAATACTTTCTTCTATTCTTTTAGTACAGTTTTAATATAATATATATCACAAAATAATAAATCAGCCTTCTGAAACACAGAGTCAGATCCTCATCTCTTCTCTCATCCTCAGACCCCTCTGAACACGGTCACTCACACCTCCTCCCTTGGCAACCACACAGCAAAGAAAGGAAATCAGCCTTGAGAACTCCACGTGATGCTGGCTCCTGGCACAAAAGCCAACTCTGTTTGTCAGGAAGCAGGGATGCTGTCGGAGCAGAGCTGAGAGTGATGGGGAAAAAAGGGCAGGGGAGGACTCAATCTGCATTTGCACATTTTGGCATGACAGCCATGAGCTGCAGAGATCCTTTTCATCAGCTCCATAACAAACCTTCAGCCAGACACTCCTGCCTTGATCTTGGCTTACAGCAGTGCCCAAGAAGATCAAGACCACAGCAGGGCCAGCCTCTCCAGAGGTGATGCACCCTCTCAGGAGCAGCTGGGAGCAGACAGAGAAATTGAGATAATGGTGCAAGATGTTTTGGGGAGTGGCTTTGCAAACAATTTTTTTTTTCCCTTGGACTAATCAAGCACAAATGATGGAGGAGAAACCTGGCCTGGGGCTGCAATCTGCAAGAGCAATTGAAGCTCTTATTAGGGCAGACACCACTGAACAGCCTGCTTGCAGCCTCTGCAACACATTGGCTAATTATCTTCCAGTGGCACAAAAATTGTAGGATTATTCAAGTTTTTTCCAACACAACAGAAAAAAACCCAAACAATCAACAAACACACCACAGATCTCCCCCCAGCCTACAGATTTCTCCCTTCTCTGCCTTTCTCTGTGTGGCTGGGTGTGTATTGCTGTGTGACCCCGACACATGAAGCCATGGCCAGGGGCTGCCAGGCTGATGAAAGTGGTGGTGACAGTGCCTGGTGGCACTGTGACACAGGCTGTGCAGCAGGGCAGAGGGCAGCAGGCACCCTGCACTGGGCAAAGGGCCCCTGACCAGTCAGTGGGAATTAACCCTGGGTTAACTGGCTGAGACCTTCAAAGCACAGAACCCCTGGGGAAAAAGACACCCCACAAATGTGTTTTCAAAGTGATGCAAACTAAGGGAGAGCTTTGAAGCAGTCTGTGAAGGCACTTAGCATTCAGCACTCACAGAGGTGCCCAGGGCAGGTGGACACATCCCAGGGCAGCTAGAGCCAGATGGGGAAATAAATGCCTTTTCAAAAGCCACTGTATTTTCTACAGATTTCTGGACAGCTAAACAGGGGCTGCCTTCCCATTACATACTGTGGAAACCCAGGGCACTGGGAATATTTCTCTGTCTGCTCTGGGGCGCCCTGACCACCAGGGCAGCATTGACTTTGACCCTCATTCATGGAGAAAGTTTCCTAGACTTCAGGGTAGACTGGAATCCACAAAAGTGTGCAATATATTATAGAGAGCAGTGTAGGTGTATCACTTGGTGAGAAATTCAGGGTTTGGGATTTTTAGTGCATTGTGGATGGAAGCAAGATGGAGGGCACAGGGTGTCATTCTGAGTTTCTTCTTCATGCTTCTTCTTCCTCCTTCTTCATGGGTTTGGGTGGCATTTTGTAATTGGGCAGAAAAGTCTGCATTGTGGAATCTTTGGGATCAGTTATTGGGTTAAAAGGGAAAATAATCTGGGTGTCAGTTCTTAATTGGATAGTTTAGTCTTAAAAGACCTTGTAACAAGAGATTGTTGGCCATTTTGTGCTTTGCTGCTGAACTCACAGTAGTGAGGCTGTTTTACTGATAAGAAATAATAAACACTTGAATCTGAACATGAAATACTGTCTCAAGTGCCTTCAATCCAGACCCAGAGAAACCCACAGCCAGTACCCCCCAACCTACCATGACAGAGATGTGGAGGATCCTGAGCTCCTCCTCGGCCGACTCGGTCTGGGGCTCCTCGGTGGGGTCGAAGCCGGGCAGGTTGGGGGCCCCGTCCTGGTGGTGGATGTGGAAGAGCAGGGTGCCGTTCTCCAGCCACTGCTGCCGCCAGCGCACCAGCGGGATGTCGTCCGTGTTGCCCGAGATCTCTGCAAGAGGAAAGCTGGTCAGCGGGGAGGTCTGGAGCACAGGGTGTGTGGGAGATGCTCACCCCTTTCCAAAAACATGGCTGGAGGGACCAAAGGATGGACAGCCTCTAGTCATCAATGTTGGAATTCGGGATATCCCATCCTGAACCCTGCCAGGGGGCTCAGAGACCCTGGCACAGAGCACAAGACAACTGTGACTTTGATTATGACCCATGGAAAAAATTACCAACATTATATGAAGAATTACAAGCCACAAAAGTCTAAGTAGAATAATAATTAGTTTGTCACAGGGTGAAAAATGGATTTTTGGAGTTTTTAGAATGGGGGTTCAGGAGGCAAGATGGAGGAATCCAGGCATGTCCAGCCTTTCTCCTTCTTGGCCTCCATCTTCTGCTGTGATGTTGGCACTTTTAGATTGGTTTAGAGTAGAAGCTCACTGTCTAACACAGGTGATGGGTATTGGGAAGTTATGGTCAATAATGTACATGTAGTTTTTAGTATAAAAAGATAACACCACCCTGAGGGCAGCCAGTGTGCCTCTGTCTGACCTGCTGAGCGGACCTTGGCAGGCCAGGAGAAGGAATTTTATAGATAAGATACAATAAACAACCTTGAGACTGAGAACTGAAGAGCTCTGACTCCTTCTTCTACCACCAGGCTGGGAAAAGAGACTTTCTAACGCATCTCAGGGTCACTGTGACCAGCAGAAGTCCTAAGAATCTCCTGCCAGCACCATGGATGCCCCTACATAAATCACAGCCTGAAGGGCTAAAGGAGAGTAAAGCCATATTTCTGGGTATAATGCAGATGTGGGCCTCTCCAAAACTCCAGCTGTGGTGCAGAGAGACAGCACTTAGTGACAGCAGTAACCCAGCAGTGTCCTTCCAGCTCTAGTTTGGGCAGGTTTCACCCACCCCACACAGCTTCAGACCTTGGGAACACGGCATACAGGACAAATTCTCAGCAGCATCATGGGGTCACTGGGAGCACATCTCAAACTATTGCAGACAAAATATTTGCCATCCTTTGTGAGCAGTGAAACATGAAACTGGCTGTGATTTCAGAGGTTTTCAGTTTTCACACATTTTCCATCCAGGACTCAGCCCAGAGACCTGCAGAGGTGCCTGCAGCTTCTGACCAACAACCCAATTTTCCCTAAGTTCCTTTAATTCCAGAGTTTGGGGCAGTGAGACACATGGACAAGGCTGGGCTGTCATGGAAGTAGAGGACACCCAGGCAGGGATACCACACATGCTCCAGGACACTAAACACCAAATCAAACCTAATTCACCTGGCTGGCTCCAAAATTTCAGGGACATCTACAGCTGGGTCTCAGCCAAAGACAGGGTAACGCCAGCACCTCTCCCTATGAGAGATGGGCACTGCTTTAATCACTGTGGCCCCCTCAGACCAGATCACCTTGATCACCATCTCACACCACCTCCATCTCAGCCATCAGCTCAAGCCTGTTAGCTATTTTTGGTGAAAATAGCAGATTTTGTTGGGATGACCAAAAGAAAAAACATGATCAGCTTCCCACTGAGGCACAGCCTTCCCTCCTGTATCTGCCCCATTGTTGGCAGTGGGAAGGCACCCCTCTCACTTTGCAAATTATCATCCTTATTTTGCTTGTTTCACGCTGCCTTCAAATGAAAACTGGAATTCAATTACAGCGCCGAAAAACAACGTTTTAAATTTGCTGCTAATTAATTTCATTAGGCCGCCTTAAGTGAGCTGGCTGCCAGGGGAGGTGGGGAGGGGGGGGCAAAAATCTGCATGGGGAGCCAGGTTCATCCTCCCAAACTGATTTGATTAATCCAAAGAAGCATCAGCCACAGAGAGGGAACTGGCAGCGTGTTTGTGCTCAGCACGGGCTGCGTTTCTGGAGGTGATCAGAGCCCTTGGAGTGTCCCCAGCACAGGGATGCTGAGCACTCCACCAGGCTGGGGGGAAGCAAAACCCAGAGTTAAGTCACCAAGAAGCCAGAAGCACTTTTGGAATTCCCCCTAACTGCTGAGCTGTGTGTTCAGGGACACAGAGCCCCTTTGAAAAGCCGGTCCTGGGAGCCAGGGGGATTTGGAGCAGCACATCTCCTCCTCTCCCACACGGTCCTTATTCATGGACTGAGAGGGGAAACCAAGCTTGCCTGCTTTCCCAGCTCCCCACGGCTTCTCAACTTCGTATGAACCAGCTCAAAAGGAGGAAAACACTCTCCCTGCACCTGCCTGCTAACGTGAAATTATGGGTAATTAAGGCGAGAACTTTCCCGCACAGCAGGAACTCAACATACTGACATTTGGAAAAAATGTAAATACCAGCATTTGCTCCATTGTAAAGAGGGAAAATAATAGATACTAAGTATGTGACATTGTGACATTTAGAAAGCTAGAGTAAGAGATGTTTTCCTCCTGATCTGACATATCACTGTAAAAGCAGCACCCTTCAGCTCATTAATATTTGAGAAGAAATCCTTGATGGAAGCTATTTAAATGATTAATAGATTATAGTAAATTTAAGCCTTAAAATAGGTTGTCATAATCTCAAATTTATTTAAACAGGCTTATTTTTTTAAAAGAAAAATATATTTCAATAAAAAAATGGGTTCTTGTTTTAGAAGAGCGCAATCCAGCCACAGAGCCTGAGCAGTTTTCCTCTTCCACCAGACATCAGGATGTGACCCTGCAGCTGCATTGCACACAGGTCAGAAGGGGAAGAGGCAAAGGAAAACAACCCAAAAATCAATTGCCATCACCCCAAACTGGCAGCTATGAGCCCTCCATCAGGGCAAGGTTGCTCCAGCACCTCTGCTCCTGCCCAGAGGCACTGCCTGGATGGGAGAGCTTCAGCCTGGAACCTTCTCCTCCTTTCCTCAAGTGTCTTAGCAACACTGCCTCTATCGTACTCCATTTCTCCTTGAAAATTTTGCACTTTAAAATGCTTTCCTGCACCTGTGAAGCTCCCTTGGAGTTTGGTTTAAGCAAGACCATGACAAGACCAAGACCAAGATCCCTCCCTAACACAGCATCTCTTTACTCTCTCTTCTCCCAGTCCAACAGATTTCACTTTTCTCTTTGTCTTGCTCTCCAAGCAGACATCTCACGACCTGGTGGGATGCTACAGTGACCCATGTAGCCAACTGGGATGATTTATCTGGGTGTTGTGGGGTATCAGCTCTGCTACAGAGCTGGCAGCTGCCAACCCTGCTAAGCAGTTTGTACAGGATGTCCCAGAGGAGGCAGAAAAGTGGACAGAAAGGCAAAAATTTTAAAAAAATATGGTGGGGGGAGAAGATAATTTCAAGTTCAAAGTTTGAAAGATATTGATGAAAAGCCTGCATGGCTTTCATCAGTATCATGGTCCCTGCATGGCTTTCATTAAGGCCTTGGATAGGAAGCCATTAGCACCGGTATTAACTTCTTGCACCTCTGTTAAAAAATAGCCTGTCTGAGTCAGAGGTTAATAACAGTAGGAGGCCACTAATTAGGCTGTGCCACATTCACCTGGTATCAAACGTGGCCCAGGTCCTTCATATCTGCAGGAGCAGCTGCCTCCAAAGGCCCCAGCTGCTGCTTTTAACATCAGGGCCCTGGCTGCTCCCCTCCCAGACCATCTGCAGTGGGGACAGAGAGGTTCTGCTGGAGCAATTGGAGGGGAGGACAAAAAACCAGACTGAAGGTGCTGGAGATGTGTGGAATTATGCCTGCTTTGTTCTTCATTGTCCCAAACAGCCTCATTTCCCTTGGGACAGCTGATCCACATGAAGAAAACCCAGTCCTTCTGGAGGCAGCATCTCTGCACGTCCTGATTTTGGGAGGCAGCACCTCTGTCAGCCCAGCTCTGCACCTGAGCTGGTGCAACATCAGAACCATGGCCTGGTGCTGGCCTGGACCTTCTCCCATGTCCTCATCACCCCACTGAGACCTGCCATGGTGGCACACAAGGAGAGCAACTCGCCTTAAAAGCTCACATCGTCATTTTGAGGGAAAAAACCACCCAGCAAAACAATTTTCCTCTCCATTTGGAAGCGTTTTGCACTAATAGACGCCTCTAATAAGTCAAATGAACTCTGCCATAATGCTGGTCTCCACAGAGCCATTTCAGGGAGCCGAGCACAGATTTTGACTTGGACTTGTATTTCCTCGTTAACATTTAAACTTGCCTTATTTTCCAGCCAGAACCTGACTGTGGTTTAATTTAGGCTCCCCATTAGCTCAGGCTTTTGCTCCACACCTAAACCACACACATCCTTTAAAGGGCTTGAACTCAGCTAAATCAACCCTTGCACTCCTCCCAGGGTCCCCAGTGCCTGAGGTGACTCAGGGGACCTTCCCACCATGAGTCACTTGCTCTCTCTGCTGGGACCTCAGGCTTTGATTTCTACCAATTCACATGTCAAAATGCTTATCTTGATACTTAACTCATTTATACTTCCAGGGTTTCAGTGACAGGTAATTCATGGGATAATATCAATGTTTTTATGGACCTGCTTTAAAAATTCACATCCATCACTGACTACCCATATTTCATTTGCATTTTTTCCTGTCTCCAGTCTCAGGTAGCAAAACCAGCTCATTTTGCAGGTCATTCTGCCTTTTCAAGGCAATCCAGCTTTTCCATAGCAGCAAACACAAACCTCAGTGTATATATTAGGAACCTGCTTCATGGGAGAGGGGCCCTGGGGGAAAAAATCTCCAAAAGACTCATAGGTATGGGAGAACATAAAGGTTTGAGGAAGAGGCAGTGCTGATCTCCCTGCAGCCATTCTCAGGCTAGGTCAAAGAGATCACCCCACCACAATACCTGAGCCTGAGGCTGGTACACGTGAAGTCAAGAGGTGCCCCAGCCTGGCTGACAGCTAGCCAGGCTTCTCCTTGGAATGCAGGGTGCCTTTGCTTTTGGGAAGGTCACCAGGCAGTTACATTTCAAAGCTGTAGCCACGCTTTAGCCTTCAACTGGGATTTCTGTCCCAAATACGCCAGAGCCCGAACCCCTCCTTTTCTCTAACAACAAACCCTCCATCACTCTGGGGGTGACACTGAGCTGTTTTTGCGCAGAGGACACTGATCCATCACTGGTGGGGCTGAGCTGACCAGGTCTGCTCTGCAGCTGCTGACTTTACAAGCTGACAGCCCCCCCCTGCCCTGCTCCTCCCCACCAGCCCAAGAACGCACCTGGGCACCTTCCCCTCCAAGGTCATTGCTCCATCACATTTCTCAATTCTATCCTAAAGCTGGGGGGAAAACAAGCAGATTGGGACAATCTCTGGTGTTTGATTTTCACTTCTGTCTTGTTACTTTGCTCCCATCTGCCATAGCTGTGAACTGCAGAGGAAATGTGGGAAGGGAGGCAGATCCACCTCCTGGTCCAACACTCGGGTGACACGGTCGTGTTCAGAAGAACCCAAGTGCCACCCACGACAGGGAGCAAAAAGAAAATAGAGAGAATGTGTGAAGACACTTCCAAGAGGCCATGCTGCTATAAAAACCCCAGAAAGAACCACATCTGTAGTTGATATCTCACCCTGCAATGCTGTCACGTCACCTCTTCCTGAGGGAAAACCAGGTCTCTGTGGAAAGGCTCCAAATGATGGAGAGGCTCCCAGTCAGCCATGGAAAATTACCACCCTGGCTAAACTGTCTCCCAGCAAATCAGTGAGAAGGAGGGCACAAACCCCTGAGCTGAGATTGGTGCTCACCTACGAACTGCAGAACTGCACCAAGGAGTGGAGAACCACCAAGTGATTTTCACTATCACTCTGAAAGTGCGAGCAACTCGAGAAGAAAAACCTGCTAGAGGAAACCCGAATTTCTTACAAAAGCTGTTGTGCATCAAGGAAATTAAAGACCAGTAAATTCTGCTGAGAAATTCTGCACCTAGAGCAACCTGTAGGTGCATCAGTAAATACAGGTCACCCAACACTGCGAGCCAGTAGGTAAGGGTGATCCAATTTGACAGACTCGTTTCAAAAGGTTCTTGTCAAAATCCATCCTCAAAGTTTCCCAAAGCACCAAAGTGGTGCAGGGATGAGAAGGAAAGTCATCCTGAAGCCCACCAGGTGGGGGAGGAGTAAGGGTTTAGCTCTCAGGATGAAAGGAGGTTACCAAGAAGCCCCACGGTGATCTCTGTCAGGACCTTGGTGGCTCAGAAACACTCTGGAAGAGGAGGAGGATGGCAAACTTGGTCACCAAGGCTAAATTTAGTCTTCTCAAAGCTGAAGCTGAGAAGTGCAGGAGGAAAGCGGGCAAGGAAGTGGGCAGGTGAAACTCAACCTTGGTGAGAGTGAGCTGATCTGGAATCCTGCAAGTGATATTCAGGTCAACCATCTCGAGAAGGAGGAGGCAAAGCTTGGGAGGTTTGGGGGAGGGGTACCAGGAAGATGAGATGCTGCAAATGGCTTTGTGAAGAGGAGAAATCAACTGTGTGAGGACTCCTCAGTAAAGGAACCAAACAATAGGGTGAGGACATGATAAAAGCCTGTAAAACCATCAGGCCCAGGGAGCAGTGGGAATGGTTATTCACTATTTCTCACTTTGCAAGGATTTACACGTGTAAAACCAACAAAAGGTTCTTTTTCATCCACCATAAAGTATGAAAGCACTGCAAAAGGTGCTGAATTCAAGGGAGACAGAGCCACCAGCAGCTATTGAGCCACAGAGCCCAGAGGCATAACCCAGGTCGAGAAATCCCTGGGCAGCAGGGAAAGGACCAAATATAGATATCCTGCAGTTTTAACTAATTTTTTTTTTCAATTTCACTTGATAAATTATCAATTGATAAATTATCAGTTGATAAATTATCAATTTCAATTTTCAATTATCAGTACTGGCTGCAGATTCCAAGGGACAAAAGCCCACTACACGGCCCAGTCTCTTGGGGTTCCAGGGTGACTGCAAAGCCAGCTTTGTGCTACCCAGGCCAGCATTCAAGGATGCATCCCACATCCATGTGTGCCTTTGGGAGTGGTTGAGACCCTCTGCTCCTCCAGGGCAGAAGGGGGTACCCCAGGGCAGCTCCCTCCTAGTGACAGAGCTGATCCTTTCAACACCCAGCCAGAAACTCCCCCTTTCCAAATCCCAGCCCTCCGTGCTGTCAGACCCTACAGCCCCAACACAACTTGCCAAGATTCCCTTCAGCTTTACAAGCCAGCCAGCAATTTCCATGGGGAGACAAAGGACTGTTTATATCCATCAGGGGCTGGCAGGGCAGGTAATGTGCCAATAGGCACTCAGGAAAACATCAGAGCAAATCCTGCAGGGGAGGGCAGGCACTGGTGCTCGGACAGCAGGGGGATGCTCCACAGGGGTGACATGGGCTGCACACCAAGGGTGAACTCCAGCTCACTCCTACACACTTCTCTGTGTGAGTGCTCATTGTGCTCAGGCTGAGAGGGCAGGAAAATGAGATGTTGTTTTGGCATTTCTGTGCTCAGCACAAGGAACAAGCACAGCCACTTGTTCCTCATCTCCCCAGGGGGGAGAGCCACGACCTGTTGGTTTTCTGAGACATGAGATGGCCCAAACAGGACCAAAACAACCTTGTCTGCTCTCCTGGGCACAGCTGGGCTGAGAGCTTTTCCAAGAGTGATCCTCCTGGAGGGAACAATGCTGGGATCAGAGGAAGGGATGGAGAAGGCAGGCACAGGCTGCTGCCAGCTGCAGCCTAACATCATAAACTCTGTGGTGCCTACATGATTTCAAGCTCCATTTTCAAGTTTGTGGGGAGGCTTTGAAAGATGGGAAAGGCAGAATAAAAAAAAAAAAAAAGAAGGAAGAAAGAAAGATGTAGAAGGGGGAAAAGTTAACCGTGCATCTCGAATTTATCACTCCTGAAAGAAGAGCTTGTCAGGATGGCCAGAGCCCAGGCAGTGCACAGCAATCAATGGGAAGACTTTTGGGTCTAGTCAAGCTTCCTTGAGATTTACAGGAACTGAACAGAGGCATAAATCTGTCGGTGCCTGATGAAAATGGAGGTAATTAAATTTGCAGGTGTATATAATTGTCATATTGATGATCTGTATAAATCAGAAGAGCCAGCAGAGGCACAGAGGAGCTGCTGGCCCCCCTGCCTGGTCAGGAGACAGGGGCACCCACCTCACCCACATGGCTCTGCCCATCACCACAGCCTCCTCCTCCACAAGAGGCTTCCCCAAATTGCCCCCACAGGCAGCAGAAGCTGCAGGACCCTCCACCCCTTCCAGCTACCTGCAGCCCCATCCTGGCTACTACAAAACCTCCTGTGCAGGCAGGACCACAGGCATTGGGAAGCCTGACCATGGAGATCGTGGGGGGTTTTTGCAGCTGCTTTGAAGCTCTGAGCCCAGGTGCAAGTGGGGCACTGACTTGATCTTTTAGCAATGATTTCTTTTTTCTCTCTCTTTTTTTTTTAATAATTTCTTTTAACCTTTGTTATTTTGGGAACTTTGAAGCCTAAGCTGCTCCGAGGCAGTTGCCTTTGTAGGAAGGACAGAAAGTGCAGAGTGGGGATTTGAAAGAGGAGGAGAAACAGGGAGGGGAAGAAATAGTGCTTGCCATCAGAAAGAGAGAGAGAAAGAGAAGGAAGGAAGGAAGGAAGGAAGGAAGGAAGGAAGGAAGGAAGGAAGGAAGGAAGGAAGGAAGGAAGGAAGGAAGGAAGGAAGGAAGGAAGGAAGGAAGGAAGGAAGGAAGGAAGGAAGGAAGGAAGGAAGGAAGGAAGGAAGGAAGGAAGGAAGGAAGGAAGGACGGACACTGGCACCCCAAGATGTGTCACAGAGTCTCTTTTCCCAGCCAAAGAAGGAGTCAGGATTCTTCTGTTCTGCTTCTCAAGGTTGTTTATTTTCTCTTATCTATAACATTCTTTCTCTGACCTGCTGAGATCTGTCCAGCAGGTTGGGTTTTGGAACACTGACCGCCCTTGGGGTGGTGTCAACATTTTATACTAAAAACTACGTGTACTTTATTTACAATAATTTTCCAATACCTATTACCTATGTTAGACAGTCTGTCTCTACTCTAAACCAATCTAAAAATGGCAACATCACCCAGAAGATGGAGAACAAGAAGAAGAAAGAAGGACAAGGCACACACAAATCCCTCCATCTTGGGACCCCCAAACCCTCATTCTAAAAACCCCAAAATTCTACTTTTCTATATTGTAACAAACTATCATTCTACTTAAAACTTTCGTGGCTTGTGAATCCTCACACAAAGTTGGTAATTGTTTTTTCCAAGGGCTAAAATCAAAGGCACAGGTGTTTCTGACTCTGTGCCAAGGTCTCTGAGCCCCCTGCCAGGGTCTGGAATCCTCCAGGGCAGCCAGAGGAATGTCCTGGGTTTCCAAAAGGCCCTTCCCACGTGCACAGGATGATTTGGCATCCCAAGCTGAGCTCCACAAACGTGCTGCAACTGGATAATTAAAAATTAAGGAAGAGTTTCTGCATTGCAGTCCCAATTATGTAACTCTGCTCTTGGGTTTCAGCACCCATCCAGCTCTGGTGCCCTCACACAGCCCTGCCTGTATTCACCTGCCTGTCTTTCTGTCTTTCCAGGCAGGGCTCACAACCTAGGCATTGGGGAATCCCAATGTCACAACCACAGGCAGAAGGTTCCCTTGCATTTGTGTGGGAAAAAAAAAAAGAAGGAAAATCTATTTAACGCTTTTGGTCCAGTGCTGAAATTGGAGATGAGCAGAACAAAGGGGATGGGGTAAGGGTGCTTCAGCCCAGCCAAGCACAGGAGAGCTGCCCTAGCCAGGACAGCACTTTTTCATACTTTATGGTGTATGGAAAAGAATCTTTTGTTGGTTTTTACAGGTGTAAATCCTTGCAAAGGAGAAACAGTGAATAACCATGGTCATGACCAGGGAGCTTCTAAGCCAGGGGCTGCTGTCTCCTGCTCCTGCACCAGAGAAGCAGGAGCTCATTTTAGCAAACAAAATCAAACCCAGATGAGGAGTCAGCTGCATTTTCAGTATCTCAAGAGCAAAGAGCCCTGCTGGACTCTGAGCACCAGTGAGTGCAAACTCCTGCATTTGCAGCCACAGCTTTGCCTTAACCCTGCCAGCTCTGGCTGCTGCTGAGCCCAGGGCTCAGCCTGCCTCTTCCTCCTGCTGTTTCCTCCTCCCTTTCCTGGTGTCTCCTCCCTTTCTTGGCCACAAACCCACTGGCTGCACAGCCATGTCTCTGGCAGTGCTACTCCCAGGACCTGGATGCTGCCACCTGGTGTGAAACCAGCCATTAATTCCTGCTGGGATTCACTCCAAAGGTCACTTCACCAGGCTCTGTGTGCCACAGCTTCAAGAAGCCACCAGAGATGCTGTGGCTCACACCCACTGCTCCTAATGCCCCTGGGGCTGCTGTGTGGCTCCTGCAGTTCCTTGCTATCTCCTGGCATTCCCTCCTCATGGTCCTTCCTTTCCTGCCTGTCACTCTTGGACACAAACCAGAAAGACACAGACATCGGATTTTTTAAGGCAAAAAAGAGAGCTTTCATTTTTCCGACTCTAACATTTACAGATTTCCGAAAAGTGACAGTGGATTGGAGGGTGACAGTGCCACCTCTCCAATGACACTAAACAAACCAACAGGCTATCAAGTTTTTCTTTCTCTATAAAAGAATGCAAAACAATAAGTTATTTACATAAAGTATATAAGAAAGTTTGTTACAAAAATGTAAACATCAGAAGGCTTAAAAAATCTTAAAAAATCAGAGCAACACCTGCCCTCCTCCATTACCCTGGTACCTCCCTATTGCTGGCAGGACACTCTCACATCCACACTCCTTCCATCCCCACCATGTGAAAGCTGGGAATACCCAGCCCTGAGCTGTAATTACAAGGAAGTCAGACCCATCCCAACATTTCCCAGGAATTTCCACATCCCCCATTCAGCCACCAGCCCCAGCTCCACAGCATGTATGGGCTGTGGGGGCACGCTGGGGCTGGGGCTGACTCCTCCAGGGTTAACCAGAGATGTGCCTCACTCTGCAAGCACAAAAAGGCAGAGACACAGCAATAAGAGCTGTGGAAGCCAGCCCAAGCCCAAGGCTGACTCCCCTCCCACCATCCATGAGTTATTTCTCCTGCCCACCAAGTTTGAGCACACCACTGTGATTGTGTTCACAGGGGTCTCAGGATGAGGGAAGAGATGAGGATCTGACTCCATGTTTCAGAAGACCTGATTTATTATTTTATGATATATATTTTATTTATTATTTTATGATATATATTTTATTTACTAAAATAATAGAAGAAAGGAAGTCCTCAGAAGGCTAGCTAAGAATAGAATAGGAAAGAAAATTATAACAAAGGTTTGTGGCTCGGACAGAGAGTCTGAGCCAGCTGACTGTGACTGGCCAATAATTACAAACATCCAACATAGGCCAATCACAGATGCACCTGTTTCATTCCACAGCAGCAGAAAATCATTGTTTACATTTTGTTCCTGAGGCCTCTCAGCTTCTCAGGAGGAAAAATCCTGAGGAAAGGATTTTCCATGAAAGATGTCTGTGACACACCACCACCGTGGCACACCCAGGAGAGAGCAGCTCCTGCTGAAACACTAATAAAACTGGTTTCCTTTTTCCCTGGAAGGATGTTTCAGGCTCTGCCCTGCTTGCAGGTGCTTGGACACACATCTCAGGCCACTGAAGCTGCACCTTGGCATGGGCTGGGGTGAGATCCTTGCAGGCATTTAGAATTCCCCAGACATGCCATGCCTGCAAAGACAAACCCCTGGCTTGCAGGAAAGCCAAGCAACTCCAGAGCAGCATGACAGCTCTCAAATCCCCTCCCTGCTCCTCTCCAGAGCTCTCCCAGAGAGGCAAAAAAGACAGAACCCAGCTATTTCTGGCTCAGCAGTTCAGGCAGGGCTGGGAGGGGCAGCACTGGGGTGGCAGAGCAGCCACACTGGGGAAGCAGAGTCAGGGGGAGCCTGGGGCCAGCCCAGGGCAGTGGCAGGCACAGCAGCCTCTCCAGAGCAAACAGGAGATTTCCCAGAGGCTGCAGACACTGGGGACATCATTAGGGCAGCAAATGGGCCGAGAGCACAGCAGCAATTCGCAGCCCCTGCAGCCACTGCTGCACAGCAGAGGCTGGCAGGGAAATTTGGGAGTGGGATATCTCTCCTACCAAGCATCCCCCTTCCCTAGCAAAGCCAGCCTGACCCCACAGGAGCCTCCTTCTGCATCCTCACCCTCCTGCAGTGCCCGGAGCCCTCCATCACCCATCCCCTCCCACACACTCCATGCATGGGCCTAGAAAGGGCCTTCCCATCCTTCCAGCCCTGCTCCTTGCCCTGTGCTGGAGCAGCTCCATGGCAGGAGGGTGTTTGGGGGCACAGGAAGCTCCTGGTGCCTGCCAGCCAGGGAAACTGCTCCCAGCACGGTACCCTCGCTCTCTCACTCCCTTTGGGATGCCAAATTAATTGCCTTGTCTCCTGGAGCTTTTAGCTGGAACAAATAAAAGAAAAAGGGGGGTTGCCAAAACCCATAATAAGGTCTACAGTTCCTCTGAGCTACAAGGGCTGCTTTAAATTTCGGGTTTTTTTCCTTTTTTTTTATTTGAAGGAGGTTTCCATGGCAACTGTCTCCCATCACAGAGGAGCCTGTCCTGGGGATATTTCGGGGTTGCTGATATCTGCCTTCCCTTCCCAGGCAGGCAGGCACTGTGTTGTGACGGAGACAGGGCAGAGGAGCAGGGCAGGGCTGCAGGAGGCAGGAAAAGGAGGTGCCTCTCCCAAAAAACGAGGTCAGGACCCTGTCTGTACACATCAGGCAGGCTTCCATCCCAAAGGCTGTGGTTTTCCTTGGACCACTGATTTGGGAAGCACTCACAAGGCAATGCAGCCCTCACTGGGCCAGGCAGATGGGGCATGTCCAGCTGAGAGCAATGGCACCCTCTGCCACCTTCTCTGCCCTTCATCCATCTCCATCCCTTCTCCATCCCTTCATCCTTAGGAAGGAACTGTTCCCTGTGAGGGTGGGCAGGCCCTGGCACAGGGTGCCCAGAGCAGCTGTGGCTGTCCCTGGATCCCTGGCAGTGCCCAAGGCCAGGCTGGACAGGGCTTGGAGCAGCCTGGGCTAATGGAAGGTGTCCCTGCCCATGGCAGGGTGAGGAAGGAGATGAGCATTAAGGTCCCTTCCAGCCCAAACCACTCTACATTTCTGGGATTCTCCCATTTCTCTCCTCCTCCAGGTTGGTTTGGAGCAGGATCAGCTCCCAGCAGGAGCAGAGCCAGCTCTGTGCATCCCCCAGCTGCTTGCTGTGCTGTGCTCATTAGCCATCCTCATTACTGAGGGGCCTCAGAGCTGGCCACAAAAGGGGCTCTGTCCCCTCTCACATCAGAGCTGCAGACCCCAAACCTCTGTGACCCACGAGCCACCACCAGATACAGGGTCCCTCAAGGATCCCTTACTTTCTTTTGATTATAAATTATTAAAAAAGTCTCTGCCCACCTCCCAGTGGATGTCAGGCTCTGCAGCAGGAGCCATGGAGGGAACAGGCTCAGCAAGGCCAGGTGTGGGCTCAGCTTAACCAACCCACAGCATGAGCCAGCACCAGCTCAGCATCCATGCCAGGGATGGGTGATCCTGCTGCAGGGCAGAAAAGCAGGACCAGAAACACCAGCACGGGGTGTGATCTCCTCTGGGTGATTTCTCAGCAAAAAGCTGGAGTGGGACAGCCAGAACCTGGCAATCCAAAACCTTCCCTTATCCAGACAAATCCCCCAGCTGCTGCTTGGGGTGAGCCACCAGGCACAGCTGCAGAGATGCCAGAGCCCAGCAATTTGGAAGCAAAAAGGACAAGCAGTCTGAAATGACAGAGCTGTCATCATCCAGGCACTGCCTTAATCCCACCAGGCAAAAATTCCTTCATTTGAAGGACTTGCTCTGCAGCAAGGCTCCAAGAGAGATGATTTCAGTCTCTGTTTAGCTGGCTAAATGACCATGAAAAAAAAAAAACATAATAGAATATAAAATTAAATGGAATGAAACAAAATGGAATAGTGCGGAAGAGCATAAAGTAAGGTAAAATAAAGTCAAGTAAAATAAAACAAATAAAGTAAAATAAAATGCAATATAAAATAAAATAAAATAAAATAGTAAAAAATTAAAATATAATAGTAAATAAAATAAAATAAAGTAAAATAAAATAGTAAAAAAATAAAATAAAATAGTAAATGAAATAGTAAATAAAATAAAATAAAATAAAATAAAATAAAATAGTGAAATAATAAAATAAAATAGCAAAAAATTAAATTAAATTAAAATAAAATAAAATAAAATAAAATAAAATTAAATTAAATTAAATTAAATTAAATAAATAAGGAGTATGGGATGCAGCCCAGGAGCAAATGCCCCTGGCACATGGAGAGGAGGGCAGACCTGAGGCAGTGGCATCAGTGTGGTTGCCCAAGGTTCTCTCCAGCAGTGGAACCACAGCCAATTCCAGGGGTGTAAAACCCACCAGAAATCTTTGTGGGGCTTTGAGGAGTGCCCACATGGGCAGCCCAGCCCCCAGAAGAGGGCCAGGTCTCAGGCAGGAACAGGACCAAGCCTGAGCACCCCTGCCTGGATGGGGTTGAGACATTCAGGAAGGGAGCCAAAACAGGGGCCAGGAGCCCTGCAGCCCCCCTGGCTGAGTGCTGGTTCCCTGCCAGAGCCTGCCACCCCCCTGGAAAGGCCAGGCAGCCCCACATCCCACTCCCCCCCTGCTTTCTGGGTCAGTGAGATCCCCTCCCAGCCCCGCTGCAGCCAGCTGGATGCACGGTTGCTGTGGCAACGGGTTCCCAGAGACCAAATCCTTATTTCTTACTTTTTCTTCCCTTGGTTAAGGAAGAAAAAAACATACAAGAGGCCCTGTATATCCCCTGTGGCATTGAAACATCCGTGCCCAGCAAGAGAGCAGGTCTGCACTGGGCACGGCATGGGGACAAGGTGTCCGTGAGGATGGGGATGTGCACACTGTGCCTCCTCCCAAGCCCCCATCACCCCCAGTCTGGCCATGGGCACTCCCTGCTGCTCCCTGGGACGCTGTCAGCTTCCCTGCAGTGTTTTCCACCCTGCCATGAGGTTTTAAGGGCTGCCCCCACTCACAGCTGAGGTTGGTGCTGGGCTCCATGCCTGGAGAGGGAATGTTACCAGGCATGGGGTGCCCCTGGTGCTCCAGGGGCTCTGAGCAGCTCAGCTCACTCCAGGCTCTGGATCCCAGGAAAAGGGATGTGGTTACACTGCATGGCCAAGAGGAGGGGCTGGAATGGGGTCCCACCAGCACCCAGTTATTACTGATGAATAAAATATTATTATTTTTAAAATTATTATTTTCACCCAATTATTAGATGAGCTATTAGCTATTGCTATTAGACAAGCATGTCCTGCCCCACCAGGTGCTCCAGGGCAGGGCCAGGGGAGGCTCTCTGTCCCCTCTCTGCTTTGCTGGAAGCTCTGGAACCCCTCATGCCTTGGGGACAAACATCTCCCACAGCAGAGCAGACACCCAGCAGCACTCTGGGTGCCACAAATATGTTTCACCAGCAGCAGCACCCACTCCAGGAGAAGTTATAGCAAGAACGCGGCACTCCTGCATTTTCAGCAGGCACACACCCCCAGTATCCCTCCCAAACTCATGGTAACAGGAGTTCACACCCCATCCAGCTCATCTGGAGGAATTCAGTGCACCCCAGTGCCAGGATGGTGTTGCTAAGGGGCAGAGGGCAGCTGAGATGGGCTGTTTGGGTTCCCTTCCCCACCACAGCTGCTGGCACCTCCTGAGGCGAGTCCCCAAGCCAGGCAGCAGAAGTGACAGCAGCTGTCCCCTGGCTGGGCCTGGCAGAGCACAGATCACACCCGCGGGTTTCAGAGCATGAGACAGTGCCCAGGATCAAAGCCAAGTCCAATTAATGGCTCACAATCTTATTAGAGAAATTATTGCAGGATCTTGAGTAAAAGTCCGATATATCCACTCCATTCCATTAGTCAGGCTCATTTAGTAATTCAATCAATCTAAGCAAGGCAATTGAGCTCCCCTGGTATCATTTAACTTGGTTATTCTCTAGGTGCTTAAGAATTTCTTAATATTTGCTTCATTATTTCACCATAACACCCATTCCCAGGTGCAGGGTTCATTCTGTGGGCCCTGTGTGGAGCCAGCCCTGCTGCAGCCCTGTGCCATTCCCTGCTCTCGTGAGATGGTGGCATATCATGGAAAGGGGGTGATGCCCCTGGGAATTGAGTCCAGCCAGGGAATGGCACCACAACACCCCAGGAATTGCTTCCCAGTTGGCACCAAAGAGCTGCCCAGTGTGCCAATAGCTTTGGGCATCCAGATGCAGGTGAGAGGAGCGAAACTCAAGAGGATGCTCTTCTCACTTGCCATGGAATTGGAAAAAAGTATGGGATAACACAACCCTGCAGCCCCAGGGCCTTTTAGGAGCAGAGTGGGAGGGCACAATGCGCAGCAGTCACAGCAGCAGGAAGGTGTGTGGGACAAGGATGAGAGCTGGCAGGTGTCACATCTGGCCACAGCCAGGGCGGGCGCGCGCTCCGGTGGCCGTCACCCCCTTTAGCAGCAGCCAGCTCCCTCCCTGATCCGTCTCACATCCCTGCAACCCCCCCAAATCCTGTTATTAACCCAGGGAAGTCAGGGCCAGTGCCTCCAGCAATAGAGCCAAGAGCTTAGCTAGGATTTAACAAAAAAAAAATTGATTAGATATTTCGGGGAGATATTCAAGAGCGGTTAAATATGCCCAGCTCATCGGTGCCTTTGAAAAATCTCACCCCTCTAAAAAATTAGAATTGATTTTGTATTTAAAAAGGAATCTATTTAATTTAAAAGTAAGATAATTTGAAATCATGACAGCTTGTATTAAGGCTGGAGTTTATGATAATCTATTAAAGTCATTGAAGTTAAGAACCGTCTCCCATCCTCTGCTGGCTGAGGCTCCCAGGAGGGCAGTGGGGAGTGGGAAGGTGAGGGGCTGCACTGCCCTAATTCAGAGCACACCAACTGGGCTGGAAACCTGCAGAGGCAGAAGCAGCTCCTCCAGCTCCTCAACACTCAGGGGGAAAAAACCTGCATGCAAAAACCACCCAGTATTTCAAGATCCTGAAATATCTGGCACCCAGAAAGCACGAGTTCAACCCGTCAGCTCTGCTTTCTCATTTCTCAAGTTGATTTTACACTCAAAAAGGTATTTCAAGACTTTACTTTTCAAACATTTATTGCATTACAGAGAAGGCAAAGGAGTCAAAGACTCTTTCTTTGGCGCGGTTTTCAATTGCATCACAAATCTCCATCGACCCCAAGGGGCTGAGGGAAGCCAGGATGCTCATAAATACCCCTCCTGCCACTTTATAACCTGCAAAGGATGGGGCCCGAAAAAATTAGCAGCCTGCAGGAGTGTGAATCCAATTAATGCCATCTCAAATGTGGCTGGATGCTGCCGAGCCAAGCAGTGAGGGAGAGGGGACAGGGAATATTGAGCTGCAAATTAGCATTTCTTAATGGCCACCAACCAGCAAAATGCTTCCTCCCTTCAGGAAAAAAATACAACTAATGCAACAAACACAAAATGAGATGAAAGGCAGCCATTCCAAATGAAGGTTGGCTTGATTGAAAGCAGGATGAAGGCAGGATGAAAGCAGGTGATTTTAAATGTGGGCAGCGGCCTCAGCCCAGCTCCCACACCCTCAGCACTTCCCAAAAATTCAGCAGCTGGGAGAGAACCCTGCAGTAACATGGGGAGATGGTGTTGGAGCCCCTTTGGGGATAAACATGCAAGCCAGTGTGGGGTTTATTGGTGAGAGCCCTGAGCTCTCAGGCAGGCAGTGAGGCAGCACGTGCGCAATTAAAACTCGCTCCACTCATCAGCTAAAAGAGCTGCAAAGCAGGGAAAAGCCTTGTCCAAGCACCTCACAGAAGTCATAACCCCACAGGCAGCCCATCTGCTTCTGGAGGAACAGAGGAGCAGACAGCAGGCCCCCAAGTTTGGGAGATCTGAGCACCAAAGCACTCCCAGATGTCTCAGGCAGCAGGATGGACACAGCAGGGAGGGTGAGACCCAAAAAGGTGCATGGAAAGCAGGCAGCAAGCCTCCTGTGTAAAGATAAATATAAAGCTCATCATTAATTTATGTCATCAGGGTTATCAGGGGTCAGGAGTCACAGCCATTTTTGGCATGCCCAGTTCAGCAGCTCCCCCCAGCACTTCAGCTCTAGCAAGCACCACACGTGGCTCTCCAGAGATCCCAGCACATCTTTAGCTGGGAGAAAAGTCCATGAATCCATCAGTGGGAGGCCTGGTTTGGCCACTGTGTCACCAAGGCAGGGGAACCACACATGGCAGTGTCCATGAAAACCAGCCAAGACCAAAAGCCCCTGAATTATTTAGGAGGAATTTGAGGGGGACACCAGGACTGGAGGTGGATGATATCCCACCATCCTTGGGCCGATCCAGACCCTTTCCCAGCTGCTCCCCTCACTCATCCCCCACTTTAGCCACCTTCCTGCATACTCACACCCTCTTTGAGGGGAAACTGAGGCATGGAGAGACCCCCAAAGGGAGCTGATCCAGAGCCCACATGGCAGAGACAATGGTGCTTCCAGCCCAAAGCCAGGCCCTTTCTGACCAGGGGCAGCTGCTCCAAGCCTGTCAGCCAGAGTGGCAGCTCACCTTCCCTGGGGAACCCCTGCCCTGAGCACAAATCTGAGATCTGGAACCACCAGAGCAGAAGCAGCAGCTTCCCCTGGTTCAGACACTGACCCAGCCCAGGCTCAGGAGTGTGTGGGGATCATCCCCCACTCCAGGACTTTAATTATTGCACATTCAAACTCAGCGAGGTGGGTGCAATTAACGGGTCTGGTTTTGGCCAGGGATGGTGCAAGAAGCACGGTGTGAAGCCCCAGTTCTGGGAAGATGCTCAAACCCTCCAGTCCCTGCACAAGGCCTTGTGAAAGCACAAACAGCCACTCACACCAGCACCAGGCATCAGCCTGACACAGCCATGCCCCCAGCAAGTGTGCAGAGTGTGCAGTGACAGCACTGATGCTCTTGAGTTTTTTGGGCTGGGGAACCTCCAAATCCAGAGGTTGCAGCCTCTGAGTTGGCAAGCCTGGGTCTTGTAGGACTTCTGTGCATTTCAGAGCTTCTGCCATGCAAAAGCAGTGTCCAGGCTAATAGTAGTAATAACAATAATAATAACAATAACAACAATAATAAAAACAACAACCCCACACAGTAAAGCAACACAAAACAGTGACACCCACAGATGGCAAAGTGGCCATGCCAGCTTCAAGGCAAGCCCTTGTCTCACAGGGAGAGGTAACATGGCATTTCCCAGAAGTCACCAAGCCAAAGCCCTGGCAAACAGGGCTCCCACAAGGTGCCAGCCCAGACCCCCCAGTCCCAGTCCCAGTCCCATCCCAGTCCCCTCCTCTTGCCAGCCCAGTCCCAATCCCATCATTCCAGGCAGGAAGACCTGAACTGGGATCACCTCTGTGTCTTCCCAGCCCAAACCCCTGCATGCTGGGGGCTGGCACAGCACCATGCACAGTGATGTTTTTGGGGGATCAGTGTCCCAAGCAGCAATGCCCCAGACAGCCTGGCCAGCACCAGGACACCAGGCTGCATTGGCACAGGGCTTGTCACCTTTGTATTTGTCTGGCAGCAGAGATCAGAAGGATGCAAAACAAACCCTGCCAGGCATCCTCAGCGCAGCAAGGGCTGGGGTCATGCCCAGGACCCTCCTCCTGATCCCCACCCAGGTGCTCCCTGCTGGCAGCACCGAGCTCCCAGGGCCCACGGGGGTCTGGCTGCACAGGATTGGGTCTGAGGGGGCAGGGGACGAGCGCTCAGGTGGCCTTTGTGGCACCAAGGTGGCCTTTGGGTCTGGCGGCCGTGTCTCCCTGCATCCGCAGCAGCGCTGCTGCCTTGTTGCCACAGCAACGCTCCGGGCCCGCTGCAGCATCCCGCAGCATCCCAGGGCCTGGGCTGTCACACAGGGGACAGCACAGCCCCCTGTCCCTGCCACACAGCCTCTGCACCCGGCAAAGCAGCCCTGGCTGTGCCCAGACAGCCTGCCCAGGCACCAGCACCCCCACGGCTGTCCCTGCCTTTCTCCCCGGAGAAGGGGGAGCCCACACAGCATCAGTGCTGCCCCAAGCCCACCCAGCAACCAGGACTGGGGGTCTCAGCACATGGAGGGGTCCATCAGCCATGGAAGTGATGAGTTGCTGGGGAAAAAACCCAGTCTGGAGTCACGATGGTACACAAAGGTGGTACAGTGGGGAAATGTCACATCAAGCAACACACCAGGACCTCATTTTTGGGCCAGCTTCCAAACAAGGATGTCATTCTAAAAACTTCACGGGACACCCAAGGTGAAGCTGGAGAAGCAACAGATGGACAAGGCTTGCAGGAGGGGACACAGCCACCGTGGGGCTGCTAGGAAAGTGATGGTGGCAATGCCAAGGTTAGCATGGTAAGTGTGGGCAAGGAACTGGTGTTCTGCGCCAATGTCACCAAAAATGAAACATCTCAGGGAAATGTTCCAGGTGGTGAGGAGGGAAGCAGGTCCCTGCACACAAGGAAGGGGTGGAGGCCTCGCTCTGAACAAACAAAGGAGCAAATTGTTTGGCTTTTTTGGGGCTTAAGGAGATCAAGGCAGATAAGCCTCACCCAGTGGATGAAGAGCAGGTGGGAACCCTCCAGAGCATGTGAACAGGCCAGAGCCTAAACCTGGGGCAGAAGCACCGGAGGCAGCACACACAGGCAGGGTGGGATACACTGAGCAGCAGAGTATTTTTCCATCGGGCTGCAGGGAAGGTGACTCTGCTCAGGGGCAGACAAAGCACAAACCCTCACTCCCAGACTGCGGGCCCCATGCCAGCACAGCCGCCGGTGGCCATCGATCGAGCCGGGGACGAGCCCCGTGGGTGACAACCTGGGCAGCACCGAGCCTGCAGCATCCCGGCCGTGATGCTGCACCGGGGTGTACCGGCCCCGGGGCTAGCCGAGCGGCCGCAGCGGAGTGCACGGCCCCGGGCCGAGGCGCCGCAGGGTGTGCGGTGCGGCAGGGAGGAGCCCGGCCACGGCCGGGGATGCTCGGGGATACTCGGGGCCCCGCCGCGCTGCCGCAGGCTCACCCAGCACGAAGTACGGCAGCTCCGTGTTCTCCAGGTCATCCACTACCACCATCTCTCCGGGGAAATCGTTGCGCACCGAGAAGAGCAGCTTGGGCTCGGCGGCCGAGGGGCCGTGCATGATGCTGAGGTCGTTCTCCCGCAGGAAGGGCAGCGCCGACACCGTGATGCTCTTCAGCTTGCACTCCAGCTCCTTGGCCGCCGCCTCCGCCGCCGCCTCGGCGGGGCCGCTGCCCGCGGCCAGGCAGCAGCCGGCCAGCAGCGAGCACAGCCCGGCCAAAGCCATCTTGGAGCCCCGGCCGCGCTCCCGGCGCCGGGCGGGAGGCGGCGGCGAGGGGCGGGCACGGCGCACCGGCGCCTCCCCGTGCGGCGCGGCTCGGCTCGGCTCCGCGGCTCCGGGCCCCCGCCTCTCCCTTCCGCATCCTCGCCCGCCTTCCTCCCCATCCCCCGGGAGAGCGGGAGAACCGCGGAGCGATGCGGTGCGGGAGGGATGCGGGGCTGCCCGGCCTCCCGCTGCACCGGCATGCGGGTACCACCCCCGCTGCGCTGGGTGTACTGCAGAACTCCAAAATCCCACACCTCCGAAACCGCACACCTCCAAAACCCCACACCTCCAAAACCCCACAACTCCAAAACCCCAGGCTTCAGAAATCCCAGGCTTCCAAAGCACCATGAGGTATCATGGAACCCAGAGCCCCAGAAGAAGCCACTGACCTCCAAAATAAGTCCCAGGAGAAGTCATGATGGAGCCCAAAGCCCCAAAAGAAGTCACAGACCTCCAAATCCCTCAAGCCCACATGAAATAGATATCTCTGTCTGTATGTGCGCACATATGTATACATACAGACATACAGACATATATATATACATATATATATGTATATGTATGTGTATATACATATGGAGTGTAAGGGCAATCCCAAACCCACTGGATTTGGATCTTTTTCCTGAATCTGGATGCTTTTTATTTTCATCCTCTTTCGGGGAGCACAAAGCAGCGCTGACAGCTCGTCTGACAGCCACACCTTCCTCCAGACACCCGTGGTCCCCAAATCTTCGGATGGAAAATGTTCTCTTCCTCCGCTGTGGGGGCAATGCCCAGTCCTCATCCCAGCAGGAATGCCTGGCTGTGTTCTGCTGGTGTGGTTTTCCCAACGGGGCTCTCCTGATGGCAGACAGCTCTGGAACTGGGTGTGGAGGCATCAGAGAGCTCCCACACCATCTCCTCATGGGGACAGTGCCCCATCCCACCTCACACTTCCAAAAAAGCCCACACACTGCAGATATTTGTGATTTTTTAAAAATTTTTCTTTTGCAGAGCTCTCCACCTCTTCTTGTCATGGTTTCCCTGAATTCCTCCTCCTTCATGTGGGAAGCTTAGCCTGCCCCAGGGCATGCATTGAGGGGGACAGCACTGTGCTCCCACACCCCAAGCAGTGGGTGCTTCACCCCAGGCTGATCTGTCTTTTTAACCCCCTGTATTTTTAACTTCCACGACTCTTTGGGCAGGAAGAACTATGCTGAGCAGAAATTATCCATTTTCAACAACCAGAGAGAAGCACTGAACTAAACCAGTGGGGATGTAGTGGTGGGTGCTTCAGCAGTGCTGTCTCCCTCCAGCAGCAACGGGCTCAGGATCAGGAGAAATCAGGAAAAATCAGGAAAAAAAAAAAAAGCCACAAGCAAAAAAACAAATGGGGAAAATTGGGAAAGGACAACCAGGAACAAATAAGGAAAAATGAGCAGCAGTGTTTTGTAGGATATGGCCCTCCTTTTGTGTTCCTTTTGGGGAGCACAGGGAAATCCCTCTGGATGACTTCCACAAGGCCCTTTCACTGCTCGTCTTTCACCATGGGCCACAAACTCATTATAAAAGGAGCTTTTCCATTCTGAAAAATAATTTAAAAAAAGATTTGCATTTTTTAGAGGGCGTCTCCAACAAGGTTCTTCCAAAGTTTGGAGAAGGGATGCACCCCCAGGAGCAGTGCCCCTGGAATGTCTAACAAGGTGTGAAAAGAGGAGCAAGGAAGGGGTTTGGTGGGAGGTGTGAGGAACACAGAAGGATAAATGGAACACACATAAAAAACCATCTGGGAACGCTAAATCTGGTGTCACTGACAGCATCCTCCTGCTGCTCACCGGGAATGACCAGCACAGGAGGGAGAATCTGGGAATGTGGATCCCTGCGGGTGTTCCACGCCAGGCTGGCGGGGCTTGGAGCAACCTGGCCTAGAGGAAGGTGTCCCTGCCCGTGATAGGAATGGGATGATCTCCAGGATCCCTTCCAACCCCACCATTCCCGAACAAGCACATCCCGGGATGCTCTCAGGGTGTCTCCCATTCCCCATCCCGCACATCCCGGGGTGCTCCCAGGCTCTCTCCCATTCCCGATCCCGCACATCCCGGGGCTCGCTCACCCCGGGTCGGGAGGCGGGAGCGGGACTCCCGCACCACGCCCCGCCCCTCCCCATCCCGCTCACCCAATGGGAATACGCGGGGCCGCCGGCGGAGCCTGTGATTGGCTGCGGGCGCTGCATATATTATCGGCGCGGCGCGGCGACCCCGCGGAGCGCGCGGACCCGGCGGCCGCGGGTGAGGGAGCCCGGGATGGTGGCGGCGCCGCCGGGGCCCGCCCGGCCGCCCGCACATGGCGCGGCCCGGAGGCGGCGGCGGGGCAGTGCCCGGGGCCGCTGAGCCGGAGCCGATCGGAGCGGAACGCCAAGGAGAGGCGGCCGGTGCCCCGCCGGCGCTGATTTGGAGCCTGGGGTGAGTCCGCGGGGTCGCGGGGAGGAGTTGGGGACGGGGTTTGAGGCGGCGCGGGGGTCCCGCCGGTGGTGGGGTGGGGAGGGAGCGCTGCGGGCCGAGCGGCGGCCCCGCAAGGGCGGAGATCCCGAGTACCGACGGCGGCTCTCTCGGTGACCTTGGTCAAGTTGTGTCCCCGCTCCGGGCTCGCTTAGCAGCCTCCCCGGCGAGCTCGGGTGTCAGGGAAGGCACCGAGTCCTGCCCGGCGGAGCCGCCCCGCGGCGGGGCCCCACAGGTGAGGGGCGGCTGCCACCGGCACGGTGGGACCGGGAGCCGGCGGGCTACAGAGACAAACGAGCTGCCCAGGATGCTGGGACTTGCTGCCGTGTTCCGAGTGCGCTGCTCGGTGTGAAATTGCCCGTGTGAGACACCCCGCGCCCGCAGGGACCGCAGGAGATGGCCCCGCAAATGTTAAAACGCGCATTTCTCCGATGGGCCCCGCTCATCAGTAGCCTGTGGGGGGATCAGTTCCGTGAGGGGATCGCCCGTTCCCCGCACCGCAGGGCCCCGCTCCGCCACCCGGAGCATCGGTCGAGCAATGGGTGCGTGACCCGTCAGGAGATGTTTGTTCGCCTGCCCGGCACAGCTCCGGTACCCGAGGGCTCCCCGCTACCAGGCTCCCTTCCCTCAACACTCATCTTTCCAGTAAGAAACAAACTCGGTGTCTTTAAAGCGCTGGATCGCATCAGCTCCGGGCGCAGCGCTGCCGGTCCCTCCCCAGGGATCCGCGTGTGGCTGCCCTGGGGCGGCCGTGGCGGCTCCCGGAGCGTCCCCGCTCTGGTCCCGGGCGCTCCGAGCCCGGGCGCTCGGGGCCGGGTGGGACCCGCCGGCAGATGTCAGTGTCCCCTCTCTGTCGGCAGCCAGGAGGGTCCCTGCCAGCCCCGGAGGCCCCTGCACTTTTTCCGAAGCGGAGCTGTCTGTGGTGGCCGTGCAGAGACAGTTTGGAGAGCTGGGTGTCCAGGGGAGGTGGCCCCACTCTGACACCCCAGAGGAGAGCTCCCTCTCTATGCCCAACACCAGCCACCCACCACCTTATTTATCATGGTCTGCTAAGGTTGAGCTACACCTGTGCATCACTGGCTGTCCGTGACACTTGTCACTCGTGTGAAGGCAAGGCAGGGAAGGGAAGCAGTGTTCCTCACCTTGCGCTGCCTCCTGCATGAGGATGGTGCTGGGCTCGCAGGATCTGTTAGGATGAAAGAGACATACATACTCCCTGGGGAGGAGGCTGCAGGGCTGCTCCCTTTCCCTGGCTCCTTGAGCGCAGGGTTGCTCTTTTTCCCCATCCCCTCGTGTGCAGGGCTGCTCTTCCCTGGTCCCAGAGATCCATCTGCAGGGATTCTTTGGTCTGAGAGCTCAGCGCAAGGTGGGGAAGCCAGAGCTGCTGCTGCCGTCACTGTGCTGGGGGGGAAATTCTATTTTGCACATTTATTTGCTTTATTTAAGAGGCTTTTTGCCTGTAGGTGTGAAAGTCTCGGATGTGCAAAGCCAGAGGGCAGAACACATGGCACTGGTGCGACTGTGCACGCAGCTGCCATCTCCCCTGACAGCGGCCCAGGCTTCAACTCATTTGATGTCTTATGCAAATCCTCGGCTCCCTGAGTCCTGGGATTTTCTGCTATTTTCCTTTACTCTCATCTTCGAGTGTCTCGCTCTTGAGGATGTAAAGAAAAGCTAATAAAAGGAACCCAAGTCACTGAGTCCTACAGGTTTTCTAACGCATCTCATGAGCTGAGAGGAGGAGGAGGAGGGCAGTGGCTTGGGGTCCCTCGGCTGTAGTGACTGATGGGGCTGCAGAGGGTGACAGCAGGAGAACCCGCTCCCAGCTGCGGCTCCGAGGTGTCCGTCTGTCTGTCCCCACGCCCGGAGCTGTGTCACCGGGGCCGGCTGCCAGGTGGCTGCCAGCGCCCCGCCGTGCCCGCTTTGCCGGCGATTACGGCGCTGCTGTCGCTCCGGCGGTGCCTGCCTCGCTCTCTTAATTAGCCGGGCTGATCAGCGGGGCCCTGGAGCTTCCTTGGCAGCGTGCGGGAACCAGCCCGGCGCTGCAGCTCCTCCCGAGCCACAGCCGAGCCGGGGCAGAGGAGATGTAGGCAGGGCTGGCTGTAGGGGAGACAGGCTCCACCAAGCCCCAGGTGAGCCTGGAGGCCCCGAGCAATGGGAGCATCCTGCTAAAATTGAGCCCTTTGGGATTGTCTGTCCCGAGGTGTGCAAGAGCGAGAGGTGGCCTGGGCGCCTGCGTGCATGCACAGATAGACACGGCTCAGCTGAGTCAATCCACTTCAGACGCTAAACTGCACTTAGCCTTTGCCCAGGCTCTTTTAAGTGGCCTTAATTTGATAAAGCTTTTCCATGTTTAATGAGAAGGTGACTCAGTCACTGGGTTGATGCTCGTTCCCACTGAAAGGCGTCCCCAGGGAGCTGCAGACCCCTCCCCATCGCTCCTGCACAGATGCACCTGGGCTCCCACTGTGCCCAGGGACCATTCCCTGTGGCTGGGCACATCCCACAGCCCTGCCACCGATGGTGTTGTGTACCTGCCATGGGCACTGGGGTTTGCTGTGGCTCTGGGCTTCAGCTCAGCCTGCACAGAGGTGGTTCCAGGGTCCATCTGGAACCTTCCTGTGCTTCCCAACGGCACCTGGCAAATTCCACTGCCCCTTCCCCAGTGCATGCTTCGCAGTTGCTGTATCTCCAGATCTGCTCCTGCAGCATGAAAGGGCACAAATCAATGTTAATGTCCCTAACAATTAGCTAACATCTTAATTATCGAACTCAGCCTGATGAGTGGTGGAGCACGTGGCTCTGGAGATGCCATGGGCATGGAGGGGAGCAGGACCTCGGCCTAACTCCGATGTTGTGCTGAGGGTGTTGCTGCTGTCACTGTCAGCTCCAAGGGCAGCAGAGGGAGGCTTTTGCAGCTCACCTGAACACCCCCATCCTTCCTTCAGCCTCTCAAGCCATTTTGGATGAGGACACCACTGCAGAAGTGACCCCACTGCCATCCCCAGGGTGGGGAGTGACTCTAGAAATTGCCACGAGCTCTTTTTAAGATGTAGCTCATGACAAGTGACAGTGTGGGCCATGCATCAGCCATCACTGGGGTGTTCTGCTGCAGGCAATGGGGACAGACTGCACTTTAAGAAGCTCAGGAAGACTTGGCCCTTAAAGAGGTTGTGATTCTAGGAAAATTTGCCAATAATATTTACTTTGGTACTCTTCTTCCTTGCTTCAGGGTTTTTATAGAAAAGGGAAGAGGAGAAAAAAAAATAACAAGCTGGAAGTTTTCCAACTTTTGTGATGCAAAACCCTAAATCAAAAGGAAGAAGAAAAAAAAGAGTTGTCAGATGCTTCTCATCAAATCTTCATTTTTTTGGATCAAGGAAAAGTGATTAGAAAGTTATTTCCAGCTCTAGTAGTAAGGTCAAGGGGGTTACTTGTTTCTAAAGAGCTTTACTCTCCCCAGCATCCCAGGAGGATTCTGGTGTGAGCATGTGCAGGTGTGCCCTGAAGAGCATTGCCCCAACCCCAGAGAGCTGCAGTGCAGCCCCCCTTCCCCTCAAACCAGAGCCAGCTCCCCCCAGCTGTAGGCACTGAGGACTGTGCACAGCTATGGCAATATCTGCACGTATTTATTTTCTATCACTCCTGATCGATAGGAGGAAATAAATTACCCCGGTGACAGTGGTGCAGGAGAGCTGCTCCCTGGGGATGAGCTGCTGCAGAGCCAGTGCAGCCCCCTCACAGGCCCTCCTTGCCCGTTCTGCCTGGCTTGGGACTCCAGCTCCTGTTGGCAAGGATGCTGCCGTGCGTCATCACCGTCCCCAGGCAGGAGCCTCCCTCGGAGGTGCCGCCACGCGCCGTGTGAATAGGAGGGAAGTGTGAATAAAAGCTCACTCAGCAAGGCTGGAAACTCTGCTCCATACCAGGAGGGATTCTTCACTGGTTTTGTACCAGTTTGCCCCGGCTGAGTGCTGGAAATATCAAATCCTATTTTTATTGCTCTGTAGTAAAACATGAAGTAGCCACAGGGAAACATGGCATGCTCAGCCTGGAATCTCAGAATGGGCTCCCCAGGGAAGGTGTCAGAGCAGGCTGAGGTGGTGCAGAGCTGGCCTAGGGACCACAGCCTGAGGGAAAAGGTGGCCCACAGTGGGTCTACCCATAATATCCATCCCCAGGATGGTGAGCCCGATGCTTGCTGCCTTAGCTGTGGTGCTTTGGTGGGAGAGGGCATTTGGAGGGGAAGGACAGCATGGAAAATCCCTCTTGGTGAAGGGATGTGGAGATGCCCCCCAGGGTGGTAATGGCAAGGGGCTGGTTAGTGCTGGTGGGAAGCATTTAACATCTAGGATGGTTTGATGGAAAAGACAGTGCTCTGCCTGGTGTGTCCCACTCCAAAAAAATCCCCTCTGTGCTTTGAATCAAAGGGAGAATATTCCTGTGTCCTCCTGATTTACACCAGGAAAGCCTCAGGGAGGGCGGTGAAGTGACTGGTGCAAAACCAGTCTGTGGTGGTGTGAAGTGGTGATGGATGAGGCCAGTGTCCCATGGCACTGGAAAAACATCTCCTTTAACCATTTAAAATCCCCTTTAACATCCCCTGTGAGACTCTGGCTGTGTGGTGGGAGGGGGGACAGGGACACAGCCAGGGAGCAGCCCCAGCTGGAGGGTCAGGAGCCCCTTAAAACCCATGGATGATGATGGGAGACCAGGAGCCAGGGTGTGCCAAGCCTGTTTGTGAGGCAACAGGCAGAGTCCCAGTGCACCAGATATTTAAACAAGGTGTTTTGCTGTCACAGCCATATTTAATGCTACAAGCAGTGTGTTTCCATGGGCAGGGTTTAGAAAGATGCTGTTCGAGGAGGCTTTACCCTCCCTCAGCTTCTCAGCTGAGATCCACAGTGTTGCTTTCCTCCTTGCTGTATGGGAAAGGGATCAAATCACTGAGGGTTTAGCCTAGGGTCAGTATCTAAACCATCCATGAGGTTTAGTGCCAGACCCTGGCTCCCGCCATTCTCTCCTGGACACAGCAGCAGGACCTGGCTGCAGGCAGCATGGACCTGGGGGGGTTGGGTTAATCTTGGGCTTTGAGATCCCTTTGGTCCCCAGGCCACATCAATTGTTAATTGTACCAGCAGATATTCCTGGGGAGGGGAGCAAGCTGCAGGTCTGCTTCAGGCAGGCTCTGCATCCCTTCTGCCTGCTTGCCCTCAGCCCAGCTTTAGCAGGGAGGATTAGGGGCAGCCAAATGCCTTGGGTGCTCAGCCACCACCCACACGTGGCAGCTCCATGAGCCTCTGGCGTTGGGTCCTGCCACGTTTTGGGGGTGAGAGATGCCCCCTCCTTGAGGCACAGAGTGAGGAAACCAGCTGGCACTGCCTGTCCCCCAGCCCAGCATGGGACAGGGTTGGGAGTTGGGCACATCCTGCCCCACGTGCCAGGGGCAGGAGGCAGTGACTGGGCTGTCATGTGGCTGCCTGCCAGGCTGGGAAAAACAAGGGTGACACGTGAAAAACGAGTGTGGGGGAACAGAAGCCCTGCCTGCTGCTCCTGCCCACCCCACTGCCCTGGCACCGCAGCCTGGTGATGTGAAAGTCTCAGCTTTTGTTTAAAATTCACAGGGCCCCAGCCTCAAGGGCTGAGCGAGAAGCTGAGAAAGTGTAATCAAAGGGCACCCTTAAGGGTTTAAAAATAGAAGAGAGGGAGAAAAAAATTGAAAAAAACATATTATTACATGTTCAAGCATGATGATTCATCCAGCAAAGCCCTGTTTGGGAGAAGGCAGGGTTGGTGTGAGCTCAGCAGGGATGGGCATTTGGGCTCCAGCCGCCTTCCGGGAACAAAAACTACCTTCCCTGGCAGGACTGCAGCAAGGGGGTCCCTGTTCTGGGCAAACAGCTGCTGGTGCCTCACAGCACACCTGGCCTTGGCCAGACCTTGCAGATCCCCATCTCCACCTTTGCTGGCAAATTCAGGCTCTGTCCTTGTGGCTGCTGCTGCCAGAAAAGCTCCATCTTTACTTTGCACTCAGAACACTACTTCCATCAGCCTAAGGCAGCCTTGGAGTGGCCATCCATCCATCCATCCAGACACTAGCAGGACACAAAGACAAGTCTAACGTCAACCAGACATGATCCAGTTCATACCTGGAGAAGCTGATTTTCCCAGTTCCCCATGATTATCATTTTTAGCCCCACCTGAAATGAGCTGCATGCTCATGACATTTGTTCCCACAATGCAGGGTGCAGGGCAGCTCACAGCAGTGAGCTGTGTCATATAATAATAATAATAAATAAATAATATGCCAGGCTGATGTCCAGCAGAGAAAAACATAAAGAAAAATCCAGAAATTCCTCAAACAGCCATCAGCCAGGATTTCATTTAACTCCAGCACCCCCAGCCCCACAAACTCTTATTTCTTGTGGCATGACCGGGCTCTCCCTGGAGCGCAGCTTTCCCTCTGTCAGCAGCATCCCAGCCAGCATTCCAGAGCTTGCTCCCGGTTTCCATCCGCTCCTCACGGGTTTCCCCGCTTGTCGTTGCAGGGCGGGGCTGTCCCGGAGCGTTGCCGCGGGGTGAGAGAATGAAGAAGCCGGCCGGGCAGCAGCAGGATGGGGCGGCAGGACCTGCCCCGTGCTGACGGGCCCCCGCCCATGCTGCCCTGGCCGCTGGCCCTGCTGGCCCTGAGCGCCTGCTGCCGCTGCAGCGCCGTGCCCCAGGGCCATGCAGCCCCCGCCACGCCCTCCTCTTCCTCCTCATCCTCCTCTCCCTCGGCCCGGCCGCCTCTCGACTGGCTCCTCACCGACCGGGGACCCTTCTACCGAGCCCAGGAGTACGTGGACTTCATGGAGCGCTACCGGCAGGGGTTCACCACCAGGTACAGGATCTACAGGTGAGAGGCTGTGACAGGCTGGGGGGATGTGGGGGCACGGCAGAGTGGAGGCAGACCCTCTCTAATCCACATGAGCAGACCCCCATGTGTGGGAGGAGGTTGCCCATTGGGTGGGTGTGAGATGCTGCTTTTCCAGGAATGCTCTTGGTGAGGCCAGGCTGGGCTCCAGGCTGTCAGGGTCTCTAGCTGGTCAGAGTGACCCCGAGAGAAGTTACAAAGTCTCTTTTCCCAGCCCGGTGCTTGAAGAAGGAGTCAGAGCTCTTAATTTCTTGGTCTCAAGGTTGTTTATTGTTTCTTAGCTATAAAATTCTTTCTCCTGTCCAGCCAAGGTCCGCTCAGCAGGACAGTTCCAGGCACTCTGCCTGCCCCCAGGGTGGTGGTATGTCTTTATTCTAAAAACTACATGTACAATGTTTACAATTCCTTCCCAATACCTATCACCTATGTTAGACAGTGAGCTTCTAGTCTAAACCAATCTAAAAGTGCAAACATCACACCAAAAGATGGAGGCCAAGAAGAAGAAGAAGGAGAAAGTCTGGACATGCCCAGATTCCTCCATTTTGCCCCCTGAACCCCCATTCTAAAAACCCCAAAAACCTATTTTTCACCTTGTGATAAATTCACTGTCATTCTTCTTAAATTGTCATGGTTTGCAGATCTTCATCTAAGGTTGGTAACTTGCTCCATGGGTCATAATCAAAACCACAGGGGCATTTTGGGCTCTGTGCCAGGGTCTCTGAGCCCCCTGGCAGGGGTCTTGGCTGCTCAGGACAGCCAGAGGGATGCCCTGGGTCCTGACACCAGGCAGGATTTGCCCTTAAATGGGAGGGATTTGGTGCCCAGGTTGAGATGGGATCAGCCCTTGTGGCAGGAGGCACAGAGCCCGCTGGGCTGGATGGGTCTTGTGTGCTCCAGTCCCTTTGGACATCCTCCACGTATACTCTCCTGCCCCGAGATGGAGGCTGGGGACAGCAGAAGGGACAGTGTGCATGTGGTGTCCACCTTCCAGGCCCTTTGCACAAAGATGCTCTTTTGTCCTTTTTCTGTGCACAAAGATGTCTCTGTGCCAAATTGCTGAACCTTCCTAGACAGGCAGTTCTCTGGGGCTGGGATGCTGCTCAAGAAAAGCCACTGACTGACCCCCTGGCATGTCCCCAGTGCCATCAGCCCTTGGACTGCTATGGGATGCTGTATACATGGGGGCCGAGGCTGGAGGGGGTTTCTTGCCAGCAGAGAACCAGGTTTGGCAGCAGTGGGGTCCACTCACCACAGCCAAGGCCACCCTGTGACAGCCTTTGTGGGAAACCCACTCCACTCCACCACCTCCTGGGCCTAACTGGGGCTGTCACCTCTGCCTAATGAGCCCTTTCCCTTCCATTCCCCACCAGTGCTGAGCCCTGGGGGCTTCCAGCAGCAAAGCAAAGCCTGACCAGGGCCTCTTGGGGATGCTGACGTGGGTGCTGGGATTGCAGCCTTGTTTTGCAGCCCTGCACCCCCAGGGAGCTCCTCTCCCCTTTCCTGTGTGCTGATGCTGCCATGCCGAGGGAGCTGCGTCCTCCAGGGATGCTGCTGGTGACGGTGGTGGGACAGGAAGGAGCAGCCAGAGGGACAGAGCTGGCTCACACCTCCCCAGAGGCAGAGAACCTGCCATCAGCCTTCGGGGCTTGTTTGCCTCCGGGATGGAAGGGGGGAAATTGGCACCCCAGCCCCGAGGGAGTGTGTGTGTGCAAGGGGAGAGGCAGCACCCCCCTGCCTCATCCTCAGCCCTGCTACAGGCCCCTGCATCCCATCTTCTGGGCCCAAAGTCATCGTGGGAGGCAACCTGTCATCTGCCAAGCCCAGCAGCTGCTGCTTTGCACCCATCCACTGCTCCCTCCTTCTCCCTCCCTCTCCCTGTTTTCCCAGTCAGCCCCGTCTGAGAGGCACAGCCTGGTTTTAATTAGAGCCAAATGCCAAAGATTAAGCTGAAATTTGCTGCTGGTTGTTTATGAGGGGTTTTAGAGGCAGTGACAGGCTGGGTGGCACACTGACAGCATCTGGGGCTCTGAGGGGACCCACCACATCCCAACACCTCCAGCTTCCCACAAAACGCTGCTGATGTTGAAAACCATGACACCCCCAGATGCTGGATTTTCCCTTGGATCTGTAGGCTGGAGGAGGGATGAGCTGCAGCCAGCCCAAAGGGCTGGAAGAGGCTCTAGCCCTGCCCTGGGCTGTGATTAATGCCTTCCGGAGGTGCTGGGTTAATCAATAGCCAGCATCTCCGCTGCTTGTAGCTCTTTATCACCATCGATGGCTTAGGGAGGGACGGTGCTTTTGTCCTGCCTGGATCCATAGCTGGCAGCAGGTCCTTCATTTCCAGTGGGGAGGTCGGGATTATTCTTTCCAGAGTTTTCCACCTGTCCTGAATGGAAATCAGGGGCATAAGGAAGGAGAGCATGCATGTGCCATGGCCAGACCCCCTTCACACCCTCTCCCCGCTGCTGCTCTCGTCCCACAGAGAGTTTGCCCGTTGGAAGGTGAATAATCTGGCCTTGGAGAGGAAAGATTTCTTCAGCCTCCCACTTCCCCTGGCCCCCGAATTCATCCGCAACATCCGGCTGCTGGGGCGGCGGCCCAGCGCGCAGCAGATCACCGACAGCCTCATCAAGAAGTATGGGACACACTTCCTGCTGGCTGCCACGCTGGGAGGTGAGCGCTGGGCTGCTCAGCCCCTCGCACAGCGAGGGAGGGTGGGAAAAGCAGCACTGCATGGCCAGGAACGGGAATGGGGGCAGCCCACAGCCTTTCTCAGGTATCACATCTCCCCCCAGGAGAGGAGTCCCTGACCATTTTCGTGGACAAGCGCAAGCTTAGCCGGAGGGCAGAGCCCGCGGCGGGGGCTGGGAACAGCTCGGGGGTGTCGCTGGAGACCCTGCACCAGCTGGCAGCCTCCTACTTCATCGACAGGGAGAGCACCCTGCGCCGGCTGCACCACATCCAGATCGCCACGGCTGCCATCAAGGTACGAGAGGGGCGAGGAGGGGCCAGCGCCGGGACTGCCCGGGGCCCCTCCAGCTGGCCCGACCTGAAACAGCATCCCCCAGAGAGCAGAGAGCCGGGAAAGTTAACACCTTCCATTATTTATGGGAAATTGGGCACGCTAATAAAGGCACATTTTTCAGCGGGCTGCCGCCTGTCAACAAGCTAATTAGCAGATAATTAGTTCTCCTCTCTGACCATCGCCCTGCTACGAGGAGGGGGGCTTGGCTAGCGGGTCAGGGATTGTCTGCATCGCTCTCACCGGGGTAGGGCACCCTGTGTCCCCTCCTGTGTACCCTGACCGCTTCGTGTCCCCACCTTAGGTGACAGAAACACGGACAGGGCCACTGGGCTGCAGCAACTATGACAACCTGGACTCGGTGAGCTCTGTCCTGGTGCAGAGCCCTGAGAACAAAGTGCAGCTCCAAGGTAGGACCGGGCTCGTGGGGATGTGGGGGCGGACAATTGCTGCCATGGGATGCTTGTGGGTGCACGGGGGGATGCAGGGGAGGATGCTGGCACGAGATGCTGCTTCTAATTTCAGGGCTGGGGAGGAGAGGGGAGGAAAATAATGAAAGCTGGGCAGGATGAGGTTGTTGCTTGTCTGCCAAGAGGAGCCAAGATCGATGCAGAGCCCAGACAAGCGGCTCCACAGCAAATTGATATGATAATCATGCGAGGGTGGGAGCCCGGCGAGGGGGGAGAGGCTGGTGCCCTCCTCGCCCAGGTGGTGTTTGAGGGGTTCCGTGCGTGCCCTCATGCCCTCGGGGCTGCTCCCTCCGCAGGGCTGCAGACGGTGCTGCCCTCCTACCTGCGGGAGCGGTTCGTGGCCGCCGCCCTCAGCTACATCGCCTGCGGCTCGGCGGGGGAGCTGCTGTGCCGCCGCAGCGACTGCCGCTGCCAGTGCCAGCCCGCCTTCCCCCGCTGCAACTGCCCCGAGGCCGACATCCAGGCGCTGGAGAGCAGCCTGGCCCAGCTCGGGCGGGCCTGGGAGAGCCACCACAGCCAGTTCGAGGAGTCAGGTGAGGCTGGCAGACCCCGCCGAGCATCTCCTTCCCTTTGAGAGCAGCCCAGGCTGGGTGCTGCTCTTCTCACCATGAAGAGCTCGGGGGGAGGGAGGTTGCTTTCAGCTCCACCTTTACTGCCTGCTCTCCAGAGTTCCTGATGCCATCTCCTTCTCCCCACAGAGGAGTTTCAGGCCCTGGTGAAAAGACTCCCCACGGACCGCTTCCTGAACAGGACAGCCATCTCCCACTTCTGGAGCATGGATCTGGATGTCCAGCACCGCTACCAGCAGCTGGGCACCAGCCTGAAGCTGCTCTCCAGGAAAACCTTCCGGCTCATCCGGCGCCTCTTCAACCTCAGCAAGCGCTGCCACCGCCAGCCGCGCTTCAAGCTGCCCAAGGAGAGGTAGGGTGCCCCGGCAGCCTTGCTGGGACACTGCCCCGTGCCCCAGGGGTGGGGCACTGCCCGGGGATAACCCCCTGTGGCTGCAAGTGGAGAAGCTCCCACCGAGGAGGGGGTGAGCAGGCAGCAGGAGCGGCTGTACCAGCCTGGAATGTGGCCCTGAGAGATCAGGTGCAGACCTGAAGGTGGAAAATGGGTTCATGGGAGGGCCACCAGCAGAGCAGGAAACCAACACGAGGTGGGCAGCTGTTCCATCCTTAGGGAAAGCCAGTCACATCCCAAAAGATGCCATCTAAGCCTCTCTTCTGTGTTTCTGTGCACCAGGTCCCTCCCTTACTGGTGGAGCCGCGCACAGTCACTGCTGTACTGCAGCGAGACCACCGTGCCTGGGACCTTCCTGGAAGAAAGCCACAGCTGCACCTGTCCCTCAGAGCAGCCCTCCTGCCAGGGCTCCATCCCGTGTGCCTTGGGCGAGGGGCCAGCCTGTGCCAGCTGTGACCAGGACAACAGCACCCGCTGCGGGAGCTGCCACCACGGCTATGCGCTCACCCAGGGCTTCTGCCGCCCCGAGGTGGCTGACTCCCTGGAGCAGTACCTGGGGCTGGAGACGGACCTGCAGGACCTGGAGCTCAAGTACCTGCTGCAGAAGCGGGACAGCCGCATCGAGGTGCACTCCATCTTCATCAGCAACGACATGCGCCTGGGCAGCTGGTTCGACCCCTCCTGGAGGAAGCGCATGCTCCTCACCCTCAAGAGCAACAAGTACAAGCCCGGGCTGGTTCACATCATGCTGGCCCTGTCTCTGCAGATCTGCCTCACCAAGAACAGCACCCTGGAGCCCGTCATGGCCATCTATGTTAACCCCTTTGGGGGAAGCCACTCAGAGAGCTGGTTCATGCCTGTCAACGAGGGCAGCTTCCCAGACTGGGAAAGGACTACCGTAGATGCCTCTGCCCAGTGCCAAAACTGGACCATCACCTTGGGCAACAAGAGGAAGACCTTCTTTGAGACGGTGCACGTCTACCTGCGGAGCCGCATCAAGTCTCTGGATGACAGCTCCAACGAGACAATCTACTATGAGCCCTTGGAGATGTCAGATCCCTCCAAGAACCTGGGCTACATGAAAATCAACAGCTTGCAAGTCTTTGGCTACAGCCTGCCCTTTGAGCCGGACGCTATCCGTGACCTGATCCTCCAGCTGGACTACCCCTACACGCAGGGCTCCCAGGACTCAGCCATGCTGCAGCTGCTGGAGATCAGGGACAGGGTGAACAGGCTCTCACCCCCTGGCAAAATCCGCCTCGACCTCTTCACTTGCTTGCTCCGGCACCGGCTCAAGCTGGCCAACAACGAGGTGGCGAGGATCCAGTCCTCCCTGAGAGCCTTCAACGCCAAGCTGCCCAACGCCCTGGAGCAGGAGACGGGCAAGCTGTGCAGCTAACACAGCTGGCAGCGCTCACACCTCGGCCAGGGGCTGCCAGGACAGACTGCCTGGGGAGGAGAGAGAAAGAACCACCCTAAAAATTGAAATCAAGGCCTTACCTTAGTGCCAACTGCGTGCTTCCATGGTACACCCAGCATCTGGCCAAAGAGACACAGGGCTCAGGCGGATGGAGAATGCCAGTGGGACTGAGGAGGAGGAGGAATGGCTCATGGCATTGTGAACTGGCTCCAAGTGTGGGAACAATGCCACTGTGGCTGGGGAGGTGTGCCAGCAGCCCAGGGGGTGTGGCTTGCCCAGAGGCAGCTGCTGGTCCCACCAGAGCAGATGCTGAACCCACCCTAAGGATCCCCCAGCAGCGGCCTCCTTGCCACCCCAACTTTTGTAGTCTTTTTAAGAGGTTTCTACTGGCACCTTTGCATCCCCCACCATCCATCCTGCAGCTGTGGCCTCGCACACGGTGCTGCTGGGGGCCCACAGCACAGACCCTGCAGACCCTGCAGGTTCCCCTGCGGCCTCTCCACGAGCACCCCGTGTCTGATGCCGTGCCGAGGCACCGTCTCACCCCTTGCCTGGAAGGACCTGGCACCTGCCCGGGGATGCTGCCATCACAGACACCCTCGGAGACCTCTGGGCCAAGGTTGCCTACAAAACAGAAAAACCAACAAAAAACCCCCCACCCTAATGCAAAAGAAAGAAAAAGAAAATGTTTTATTTATGTATTTATTTATTTGGTTTGTTTGGGACAAGTTTTTTTAAGCCTATTCATTTGGGGAGTGTCATTTCTTGTCAGTGGCTCCAGCCAAGAGACATCTTAGTAAAATGTATCTGTTTAATATATTTTTTAAAAAATGCCTTTTTTGAGCAAAAGAGCAACCAAAACCAACTGAGATTAAAAAAAAAAAAGAAAGAAAAGAACAGAACAGTTACTGTCATCCCTAGCCCTGGCTTTCCCCGTGCTGTGTGGCTCCCCTCCCTCCTTCCCAGTGCTGCTGTGCTGGGTGCCTGACTGGAATATCAAGCAGTGGAGCTGCCTGGCTGTCAGATGGGAATGTCGGGAGCCCAGACAAGCAGAGCTCACTGCTCCAGTGCCTGCCCTCATCCCTTGGCCAAGGATGAGGCAGAGAGAGGAAGGAGCAGACCCTGTGACCGCAGGGATCCCCAAGGGAGGCGTGCAGACAAAGGGGATGGGGCAGGGAAAGGAGAGGGGTGGAAAATGTGAATCAGTGTGCAGGTCTGAGGCCGCCTTCTAATCCTCCACAGCTGGCAAAACTTGTCTGCTTGGATGCTGCAAAGGCAGTGGAAACCTGAACTCATCCATCCTGCTCCTGTCACCCACCTCTCCCCCATCCTCGGGCTGGGCAGATAAAGAGATAAGCAGGAGGAAAATAACTCCAGGAGAGATAAAGAGACAGACAAGAGGAAAATAAAACAGGGATAGATAAACCATACTTGCTATTTATATTCCCTGTCTAATCTATCAATCCATCAGGCTGGCTATTGTGGTTATAGCAGCCCTCAATCTGTCACCTAGCCTTCTATTTTCCACACATCTGTCTTCCTTTGCCCACCTCTCCTCTCTCTCCCAGTCCTAAAGGGAAAAAAATCAGGCAATTAAACACACCAGGAGGAAATGAAAAGTCAAAGCCATCCTCTGGGCTCCCCAGGCAGTGCTGGCAGACATCAGCCTGAGGATGGGGAGGGCACAGGCATGAGGGCCAGCAGTGCTCCTGAGCAGGCAGGGCTGCCAGCAGGATTCCCAACTAGAGAAGTTATTTTGGCTTCTGCTGTGTATATTCCATCACTTCTTGGTTGTCCAGAGCAGCTGTGGTGTCCCATCCGTGGAAGTGTCCAAGGCCAGGTTGGATGAGGCTTTGGGCTACTGGAAGGTGTCCCTGCCTGTGGAAGGTTAGAGCAAGATGAGATTTAAGGTGTTTTCTAACCCATACCATTCTGGGGTTCTCCCCATCATCACGTGGGCCATGTGGCAGGCTAACATTCCTTGACCCAATCCCATCTCCTCTAGACAGAGCACTTCCTACCATATTTTTTGGTGTCCTGAACCAGTCCCCCATCCTAAACCCAGGTCAACATGAATATAAGAGTTGTTGGGGTGACTGGCAGCACCTCAAGGTACCCATCAAGGGATGCACCCTGCACTTCTCTGGCTTTGTGTAGGCTCCAGATGGAGCCAAGTGATGCCCTAACAGTCCCATGTGTGAGGAGGGAGGTGGATGAAGGCCATTTACTTTTAATTTGATGCAAAAAAGCACTGCAGGGAGTAAGGAGAGGCAGGCAGCTGGAAGGATGAGCCACCAGCTCTTTGCATCCTCAGCAGTTGCCTCTCCTCTCTCTACAGCCTCTCAGCAATATCTGTAACCTATTGCCCAAAAGCACCAAGTTTGGCCCAAATTGCCAATTAATTCCCATTAGGAATGAGGCTGTGCATGGCACTCCAAGGCTTGGCAGCTGGCAGAGCCCGTCTCAGCAAAAAGCACCTACCATGGGGAGGCAGACAAGACCTTGGTCACCCACCCCCAAACCATGGGGCTGCACCCCCTCTTTAACTCAGAAAAACAGAATTGGTTCCTTAAATTTGGCTGCTGAATTGCTGTATTTTGGGAGAGAAATGCTTCCACCTTTTTGGGGGATTTGTGTGAGTTAAAGGAAGAGCAGCAGCAGCAGCAGCAGGATGCCCTGGGAGGGACTGCCAGGCTGTGTGGGAATCTCAGGTGGAAGCAGCCAGGTCCTCCCATCCCTGCCCAGCAATTAAGGCACTCAGTGGAGGTGATTAAAAGGACGAGGTTAATAACTGGAGGTCAGCATTTGATTACCTTGCAGTGCTTTCCCTGCACAGAACAGTGCTGATGGCAGCAGGGCTGGCTGGAGAGCTGGGATCTGGCCTCAGGATGGGAACAGCCAGCCTGAACCAGGAATTCAGCACCAAACCCATCAGGTTTTAACAACTCCTGTGTTTGGGGTTGTCCCTTTCCAGACTCTGTGTTTATATGAGATTCTCTGCAGTATGAAAGCCAGAAAATGGCCTTTAAATAACAAGCTGAGCTCTTCACTTGCTGGATGCAGACACTCTGGTTGCCTCCAGACACGTTTGTTTGGCAGTTCTGCCAGGGCAAAGGAGGCCAGGGAGGGCCAGGCTGTTTCACCCCCAGCCCAGGCAGCAGCATGGGGTTTCCTGCACAGCTCTCCCAGGGCAGAGAGAGATCATGGCCCTCAGGCTGGGGCTGGTCCTGCCTCCATCTGCCACCCTGAGACAGCCAGGGATGGGCTGTGATGGGCTGCACCTGAGCAAACAGCTCCACCTTTGTAACCTACACCCTTTTCCCCCTCCTGCCTTCACCCTTTGAGCCTCCAGCCCTGTGTGCCATCAGGTGGTGGCCCAAGGGCACCTCTGCATCAGGCTGGGCCCAAACAGCAAGGCCAGCTTTGCCGTGGAGAGAGGCTGTCAGCCTAACTCTGCATTCTTGCTCCAGCCTGCCTCAGTTTACCCCTGTGGCTCGCAGCAAACACTGCCAGCCTGGCACAGAAGAACGTGGATGCACAGGAATGAAAACATCCCAGGGGAGGAGGGAGGGCTGGGAGAGCTCCAGGTAACACGCTGGAGCTGGCAGGAACTCTCCTGCTTTGCATGCAAACAGCACACTGGTGCAGATGTTGCTTTTAATGCATCCCCCTGGTCTCTGGGTTTGGGCTGCAGGATGGGCAGGAGGAGGGAATCAGGGAATCAGGGTTTGGCTTGGCAGGAAGCTGCAGGATGAGCGTTTTGCCCAGGGCTCCTGCGGCTCTGTTAGCCACAGCAGGCAGCTGCCAGCAGACCTGCTCTGTGCTTGACAGCGTTTCTGGGGGAGGCAGGAGATGCCAAGCTGCCCTCTCTGCCCCAGCACAGCTCGGGCTCCTTCCTCACAACTCAGTCACCACAGAGATGCTCCTGGGCACACTTGGGATCACCTCTCACTCTCCCAACAGCCCAGCAGATGGTGGGATGTGATCCCTGGGAAGCTGGCACCCCTGAGGTGGGCAGCATCGTGGCCCAGAGCTGCCCTGCCAGCACCAGCCCATGGAAACTTGTCATCATTCTCTCCACACACCAGGCTTGTGTATTGGTGGGGTTTGCCACCAGCCCCCCCTGTTTCCCCTGGCTCTCCAAAGCCCAGTGACATCTGCATGGCCAAGAGGCAACCCAAAACCTCACTGGCTCCTTTTTAGCCTCATCTTTTTGTTTTTCCTCCCCCTTCTCCTGCCAAGCTCAGAAGTGCAGTCAAGGTGGCAAATTAGCACCAGAGCCTCGTTAATTGGCAGGCAGGAGCCTTCTCCTGCTGTTTGGGCTGTCATCAGCCGTTTCAGCACATTTTCAGCTTCTTTCTTTCAGTCTATTTTCCCCCCTTTGCCAATGCTGGGCTGTTTTTCCTCTCTGCCATCTCTTCCAAAGCCACCAAGGGTTCTCATCCCCCCCTGCCATGCTCCCTGGTGTTTTCTCTCCAGAGAGGATTTACAGGGTCTGTGGTGAATGGTAAAGGAGAAGGAAGGGAAAATTCACAACCTCCTGAAATGGTGGTGACCTCAGCTTCTTCCTCCCTCTTCCTCCTCCTGCCACAGTCTCTGAAGGAGGCAGCATAATCAGCACAGAGCAACAGGGACGTTTCTGCTAGCAGGAGATGTCCCAGCCACCCTCCTGTGTCCCCACTACTAGCTCAGTGACAATCTGGGGTGACTCCAGCTGGTGGAGACCTCAGGAAGCCCCAGTCCCAGTTCCTCAGCTCCCTTCTTCCCTCCCCACCACCTCCTCCTTAAGCAAAGATCAAAAAGCACAACCTCAGCCACCCAACCCCACTGCCTCCGTGAGTGCCCTCAGCCACTCCCAGCTCTTGAGGAGAACCTGGAGACCCTTCAGACACCACCAAATGAAGTCTCTTCACTGCACCCCATTCTGCAAGTGGAAAAATTTGCAAGGACCAGGAATGGCAATGGCAAATTGCTTTCTCCTCCTCTGGGCTCTGCTCCTGGACCAAGGGTTGAGACGGGCAAAATTTGGTGGACAATGGGATGAAATTCAGAGGGATTTTCCTGTTGGGTGGAATAAAATCCCCAAAAAATCTTCAAGCCAGACCTTTTGCTCCTACTGCATATGCCAGGAGTGGAGACTGACTGGATGCAAAGAAAGAAGGAGAAAAATCAGTCAAATTATTTTTAAAAGTGCTCTCCCAGCCTACAGGCATCCTCTTCTCTGTACACAAACCCTCCTGGGATACACAAACCCTCCCAGCCCATCTGCCTCAAAAATCAGCTACATCAGTTACCACCTTCCAGCTTTTCCCTTGAAGTGATTCCCTGCAATGGCTCCTCACCCTTCCCTTGCCCCTGGTGGTATTGATCCACTCAGGAAGATGGGAATTGCAGGAAATAAAGGGTCTCAAGGGCCTATTTCTCCACCTGTAGCCCATTTGATCGCTGGGAGAGCCCACGCCACCAGGATTTATCTCCCACCTTGTTTTCCCAAGCTACTTTCTATGGCTGTTTCACCAACATAACAGTAAAAAAATGTGGCACATAAACCACCCCAAATAGTGTCCAGGGATGTGATATCCTATAAATCCCAGGAGAGTGTTGTTTGGATCAGGCTTGCTCCATTCAAGTCATCTCCTCACTGGCCATAGACCAGGGGCTCTTCCAAAGCCCACAGAGCTGCTGGAGAGAGATTCCTTCTCTCCTGAGACTTGGCAGTGGTGTTGGGAGCCACACTCTCAGAAAGGCTCCTGGGGGAACAGAATCAGTGATTACCCAAATTAGTTTCTAATAGCTTTTATCTCCTAATTTCTACTTTGTCAAGTGCTAAAATCCATTAATAATCAAGAGACCATGTGGAAAAACATTTAATATCCCAGCTGCCAAGAGCTCCCACCCTGTCACACTCCAACACAGCTACAGAGGAGGAGGAAAAAAATAAAATGTGATTTTTTTAATCTTGAATCCAACTCTCCAGTTAAACTGTCTCCTGCTTTTGCTGATCAGTGAGACAAATCCATGTATGAAGCATTAGATCTTCCACCTCCTTCTTCTCCTCTCCTGCCCTTGCTGGACAAAGGGTGCCTCATCCCTGAGTTGGCTCCTTCCTAGAGGGACCCAAAGGTTGGTGGCCAAGGTTGGTAACACCCTGGATTCATCCTGTGCCTGGTGCTTCCCATCCAAATGAAGGCAGGATGCTGCCTTCTATGGGACAGGCATGTCCACACAGTTCTCCATGGGCTGAGGTTGGGGTGGATAATTTCCACTCTCTACCAAAATGCTGCACCCCTTCATTCCACCCACACACCCTTCAAGTCTCTCAGGTTTAGTCATTCCTTATCTTGGCCTTGCAGAGCTGACCTCAGCCCTCCACCCACAGCCTGGAAATCCACTTCCATGCTCAGGTGGAAGCTCACCCCCACCTTGCTTCAATTTGCATCATCCCCCCTCTCCTAATCACCTGTTTGAACAGTTTAATGGGCTTCTAATAAAATATTGCATTTCTGAAGCTCCCTGTGATGGAATAATTGCCCCCAGCATGCCCAGAGGGATGCACACAACCCCTGCATAGCATTGCCCATGGCTTTTTGTGGCTGGGCTGCTTCCCCAGCAGCAGAGGAGGGAACACAGCCCTGCATCCACCCCAGAGGTTGTTGCAACAGCAGAGTTGGGCACAGGGATCCAGGGGGCGCAGCCAGAGGTGAGCTTTGGGCAGGAGTGCCAGAGGGTTTCAGGCAGCCTGGGGACAAAAGCTGGGAGCAAGGAAGGAATTGGGATGTTGCTGCATGCTGTGGGAGCTGCTGGGAGCAGGGAGGCATGGGAGGGCTGAGCAGGGTCAGTGCCTGCAGCACAGTGTGGGTCTCAATCCCAGAGCCAGGCTGACTGTGGGACAGCCTGGTTTAAAGATCAGTTCTGTAAAACATCCCCTGGCCCCACCACATTGCTCCTTCCTCTCTTGCCAAGAGGATGGTGACCTGGAGGAGGAGATTGAGGTGCTTTCCTTAGCAGCTTAACCATTGCTCAGAGGCAGAATCAAGAGTGACTGAGCCAGTACAGCAAAGCCAGTATCCCCACAGAACCAGTAAATCCTCATCTCCCCCTGAAGGGGCTGCCCAAGGCCTGATGGGGACTTGCAGACCCTGTCCTGAGCCCCAAAAATGCCTCAAAGAGCCCAGGCTCAGGTGCTGCCTCACAGAGTGGGCAGATGGAGCCCTGCCAGGCAGGATCTGGACTTTGTCAGGACATCAGTGACCCTCCTGGGGAAGGCTGGCACAACACTGCCACCACGCACACTCATCCCTGCTTCCTTCCCCAGCTCTCAGTGCCTGCTTATGGATTTTATGGATTTATTTGTGTTTTGCTGTTGGCTCACACATCATTAAAGAGCTGCTGTGATGTTGGCACTCCTGAGCCACCCATTGACAGCTGCTCTGTGGTCACATCCACACATGGACTCAAAGGATGTGGACTCCTCCATGGAAACCCCTCCAGGCATGTGCAGCCTCACCCAGGAGCAAACCCTGTGCAGGCTCTTTTACAAAGTGGTGGAATCATATCATCTAATCAGGGGGTGATGGGGTGCTGGGATGGGATCCCAATGCTTTTCCAGGGTTTTGCCCCTACCCAAGAGAGATTTAGTTGCTGGGGGTGGGGTGTAGTAAGGTCACAAACTGAAATATATCCAGACACATACAGTACATAAAACTACAGTCTGTTTCCCCTCTAATTGGTAATAAATGTAAATGTTTAGTTATGCCTGGCTTGGGAGCTATGAAAAACACATCTGGCTGGCTGGTTTTCCTGCCTGCCATCTGTAGCTGAAAGGAAAAGCAAGAGGTGCATGTGTGAGCACCTGAGGAAGGCAGCAGGGGCAGAGAGGGAGCAGGAGAGAGGAGGAGGAGGAGGATTGCTGGAGCAGGTTGGCATCAGAGGGTGGTTTCTGGTTTCCCTGCTCATGGGGACCTCCAGGTTTTGCATCTCTGCTCAGTTCTTCCTCCTCTCCCAGGTAATAACCCACAAGGGAATGGCCCGTGCCTTCCAGAGCTGCTGACACAGAATTCCCTGGCACTGATGGGGAGACAAAACCAGAAAGCCCCTGGAGGTCTCCTGCTGGCCATTAATCACCATTAACCAGAAGCTCTGATCTGGTCAAACCTTGAGCAGTGCTTTGTGCATCCCTTCAAGCAGCACAAAGCCCTTGCAGCTGAAATAGCCAGACCAAGCTGGCAAAAAAGGGATGCTCTGTCCCCCCTGCCCCTGTCCCAGAGCCATCCTTAGGTCCATAAAACCCAGCCTGCAGCACCATCCCCACCAGTTAAAGACTGGGAGGAAACTACTGATCCAAAGAAGAAAATGCAGAGCTTTAAAAACTTTCTCAGTGCCAAGTCCCCAAGGCTGGGGAAGTTTGGAGAGCTGAGAAAGCTAATGAGCACAGAAAAGCAGGTCTGGTGCAGAATTAACACAGGGGGAAGTGTAGATTCCCCCCCTCCCTGCACCTGCTTTGCTGCCCTCTCCCAGAATCTGCTTCAGCCTCCCAGCAACGCCACGATCCCCATTCCCTGCTGGACTCACACCTGCCCCATCCCAGCTGGAGTGCTGGCACCCAGCAGCCTTCCTCCTCCTCCTCCTCTGCCCGCCCGCTTCACTCTTATTCTGGCAGCACCGCCTCTTACTTTGAAGCAGCTTTCCTTGGAGCGGCAGCCTCGCTTCCCGGCCGTCCCCAAAGAGCCCGCGAGTGCTCGCTCTCCCTCGTCCCTCCTCCCGCCTTGATCAAGGCTGAAGGCTGGAATCCAAGTGCATTGATCAAAGCGGCTTCTTCGGGCGAGATTCTCTGGCAAGGAAAAGCAACAGTTGCTGAGGAGCTGCTCCAAGGGCCGGCGGCTCCTTGCCAGGAGGGGAGAAGGGCTTCACACACCCAGGGCAGGGGGGCAAAGGGGTTTCACTGCCCGGAGAGGCTGCCACAGCACAGAGGGTGCTGCCTGCTCCCCAGGTACTTGGGGCTGAGCAGCAGCCAGATATCCTGATTCTGAGCTCTCCTGGGGAAAGATGCAACTGTGCATATGGCTGGGACAGAGATGAATAACACCAAGGTCTTTTGCCTCGAAACAAAAGCCCCCATTCCTGGGGGCCAGCCTTAAAGCAGCTTAGACTGAGTGCACAGAGTGCCTTGAAGAGCAGGGGGTTGGCAGGCCCTGGCAGCAGCCCCTGGTTCTGTGCCGAGCCCTGGGGCCGCGTGCCAGGTGCTGGTGCCAAGGTGAAAGTGGAGAGATCAGGCAGCCAGATGGCATCCTCCACCAAAATAACCATGGGCACAAAGCATCCTCCACCAAAATCACCACAGAACATAAAACATCCTCCACCAAAACAACCACAAAGCATCCTCCCACAGAAACAACCACAAAACATCCTCTCACCAAAACAACCACAAATATCTTCCCACCAAAACAACCACAAAGCATCTTCCCACCAAAACAACCATGGACACAAAGCATCCTCCCACAGAAACAACCATGGGACACAAAACAGCTCATCCGCCATTGAGGGCTGGAGCCAGCTCCGATGCAGCTCCAAGAGACTGTCCCAGGAGGGGAGGGGGCAGCAGGAGCATGGCCAAAGCCCCGTGTAACTCAACCAAACCCATCTGCAGTCTCCCAGCAAAACATACACCCTTCAAAACCCTGGGGCAGGCACTCCTGAGAGGTCACACTGGCCCCCAGTTACTGGGCACACTCACTGCCAAGCTGGCAGGCAGCTGGGGCCACACTACCTTATTCCCTGGTGGATTCAATCCCCACTAGCTCCAGCTCTCAGAGGTCTCCAGGGTCAGGCCATCAGCAGGTGCAACTCCAAGAGATTTACACCATCCACCTGTGGGGAAGGGTCAGATGTGGCTGGTGCAGGAGGAAAGGCCAGCAGTGACATTGGCATGCTGCTCCTGGCAGCCTCCAAGCTGCTGCAGCAGCTGCCTTTGAGCACTTTTCATCTAATTCAATGAAAATGAGATGTTCAAGTGAATGAAGATAATTTAATAATGAATAGCTCCAACTTATCGGAGAAGCTCTCCATCCCTGCCTGACAGTTGCTGCCTCTAAGTGCAGTTTAATAAGGGAATCACCATCACTCAGCCCTGTGGTAGCAAATCAACATTTTGTTACTCAGGGAGAAGGCTCTGCGCTTTCCTAAAGGGTGAAGCTATTTCTCAGGGAGCCAAAAGTCTATTGGGCTTTAAAAGGAAAAATGAGAAAAAAGAAAAAGCAAAAAAAAAAAAAAAAAGGAAAAAAAAAAGCAGAGGAAAATAATGAACCAGCAAAGCAGCCCATCTTCAGAGGCAAAATGTAATTAAAAATAAAAGCCAGCTTGAAGAAGGCTGTAAGTCATCACAAGCAGCAGCCAACACAGAAGTGAAAGTGATGCTGGCAGAGCCTGTGAGCAGGGACACAGGGGGTCCTGAGGCTGCACTGAGCCACAGCAGCATCCCAGGAAGACATTTTAATCCATTGGGGTGCTGCTTTTCCCAGCCAGGACCAGGATGTCTCTGCTCCTTGCCATCCTCCCTGGCTGCCTCTGGGGCTGGGACAGGGCACCGCCATCCAGCTGTTGGGTGCCAGCTCTGGGGTTATGCTCCCAGCCTCCAGCACTGCTGCCAGTCATCCCCACCCAAAATCCCTCTGTCTGTACAGCCAAACCAGAAAACACCCACAGCATGTCTCAGGTGAAGATGGATTGTGCTGGGGAGCATCCCTGGCACGATAACAGCACTACACACAGGTCTGAGCAGCCGGGCAGGCAGCCTTGGGTCCTCATCCTGCTGCCCAACAGCAGGCAGCCCTCATCCCCGCTGGATGGGAAATTCCACAGCCAGTTATTTCCCCAAGGCACAGCTCTGCCTCTCCCAGCATCGATCCGGCTGCATCCCGCCTGCCGGGCAGCGCCGGGGGATGCCGGCCCCGCGGGCTGCTGCTGACACCTGCCAGCGCTGAGCGCTTAATTATTAATTGCATTTCCAGTAGCAATTGTTGCTCGTGCCGATGGAGCTGGAGCAGACATCACAAGCAATTAGCAGGGCCTGGGCTGGCGCTGGGCCGGACCTGCTTAGCGCTCTGCTCACGTCCTGCGGCGCCGGGAACCAGGAGCCAGGAGCGCTTCCCATCCCTGCTCGGTGCAGCTGCCACACGCCCTGACTGGGCATGGTGGGCACAGACAGCTGCGCTGCCACCAGCCAGCCCTGCCATGGCGCTGGCACTGTCCCCTCCTGCAGCGCTGTGCAGCAGGATCTCAGGTTCTCTTGGGGTCACTCTGACCCCAAGATGGGTCATAAAGTCTCTTTTCCCAACCTGGTGGTCAAGGAAGGAGTCAGAGCTCTTCTATTCTCGGTCTCAAGATTGTTTATTGTATCTTACCTATAAAATTTTTACTCCTGTCCAGCTGAGGTCCGCTCAGCATGACAGTCCAGGCACTGTGCCTGCCCCCAGGGCAGTGTTATTTTTTTATACTAAAAACTACATGTACATTATTTACAATAACTTCCCAATACCTATCACCTATGTTAAGACAGTGAGCTTCTACTCTGAACCAATCTAAAAGTGCCAACATCACCCAGAAGATGGAGGCCAAGAAGAAGAAGGAGAAAGGCTGGACACACCCAGATCCCTCCATCTTGCCCCCTGAACCCCCATTCTAAAAACCCCAAAAATCTATTTTTTCACCCTGTGATAAATTCACTATCATTCTAGTTAAACTTTCGTGGCTTGTAATTCTTCGTATAAAGGTTGGTAATTGTTTTTTCCAAGGGCTAAATCACAGGCACAGGGATCTTGGGCTCTGTGCCAAGGTCTCTGAGTCCCCTGGGCAGGGGCTCGAGCCCTCCAGGGCAGCCAGAGGAATTTCCTGAGTTCCTACAGCAGCACATGTGGGACATTGGCTGCTGTGCCACCCTTGGAGGCTCCAGGTCTCCTGGGCAAGCAAAGCCATGAGCAGGAGAGGTGGGAGCTGTGCCCCAAACCCAGTCCTGAGCAGAGCTATCTCAGGGCCAACCTCACCTCTGCCCCAGCTCAGGTGTTCAATCAAATTAATTTCTATCATAACCAAAGTGACTGGCCAGTGGAGTCCAAGCGGGCTTTTCCTGCTCATTGAAACCGTTCCATAGCTCAATTTTGGGAGCTTATTTTCCACTTCATTGAGTGCCATGTTACTGCAAATGAATATATTCCTTGGTTGGTGTGATGGAAAATACAGCTGTAAATGCTTTCTGCTTCATTTGGGTAAAGAGCTCCAGATAGGACTAAGTATAAAGAGAATTTAAATGCTCGCCTTCATTAAAAAAGTTGTTTCCCATTCTCTTTCTTCCTGAAAATACAAGGCTGCTGGTGGAGAGAGCAAAAGAAGGCTTTAAATTTACATCAGTGTCATGCTAACCCAGATCACTCCCCACCCGTGACTGACGGCACAGCAGCTTCAGTTCCACAGGTTGAGAGGAGTGGGAAGAGGAAGGCAGGGGATGGGATGCCCAGTGCTGCATGCCCAGGTCACCCTAACCCATGCCCAACTCTTTACCTCTATGACTGCCTCTGTGACTCCTCCCAGGAAGCTGTAGGGAGCAACTGAGCCTCCTTTTCTCCAGGATAACCCCACCCAGCTCCCTCAGCCACAAGGATAGTGCTCCAAGCCCTTGTCCAGCTCTGTTGCCCTCCTCTGAACAGGTTCCAGCACCTCAAAATCTTCCCTGTACAAGGGACCCAAAGCTGAACACAGGATTTAGGCACCTCAGCAGTGCCCAGTGCAGGAATGAGGTTCTGCCTCTTCCCACAGCCATATCCTGTGCTTGGCCTTCCTGGATCCCTGTCCAAGCTAGCCAGCAGCCTGGCAGTCTCCCTGCTATCTCCCCAGGCCAAAGGAGGGAGAGGATGCTCCTGCTCCAGCTGGGACTGGCAAAGTCACCAAGAGCAATCCTGTGTCATGCAAAATCTGAGCTGATTTCTCCCCTGGAAGGGCCACTGCAGCCCAGGGAGACACCTCAACAGGTCTTGGGAACCTTGAGCCTTCCAAATCCCACTGGGCAGGATGTCAGGTTGTGCTCTGCTCAACACCAGCAGAGTGAGGGGAGCCTTCCATCTCTGCTAAATCCAAGTTTAACCCAGGAGGAAATACACCCTGGCTTCCCAGGATTTACCCAGAAACAGGTCACCCCAGCAGGGCTGTGGCAGAGCAGGAGGGATGAGGGATAGGCAGCAGGATAAACAGAGTTCACTTCAATCACAGAATAACCTCCTATTGCACGTTTGCTAAATTTCAAACTGCAACTTCTTACCCCCCAAATATTTGTGTGGAATTGGTGGGAGTGAGTTCCATGTAAGATTCATAGAAATAACTGAGGTTAATCCAACTTTCCATTTCAGTGAAGAAGCCAGGAGTAAAGTGACATCCATGGCTCTCTTACCTCTAACAAGCCACTTCTCACAGACTGCTCAAACCAAAGGGACCCAACAACACCATGGAGCCACAACAGCCTCATGTCAAAGACTGCCCTTCCATTTCTCCTCCTCTGATCATGAAGTTCATCACACTGTTTTCCAGCAGAATCTCAGGCAGTTTTTGAAGGTATTAAATGGCACCATTTCAATCCCCAAGGCATGGGGACAAGCCTGATTGTGCAAGGGCAGGACAGGGAACCTCCCACCCACCATCCAAGCCCAGAGAGCTGTCTCAGCCACCCCAAGACATTGGCATGGAATCCCACGTGGCCTGACCAGCCTGGCACCCTCACATTATCCAGCTGGAATCCCACCACCCACTACGCCACACAACCTTCCCTTGCAGCTTCAATAGCTGGCAGCAGCTGTGAACAATTACCACCCAAAACCTGGATGAAGTACAAGGTGATATAATTATCACCTTAATGGCATTTCAAGACTATCACCGTGGGCTGGAGGTAAAACTTGAGCTGAGTGAGTGTAATAAGCATATCTAATGTAATATTTGCAGGGAAGGGCAGGCTGGCTTTAGGGAGGATTACGGTAGCTTTGCAGCTTTGTGTAGCTTTACATGGGATATTTAACATGCAACAGATAAAGCAGGATGAGCCCGTGATGGCTGCAAACCCTGAGCACAGCAGCAGCTCTAATGCTGCCTCCATCTCCTGGTAAGGAGGAGATTACATGCTCAGAGGCTGGGTGGCACTGGAGCCTTGCCCTGGGTGCCTCCACCATGGTGGAGCAGCCAGCAGGGTCCCCATCTGTTGGGAAGGATGAAAGTTTGACAAGGAAGTCTCACAGATATGCGTGCTTAGCAGAAAGATTTTTGAATGTAGAATCTGGAGAAGGAATAGAGATGGAAGCAAGTCTTGATATAGAAGAAAAGAACTGCTGAGCCAGTCTTACTGGATAACCAAGGAGGCAAAGGGTGTGTTAGTTAGAAGGGGTTTGTACGGATTAGAGCAAAGGATAAACCCACCCCAAACAAGATGTTTTTACCAAGCAGAAAGAGCACAGGCAAACAAGTCAGCAAATGCTGCAAGTAGAAAAAAGGTCTCAGAATTTTCCACTGCAAGAAAAGTGGAAAACAACTTCTAGCTTAAACTGCAATGTACTGACTTTTAGTGATTGGAGAACAGTAACATGAAGATGGTAATTATGGCAGTTATGATAGGCTATAGATAATAGTTAAGGTATAGATTGGTTCTACTGTATTAAGATGCTCAGCAAAGTACAGAATGCATTGTAACCAAAAGAAAAGTAAATAATGCATTGTAACCTAAACTAAGGGTCTGCAGGCCTGCCTGCAGCTGGAGCTGACAGCTGTAGGCACAGCTCTGTCACCCACAACCCTGAACTGCTGAAACTCTTGATGTAATAAATTGCATTTTAGAGAGCCCCTGGAGTCCCACATCTCTCATTCAGGCTCTTACACCCATCCTCTTGGCCATGGCCAGACACTGTGTCCCCTCCCAGGCAGACAGCTGAAACCTGCTGAAGGCAATGCATCATTCTCCCCCAGCCCACAGCAGGCTCCAGACCTGCAGATCCTCCTGGAAGGTGCTCCCTCATCTTTGCCCATCTCTGGATGGGAACAGATCCCAGAGGGACCTGGGTGTGGCTTAACTGGGCTCACAGGAGCCCAGCTCTGGGTGCATCCACATGCCCTCTCCTCTTGGTGCCTTCTCCAGCCCAGGAGCCTTCCCCAGCTCTGACTCCATGGCTTGCACCCCCAGAAGCAGCCAGGCACCTCAAGCCTGTGTGAATTAGGGAGGGAGCAGTGGGCAAGGACTGAGCAGGGGTTTTCAACTGGCCCTGCTGACTCACACACCCAGAGGGACAGAAATCCCAGGGAAGGCAGCACCTGCACAGAGCTCCAGGGATCTGCTGCACACGTCCAAGACCTCAAACACCCATGGCACCAAGAAGTGATGGTTTATTCAGGTTTAGAGACCTTCCTAAGCCTAACAGATAACCAAAATTATTCTTCTTGAAGGATTAAAAAACAGAAAAGAGCTTTGCAGGTCTCAAATTCCAGAGTGGTTATCCAAAGCAGAAGGTGCAGGCACCTGAGAGCCCAGACTGCCCTGGGGCCAGCCAGGCCTTAGGTAATATCCTATATAAAGCTCCTGCCTCCACATGCTGCCCCTTGGAAATGCTGCTTTGAGATGCATCAGGCTTTGCTCAGCTTTGAACCACCAGGTCACCTTGTTGTTAATTAATGCTCCGCTAAAATTATGTTTGGGGGCTACTAAGGTTTATTGGGTAGAAAATTATTTCAAATACAGAGAGCAGGCAGTAAAGACTGGAAATATGTTTTCAAGTATAAAGCTAATTGCTGCAGGGAATCCCTCTGGGATCCATTTGGAGCCCTTGCTTTTTTATTTCCTTCCTCCGTTAACGACCTGGCCAAGGTTTGTGGAACAGCAAATGCACAAGTGGCTGCTGGAGGGATGGTGCCCTGCACATGGCACCTGGCACAGGGGCATCCACAAGTCTCCACATGTGCCCAGCCACGTGCCCTGCCACAGCAGAGCAGGGCTGTCACTTCAGTTTTTTAAGATTTTCTAAGCCTTCTGATGTTGACATTCTTGTAGTGAACTTTCTCACACACTTTCTCTAAATAACTCATTGTTTTGCACTCCTTTATGAAAGAAGAGAAAGTTGATGGATTGTTGGTTTTCCCAGTGTCATTGGTGGCACTGTCACCCTCCAATCCACTGTCACTTTTGGAAATATATAAATGTTGGAGTCAGAAAATAAACTTCTCTTTTCCTTCACCTTAAGAACAGCAGTGTGTGCTTGTGTTCCTTCGTGTCCTATAGTGACACAGGGCAGCCTGGCAACCAGAGAATCCAGGAACTGCTGATGTTGGGAAGGACCTTTAAGCACTGCCAAACCCACCCCAAGTGCTCATCCACCCGTTTTTTGAACACTTCCAAGAAAGATGATTCACCTCATTGCTGCTCCAACTATTCTTTCAGTGAAAAAATTCTTTTCCAATACCCAATCTAAACCTTCCCTGGAGCAACCTGAAGACATCTCCTTTTGTCCTGTCACTGGTTACCATGGTGGCAACCTTGCTGGATCCACTCTGCTCTCAGCTGTAGGGCTCCTTGTCATCTTGCTGTTCTCTGCATGGCTTCAGTGAGCCACAGCAGAAGCCTGTCCCACCTCCTGCTGGCATGGGTGTTTCTGGAGGGGAACCCCAAGAAAGGGATCCCAGGAAAGCCTTGTGCAGGTCCTCACACACACCAGTGTTGGGATTGCACTTGAAGTCATTATGAAGCAACGGTGTCTGGAAAGTGAGACTGGCCTAAAGCCAGACTTGTGACCAAAGGCCTTTGCTTCAACATCCCAAAGCACCTGTTTGTCTGAGAAAAGATGTCCTGCCTGATTTCCTGCAGCCTCCAGCCATCCCAGCAGGAAGGAGTGAGTCCTCATTTCCAGGAAGGGGTCCACTCCTCACAGGTGTATGTAAAGTAAAATAAAAATGCACCAACTTCCCAGGCCAGGCTCAGCCACAGTTGGATGAGGAGTTACCTTGCTGAGCATCTCATGAGGATGCTGAGGGGCAGGGGCTCCCTGGCTCCCAAACCCCAAGGTCAGACTCTGCTGCCCTGCTCTGCACAACTGGAGAAGCATTTGCACAAGCCTAAGTGCTTGTATGGACCACAGCCCACGTGGACTGAGGGGCTTGAGTGGCACACATGGCACTTTTCTTCTTCCTTTTTGTTGGTGGGATTTTTTTGTTTGTTTGTTTGTTTGGGTTTTTTGGGTGTTTTTTTTTTTTTGCCCTGATGGTGCCCTTTGAGATATAAGTGCACAGTGGTGACCGAGAACAAGTTGGTTTTATGAATAAAACCAGAATAGTTTTATTCATAAAACCATCTCATCCTCCACTCAGTTTGGTGATGGGAGAACACGCTGAACTGCCTTACTTGCTATGTTCAGCCACTACTTTGCTCTACTTAATTTTGCTTCCCAGAGGAAGCATCTCTCCCTCCAACAGCTCCTTACTCCAGCACCTCTGAGGCACACAAGGCTCCAACACAAGCCAAGCATCAGAATCCTGCTCCCAGTCTGGGTTTGGAGGGTCTGGACAGCAGCAGGGCCATCAAGGAATGTGGAGGTGTGCTCAGCATCACCTGGAGACTTTGATGGTCCAAGCCTGTCACAGCCACAAGGCAGGCAGGGCAGATGGAATCTCAGAAATTGGGATTTGCTGGTGCTCCCTAGGGAAGCAGCTGCCCTGGGAGCTGACAGCAGCCAGCAGTGCTGTGGAGAAGATGCTCCATCTCCCACTGAGCTGGCCAGCACAGAGAAATTAAAATAGTGCTGATTGAAACCACCCACTCTCTAGAATTTCCCCTTCTAGAAAATACTAACAGAAAAAACCCAATTCATAGCAAAAAACCAACCCCCTTTAAAAAAAAAAAAAAAAAGAAAAAAAGGCCATTTGTGGCGAAGGAGGCTGTGTTCAGCAGTCATGGCCAGGCTCTGGCTGTCATTCCTGACTCAATCCTTGCTATAACTGGAATTCAAAACCAAATAATTTCATCGTCACTGGATTTTATTTCACTTCCTGCTCCCATGGCTGTCTCTCCTGGCTGGACCAAAGGCTTGTGAGGTGGGAACTGGCTCTGCCTGAGAGAATCTCCTATTGCTACTGTGGCCAGCCTCCACTTGGGCTGGGAGTTGGACTCAGTGATCCTCATGGGTCCCTTCCAGCTCAGGATGCTCTGGATTCTGGATTCTCTCAGGATTCTGTGATTCTGTGGCAGGGATGCTTCTGTCATTAGCAGCCAAGTGAGGCACAACACACACTCGAAAGCCAAACACAGCTCCCGACACCTTCCCCTGCTGCAGCCCGTGCGCCCGGCCAGCATCACCTCACCGTGCCATCAGTGCGGGGTCAGAAACCCTCCCTTTAGCTGTGCCCTGAGCATGGAGCTGGTGCTTCCAGGCTGCTCAGACAGCTCGGTCTGTGCCCGGGCAGCGGCAACACGGCGGCTCCGGTGGGGTTTGAAATGCAGAACTCGCCCCGCTCTGTGGTGCCGCGCTCACAGCGCACTCGCCCCTCGACCGCTGCCTCCCCGTGTGCGCTGAGCTCTGTAGGTGCTCAGGAGCAGCAAAGCCCAGCAGCACAAAGCCCAGCAGCCTTTCCTGCCTCCCCAGCTCTCCTGGGCGATGCTCCGGCAGGAGATGCGGTGGGCACAGCCCGGGGTCAGCCATGCATCAGAGGATGCTGCTCAAGCTCCGCTCCTTGCTTCAGAAAGCCGCTCAGAGGAGCAGCAGCTCCTCGCGTGTGTGTGCTGGTGCCACGGCAGGGCAGGTCAGAACGAGAGGGAATCGCTGCTCACGCACCAGCAGCTGGAGATACAGCCCCCTCGGGCACGGGCAATCCTCTCACCCATCGGAGGCAGAGGGATTTGGGATCCCCGCGATGCTGACCGCCTCCCCGCACGCAGGGGGCTGCCCCAGCCTGTGTGCCCTGTCCTCAGGCTGCCGGGAGAATGTGGCACACGGTCTGCTGGCAGACTCGCCATCCTTTTCAATTACGTGCAGCCCAATTCCCACCGTGAGGAGGGGAGCCAGGAGGAAATGCCACCAAAGGCAGCAGAGCCATTCACGCTGCACAGTCTGGAGGGAGCAGGAGGGGCTCAGCCTGGCCTGCACACATCAGCCAGCTCTCTGCTGTCTGCCCCGTGCCTGCTTAATCCTCATTTAAATTTATGGCATCCGTTCCCAAACTAGCAGAATGTGTTTATAATTAATAAGAGGGACGTGGGGAGATGTGTCCTTTTTTCCTTCTTTAAAGCCAAACATCAGACAGAGCTCCAGCCTCTGCTCCCTGTGATAAAATCCTGCTCCAAAACCTGGTCCCAGCTGCCAGCCTAGAGCCAAACCACGGGGCCTTGACCCCAGCAAACATCACAGCACACAGAACTGATTTAAACTTTAAAGCCTGAATGGTTCCTGGGCTTGGAGCCCTCAGCCCAGCTCAGCCCACTCACAGAGGTGGACAGCAGCACTGCACACTCTGGGATGCAGGCAACACCCAGGCAGCTCAGTGTGCTCCCCCATCACCAAACTGAGTGGGGAACAAGGTGGTTTTATGAACAAAACTGTTCTGGTGTGTCTGGGTCAAGCACCTGTCTGGGTCACCACTGTGCACTTACATCTCAAAGGTCACCATCAGGGCAAAAAAACCCAAGAAACAAAAACCCAAAACCAACCAACCAAACAAAAAAACCCCAAAACTTTGGCAGCCAGCAGCCCAGGGAATGGATGCTGCAGGGCTGTTCATGCTGTCCCAATTCCCACAGAGAGGAGTGAGCCCCCTTTCACTGCCTGTCCTCACCTTAGGACAGCACACAAGGGCAGATCAGCATATCCAGCAGCCCCCTAGGATTTCCATTCCAGCACATCTGCTACACCTGGAGACGTGGCCATGCCCCAAGCCTATGGGAAGTCACCATGGGCTTGGGGCATGGCCACGTCTGTAATGTGGCATGGGGGGCAATCAAGGAAGATAAACAGCTCTGTGAATGTCCTAGGCCCTGTAACAGCAGATGACTTATTTCAGAAAAGTGTAAGACCTGTGAGGCCTCCAGGCACCAGAAGAAAGCCAAACAAATCCCTGTGCTCCCCTTTGGCTGAGCAGGGAAATTGCTCCCTGTGCCCAGATGTGGTTCCAGCTGTGGCCACTCTCCAGCACCTCAGAGAGAGCCAGGAGCACCACCAAACCCAAATGAGGCACCAAGGGAGGTGAGGGCTCCTCTCTGGACTCTGCAGGGGACAGAGACACCCTGAATGGGGGAGTAACACTCAGCAAAGACAGCACAAACAAAGATCAATCCAGCCTTGCCTCAGCACACCAGAGACCCAAGGACTCTCCCCTCTGGAAAGGCTCTGAATGAATAATCCTCCCCATGAATATTGAGAGCTATCTTGAAACAGTGGCTGTCTCTTCCCACCCACCAGCCCTTTTGAAGGCCACTCCAGAAGGATATCTTTCAAGCATCAAAAATTGCTTTTAAAATCCCATCTAAATTTATTTATGGCCAGCTTATCACACAGGGCTGCACCTCTCCTGGCCAGAGCCCTCACAAAAGCCAATGCATTAACAACTGGATGTCTTTTAAAGCCTACTGGGGTTACACCTAATCCCACTTACTGCAGAAACTCTGGGATTCAGCCAAAGGATTTGCCCTGTCCTGAAGGGGAACCTTTGCTAGGACACCCAGCCCCCTCCTTCCTCTTGGGAGGAGCAGGGAGGGAGAATGACTGGATATCTTACAGCCTGCTTTAATGCCAAAAAAGAGGCATTTGTAGACTTTGTGGCTGAAACACCATCAATTTTTATTCCTCCTGCACCGAGGCTATTTTGGGTTTGTCTGCCACGGACACCAAGCCAGCAGACCTGGCCCTTCCTGTGGGGAGAGGCTGCTGCCAAGCAAGGAGGAGCAAACCTGGGCTGGGAAAAGGTCCCTGCTACCTGCAGGATGGCCTGGCTGCCCTCCCAGCCCAGCCCACAGGGGTTATGGATGTTCCTTAAGCTCCCTCCTGCTTCCTAAGTGATTCCCAACTCCCACTGCATCTCAGCAGGGACCATTAAGCTTCTGAGATCTCTTGGAAAGCTAAATAAAAAGTCAGAGCCTATCAAGAGATTTGCAGCCAGCAGTGGAAGGAAATGCTGTCCATCCCCAGGAGGGGGTGGAAAAGCAGAGTCCAGCCTGTGGGACCTGCTGGATACACACAGAGTGTCAGGGTGCCTGGGGACCTGGCCTTCACCACAGCCAAACAGCTCACCTGCACCATCTCTCATAAGGACACAGGAATGCAGAGGGTCCTTCCACTCCCAGTAAAAGTTTGGGATTTAGATGCTCAGTGATATGGTTGAAACAATTTCCTTGATCTTTTATTGCCCTGGTAAATAATTTATTGGGACAGGCATTTTAAAAAATCCCATAAAAGACCTATAAAACATATTTATCACACAAAAAAACCCCTGCTCCTTGGCTCCAACCAACAAGCTGAAAACTTGTTTGTATACTTCACTGCACATAAACTAACCAATGCCTTGTGACAGCTTTAAGCTTTTTAACAGCTCTCTCCCTGCTGCTTTTTATTTCCATTTTTCTCTCTGTGAATTCACAAGGTAAAAAAAGAAGAACCCACCATGACAGGAGAGGCTTCTGCTGTCTTCCCAGTTTTCCTGACAGCTGGAAAATTTAACAAATGATGCTTCTTCTGGCTGAAAAGCACAAAGTTGTGGTTACTCAGAGTACTTTGGGCCCTAGGGGTTGGCAGATGTACACAGAGGGGTGGATGTGTGTGTGAGTGAGGTGCCAGTGGCTCTTTGAGCCTCAGTTTCCCTCCTGAGATCAGGAGTACTCGTGCTGGCAGAGGGCAGGATCCCTTTTCTGTCCAAGCCTTGCATAAATGGAGAATTCAAACAAAAGGCTGAGGAATGAGCTCTCCCACCCCAAACATGCAGCAGCCACAGGCACCAAAAGCTTTTTGGCATTCCCTTGGACAGCAGAGGATCCAGCTGGATGAAGCCTGGCCAGCAGGATGAGAGCTCAGCCTGCTGCCAAAGCACAAAACTGGAGCCCAGACCACATTGATTGCTGCAGGCAGGATTCCTGGTGCCAGGCAGGATTCCTGGTGCCAGGCAGCAGCACAGACCCAAAGGCAGAGCTCCCACATCCCCTGCCTGGTGCCCACAGAGCCAGACCTCACCCAGGACAGCCCTGCCCAGCACAATGCCAACAAGCACAGGTGACCTGGCAAGGGGTGACCCAGGACGTCTCAGGCGGGTTTCTCCTCTTCCTGGGGAGCTGTGGGAGCAGAGAGAGGCCAGACTGAGTCTGGAGCTGCCCTGCATCCCTGTTCCAGGTGGGCAGGAGGAGGGGAGCACAGCCCCTGGGTCAGCAGAGCTGGCCATGAATATTCCCATGAATTTTGAGAGCTATCTTGAAACAGTGGCTGTCTCTTCCCACCCACCAGCCCTTTTGAAGGCCACTTCCAGGGCTGCCAGGACACACAGACACCCAGGCATGCCCAGAGCCTGCTCCAGATGGCATCTGGCACAGGGAGCAGGGTCACAGTGCTCCCTCCCCATGCAGGACTTGGCTCTTCCCCATGCCCAGGCATCTCCAAAACCCCTCATCCTGCTCCTGGCTCCAACACAGCAGCAATATAATCCAGTTAAAAACCTTCTCAGGGTTTAATCAACATTCCAGCTGTGCTCCCTCCTTCACTTCTGCCTTCCCAAAGCCCACCCCAGGCACTTGAGCCCCAGCTGCTTCCATACCTGTGTGAGCCAGAGGGCTCCTGGTGCTTCTCCTTGAAGCTGCTCTCTGCCTTCACCATGCTGTTACAGGGAGACCAGAAAGTCAGAGCAAAGTCAGCCAAAGGGCTGTGTGGTGGAAAACAGGCTCTGAGGTGGGCAGTGGCCAAAGAAAGGTGGGGCTGGGGTATCTGCATGCCAGGTATCACTTCTCCCCAGCTCAGAGCCACCTTGGTACCTTTACAGGGCATGTGAGAGGTCATCCAAGGCAGGGACGGCTCTCCAGCTCCAGGGAAAGCCAGACTCCCAGGCAGAACATCAGCTGGTCTGTGCTCCTGGGGGCTGGGATGGATGCTGTGGATCGGGGGGCAGGCAGAGCCTTTCCTGGCAGATCCCCAGTGCTGTCACTCCTCTCTGACACTCCATCCCCACTCCCCAGTGCTGTAGCCACTCTTCCCTGGAGCCCAGCTGGCCTGGACAGCCCTGTGCCACCGTCCCACAGAGCTCAGCACAGGTCCCAGCAGGACACACCATCCTGGGGGAGGCCAGCAAGGAGCTGTCACCCACAGCAGCACAGCAGGGACATCAGGCTTCCCTCCTTCCTCCTCACAGGAGCTTCCTCTCTGCCACCAGTGGAAGGAAGCACAATGGGCACCATGAGCTGCAGCACGGATTGGATCTCTCCCAGTCTGCTGGGAAGGAGATACAGCTGTGGAAGGACCTGAATGGGTCCTTCTGTCCATGGAACAACCTTTCCTGGGGCTCCAGGCTCAACTCTGGGGCTTCTCCCACCTTCACCAAGTCTCACAGCTCCTCTGGCTGCCACTTCTAAACTGATGAGCACATTAGCAGTTAAGTCCATTTGCAGATTTAAAAGTCAAACCCTGCCACAGGAAATTAAAAGATAATGCAAAGAATTATTTTAAAAAATTAATCTTTATTACTCTCCACTCCCAAGCTGCTAATAAAAAAAAATGTGTTCCTCATGCAGTCTCTATAAAAACAGGTTATAAAGCAGAGGAAGAGAGGGAGGCAGATGCTTTAAAAAGGCATCTTTCATCCCTCCACCCTGCCTGCCATAACCATCCATCTGCACCTGTGTGTCAGCTCCCAGCCAGCCCCCTTCACCCTGCAAGGTAATTATTCCCAATTTCCATCTGGTCCCCCTTGTCCTCCCTGTTTTACCTCTCCAGGAGATCAGCAATCCCAGGTCCAGGAGGTGGTTTGATGGCACACCCTCCTTGCTCCAGATATGCTGGAGCCCTGCATAAAGCAGGATGAATTACAGCTCATTACAGAAAGGGCAGCACTTGGGAAGTAAACAAGGCAGCTGTTACAGACGCCAGCAACAGCTCCACAACACCAGAGCAGGGCTGACACATGCAGGGGAGCCATCCTGAGAGAGAGGTCAAGGATGCTCAGCAGCTCTCAGGAACCAGTGAAGAGGCTGAGAGGGAGATGGCAATTGCAAGGGTTTCTTCTGAAAATGTTTCTCTCTAAGGCCGTGCTAAGGAAAGCAGCTCAGTCCTTGGTTCTCTAGCTGGAGCCCAGGGAGTCAGACATGGGGCTGCAAACAACTTCTGTATCATGGTACCAGGAACAGCTCAGCCAGGTTTTGGTAGGTCCAAGAGCCACCACAACTGAGGAAGAGCACCCAATTTAGCATGTGATAGAGATGAAGAAGCAAGAGGCAGCAAACCCACCAGCTCTGTCCGTGCTGCAGCAGAAGAAACAGCCCCAGGCACAGATCTGTGTCCCACCAGCCCTCTGGCCAGGAGAAGACCCAGCACCTCTGCTCCTGCCAAAGCACTGCCCCTGGGGCCTGTACAAACACAGCCAGACCAGGAAGGAGCAGGGGGCTTCACAGAAAGACAGATTAGGGTATCACCCTGGTTTTGTAAGATTTTCTAAGCCTTCTGACCTTCGCATTCTTGTGGCGAACTTTCTCACACACTTTCTGTAAATAACGCATTGTTTTGCATTCTTTTAAGGAGGAGGAGAAAATTGATGGACTGTTAGTCTGTCCAGTGTCATTGGAGAGGTGGCACTGTCACCCTCCAATCCGCTGTCACTTTTGGAAATATATAAATGTTGGAGTTAGAAAATAAGCTTCTCTTTTTTCTTCACCTTGAGAACAGCGGTGTGCGCTTGTGTTCCTTCGTGCCCTATAGCGACATGAGGGACCAAGAGCTGCTGCGCTGCATGAAAGCTGCTCCATGCCCAGAGCTGGGGCAAGGAAGCCAGTCCTGAGCATGCCCGTGGGAACTGCAAAGCCCAACTTCCCCATCCTCAGATGGGCACTGCAAGCACCAAGCCCACCCCCAGGCAGCACACAGTGAGTGAGGCAGCCCCACACCTTCTCCTCAGAGGGGATAAAGGGAGCATTTGGCCTTTTCTGGCTCCAGGAGGGGAAGATTTATCTGGAAATGAAGTGCTGGCAAGGAGCAGGCACCAGGGGTGGAGGAAGGAGCCCAAGCAGGCTGTAACACAACAAATGAGAAGCCCCTGGGGGGACAGTGCCTGCAGTGCTGCTGCCCTGGCCACCTGCAGTCCCCAGCACGGGCAGGACTCAGGGGACAGCACAGCACAGCCAGGTAGGAGGTGGCTTTCAGAGGGGAGGCTGACAATGACTGATGGTGCTGTGCTGTGCTCTCAGTGATGTAGAAAATTAGAGAGACATCTCTTCAGACAGCGACCCACGTGAGACACTGGCTGTGTCCATCTCCTGCACGCAGGCGCCTCTCCCCCCAGCCTGCAGCCTCATTATTCAGAGTGCTGAACTGGGAACAGCAATGCTGTTTCCTTCCTACTTCTTTCCTCCCCCCAAAACTACTGGATTGTGTTATTCCTGGGAGCATGTAAGGCACTGGTTTCCTGGCTCAGCTACTTGAAGGAAAGTTTGATTCTCCTCAACTAGGAAAAAGTAGCCCTTCACTTTTTCCTTCTTCTCCTCAACCAAAGCTGGGAAAAGCCTTTATAAAATATAGGAGCCATTTTCTCAGATGGAAATAGCTTCTTTAAAAACAGTGAGTCATGCTCCACACTGAGATGGATCTGATAGCTGGTACTCCACTAATGTAGCCTGGTGCTATTGTCCTCCTGGCAGGATGGTCCCTTCTTGGCTTTCACTCCCTTTGCCATTTAACCAGTTCCTGGTTTATTGTGGCTGCTTTTGTCCTTCTCCTTATTCTCTGCCAGGTGACAAAAGAGTTTTAAAACAGTCTTTAAGTGAGTTTTAAATAAATCCACATAAGCTTCCATATGAAATGATGAAGCCAGGGTCTAGGTCAGCATAGGCTGGTGTGTCTTCAGGAGAGGTGTCACACCCCAGACAGGACACCACGGGGCCCTTGACTTCAAACAGTGCTGTCCCTCATTAGCAGGCAACCAGTTTCTTTCCAGACAGACGCAACAACTGAGCTCACATTCCTTTAGTCCCAACGTTTCCATGCTGGTCTAGAAGTGGCAGAGGGACCTCTCTGACTGCTGCCCAAACAGGCCCTGCAGCCAGTTTTCTTTCTTCAACCCCCCCAGAGCTCCAGGCACCTACAGCATTCCAGGCTCTTCCACTTGGCAAGCACGGCTAGAGGAGCCTGACCAAGAGCCTGGAATTGGGGACCACCACCTCTGGAAAGGGCAGGGAAATGGTAGAGTTTCCTCCACGACTCCAAAGTGAGCCCCTGGTTTCTCCTGCCAGCTCTCCAGCTTGGGACAGCTGGCCTTGCTCTCATGGCAAAAGGGCAGGTTTCTTTTTGTTAGCTCTTGGGTATCTCATGAACAGCTTCAAATTCCCCTGCTTTGAGCCCATCCATCACCCAAAACTGGTGTCCAGGCTCCTGCACTGAGGAGCCCCTCCTAAGCTGACAGCAGCTAAACTCAACCCTGCTTGTCTTCTTTGCTGGAAGGACAACGATGCCACCAGCTCTGCCAGCACTCTGAGCATCCCCTGGGTCACAGGGCACACAGGGCTGGCCACAAGCAGCCAACACCACGTTCAAGCCAAACTCCAGACATCTCTACAGGAAGATGATTTGGAACCAGGCATTGCTCTTCCTCCCTCCCACACATCCACCACAGACTGACCCCAGCGCCTCCCACCAATTTTCCCAGTGGTAGTTAGTCATCTGCCCTTTGGAAATCCCTTCTGGGGGTGCAGAAAAAATCTCCACACATCCCCCCTTTCTCCATCTGTTAATGGCTTCCCTCCACCCAGGCTGAGCCTCCCCCAGCCTGAGCTAATGGGAGGAAATTAGCATTAAAATGATGGTTTGCTATTAGCGGTGCCTCAGCGCCCCATCACGCTCCAGGAACACCAAATGACAGCCTGTGATTTCCCCACCGCGGCGCACACGAGAAGCAGCACCGGCAGCCACAAGTGCAGAAGATACCCAAGGAAACTTTTCAGCTCATCTCTCCCGCCCCAGCAGCCCTTTTCCCTTCGCCATCCCCGCCGTGCTCATCCACGCTCAGGCAATCCCACAAACAGATGGCACCTGGGCAGGAGAGCAGACAAATTGGCTCTCACCTGCAGGAGCACCGAGAGCTTTCAAAGCTCGCTGGCCAAGAGCCCCGCGGGGTGGGAATGCTGCAGGGATCTGCCATCGGTGCCTTCCTCGTGGCTGCACAGCTCCTGCTCCCTCCTCGCCTGGATGCAGGTGTGCAGCTGGCTCCTCCTGGGAGCTGGGGGCAGGAGGAGGCTGCTGCTGAGTCCTGAGTGGAATGGAAGCAGCAGCTCAGGCTGAGCATCAATGGAGTGATGCTTTTCTCCGTGTCAGCACAGCGCTTTGGTTCGGTGGGCTCACAGCCTGGAGCGAGAGGGGTTTTGTGGGGCCCCACTGAACATCCATCTGCTTAGAGAAAAAATGAGCTCAGCTCAAGCTGCCTGCTCTCTCTTCCTGCCAAAGTGGGGGTCTGCCCTCCCAGGAATCTCCCCTCCTTGACCAGGTAGCTGTGGCAAGAGCGTGGATGGACAGACTCGTTTCATTTTCTGCCTGCCTGGCTTCTCTGACACGGGGGTGAGGGAAGCAGCTCCCACACCAGCCTGCACAAAGCCAAGGGGCAGGAGCAGCTCAGCAAACCCCTGGGTGTCAGGGCAGGCTGTCAGCTCCCTTTGGGCACCTGAGTGACCCTGCAGGTACACAGCATACACACAAGAACTCCTCCTTGCGGAGCCTCACAGGGAGCTCTTCTCCCCGCTCACCTGCAGCAGGGAAAGGGGACAGAGACGCTGGAATGTGCAGGAGCATCTGGGTGATTTCAGGGCATCCTATGTGGAGTTGTGCACCACTGCTGAAAAATTCCAAAGCTGAATTTTAAGCCCTTTTAGGGGGCTTAGGTCAAAGTGGTGACCAGCAGCAGGACCCAAAGGAACAGCAAGAAGCTGTGTCAGGGGAGGTTTAGGGTGGGTATTAGAAAAATGAACTTCACTCAGAGGGTGATTGGGCACTGGAACAGGCTCCCCAGGGCAGTGGTTGTAGCCACAAGCCTGCCAGAGCTCAAGGAGTGTTTGCACAATGCTCTCAGATACATGGTGGGATTGTTGGGGTGTCCTGTGCAGGGAGAGGAGTTAGACTTGATGATCCTTGTGGATTCCTACTCAGGATATTCTATGATTCTACAAAACAATGCCCTTCCCTCTACCTCATCCTTCACTCTCTTTAAAAGTACCTGGACCATGGAGTGTGCTCAAGCCCAGCCTGCCAAATGCATTGTCATGGGCTTAAGAGGTGGGATGCAAAAGGCAGAAAGAAAAGAATAGTAGTAAAAAGCAGGATTAAAAAGTTTTCCCTTTCCCCAGCATTCCCATCAGCAGCTGAGATGGGAGCAAGGAGGACTCATCTGATGATGGATGAGAGAGAATTGATCCTTGGTAAGGCAGAGCAGGAGCAGAAGGAAGCACTGCTCCCAAAGGCGATTCTCACACCTCCTTGGGATAACAAAAGCAACCATGAGAGGCAGCAGAAGCTCTTCTCCCTGTTCTTCCTGTTTGGAATTCATCTCTGGCCTGTCAGGGGGGCCATGACCCAAGCACACATTTGTATATTCACTGAGCCGTACACCCGGCTCAGGCAGGCTCCTGACAGATGCAGATGGGAAAGCCATTTTTCATAAAGTGAGGGGGGAAAGGGAACAAGGAAAAAATAGCAAAACAAAAAAAGACTCAGGCATCAGATGGAAAAGATACAACAGGATCAGGGCTGAGGGAGAAGCAGAGTCAGATTAAACTTTTGGATCTTTAAGCACACTAAGAGGCCAGTCTCCTTCCTCTGTTTTCTACTGTGGCCTGGCAGCAGCAGGAACCTTCATCCTTTTCTCCACAACCAGCTGGAAAGTGAAAGCTGGACCCAGAACAACACCAAGGCTTTGCTGAACTGGCTCTTGGGGACAGATGCTGGAGCAGCTGGGCACAGGCACCTTTCCACATGATCAGCTCCAGCTCAGAGGAGGTGAGAGGCAGCCTGCAGAGAACATGAACCATTAACATGTAAGGCTGCCCCTCAGACCCAGACCTAGCTTAGGCCTGGCCCTGAAGAGCATAGGGGGGCTCTGAAGGGACATCCCTGGCAGACCTCCAGTGGTACAAGCCTGCCAGCATGGCAGAGGAGCACATGATGGCAAACAGTGCAGCTCCCAATGTCCCCAGTTTGTTTCAGGCAGTGATGAGGGGTTTCCCTCTGTCCCAGGTCACTGTGCAGCCAAGGGGCCAGCAGAGACAGGGAGCCACTGACCCAGAGAGCAGGAAGAGCTGCTCAGAACAGTAAATTCTGTCTCCTGAGCAGCATGAGGGCCTGCCCTGCTCAGCACCAGCAGCCAGCAGGGCCCAACACAAGCCAAGGGGAAGGGAGAATTACCCTGATGGAGGGAAAGATTTCACCTTTGCCAGTGACATTCTGCTGTTGTCACCGCCAGCCATAACATCATGCTCTTGATGTGAAATCTAAGCTGACAGTGATACAGGAAAGGAGCTGAGAGGGCAGCAAACCCTGCCCAGCCCTCTCTGTAACCCCAAATCTCCTGTGGCTCCCAGCCTCTGCATGGAGCACAGCCAGCACTCATTACCAGGTTACTAAACAAGTGGATACTCCTTTTCCACAGCCATGGAATTATATTTTCTTGCACTTATCCATCCTTCTGGACAACACTGAGGAGGATTTCATTTTGGTCTCTGCTGCATCCTCTTTGTTTCTGAAATGAGGAACAGATGTAGGAGCCCACAAGTCCTTTGCAAAACAACACATGCAGCCATAAGCTGGAGTCACCAAAGCCTGAAGAGCTCCAGGTGCTTTCAGACTCACTGGAGGTGCACTGAGCCCCACTGATCCCTGCTGCCTGTGGCATTTCCAGCTGATATTCGTTCCCTTTGTCCCAGGAAAAGGCAAGCACAGGGCTGGGCAGCAAGGCTTGGTGAAGGTTACTGCTGAGACCTGGTAGAAATGTCATCCAGCAACACGTTTCAAGAAAGATTCATCCCCAAGCAGCCTGGCTCCATAATAAAAGTGTCAGAGCAGCTGACTTGCTTCCCCCCGTTCTCATTGCATACAGATTTATCCTGTCTCAGGTCTCTCTCCCTCCATAAGCCAGCACATGCCTTTCCTTTCAATAGGCTGGCAGTGAGACCCAGTCAGCTGAGATTGTAAGGGAAAAGGGAATACAAGAAAGGTGAAGGCATCATAGGGAGAAAAATGCTCTGAGGCCATGTTTTCCTCTCAGTTCTGAAATGGAGGAGGGTGACATGAGAGGTAACTTAACAAGAGAATGCTCCAGAATTACAGCAGCCATTTGTTCTGATGCTCCAAACCAATTCCCCAGCTGCCAGCCTGTGTCACCTCCCTCTCAGGCAGCTCAAATCCCATTCCTGATAAAACCCATCCCAAAAGGCATAAATACCTCTGAGCCTTCACTCTCCCAGCCAGGGAGCTCCTTCTCAGAGGGCTGTGCATGTGGTGGGCGCCCAGGGAGAGTGAGATAAGAGATGGGGCTCCCTCTGAGTCCATGTCTCAGGGAGCACTGAGGACCAGCCTACCTTCACCACAGAGATGTGATGTCAATGCAGCACCACAGGCAGCCCCTGAGAGAGAACAGACAACAGGGAATTTAAAAAAAAAAAAAAAAGATAAAAAGAGATATTAATGGTCCTTTGCAAGCAACTAAAAATACCCAGGATGGCCAGAGTTTCTTTTGGATTTTTTCTTTTCCTCCCCCAACTTACGCCCAAAGGAATGTGCCACGCAAATTAAAATGATTTCCTGCAACCTGCAAGATAGGAGCAGGCAAGGCATCCTTCAGCTGTGAGTGAAAGAGATGGAGCCTGCCTTTGTCAGGAGCACGCCAGCCCCGGGGAGCTGAGGTGGTGGGGGATGGCAGCCAGGGCTGCAGGGATCCTGCTGGATAATTCCCATTAACTGGGACAGACAGCCCTGTGCCAGGCACCCAGCTGGGGGCCAGGGGGTGTTTCCTCAACATCTACAGCACAAGTGAATCCTGGGCACCTCAGCTGCCTTGGGGGGATGCAGAGTAAGAGCAAAGAGCTGTGGAGCAGCTTGCCATGGAGCAGAGAAAGCCTCTACTACCACCAAGGCAGTCTTGTTAAATTTGCAAAACACATTGCAGGAGGCACAGGCTGTGATGCCTCCTGGCCCCATGGACATTGTCATCCAAGGACATTGATTTTCTGGCTCACACCCACTCAGGTGTGTGCCCTAGCACATGTTTTCTCCTCTCAGTTAGGAGAGACAGTTTATTCCTAGCAGTGAGAGCTCATAGGCAAGAGGAAAACCAAGATCACCCCCAGCAGATATAAAAGCAGTGCTTTGCTGTGTCCCAGCTGTTGCTCACATCTGGCTGCAGACAGCACTCAGAGCCCTGTGCTGGCCCAGCCCCTCAGCCAGCACTCCCTGTTAGCACCAGGCAGGCCAGAGGTCTGGCAGCTGAGGTGAAGGGCCACTTCATCTCCATCATGTTCTCCTCTGCTAATGAAAATGTTGCTCCAGCGTGTCCTCGGGAAGGTTTCCTTCAGCCCCAGCCCTGGTGTGATTGAAGGCTAATCTCTGTTACTCTTGGCTGAATGGCAGCCCACGAGGAAGGTGATGAATTGTGTTTCCCTTCAACTCGACATTTAATGGTGCTGGCAGAAGAAGAAAAAGCACCAGATGTTTCTGGGCTGAAAGTGAACTCCTCCCAACACACTGAGAGGTCAGGGGGCCTCACATGGCCTGGCACCCTTTAAATTGCAGCCTGCTTTGAAAGGCCACTTGGCTTGCCAACCTCCTCCCTTTCCAGAGGCAATCCAGCTGACAGCAGTGGCCACAGGAGGCAGCACGTCCTGTGCCACCTCGTGGGACATGCCTGGCCTCCAGTGAGCTCCCCATCATCACTCTGCTCAGCACAGGGCTCTGGGAGAGGGGCCAAGGTCTGGAGTGCAGAATTTTTGGGAGGAAAGGCTCAACACTTACAGGTGTCTCTGGCTGGCTCCAGACTTGGTCACTGAAAAAGATCCCATCTTGAGGCTTCAATCTGTGATGTTAGCTTCCTTTTAAAATGCTTGGAGACCTCCTGATTAAAAAAAAAAAAATAGAGAAAAAAAATCAGGATTACAATCCTCTTGCTGCTCACACTCAAGGAGACACCTGGCTCCACGATACACTTCCTCCTCTGCTCCACAGCTCTGCAAACACATTCCAGGCCATCCCCACCACCTGCTGCTCTCCTGCTGTTTCTCCCCTCACTGGAACCACTCAATTATCACTCATGGCACTCTGCCCCCTCTATCTGCAAAGCTTTGCAGCTTTTCTCCTCCTTTTTTGCCCCTATAAAACCACTACCAGCACTTGTTGAGGACACCCAAACACAACACGTTATCCCCTGTTTGCTTTCCCTTCTCTCAATAGCACTCCTTGTGGGGTGTTTACCATGGACCACACAAAATGCATTCCCCAAGAGCTAAACCTGGAGGAGGAGGAGAAGGAGAAATTAAGAAAACACACAGGATGAAAAAGTAAAACCTTCCAATTACAGGCAATTATTTCTAGTTGATCACCCACTGTGCACTGTGCCCCAGACACAAATCACTCTTGGCAGGGTGGCACAGCTCATACCTGCACACACAGTGCACAGGTGAGCACACAGGCTGTTTGCTGAGGGTGTTCCAACCTATTTGGGCACCAGTTTGGGCTCAGCTGGCTCCAGCCTTTCTGAGGGTCCCATATACACCAGTCTCACAGAATAATGAGGTTGGAAGAGACCTCTAAGATCATCAAGTCCGACCTATGCCCTCACACCTCAACTAGCCTATAGCACTGTTAAGAAAATTAATCCACGAACACCAGAGGTTTATGTCCAGAAAGGAGATGGAGGAGTCCTTTCTGGCTTTATTGGAATAAAGGGAGAGGCCATGGGGCATTCCCCTGGGGTCTCTCAAATTTTTGGAGGATGCAGTCTCCTTTTTATCCCAATTTCCTAGGCACATTTCCCTTCTCTCTTTCCCCACTGGCTGAAGTACTTGAGAGGTTCAGACTTCCCAGAATGCCCGATACCAAAGATTTCCCTCTCATGTATAACCCTCCCTTTTCATTTTTAATTCTTGTGGAATTTAGGGGGTTTTCTTCCCCATTGTTTCTTTCATGTCTCAATGTCTAATTTCATTTTATCAGCAAACCTAAAGTTTATTTGTAAAAGCAATTATATTTTTCCATTCATCAGTCAGGGGAATCCTTCCCATTGTTTCTTTTATCCCCCAGTGCTGGTTTTATCTACCAGCAGACCCACAGATTGTTTGTAAAGAAAGATCTGCTATTCCTCTCAGCACCAAGTGCCATATCCAGTCTTTTTTAAACACATCCAGAGATGGTGATTCTACCACCTCCCTGGGAAGAACATTCCAGTACTTTATTACTCTTTCCATGAAAAACTTTTTCCTAATATCCAACCTATCCCTTCCCTGATGTAGCTTGAGACTGTGCCCTCTGGTTCTGTCAGTGCTGCCTGGAGAAAGAGACCAACCCCAGCTGTCACAGACATCTTTTATGAAAAATCCTTTCCTTAGGATTTTTCCTCCTGAGAAGCTGAGAGGCCTCAGGAACAAATTGTAAACATTGATTATCTGCTGCTGTGGAATGCAACAGGTGCATCTGTGATTGGCCCACGTTGGATGTTTGTAATTAATGGCCAATCACAGCCCAGCTGGCTCGGACAGCGAGTCCAAGCCACAAACCTTTGTTATCATTCCTTCCTATTCTATTCTTAGCTAGGCTTCTGAGGAAATCCTTTCTTCTATTCTTTTAGTATAGTTTTAATGTAATATATATCATAATATAATAAATCAAACCTTCTGAAACATGGAGTCAGATCCTCATCTCTTCCTTCATCCTAAGACCCCTGTGAACACCGTCACAGCCACCTGGCTACAGCCTCCATTCAGGATGGTGCACAGAGAAATAAGGTCACCTTCTGAGCCTCCTCTTCTCCTGGTTAAACAACCCCAGCTCCTTCAAACATTCCTCAAAACCCAGAGGTGATGCTCTCCTCTGCTCCCACAGGCCATAGCCCAAGCCCTGGAGCAGAGGCCTCTCTCATGGCAGGCCTTGCTTGGAGCAGAGGCCTGCCATGAGAGACTGCCCAAGGGATGTCCATCCTCATTCCCAGCCTCACCTGCCTGGGCTCTCTGGCAGATTTTCCTTCCCAGGAGGCATGGCAGCTACAGAGAGCAGCTGCAGGCAGCACAGCTCTGCCAGAGCTCCTTCCCCAGCACGGAGGACACGCTTTGCTCCCAGCCAGCGGGAAGGCACAGGCACCCAGCAGTGGGAGAGGCACTCAGCCAGCCACTAATGCTTCCCACTGTCTTGGAGCAAAGGGATGGATTAGCTTTTATTAGCTCTCATGAAGAGCACATCACTCCTGCCCTTTCCTCCTCTCACCAGGCTCACACACAGCCTCAGCTGTGCTGCAAGTGAAGCAGAACCAACTCACCTACGTGCTGGTGGCCCCAAACTCCTCTTGGGTCTCATATAAATCTTACAGATCTTAAATCTTAGGCAAGCTGGGAGTTAGGATGGAGCAATCCTCCAAAGGGTGCTGCCCTGAAGTACTTTAAAAAAGATGGATGCTTGGCTTTTACATCTGGATCTCCCAGTTGGCACCTTGGCTTTTACATCTAGATCTCCCCGTTGGCACCACGCAGGGCCTGAAGGAGGGCACGGTGTCCATGCCAGCCAAACCAAAGCCAAGGCACAGTCCCCAGAGCAGAGATTCAAACCTGGGGCTGTTGTTTGAGAGCTGCTCCGTGGTTTTCCCTCTGAGCCCTCCTGCCCCATGCAGAACCCCTGCCCGCAGCACCCAACCAGCAGCAGGGCTGAGGGATGCTGCTGCTCCAGAGCAGTCTCTCTAAAGCCGCTCTGGGGCTTGTTAGCAGGGTGATAAAGGGGATGAATGGCCTCGGAGAAACGCTCTGTCTCCTGCTGCGGCATTCATTATCCTTTAGCCAGGCAATTCCTCACAGCAGCCAGGAGCTCGGGGCTGGCTCGTTCATCCTCTGCGGGGGCTGCTTCCCATCGGGGCCCTGCTGCTCGCCCCAGGCAGCACAACGTGCTCGGTGCTCATCACCTTCCTCCCACACCGCCCGATTGCTCTCCCGAGCCCCAGCCCCGTGAGCCGAGGCACCACAGCTGCCCCCGTGCCCGGATCTGCGCATTTCCAGCCCCGTTTCCCGAGGAATGCAGGGCATATGCGATCCTGCTGCATCCATCTGTCCTCTGCCCACTCCCCAGCAACTCCTGACACTGCAAACAGATTTCGAGCTGATGTGACAGAGCAACGGAGGTCTTGGAGACAGTCAGAGTCTATAAATTTCGTGGGAACAGACTACCAAACAGAGGAGAGACATTATTAGCACCCTCCAAACTGAAGTGTATCATCCCTTATTAGACATCAGACAATTTGTGTGGGAGAGATGCCGTAAATATCCCAGGGAAGGGAGATGCTCCATTCAGCACAAATAACTTACTGGACAGCAGAGACTCCAATCCCAAAGGGTACATCCAGAGGAGATGAGCTTTTATGGATCCCACTACACATTGTACCAACAGCAGAAGGTTCCAGGCCTGTTTGGCTGACAGGAGATCCAACCAGCTAAGATGGCATGTGAGCCTTTGGAAAGCCCATGGAAATGCAATGTGTGCCCTTCCCTTCTCCTTCCAGAGACCAAGCTGAATCCTTCTGCATTTCCAGCCTTAATTACCATTCTTAATTACCCTCCCAGACCCATGGATGAGTTCAGCTGCTGCCTAAAAGGAAGTGTCATGCCCAGCTCCAAGGGGGAGAACTGATGGGCTGAGCAGCTCCCTCACCCCCACAGCTCTCCCATTGCCTCTCCACTGCATGGACAGAGATTTCACCTTCCAGAAGGGTGTTTCACCCTCAGACTGCTGCCAGGAGATGCCAGGAAGGCAGCCCAGAGTCGGAGCAGTACCTGCTGAGCTCTCAGCAGGATCACTTACTCATCAAGCTGTTGACTGATGGGTGGCACTTGAGAGGGAGCCCGTTCCTCCACACTCAGGTAAATCCTTGCTGCCCACCAGCCCCAGCACAGGGCTGGCAGGCAGCAGCATGGATGTCCTTCTTCCAGGAGCAAAGAGTGAGCTTCAGAAACCTTTGTTCTTCCTTTTGAAGGGGATACAGCAGCCTCCTGGCTCTCCCTCAGAGTTAATTAATGTTCTCACATCCCCAGTGTGACACAGCCCTTCTCAGGCTGAGCCCAGCATTTCAGAGCTGTCTGATGCCCCTGTTACAAAGCCAAACCCTGTGTGCAGTTAGGGGATAGAGCAGGGTGATCCCTGTGCTCATTTAGGATCTGCACTGGTAACCCAGTCCTTACCTGTTCTGAGTGTCATTTCCAGCCTCAGGCATTCCAGAGCCCTGGCAGAAACTGAGAAGTGAGAAATAACCTTTTTCCCTCCAGCTCATTCGTGACACTCTCCCAGCTGGCCAGACACATTTTGGGACTTCTCTGATTCACCTGGTAAAGGTCAAATCCCAGGAGGCACCTTCAGCTTGGTGGATCACGTATCACTTGTACCTGTGGGGCTTCAGCTCCACAAAAACACAATTTAAACATGTGCTACAGCACATCCTTTCCTCAAAAAAAAAAAAAAAAAGGAGATTTACACTCCAGGCATGGTGACTCCCTGTTCTGCCCAACAAAAGGAGGGAGGGGGACTGAATTCAAGCTTGTGCTCATTAAAATAGAAGGGGAAAAAAAAAGAAAACCCAGAAATCCAGTCACTCTATCCTAATTGTTCTGATCCAGCCTTTCAGAGTGTGGCACTGAGCTGAAGGGCCGCACCTGAAAGTGTGCCAAGAGCGGCATGAAATGTTAATGTTGCAATTAAAACAATATGAATATTGCAGCACTGCTCTGCTGCTTCCCATCCACTGAACAATTCTCATTCAATAGAAGTCAAGTTACATTTCAGGAAATAATGAGGTCTGCTAATTAAGTCTGGCCTAGGAAGACAGCAGTCTTAAAAAGAGAAAAAAAAAATTCAGATCTCCCCAAAATGTGTACATTTGCTGCTTATTACCCGCAAAGGGGAGTCATTACCGCTGCTCAGTGCCAGGATCACAGGTCAGCCCCACTGCCTTATTGCACACACCTAGAGGAAATTCTCTTTGTAATGATAAAATGCATAAGTCATGACCTGCCTTGTCCCCAGGCAGAGCAGGGAGTGCCAGGCTGGCACGTCCCACACTCTGAATGCAGAGAGCAGGGCCCTGACAGGGAATGCCAGTCCCAGGATGGGCTCTGAGGGGCTGAAGGCAGCAAATCACATTCAGCTGACACAGGACAGAGCCCAGATTAGGCACAGGGAAGGGAATTCTCCTCCACAGCCATTCACACAACTGAGTGACAGTGACACTGGCTTGAGCTGGTGGGAGCCACAGGGAAAGTGACCACTGGGACAGTCCTGGAAGGACAAAGACCTGTCAGGATCATCTTGTGTTTTAACTGTAAAAAGAGGCAACAGAGGATCCCCCTGTGCTGCAATAAGGATAGAGAACAGCCTAGAGACAGGAAACATTGGGTTCCAGGGGTCCCAAAGGAAATGGATATCAACACACTGCTCCTATGGCTTCCCCATCCTCTTGATTTTCATAATATTCCCAAATTTGTTTATCTGTGGCAGGTGTTGAGGCTGCCATCACATCTCCTGTGTTCCTCTGTCTTTCATAATATTCCCAAATTTCTTTATCTGTGACAGGTGCTGCCATTACATCTCCTGTATCCCTCCCAGCCAGATAACTGCAAGGAGAGGTTGGGCAGGGAGGGTCCCTCAGCATGAGTAGGGAAGACACTATCATCATTCCATGGGAAGAGCAGAAGACTGGGAACAGGTCCACCACATCACCCTGCTGGTTTGATGACATGGTTTTTTTTATGACATTGTGTTTTTCTCAGAGTTTCAGGGACACACAAGAACCACTCATCCTCCAGGCCTGAACTCCGCCCTCAGCCCCAGCCTGACCAACCCACATGGAGCTGTCCAGGGTACACAGAGGAGCTTGCTGTGCAAACAGGAGGCTACAGCAGAGCAAACCTCTCCAACCCTTCCCCTAACCTCCTGCTCCAAGCTCCGAAGGAAAACTAGTCCAATGGCAGGGTGAGGGAGGCCAGTGGAGTCCTGGTTCAGTCCTTGGCCTCTGCTGATGCTCCAAACTTCAGCCTGTCTTTAATACAGAACACCTTCCTGGTAAGATGCAGACAGAGACTGAGCCACGCTATTCAACATTGGCAACACAATGATCCAAATCATGGGGAGCTCAAAGCATCAGGAAGGAAACACTTCATTTGAAAGAGGAGAAAAGTCCAGATGAAAAGATCAGAAAGGACTTTCTGGGTCCTGGACTGTCCTAAGGGACTTGGGTACCATTTCTATATCCAGCTGAGGGAAATAAACCTATTTGGTCACCAAGGCACAGCCAGAGGGATTTCCCCACCTCATTGCCAGCAGCAGCAGCTCAGTTTGGAGGATGAGTAGGTGGTCTGCTCCCACCAGACCACTTCTCACTCTTATTTCCAGACGAGCCAGCATTTGCTGCTACCAAGTGTCTGTTCTGCAATAAAGAGCAATAAACATGTCAGAGTAATTAATGTCTTAACAACTTATTACAATCCTCAGATAATTAATCACAAAAGCTAAACATGCTGTCTCACCCTCCTAATGTGTTAATGCTCTAATTATTATGCCTCAATTAAGGGAAAGTCAGCGCTCCTTGCTTGGGAGTGCATGTTTAATAAGGGAGCCTGAACACAGGCGAGGCAGAGCAGGGAGCCAGGGGGTGAGGGGGGTGAAGGAAGAGGACACCATTTCTAATGAGGTTTCATGGCTGGCTCGAGGCACAGTATTGACAGCTCCTCTCTGGGATCTCACACGCCACTGCACGTGGAACTGGGGGCCATCTGTGGTGGTTCCATGCTCCACTTCCCACCGGGATATTTATAGGAGCAGCAGCATGGGAGGGGGCACAGGGCACTGGGGATGAGCAGTCACACCATGGTCTGGCCAGCAACAGGCAGCAGAGGTGGCAGCTCTCTCTGCAGTCATTCAAGGAATGGTGGTCTCCTCTATCCTGCCCATTTCTTGCTCTGTTTCCAGGCAGACTGGCACTTGTCTGTAGCCATGATATTTTCTGCAAAACCCTTTCCTTGGGATTTTCCCTCCTGAGAAGCTGAGAGGCCTCAGGAACAAACTGTAAACATTGATTATCTGCTGCTGTGGAATGCAACAGGTGCATCTGTGATTGGTCTCATGTGGTTGTTTCTAATTAATGGCCAATCACAGTCAGCTGGCTCAGACTCCCTGTCCGAGCCACAAACCTTTGTTATCATTCTTTGCTATTCTATTCCTAGCTAGCCTTCTGATGAAATCCTTCCTTCTAGTCTTTTAATATAGTTTTAATATAATATATATCATAAAATAATACATCAAACCTTCTGAAAGAGGGAGTCAGATCCTCACCTCTTCCCTCATCCTTGGACCCCTGCAAACACTGTCACACTTGTCACCACTCCTGAGCCCTGCCAAGGCTCCCCACTGCCCAAGCATCTCACCCAGTCCTGTTTCCATGGTACTCCTTGTTTCCTATCAAGCTAACTCTGGGACATCCATGGATATGTTAAGAACAGCCCCCAAAAACGAGGATTACTCTTGGCATGTGACATATCAGCTTGTCAGAACCCAGGACATTGCTCTGGCTGCCCTGGGTGATTCCAGACCCTGGCAAGGGTCTCAGAGACCTTGGCATGGAGTCAAAAATACCTGTGCCTTTGATTTTAGCTCATGGAAACAATTACCAACTTTGTGTGAAGATTTACAAGCCACAAGAGTTTGAGTACAATAATAGGTAATTTGTCACAGGGTGAAAAAGTAGAATTTTGGGGATTTAGAATGGGGGTTCAAGAGGCAAAATGGAGGAATCTGGGCATGCCCTGTCCTCCTCCTTCTTCTGCTGTGATGGTGGCACTTATGGATTGGTTTAGGGTAGAGACAAACTGTCTAACTTAGGTGATAGGTGTTGGAAAATTATTGTAAATAAAGTACACGTAGTTCTTAGTATAAAAAGCTAACACCACCCCAAGGGTGGTCAGTGTGCCACAATTCGACCTGCTGGACAGATATTAACAGGTCAGAGAAAGAATGGAACAGATCAGAGAAAATAAACAACCTTGAAAAGCAGAACTGATGAATCTCTACTACTTCTTTGGTCACAGGGCTGAGAAAAAGACTCTCTAATACCTCAAGAGTCACTTCAACCACAGAAACCTGAGATCAGCTCATCTGATTTCAGCCACTGCCTGGAGGCTTTCCACAGGTCCCTGCTGTCTGAGGGAACAGAAAGCCATGTCTCAAAGAGCATACCATTTAAAAATGCCTGGCTTATAGATGGGGAAACTGGAGGCCACAAAGGTTTTCTGCAGGGGATTTGTGGTGGTTACCAGCCATGAATCTGCCTTCCTGCCTTGCTCTGAGCCTCACTGGATGCTGGGAACTTCAGAAAGAGGTTCTTGGCTAGGAGGAGCTAGAGCAGACCCTAAAGATGAATGCAGGGCCTGGACCCCTCAGCATGTGCTAGCAGGAGATGCCTGCTGCCCTCCAGACACAGCAGTGCACCCTTATGATACTTGTGTTTGGGAAAAACTTATGAGACAAAGTCAAGGCAAAAAATGGCATCACATCCACCCCACCCTGCAGAAGCAGTGACCCTAGAGAACAAAGGAATCATGGAACTGGCACTGGAATCATGGAGCTCTGCAATGCAGCAGGTGTGGGAAGCAGGAACTGGGGCAGCCAGGCTCCAGATCTTGGTACCATACAGAAGAATGGCTGGAGCCCAAGTCTCCCCAACAAAGCCTATAAAAACTTCTTTTTGCAATAAAAAAGAACTCCCCCGCTGAAGTGGGTCTTCACACACAAGAAAAATCTCCCTGAACTAGCCTGGTTCCTGTTCCATCCAAGCCTTTTTAAATTTCTCAGACAAATGAATCACCAGCAGCATTTCCAGCCTAGGTTTGACTGCAAAACGATTGCATTTCTCAAAGAAATAACACTCTGTGTGGGTTTGGATGGTTCCCTCTGAGGAATAAGGGAGAGGGAATAAGAAACAAAACAAAGTAAAGCAACCTGGCGGGGACATGCATTTTAAAACCCATGAACAGTTTTAGCTTTCAAATAATCCAAATAAAGAAAAAAATGGTTCACATAGTTACTTCCACAAAAATAATTCTGTCACCCCTATTCTTTGGTGATGCCTCATGAAAAACAAAAGAAAATCTCTCCACCTCTGAGACACCAACCTGACAGCAGCTTGACTGCTGAAAAGGGGCTGATGCTTCCCCACAGAGGCAGCCTGTGGATTCCCACAGGGCTCCAAAAGAGGATTTGTGTGTTGGGCCTCTCTCCATGCTGTTTTCTGTTCCAGCAAGAGGCCTGACCTGTCCAGACTCTGCTCCTTCTCTTCACAGAGGATCATTTCAGACATCCAGCTCTAGTTCCCTGCCCTGGGCTGGGGGCATCACAGCTCCTTATCTCAGCAGCTCCCCTTGGCTCTGTGAGCTGCTGCATGGACATTCCACAACCCACCCAGCCTGCAGAACCTGACCACAAAACCACTGAGCTCTGAGCAAACACAGCCTCATTAGGAAGATATACAAGGGATATGATTTTTTTTAGGAATTAAAGGATAGTTCTGCTGTTGTTTTCACTGACTTGTGGAGCAGAAAGTTTTCTATGGATGTTGGCATCTGTGCTGAAGGTGCTCAGGCTCTTGTCTTATTTTTTCCAAACATACAATCCAACTCCATCAGACACTACAAGAAAGTGGCTGACTGATTTTGTACCTCTCCCTTCTCACCACCACCAGTCACCTGAAAATATGGGGCGTTACTTCTAGTCTGGGGCTAGCAATTCTGGATTGGTTATACTAGATTTGACTTACTCCAAAGTGTGCCAAGTCAGCTGAATATCCAGTGCCAAACACTCCGGAGAAGTTGCCTGGCTCGTGTTAGCATACTGTGGGGTTGGAAAAAGCTGCTTACCTAGAAGAGAGCAGTAACACACAGCTGTGCCTCTTTACACCTTTCCTATCTGAACTTAGAATAAGTTTTTTGGAGCAAGTCACTGCCCCAACAGCCCAAGATCTGCTCCCAAACCAGTTCACACAAAACACCTGCAGCCAGAAACCATGTGCTCACATTGCCAGAGCCCTGCAGCAGGGCTTGGATGGGGAGGGCAGCCTCTGGAGAAGAGCAGATGAATAACAAGAATATATAAAATATGTAGTGGCTGTTGGAGAAACCAGCATCACTGCTTCCCAGAAAAAGACAGCCAGCCTGAGGGGATTGGAGGGCTGGACCATAAATGGTGCCAAAGGAGCCCAGATGCCCCAGCCCCAACCCTCCAGCCTCTCCAGCAAGACTTGCCTGAGCTCAGCTTACCCCCTCCCTCTGCCCCCTGCCTTTAAGACAGCGTGCAGCACGACAGCTGGGAAACCCAATCTGGTCCAAATTTTGTTACAACCCTGCTGGTTTTTATTCTTGTTTACCAGCATTAATTTTAATGGCTTTCCCTACATTAACTTTGTCCTGAACCAGTTGGAGGAAAATTCCTACTCACTTGCCTTCTGGAGAACAGACTGGGTAATTTTCCCTTGTCATTTAACAGCCTGCCTGGGCTGCTCAGGAATGACAGCCACACTGGAGGGCAATAAACTCCCCGAGGCTGGGGGTGGAGGATTTACACATCCCTGAACACAATGCCCATTCTTTGCTCACTCTGGGTCTTGGCTTGTGCTGGCCCAGCAAGTGGAAATTCCTTCCTCCTGTTCAGCATGGAAAGGAACTTTCTGAGCCTGATGGAAATTTCTTCCTCCTCCTTTTCAACATGGAAGGGAGTTACAGAGCCTGCACCAAGGATAAGTAATGCTTCCAGACAAAGTGGCAACCTCTCCAAGTCTGGGCAGCTTTGGGCTGGGTTTGCCAGCAGCCAGTTGAGTCTCATTTTCCCTTGGAATCACTAAAAATGCCTGTAAAACAGTCTGGGGAAAGATAATGGTACTAGAACATGCATGGAGAATGTTTCAGAGAAGTGGGGAGCAGGAAGATGCCTCTGCTCTGCAATGCCCAACTCAGCCCATGCTGGCAGAGCTGGGCACCATCCAACAAGCAGCTTCCCTGTGTCTCCTGCATCTCTTGTGTACAGCAGGGAGCAGAAATAAGGATGAGGCAGTGCCTGACCCCTTTCTCTGATCTCTGTTCCTTCCAGCCACCATCCTGGCTTCCTGTAGGAGACATCACAGCTCCATCCAGGCTGTCTCTGACAGAGAAAGAAAGATTGTCCTTCCCTCTGCTCACCAAGATGCTGAGTCTCAAGATCCCACTCCTCTCTCCAGCACAGAGGGGTGTGGTGGCTCAGACCATGGGAAGGGAAAGAAATACTCAGGTCTTCCTGCACCTTTCTCTTCCCATGAAAAAACAAGGTAACATCTCTACACCACAGACATGCAAGGGTCTGATTCAGGCATCTTTCCAAAATTTTCTGTCTCTGCCAGCATAAAAAAAGAATATGGCTAGAGCAAGTGAAGTTATTTGTTGCATCACATGATGCCCATACTTTAAAAGTACAGATGTTCCCTCCATGCTCCAAGGGGTGATTTGGAAGACAGAGGACTCAGAAACTCCTACTCTATCCAAGCACAAGCACCTGGGCTGCTGTAGAGGGAGGGTTGCCATGGAAAGATGAGGAAGGCAGCAGTGAGGTGGCTGGAGTATTCCCACCAATTATCATGAAGAATTTTGACTGCTCTGCTGTGTTTCCTGCAACAGCCTAGCAACCACCCCTGAAGTGTTTCTTACATGTCAGAGAAGCATTAAGCAGGGTCACACACCCAGAAAGCTGCACAAGCAGGGAGGGGTCCAGGCAAAGCCCTCTGGGCATGGACACCTCATGTCCTGCTCCAGGAAACTCCTGCACGAGGGACAGGCAACTGGATGGACATCAGAGCAGCAAGAAGGAGAAGAGCTGAAAAAGAAACCAGAAGTCCCACCTTCATGGGGCAGAACAGAGCAGCTTGTCATTGCCACTGATGTGAATTCTCTACCCAGGACCCCTGAACTGAGCAATCTCTTCTACATACAAAGGAACTTGTCCATAGGTTCACTTCAGAGGCACTGCTTCCACCAGGACTCCTCCTACTCTGACCTAATAAAACAGAAAAAAACAAGAGCTGCAAGATACCTCACATGGAGAGGCTGAGAGATTGAGAGGCTCCAGCATCCTACCCTCCTGCAGTTCCTGAGACAATGAAAAGGCAGATATTCCACATGTGTCATTCTGGCCTCTTCCACAAGAAGGGCACTTCCAACTGACAAAGAACAGCTTCTGCCCATTCATTAAGTTCTTGGCATTAACCAATTTCTCTCCAAGCAAGCCATAAAACCCAAAGCTGCATGCAAGGAGCATCCTAAAATATCCTTGTAAATCTCAGCCACCACACTCATTAATTACAACCCAGTGATAGTTCAGGCCATTAGTTCTGGCTGATAACTTCATTTATTCCCACGTTAATGCTTGATGTCAGTGGTTATCTCATTACCACTCTATTACTTACCCACTTAATCCATCACTGCAAGCCAGGCCAGACAGGAGGAGCAGAGCTTGCCTTGCATCTGTTGGGAGATGCATCAAGTGCAGAGCACCCAGGAGTCACAAACAAAGCACTTGTCATCTGCAGCTGAGCTTACAACTATTAAGAGGAGGAAATGACACAGATGAGTGTTGTCAGGAACACAGACACATTCCAACATTGAAAAATTGTGGATATGGAGGATTGGGCTACCTGCTAAATCACAGCCAAAAGCTTTGGAAAGAATGGAGGCAGTATCAGCAGTCATATAGAAAAATGACATCAGCTCTGCCCTCCTCCTCCTGGGACTGTCATTCCTCCAGACCCCAGGTTAGATTCAAACCTGTTAGGCAGTTTGAAATGGCAACTCAAAGTATGGGCACTGGGAGCTGCTACCTGCTGAATGCTCCAGAAAACACACAGGCATCACTGCAGAGACCATGAGCCCTGAGTGTCAGTGAAAATACACCTTAAACATGTACAGATAAAATAGTCCTTGGCATACCCACATGTACCCAGCTGGAGCTCCTCTTGTGTGGTGAGCGGCACTTCCAAAAATGTGCTTTACTGCATCTACTACCCCCCTGCCTGTCCAGGACTTACTCCACCTGCTGATCCCATCCCTTGGGTCTGACAAAGGTGTTGCAGCCTAGTGAGACCCTCAGTCTTTCCCTGTCACATTCCCTCCTCCTTTCCCCAAACAGTCTTGCTGGAGACAGCATTTCAATCTTCCCCTGCTTGACCCAGAAAAAGGGGAGCTGTTAGCAGGCTGTGAAACCAAGCTGTGAGCTGGGGAAAGGGTTCAGAGAGACATCTCCCTTGCAGAACACAGCTTCTCTCCAGAGCAAGCAAAGCTCTTCTGCTCCACCCCAGTGTGATGCCCATACAATAATAGGGCAGCTGGCTGGTTTTCCCTGCCCCCAAATGACATGATATAAGACTGGAATCCTCTAAAGCAGGAGAACCTGATGCCACAAAAGCAAGGTAGAAAAAGAAGACACAGCTCCAAGATCATGTCAGTAGTGAAATATCAATGATTTCCTCTGTGATCAGTAACCCCCCTCCAGCTAATGTGCCCATGCTGGCAGAAGCAGGCTCTGAATGGTGCCGTGCCAGAAGGACTGACAGGGCAAGCCTGCAAGATGCCACAATCAGATGTAATTAAAACACCTTTGCTGCCCTGCTTTCCATTCTCTCAGCAATAAAATCCATTACAGAATTCAGTTAGAAAATGATTTAAAATGTCCCTGAAGCCAAGTTGTTGACACCAGCGTAGACAGATGGATTTTGATACACCCTTGATTAAACAGCTCTCTGCAAAAGGCAAAGAGGGCAGGAAGGGAGCTGGGCGATGAGCTGGAGGGCCATCCTAGAAACAGGGGCTATTCCCCAGGGAAAGCAAGTGCTGCTGGAGGAGAAAGATGCCCCATCAACCAGCCAGAGGCTAAAACAGCCTCATCCCCCTGGGAATCAGGCTGCAATCCTCTGCTCCAGTACCAGGCTCCTGTCCCTGTGCTTCCTGCTCACAGTCAGGCTGGCAACACCACACACATCACTTTTTCTAGCCTCTGATTAAAGGATGCAGGGAAAACAAACAACAGAAAGCCTCACACAGTGCTCAGCCCCTAGCAGGGCCAGCAATGCTTCCATTTCCCATGGAGTTACACATCCCAGTGGGATTCTGCAGGATGCAGGAGGGGACTGTCTCCAAGAACAGTTTTCCCCAGAGGCATTCATGACATCTCTGTTCCTCATTCTCTCACACACAGATGCTCTTGCACTGATAAGGATTGAAGTCCTTTGGCACAGAGGGGCAAAGATAAAGTCTTCTCCCTGGCCATCTATTTATATCAAGCTGGTAGGAGCTCGTTATCTTGAAGGTCTCTGACATACAGAGCTGCAATCAGCCATCAGGGTGGAAAGTGATTAGGGGTGGGCAAAAAGGAGCCAAAGCCACATTAACCCTCTTTTCTCAGGGAAAAAAGGGCAAGAAGGAGGGGTGCTGTAACCGAGTGTGGGCAGCTGCCCTGTCCAGCTCTTGGAGAGAAGAAATCCAGGTGGGACAGATGGTTTAAGCACAGCTCAGAGAACAACCTGAAGAGCCAGACCTGAGGAAAAACACCTCTTGAGCAAGCACAGAGGCTCTGCAGGCCAGGAATGCTGCAGGCACAGGTGTGGGTTGTGGAGCTACACAAACCACTGACCACTGCTTACCAAATGCTCTGATGCTGTGTGACCTGGCACCAGAGGTTTGCAGACATGTCCCATGAAAAAAGGGGCTTTCCCATCCCATTCCTCAGGCTTTGTGTGCAAAGATGGTTGACCAAAGGCTCCAGATCAGGAAGGAATTATAAATCAGAAAGTATAAGACACTCAGTACCACCAGCTCCTGCAGTAATAAAGCCCCTGCTCATGCACAACATTAATATCTCATTACTAATGTACATCTGATGGTTCAAATTTCCCCTGCTCCCTCCCATGGCCTGAAAGAAACTGAAGCAAGCAGCAAGAACCTTCTTATTAAATAATAAGCATCTACCTTATTATTTCTCTGGAACTTGCCTGTGAGTGCAAACCTGACACTTGGGAGCCCTCGGCTGCTTCATTTCATAGGCAGTTTGAGACTGAGGTGGCTTCTGGGGCCAGCCCTGTGTTCATAAGCACAGTACCACTGATCCTCAGACCTGCAAACAGCTGAGGGGCTGCTGGGATCCTTTCTGAGTCATCAGAAATTCAGCCTCAAGTTAACCAAGGCACAGCCCAGGCACTGCTGCAGCTCCACCTTCCCTGCAGCCACTCGGTCTGGGTAAGGATAATCTTGTTTCCAGCAAGAAGCTAGGGTTTGAAAAACATGCTCACCCGGTGCATTTCAATTATCCACGTTTTTAAACACTGTTTCACACCCCGTGAGAGTACAATCACACCTCAGACAGGGCTGCCTCTTCACAGGGTATCACAGCCACTCTGCAGACCCTGTTTTTTGCACCGGAGAAAGGTTGGGGGGGAAGAACCTTTATCCTAAGGATGCTTTAAGCAAAGTCTCACATCTTTTTAAAACACAGTGAGAAGGCCACATTTACTGCTTAGCAACTTTTCTCTCCCAAAAGTCACGGCCCAAAACTTACCATGGCTGTGTAACACAGAGCTGAGGGAGGGGCTGGTCCTTGCCCTGGTCTCTGACAGCTGAGCCTTTTATTCCTCCTGCAAACAAACCACATCAGTTGAGCACCACCAGGGAAGGAGCAGGACCAGAGCAAATTCCCAGAAAAAGCCTTGGCAGTGCTCCTCCTGCTCTGTGAGATGGAGTAATGGAGCACGACACATGGAGCAACAGAAGCTGAACAATGCACGTGTTCCTGCAAGGAGAATGAGCAATATTAGAGGGGAGGGGGGAGGGGAAGGCACTTGCTAACAAATATTTATTAAAACACAATCTTATCCTCATCCGACCCTCATTCTGGTTAAAGAAAAAGGGACAGGCTGCCATCACTGCTGGGGCACCCAGGCAATCCAGACAACTGGCCACCCATGTATACAATTGCTCAGGAGGTCCCACAGCCACCTTGTCACCTTCCCTCCAGCAGCCTGGGATGTGTCAGTTTAAGTCATCTCCCCCAGCCATGGCAGGGAGAGTGGAAAAAGATGATCTTTGAGGTCCCTTCCAACCCAAACCATTTGAGGATTCCATGGCTGTTTTAAGAGCCCCACTCTCCAGGCTCCCAGAGTCCTGACCAGCCAGCTCTCTGTGCAGCCTGCTCACTGTGCCCTGTTGTCATCTTATCTTTATTTTCTTATATTCTATCCCCCTACATGGCCTGTCAGAAGGACACTCAAGTCCTGCACCCCCACAGATCTCCTTCCACCCACATGCTTTCTACAGAGATCACCAAGGGATGTGCTTCCTTCCCATTCCAGCTAGCCAGCATGCTCCATAGAGGAGGGGAAAAACTGCTGACCTCAGTGGGATTTGGGGGCTTCCAAACCCAACAAGTTTAGGCCCCAAGTGTGCCTGACCTGCTAATAGCTACAGCACTTCACAGGAGCACAGGGAATCATGGTTTGGGTTGGAAGGGACCTTAAAAATCATCCAGTTTGAAGCCCATGCTGTGGGCAGGGATACTTTCTATTAGCCCAGGGTTTAGAGACCATAAGAATAAGAAATCTTGGGAAATCTAGACACGTGCCAAATGGTTGGACAGGCTCCTGAAATGGCTCAGCAAGCAATGAGCTTGGTGCAATGTCCTCATCAGTCACTGGCTATCAAGCCTAATCCCATGGCATAATAACATTCCTTGGGTATGCTTTACATTTAAAAAGTAATGAAGAACCAGGGTGGAAAAAATGCTGTGATGGAAGGGAAGAGTTGAAATTCAACCCCTGTAAGAAGCCCTAAAGACAAAAGCACATTTCACATTCTGCAATCTGTAAGAGAGTTGATTTTCTGTTCCTCAGCTTCAATCACCTCTTTGCTAGTGAGATTTGGCACTAGCCCAGGTCTCCTGAGGAAGCAGAGGCAAGGATTTTCCGAAGGATTTGTCACCCACATCTCCTCCCACAGCGCTTCCTTGGGGTTTTTTTAATGAGCAAGGCCCTCTTTTGAAAAAAAAAACTGCCTTTAAAAGATGAGGCCATGCCCATGAGAAACCCCAGGGCAATATTTCTAGCTCAACCCCACCTCCAAGCCTCCTGCTTGCCTGCAAGCCCTGCTGCCCTCCACCTGCTTAAGGAGGATGTTTTCATTATTGTTCAATTTGCAGTGAGTTTAGCTTAACGTCCTTCATTGGATTATTTTTATATTTAATGTCCTCTCCTCTCCTCCTCTTCTTTTTATAGACTGGTAATCCAAGTCCCTTGGCAAGGCTGAGTAATCTTGATCAGATTTTAATCAAAGTAAGCCAGATCCTCAGCTGCCAGTATTGATGCATCTGCCTTTAAATATTTGAACGATGCTGATTTACCCCAGCGAGGCGCAGGCTCCATCCGTTCAGGAAATTTAAATTCCTTCCCAGGCATCAAGCTAAAACAACAAGACAGAACAAGCAACCTGCTGCGAAGGGGTTTTAGTTTATAAAACCAATACCCAGGATTTCAGAACTAAATGAAAATCTGAGATAATCCCTCCCCAAATCCAGCCTGGGAAAAGCACTCCGGACAGATAAGTATCAAGTAACTTCTTAAAACACACTTTTTCCTTTTATAAAAGCTTTCATCAAGTCAGAGCCAAAGGGAAATTACCCACAAGGCCTCATTCCTTGACATGACCCACAGAATTCATGTTTTCCACTCTTAGAAAATGCTTTTTTACCCAGGCAGGCTTTCTCCAGGATGGGCCTGCTTCTGCTTTGTTCAGCAATGACCCTTGCACAGCTGCCAAACCCCAAGCATCCAAAATCAGTATATTAGTCGGAAAATAATGAGATTTCTGGAATACAAAATGTTGGCTCCATTTTCCTCACCTTTAAAGATGACATCTGCCAGCTTCCCTCCACAGATTAGAAAGCAAAACAAAAAGCACTTAGATGAAAAAGAGCCTCATCTAATCGCCTGGCTCCAGGAGATGAGTTTGACATAGAGACAGGGGCTGTCCCACAGAACTTGTGGTGCCAGAAATAGATGATTGCCTCAAATACACTGCTGAAGGCAAGACAAGCCAGTTATCCTGATTTCCTTACCCAGTTGGAGGTGAGCTCCTCAGAAACAAGAGGGATTTCTCAGGTTCTCTGAGACAAGTGTTACTCAAGCACCACCTGAGGAGTTGTAACTCCAGACCCTCAGAATACATCTGCATTTCCTGCTGCTGGAATGCTGTAAGGTCTCCAGGGTGTGTCAGATCCATGCCCAGTCCTGAACAGGAGGAGAACAACTCAAGGATCTCAGTCCTTCCTTCCCTCAGGAGGTTCAGGGCTGCTTTTCCAGCTGTCGGCTTCCCTTCCTTCCACCTCCAGCCAGGCTGGCCTACAAGCAACCATAACAAATTCTCTCTTGTCCATGACTCTCATTTGCCATCCTGCTTCACAAGTAATGCCTCAGCTTTGTCCTCCACACCCCAAAGTCAAGAAGGAGGAACAAGACCAATGAGGAGCAGCTGAGGGAGCTGGGGCTCTTTAACCTGGAGAAAAAGAGTCCCTGGGGGGATCTGCTCACTCTCCACAATTCCCCAACTGGAAGCTGTAGCCAGGTAGGGGTCAAGCTCTGCCCCCAGGGAATAAGGATGGGACAAGAGGAAGTGGCCTCAAGCTGTGCCAAGGGAGGTGTAGATTGGATATTTGGAGGAATTTCTTAACTGAAAGGGTGGTCAAGCACCAGAACAGGCAAACCAAGAAAGTGGTGGAATCACCATCCTTAGATATGTTCAAAAAACCTGTGGATGTGGCACCTGGGGACATAGTTTAGTCCACAAAACACTTGGGGGCTTTTTACTGCTGGGCTAACAATTGGAATTGATGATCTAAGAGGTATTTTCCAACATAACAAATTCTATCAGTTTATAATCACCCTCGTGCAAGAGCCCAGCTGCTGAACTGCACTTGGATCCATACCATGTCCTCCATGCAAGTCCAGGAAAACCAGTGACCATTCTGCCGAACAAATACTGCAGGATTAGGTGCTGCCTTGAGAGAGACAAAACCATGGGACAGAGCCCTTAAGATGTTATTACTCAGTAAGGGGACCAAAAATGAGCTGGGCCTTAAAATCTGTAAATCCTGCTGATGGTTGTAGGGGTAAATTACAGAAAAGCAGAGCTAGGGATGGAGAAAAACCAAGGGCTTTGTTTCTTTCCCCATGGCTGTTCCACAGTTCTGTGGGGAGAAGAGCGCTCCAGTGGACACAACCCCACCAATTTCACCATTAACAGGCACATTAAACCAGGCTGTGAATAGTCTCATGAAGGAAAGTAGAAGGGTTAACAAGCTCCAGCTCCTGCAAGCAGCAGGCATCTTTTGTCCTTTCCCATTAGCTCACCCGAGCATCCCTGATCTGAGACACAGGCTCCTACAGCAGATGGCCTTATTAGTGTCCCTGTGAGGTGACAAGGAGACCACCACAGGTGGCCCAGACAGCAACCAAAGCACTTCACCCCACTTGCCCCAAAATAGGTTCAAGATCATGCCAAGGGCAGCCAGGATCAGAGCACAGAAAAGATGTCAAGTGCAAGTGGTCCAAGTTAGCCTCTTGTGTTTCTGCGCTGTTCCAGGCCCAGCTGGAATTTGTTGTCCAGTTTGGGATGCTGATCTTCCAGACGGTGTGAGCAACTGGAGACAGTCCAAGGGAAACAGACAGCAGTGACTGGAAATCTATAGGAGACAGTTGGCAAGGAGGGGTGGAAAGCACTGGTGATGCTCAGTCTAGAGAGGATGGAGACATGGTTACAGTCTTCAGACAACCAAAAAGAGAAGGGAGGGGAAAAAAACCAACATCCACCTTTCCCCATCTATGGAAAGGACAAGTCCTGAGCTTGATTTAAAACAAGGAACCTTTCAGTCAGATATTAAGGAAAATTTTCCAAGTGCACTGACAGCAAAAGCACTAGACAGTTGTCAGAACTCCATTGCTTTCCTCCAACATCTACTGTTAAATTAAACCCTTTGGGCTACCCTGCAGAAGACCCCATAACTCAGCCACGAGGCAGTCAGGAGAGTTACGAGCTCATTCTGCACTGTGACGTGGGGAATGGATAGTCCAACACCAGTGAAAAAGAAATTAATTTCCAGCCCATCATAAAAAACACCAGAAAAAAAACAAAAAGCCACAGAGCAGCTGCTGCTTAGAAGGACCTTTAAAAACCCTTCCAGTGTGAAAAGGCCAGGGAGGGAGGGAGAGGGTGCAGCAGCTTCCAGGGCTGGCAGGAGCTGGTGAATGCAGAGGAAAAATCCACAGCAAAGCTGGGCCTGTTAAGTGTGGTGGGAAACAGAAGAGAAGAGCAGAGAACAATGCCTACCTGCTCTCTGTGAGGTGACACACCCACCTCACACTGCCCCACTGTGCCATTGGCAAGAGGGACACAGGACCCTCACAGGACCTTCCAGAGGCTTGGGATGCTCTCTCCTCCTGTACACACAAGCCTCACTGAGCTGGTGGCTCCATCCCTAATGTGTCTCCAGGGCAGGCCATTTCCATGCTGGAGCTCAGGACTGAGCCCCCAGGCTGGCTCTAGCACTTGATGGGTGCCAAGGTAAGGCAGGAGCACATGGCTGAGTGTTCTCAGCAGCCAGAGGAGGAAGAGTTTTGGGATGTCCTTGTTTTTGTCCAACTAAATAAAACAATGCATACATTTTTACATATCCAACCAAATAGATCTCAAGTACAGAAGCCTGAGGCCAAGCTGGGTACCCTCAAATTCTTCTGAGCTTTACTTGGAACACGGGAAGGAGTCCAGGATTTGCACCACACTCTTTGGATTTGGGTCCTATCTGCCTGATGACCTGTTGTGAGTCAAAAATACAGTAATTTTTCTGTCTGCCTCTTCATGGGTCTGCCCTATTCCCAGCCAGACACACTGGCTGGAGCCAATTCCTGCATCATATCTTCAAATTCATCCAAGCTTCAAATTCATCCGAAACTTCTTGTGCTGTGTGGCCCAAATCTCCCTGAAATTCAGCTCTTCATGTATTTTTGGTTGGATGTGGAATCCAGTAAGCTGAGAGAGGCTTGGAGAAACCAAACTCTGGCTAATTGCTTTAGTACTCATCAAACACAGCATGATGCAGATCCATGATAAAGCATGGATCTCCTGGAGAGGTCTCCAGTGATGCAGATGTTTTGCAGGAGGTTTCACTCCAGATTGAACCATTCCAGAATGACAGACATGAATTTCAACCCCATAAAAATTCCTCCTGAGTTTCTCCTCCCACAATGACTTTGCTTCTGTGAGGCTTGGCTCAGACCATCCCACTCACAGTATTTGCAAGACTAAATGCAGTCAAAGACAGCTCACATGAGAAGAAACTTCTGGACCTCTTCCACCACTCCTCTCCTTGTGTGGAGCACAGAGGCACCCAGAGACATGATTGCAGTGAACTATTACCCTCTGCACTCTGCATCCTGCTTTGTTTATAGAGCCTTTGGGGAGATTTGTGGGCCTGGCGATGAATTATAAGGGAGGAAGACAAACATATTTTACTGTTCTGGGCAAGGAGTGCTGGAATCCTGCGGACATCTGGAGGAATTATTTGCAGAAAATTAACACTGTTTGTCATTTGCATGATGAACTTCTGGATCTCAGATGAATGATGGGAAGGAACCGGTGGGAGATGCTCATTATCCCTGATGGAGTGAGGCCCCTTGACATGATGCTAAGGTTGCCATGATCTATGGACCTGCTGACTGACAATTCTGAGGGCTCTGGAATTCAGTTCACAATATAACCGGGGGCGTAAGCAACCTGCCACAATTAAATTAATTATTAAACGCCGAGGCGTTAATAATTGTTGCTTTCTGATTGCTGGAGTTTGGGATGTGCTCTCTGGCTGTCTCACAGGGCACACACCTTAACTCCTTACTGCCTAATTCCAGAGGGCATGGAAAACTAACACATCTGCAGGTATCCAGAGAGATTAAAACTTCCGGGATTTCTTGCTTCTCTCTTGGTGTGCCTTTGGGGATCGTGCTCTCAGCAGCTCCCTGACAGATTCCCCACCTCTGCCTCAGCAGCAGCTACAGATTCCAGGTGGGGGCAGATGATGTGCCCTGCACTCAAATTCATAGCATGGCAGAGAAGACCTCAAAGTTTTTCTAATACTCCAGTGCAGCACACTCATCCTTCTGTATATTAATGCTTGCTGCTTGAGAACTAGCTTAATTTTCCGTGCAGCTCCTGCATGCCAGGGAGGAGCTCTTGGAGAGCTGGGAGCACTGCTTGCTTGCAGGGACCCAGAAGAACCAAGCCTGAGAAATGTTATCTCACCTAGGACATGGCTCTTGGTCTCTCAGCAACTCAGCTTCTGCCTTTGAAAACATTGAATATTCTATGATCCATTCCTGAGCTGTTGCTTGTAAGACTTCTGAGTGTTTCCCAAAGTAGGGGGTGAGTCCCCCTCTGCTTCCCGAGGAAAGAGGCAGAGCTGGGGTGCATAAGGGATGGGAGGTCTCTCCAGGGGAGCAGAGGGGATGCATCAGCTGTGGCAGCCTTATTAAAGGAGAGGCAAGGAAGGCAGAGGGCACCTGGGCTCAGATTAAGTTCACTGTCTCAAGTGCTTTTGTAAGCTCCTCTAAATTCACTTCCCAGTGCTTTCACCCCTGTCCCTGAGCAGAGACAGCAGCATGCCCCTTCCCCATAGGGTGCTGGGAAGATGAATTCATGAACATTTTTGAGGCAAGGAAGCAGAAGAATGTCCAGTTGATGGAAGACATAACAAAAACCCCAAATGTTTTGGGCACCAGGACCACCCCTCAATTGCCACAAGATGAGGAAAGCAAGGGAAGTCCTCTGCTGCTGCTGCAGCCTCCCTGGGAGCACAAGGGGCAGGGACCTGAGGAGGGACAGCTACACTGACAGTATTCTCTGGGCAAAGGTACTGCCAAAACATGCTGACACCTTTTCTTCCATCAAAGGAGCACCAGGCTGATTAACAGGGGCAGAGAAATCCAGCCCCATCCTTTCTGGAACACCTCGAGGCCACGATGTGCTGAGCAAGGGGATGGGACAATGCAGTTTGACCCACCTGAGAGACAGGGAATGAGAGCAATCCACGGATTTGGGGCAGGGATGGCAGAGCCAGCCCAATACCCCCCATTTCTCTGGGAACAGCTGCAGCTCAGAGCATGGCTCGGCTCCAAGCTCTCCTTACTGGGACTGGAGCTGAGACAGGGAAGAAAAATGAGCATCTGAAAGTCCATATGAATAAGCTAATGCCGCAGGGCTGTCACTCATGTGCTAATACCCTTAGCTAAAGAAACATATTGATCCTGATTGCCTGGAATTGCACTTGAAAAGGGCTGGGTGACATTTCCAAGGAGACACGAGCTACTTTCAAGTCAATTAGCGGCATTGGAGGATTCATGCTGAGGGGACGCACTCACCTCCGAGGAATGCCAGGAGAGAATGAGAATTGAATTAAGCCTTTTCATACACCGAGAAACAAATCCTTTAATGGCCTGTAACAGCTGACAGGACACCCAGGGTCGCCAAAAGCATGCTGGCAGCAGCTAGGTGAGGAAGTTTCCCCATGATGAAGCTGAGGACTGCAGAGCAGCTGAATCATTGCGACAGGCCCAGGAGGGCATGCAGAGCTCCACAGGGTAATCTTCTAAACAAGGGAACAGAGGGAAGCAAAGTTTAAGTTCCATGTCTACAATGCATGTGAAGCTCTTCATTGCTCTCCAGGTACCTGATCTCCCTTGGGGCTCAATGGGAATGTCACAGCCAGCACATCTTACATACCACTGAGCAGCATGACCCTTAAATGAAGCCTTAAATGGACTTAAAGAAGGCATTTAAATGAAGTCTTCAGCCCTCTGCCTTCCCAAAAATATTCCTTATTCCTATGGATCCCAAAGCCTTATCCAGAGCCTAGGACCCCAAGCAGGTTTGAAACCACCACAGCAAATCAAAAGGCAGAGAAATTAGTGTAACTCTGCAATCCCTCTGTTTTTTCTATTTGCGGGTGCCCTGACCCATATTTAGTTTCCATGGTTCCTTTTATGTTCCTATAAACATGAGGCTTGTACCTGAATTCAAGGCTTTCTGGACAGCTTTACAGAGATGATTTCCTGCTCTCTCACAGCAGCTGCAGTCATTCTGTCTCACAAGGCAAGGAGCAGAACCCTTCGATCCATGTGCAGGAAGGAGTGAGAGTCCTCCAATCCACCCGCAGGGTGAAAGTGACCCCAGCAGCTACAGACTGGCTGAGGCCTCAGAACTGAACAGGTCTCTGGATATTTGAGTCTTCCTGAGTGTGGCACAGGAAAATGCAAACAGACAGAGAAGCCATCCCACATGTTTTCTCCAGCCTCAGCTCTGCAAGCTCTCAGACACGGTGGGTTTCCCTGTGATAGCATCTCTCAGCCATGAGCTCAAAGCCATCTGCAATGTACCAGTGACATTCCAACCCCAGAAATGCCACCATGTCCTTTTGAGTGTTGCCACAGCCCAGGGAAAGCTGCCCATTGCCCCACTTTCCAAAGCCAAATAGTTTAGCTAAGCCTAAAAGCCCAGTCATGTCCTCAGGCCCATCCTCAACCACACACCTACACCAGGGATGCTGCACTAGGAGCTCTAATGGGGCTAATCCTTCTATGGTGCAGCAGCACAAGTTTAATTGGGACATTTTTTAACCACCCTCACCATGATGCAGGTTTTCCTAGCCCAGCACAAACCAAGACCCTGGCTTTCCCCACTTCCCTCTGCTACACTCGTAAACTGAATAGTAGAGACAGACAGCTCCTGGCCCAAAAGAATTCAAATGTTGTTCTTATCAGCTCAGCTGAAGAGAAAAGCCTATCTTCATAAATCTACAGGCTTCAAGCAGAATAAATGAATCTCCTAATAGCCCCTGCAGACAGGAGGAAACTTGGGAAATGGATCCTCCCATGGGCTTGCCATGGAGTGTCCCCTGAGTTTTTAACCAAGCATTTTCTCATCTGAGTTTCTTGTATGGCCAGTGATTTTCCAGAGAGAAAATGAAATCAGAATTCTGACACATCTGAAGAGTCCTGCAGAGCCAGAGCCCCAGTTCTCTCGGTGACACCTCAGACCACAAATATCTATCCAAAGCACAGCCAAAAAGATTAAGAAACCTATTTTTTCTCTAGAACAACAGAGTGTCACGCTCATTTTGCAAGGACTGCTAGGAGCCTGGATCTCAATTAAATCTACCAGGGCTCAAAATAGCCTTTTGCAGCATTTGCAGCCTGTAACATAAAGCATGGGTCGCATTACTGAAAGTACCTGAGAAACACAAACGGCTGAGGCTCAGCTTCAAAGTGACCCTTGCTTCAACACCCACTTCTTTTCTTCTGTGGCTGGAATATGGTTAAAAGCAACACATAACTACCATTTAATGCTGCAGAAGTCGGTCAGACCACACTGATGCTTACAGGTAGAGAGCTGATGCACACAAATGACTTTTCCAAAGCTGTACAGTAAATCCAAAACACAACTGAGACTTAACCTCAGGTCTCCCAAACCCCTCCTCTCCCCCCCCACCAAACCATTGCACTTTGCTTTCTGCTTGCTAATAAAAGCCAGCTGAAGGGATATGGCTGCATGGACACACACTCAGCAGCCAGGGCTCTGGTGAGGAGTACAACTGAGAGAGAGAATCCATTCCCTCTGTGATATGGGAAGAAAGCAGAGGGGCACAGCAGGGTGCTCCTGACAAGATGGGAAGGAAAGCAAAGGGGAGGTTTTTTTGTCTTTACTGTGAAGAAATGTCTGCATTTCCCTTATTAACAGCAAGGCTCAGCCCTAGCTGGAGAACAGCAGGAGAGGCTGAAAAACGGGGTCTTTTCAAAGCACCATTTCTCTATAAATATCAAGCATGAGCTGCTGCCTGTGGAAGCAGCCCATTACATTTCTGGGGTGCTCTCACCCAGCCATACAGGAAGCCAAACTGATTAAATTACCTTTTGTGGGTTTCAAACAAAGCTACATCATCTCCCCAGCCACCAGCAGTCCAGAAGACCCCACTAAAGGACTAAAATATATAAGAAAGTAAAATTTGGTTGTCCCAGCATCTGGATGGTTCTCACTTCCAGGTCTGAAGGATTAGAATCTTATCTGTATGGAGATGCCACCATATGTGCCGGCCTATTTGATTATGTTTTAATAAAAAGAGAAGTAGCTCCCTCTATTGCAGAGCACCCCACCCAGGAAGGGCTGACACAATCACCCTCAGCCCCAGAAAGGAGCCTGCCACAATGCCAGCAGGGTCAGGATGCCTTAGGGTGGGAATGGGGACAGAATGGGGACACACAGAGGTACCAGAGTGTGTTTGACAGGCAGGGTGATGAGCTGCTGGTTTAAAGGGTAGGTGGAAGGGGGAATGACCAGGTGTCCAAGGAAGCTGGAGGGATGGAAAAAGGGGAAGACTTCCATCAAGTCATTAAGCTGTGTGTTCTGGCCTTAAGTGCCATTACAAATTTCTTCTGACCTTGGCAAAGATGATGCAAAATGCAACCCAGGATGAAGCTGGAGAAGGACCCAGGTAATTTTTTTTTTCACAGCCAGCTTCAATTGTCATCAAATCACAGTTCACCCCAGCAATCCCTGTTGCAGAACGCAGGGAATCCAACAAGCCCAGGAGTCCACACCCCTGCACTGGGAAAGCACTTTAAATACACACACACAGAGCCTGAGGGGAGATCTTCCCTCTACCTTCTCATATCCAGACCCGAGGGCTCAGCTGTGTCTTCTTACATAGATATTTCTTATGGAGGCAGAGGAATTAAGCTTTATTAAAATACGGGCTGTGATTCTCTCTGTCACATGCACCCACGACACGGGAGTTCAACGTGACATGTATCACCAGGAGGGCTACCAGCAAAATTGCAAGAGCTGGTAACCAGAAGAGGTTGAGGCCAGAGGCAGAGACAAGCCACAACGTGCTGAGGGGCTGGATATCTTGTATTGCTCTCACGTGTGTCCTGGGTCAGGGGGAGAGCACAGACAGCGAGGCAAGGCAGCAATGAAACAATGCTGATCATGTTTCCTCTGCCCTGTGCCATTCACACTCTAAGGCTGTTACAGCTGCAGCCACGTGCTCCCCACACAGCCACAGACAGAGAGGATTTAATTCTCTCTGAAGCTAAATCTCTAATCCAAAAACCTATGGCTAAAAAAAAAAAAAAAAACAGGGTTGGGAAAGGAAGCCATGACCAGCTTTCAGCACCCAAAAATGTCTGCACAACTGCCTGGGTGCCAATAGGACAGAGATAACGATATTGAAGTGAATGCAATCAATTGTTCTGTAAGAGCTTTCTGGGACCATTAGTTAATTAAGTTGCCAACAGATAAAGGTCTGTATAAAAAGCTCTGATCACCTTCAGCACCCAAGATTAAAGAGGACTGGTGTCCACCCCCTGCCTACCTGCAAAATCCCAAACTGTTCATTCTCTGGCTGCTCTCTTTCCCAGAGCAGCAGGAGTTAAAAAAACAAATCCACACTTCTTCTGCAAAAGCAAAGGCACTGCCAAGCACGGGAACACCAGGGAGAAGGCAAGCACACGGCTTGCAAGCTGCCCAGTTTTATTATTTCTTAAAACAAAGACATCTCTTGGTGCAAATGTTTTTCAGGAGGTGCAAGAGATGCAATAACTGCCACGAGTCCCTTTCAGACACATCCACCCTCCTTTTGGGACCATCACCTGGGAGATGATGAGCAGCTTTTCACTTTGCCCATCCCAGTGTCCCCTCTGCCTCCCCACCATGGTGAGGGAAACACGATCAGCACTGTTTTGCTTGTGCCTAATTCCACCTCCACACAGCCTCACATGATCTCTAAGTGCCTTGCAACCCAAAATATCCTAGGATTCTGTGATCCCCAGCCCGCCAAAAGCCACATCCCCGCTTTCCCTTTAAATGTTGAATTGGCCTCTTTCTTCCCCCAAGGAATGGTGAATCTACCCAATCCTTGCTGTGCTCCAGTGGCCTCAGCAGAGTTAAAATCAGGCAGGGTCTTTTGAGAAAGTGCTCCCCTTCATAAGGGGAACTGAAAAGGAAAATGGGATTTGGAAGCCCAAGAGCAGATGGGAACAAAGAGGGACTGCTCTATAAAGACCTTCAATAACAGGGTATTCTTACAAAAACCACAGAGCAGCATGAGGCTTGGCAAACAGGAAAATCAGACTCCCATTACCTTTCTAAACACCCCTGAAGATGCTCCAGGGCTAAGCATTGCTACCCTCAAACCCTGCCTTTCCAGAAATAATGGTTTCCTGGTGTACCTTTATCCTTCTGGTGACCCTCAGAGTCCTTGTCACCACATTCCCACCCTCACATTTAAATCTCACTGAGGAGCTGAAGTCAGAATTTACATGCTCATCTGCTGAGATGGGGAGTATCATTTTTTCCTGGCTCCCCATGTGAATTACAGCCCCCTCTGGGCAGTGCAGAATTGCTTTTGAAGAGGAGCTAGAAACACTTCAGCACTTTCTGAGCAGATGAAAGGGGAGCTGTCGAATGCAGTGGTTCTGGAGAAGAGAGAGATTTCTGCTTCCTGGCGGCTGTTTACAGACTGGTGCAGCCTGGCTGGGGGTCATTAACCACCCTGGTGCCCCACAAAGTCACCAGCACCACCCCACAATCCTGCTTGCCAGAGGAACAGAGCGTCACCCAAACAGCATCTGGTTAACATTCAAATCCCAGGAAATTCATACCCCCCCTGCTGCCATCCAGGCTTTCTGAGGCTCTGATTCCCAACATGCTTGAATCAGAGCTGGACTCTGTTTTTCCAGTGAGTTTGAAGGCAGCTGCTGGAAAGGCTGGAAAGACAAGCTCTGGGGGAAGACATGGACACATTGCAGCCCTTCCCTGAAACACAGCAGTGGGACGAGCTCCCAGTACATCACAAGGGCATGGATGCAGGGCAGTGCATGGCAATATGACCCCTGGCAGGGTTGGTAGCTTCCCAAAGCCAGCAATGAAACCTTAAGACAGAGCATAGCATTTCACCCTTTGTTTATCCCAATCTCCCAAGGCCTTCCAGCAACGCACAGCTCAGGAACAGCTTTCATTACTTTGTTTAAACCCTTTCCAAACCTATTTAATCTTTAGCCTCCACAGTATCCCACAGCAATGAGTTCCACAGTTTGCCTACATGGCATGGCAAGCAATTTCTCCTCCTGAAGCACCCCCAAAGTAATTTCACTGCAGATGCAGAAAGAGATGAAAAAGCAGGGGGCAGTCTGGAGGAGAAGAAATTAAACCGTCACAGCTTTAGGAAGAGCTGGCAAGGAAAGGTTAAACGAACTAGGTTCATTCAACCTAGGAAAAAAAAAGGAGAAGACTAAGGCACAGAGGCATAACAATCTTCCAGTAGCTTGCAGGTTATTAAGACAGCAGTCGATTGTTCTCTGTGTTCAGTGACAGAAGAAGAAATAATTTAACTTGGAGCAAAGAAAGCTTAAGTTTAGACATCTTAAAAAAAAAGATTTAAAAGTTTCTACCTAGAACAGACACAGGGAAGTTGCAGAATTTTTCACTGGAGACTTCTATGGAAAGGTTAAACAAACACCTGTGTGGAGGGGAAAGGTGTAATTGATCTTGCCTCGGTGGCAACACATGGAGTAGATTATCTGCAGAGGTTTGTTCCAGCCCTCTGCGATACCAACAACAAACTTTTTAACTGCTTTCTTCATGCATTTTTAATTGCATTTTAATTTTTGTCCTCATATAGCTTGAGACAAGTGTAAAAAACAAAGCCACGGCTATTATATCAGAAATTACATGCTTTCCATTCCTTCAATGTAATAAAAAGATGTAAAAGTTAGAACAGATATTTATTGAGCTATACAGTCACACCAATAAATATGTATGGGTGTCGCATCCTCTTTTACTTCGCCAAAAATAGTTCCAAATTATGCCAACCAATGAAAAACCACGTTTCATTAGGAAATGAACTTTAAAATACAAGATTAAAACGTGGTTTTAAAATCAAGATTTCCTGCTTGTTGATTTAAATCATGATTAAAATGGGTAATTCAAATCAACCACCCTGAAGAAAACAGGCTGCCTCCTCAAGTCTTTAGGGTGGAGAAGACAGTGGTGCCCCAAAGACCAGTCAGACCAGTTTCTACTGCTCTGCTCTTTCTCCAGCTCAGCATTCCTTCCATAGCCATCTTCTATGAAGAAAAACCAATTTCCACGCCCAAGCCTGACACCCCAAGTCCCTTCCGCTGCCCTTCTCTGGACCTTGAGCCTGCACAGTTCTCATGCCCAAAGAGCATCATCAAGAAATCTCAAGCTGACACAGAATCAGCCTCAAACAAACTTCTCTGCAGCAATTATAATCAGATCCTCCCTGGATGCAAATAGTGTTTCTGAGCGTGGGCTCCAATCAAAGCTTGTGAATAATTACGACAGGATTTCAAAACCTGCCCTCGAGAACAAGAGCAATGTGGAATCAACACGCCTGCTGGAGGGGATGGAGGCACACACAGAAGGTGGAACTTCCTGCCAGCAACACATGGAGAAGAGAGTCCCAAAGACCTCATTACAAATGGATTTTGGATATTTCAAGGGAGAGAAAATCAGGCTGCCACAAAAGGTGGTGGCTCCACATTCCTGCAGAACACTCTGCTCTTGAGATGGCCAGGTCTCATCTCCAAAGCCACGGCAGAGGCTTCATGCAGAAGAAGCTTTCACAGAGCTCTGAGGAGAGCTCCAGAGACCCTTTGGTTTTCAGATTACTCTGCCAAGAGCACTGCCAGAGGTGCAAGACACTGGTGATTCAGCATGCACTCATCTGTCAGAACTGGGTGAACCCCAGCTCATTTCCCTGGGCCCACGGACACAGATGGGGCTGGGGGAGGAAGGAGAATCCCTGGACAAGATACTTCCCAACTTTCTCTTTCCTCCAAATCAAAGGCTTACCTATGGTTCTGAAGATTCCCCAAATGAATCCTGCCATTTTTATTTATTTACTTATTTAACAGATATGAGGTACTGAGGAACAATAAACCAGCAAAAAAAAAGGCTGAACTTCAGTTTTTGCAAAGCCAGAATTAACTCTGCATTCAGTCCAGGTAGAGATCCAGCCTGCCTGGCCAACCTCCACAGGCCACATGGAATATCCCAGTGCCAGAATCTGCCTTTCCTTATAGGAGAAGTTAAGTATTCTGAGCATAAAAATGAAAAGTTTTCCATCAACAGTGTGTGAAATGAAGGCACCTCAGTATAAAATACATCTCTGGGATTCACAAAGATCCTAACCCAACTAGTCCATCCAGGATGGAAACGCCTTGTGGGCATTTTAATGGTCTTGGTGCTGGCAATTTCAGTGCAACAGGAATAGGAGTGGGAAAATGCATCAGCAAGGATGGAAGTGGGAAGGAGAGACCAGGACAAATCAAAAGAAATAACCAGAACCTCAAGAGGGATTGGTCATCCCACAATCAACTTGAAATTTTCTCAGTGCCTACTGAGATTTCATCAGAAACAGAACGATTCCACCAAATGATGTTTCAGCACAAATCCACCAAACTAAAAATCTAGGATTTCATCACCAGTATGAAAAATTGTAATTTTCCTTGGTTTGGCTTTTAAAAATAAAAAAATCAAAGGATTTTAATGGGTTTTTTCCTTCTTATTCCTGGCATTAAATGAAACAGAAAGAATGGCACCCATGCAGGATTCACCTGTCTTTCCCTTATCACCTCTTCTAACTTGTGAAGAATTCCTTCTTCTTTAAACAAAATAAAATGGCCTGTGAAAGAAAAGCAAACTCACGTTAAAAGCTGCATCTGCAAAAAAAGTGAAGGAAACTTTTCATCAAGGACAGAATAACAATGGAAGACAACAAAAACACTGCTAAAAATAAGTTTTAATCTCTCCATTATTAAAAGTCCTTCTCCTGTTCAGTAAAATTGAACCCTTGGCAGTTGTTTTTTTCCTGTGAATTGATTGTTGTATTGTTTTGTTTGAGCTTTTTTACCAATTTAATACATTCCATCTGCATCAAGTTGTGGGCAGCACAAAAGGGCACTGGGCAAGTCAGACTCAAGATTTTCAGCTTTGGCTCAAAAGTCAAAATCTTGTTGTTGATTGCTTGGATAGAAAAGCAGAGAGAGGCCAGAATGAGCTTTAAAAACAAACCCAACACCTTCCACAGCCCGAGAGGCATCTCTTTCCATCTGCCATCTCAAGCAATTCTCCTTGCAGCATGAGAAGCAGTCCAAGACCTGAGCATATTTTGCAGATCCTCCCGTGAATTTGCAAACTCACCCCCGTGACAAGGGGAAGAGCCACAGTCTCATCTGCCTCTCCCTCTCCCAGCAAGCAAACTGCCTGCCTGGCCCTGGATTCTGTCATTAGAGACAGGAGTCGTTAAGAATTCATGCCCACTGCCAACACTGCATTTTTTGGAGAGGTCCTGCACTCAGGCAGAACTAATGAGCAGGCAAAGAAAGGGAAGAGCAGTTAAAGCAGAAAACAGGCACACAAATACAGCCAAAATGAGAATGCAGACTTATCTGTAGGTCTTCTCCCCTCCAAGGTGCTTCGGCAGCAGCGCATAATGAAATGTTTACCCGGGGGAAGGGATGATTGTCATACCTGTGATAGGGATGGGGAGGCTGAGGAGGAAGGATCTAAGGTACCCAGGCACTCTGGAGGGCTGTGTTGGAACTGGGGCTGGGTTTGAAGCACCCATCCTGACACATTCACTCAGCCGGGGAGATCACAAGGTGCAGGCAGCGCCTTCGGATGGCTCCGAAGGCTGCAAATTCTCAGCTGTAAAAATAGGCCAGATAATACCTGTCTGAAGGGGATTTATCCTGCTGTATGTGCAAAATGCTTTGCAGTCATTGGACAAAGGATTTTATCAAAATACAGCCAGAGGCTGGATGAGATATTAACCTCCCCCTCTTCCAGCTACTGCAAAAAAAAAAGTAAAAAAAGAAAAAAAAACCTGCTGGTTTCTGGGAGCAGAAGGCAGCACTTCTTCCTGCATTTCTGTGTGGAACAGCCAGCTGTGGAGCATGTGCTTACCACTAATAATAACTTTAACTGCAATGGAAGAGTGGAGAACTTAATCACATATAGAAATAGGACACGCAGAGATGGGATTCACAGAGGGGCAGGCTCCCTTTGCACCCACAGAGCAGTCTGCATAAGGAAGGATGCTCTTCAATGTACACATCTCCATGTACAGCTTTGCTGAATTGTTGCTGCCAGAGAATCGTAACTAAAGCATTTCTCACTTCCATCTGTTTCTGTTGTAAGCCATAATGTTACAGCAGCATTTATTCCTTCTTCCCTTTCTCTTCCCCTGCCTGCTTTTTCCCCAAGCATCCAATTTTTTAGGCCTATAACCCTGAAAATGATGAAAGTCTCCCATTGATTTCAATTGGCTTTTGTTTAAGGGCTTGATAGCAGAGAGAAAAATTGAATGATCATTCATTGAACGAGACAGATTTGGCCCAGTTCCCCAGCTGGTGTAAATCAGCACGAGCACTCAGGACTCGGAGGCTCCCTGCCCTGTGCTGATGACTTAGTCCACTTCTGTGCACACCAGGAATTTTAATGATGCTGCCCTGCCCTGCCAGCACACGGACACAGCGTGCAGCTTTGGGGCTTTTTTACCAATTTAATACATTCCATCTGCATTAAGATGGGCAGCACAAAAGGGAACTGGGCAAGTCAGATTTGAGATTGTCAGCTTTGGCTCAAAAGTCAAAAATCTGTTGTTGATTGCTTGGGTAGAAAGCAGAGAGAGGCCAGAGTTAATGCTGCTCAACAGCTCCAGTGCAGGCCATGAGGATCCACCTCACTCACCTTCAGGACAACCCATGCCCATGGGCTGGAAGATAGCCCTGAAGCTGCCAGGCTGTTCCCTGGAGCACAAGCCTTCTCACTGCCACCAGGTATCCCATGGATCAGGGCTCCCAGCACAAGGAAGAGCATCCTGTTAGTCCCAGTATTCACACCAGGATGCACCTCATGTGTTACAGCCCTACTCTGGGCTGTGGCAATGGAAGGGTGGCACCTATCTATGAATTTACTCTGCCTCCCCTCCTCTCCTTGCTCTCCAGAGGGAATTAGCCCACCTGGGACTAGAGCAGGCAGCCTGTGCTGGCAGCAAGGAAAAAGGCACAGGGAGGCTTTGCAGCAGCACGTGCCTGAGGCAAGACAAGAGGCATACCAAGCACAACTCTAAAGCCAGGCTGCTGATGGAAATCTCCTGGAATTACCTTCCTCTCATGACGCAGATATTCTTTCTTTCCACAGCTCACCTGTAGGCCTGTCCAACTTGAACCAGGTGCTCCCGAGAGGGGCAGGAGAGGATGTGGTGCACCACAGCACTGCCATCAGGGCTAACAGTATGTTTAGGGTCTGAACAGGAGTGAGGAGGCAGGACACAGGGTCAAAGGTAGTCAAACCTCTGCCAAAATGTGTTTTTCCATGAGTTTTCACTTACCTAATTAGAGACCTGCTACAAGAGACAGTCTGGAGGAGCAAGAGCCATTTGTCTCCAAGCTTCTAGCATTGATCAGATGGATCCTTCTTTCCCTACAAAAGAGATTGCTACAGTAGTCCAGGAAAGGAAGGAGAAAGGCAAAGCAGAGAAATGAACCTAACAAGAGGAAAAACTCTGGCTGGCAAATCTCTTGCTCACCTTGATTAGTCGAGCAGGATATAGACATAAAATTACAATTGCTTCCTCCGTTCCTCCTGCCCCCCTCTTTGTGTGGGGAAGATGTTAAAAACGTCAGGCTTGATTTACCCTGACACACTGACTGACTCACGGCAGCGACAAATCCTCCCCACCAAAGCAGCCTCCTCTACCTGCCACCAGGCTGCAGATGGCAGGGGGAGGAGGGGGGAAGCACCATCTCCCCTCCTTGCTGTGCACATCAAGCCAAATAACCTCTGCTTTCACCCACCTCCCAAAAGCAGACAGGCAGCTTTTCTTCAGGTGGCTGACGCTGCTGAACGAGTGTGTTTTAAACAAGGCCACGCCACCTCTCCTTTGCTTTGTGCCTGTCTGTGCTCATTTTTGTTGATGCAAGAATCTGGGGATGTGCTGGAGCACACATGTTCAGCTCAATCTGACCACTGCCAACTGAATTACAGCTCAATTTCGCCGGGGTGATTAGCTCCAAAAGGAGAAAGGAGACGGCAGGGGGAAAAGTAAACGCCAACCTATCCTTGTGCAAACTTCCAGAGGAACAGCTCAAGTGTGTTTTGGATAGAAAAGCAAGAGAAAGCTCTAGGCAGGAGGGAAGGAAAAGGGGTGGATAAAAGGAGAGAGGGAAAGATCTAATAGAAGCGGATGCGGTGCAGTCTGGGATACAGTTCTGGCACGTCTCCAGAGGCCAAAGCAGCTCCTATAGGATGGAGGTTTTCTTTTAAAAATACTAATGGGCTGATTTGCAGAGCTGCCTGGCTCCCAGGTCTCCCACAGAAACTACTCCTCAAACATCATTAACATGTGTGCACTGCTGAGAAAGCCTTCCAAATATGATCCTGCAGCCTGACTGCGGCAGCCGGATGAAAAGGCTCAGCCTCCCCTGGCCCAGGCACCACACAGCACCCTCACAGGGTTTGCTGTGGCACTGTCACAGCTCAGGGCTGCCATGAGATCCACACACCTGGCTCTTACCTCTCAAGGCCACTGCCTCAGCCCCACAGGCTTGTGGTGTCCTCCACACCCCCCAGGCCTGATGGTCCTGGTGGGAATCATGATGTGTTCCAGCCTCATTGTCCTTCCTTCACCACCTGCCCCGTGCTTCCTCATCCAGCACACAGGGTCTCACCTGCTGGGAGAACACTGGGGACGTCCATTCCTGAGGAAGGGAAGTGCTGTCAGTCCAACCACACCCTCCAGCACTCAGCCTTTGAGACCAGACAAGAAGCCAAAGCAGGCATAAGAAATGGCCACAGCCTTCCCAAGAGGGAGAGGGGGAAAGCAAATGAGGATATCTGTGATTCTCTTCTTGCTGCAAACCCTTTGATTACATTCCGCATCCTCAGGGATCTGCCTTCCGCGATGATCTAGTGCTGCCTCACATCTATTCATCCTCCTCTTTTGGACTCCACAGCAGCAGGTGATGATGGAATATATATGTAATTATGCATGTCAGGAGAATGGACTTACCTTCATTTTCTTTAAACTTTTTGCTTAATGAGTTCACTGGGTAACCCACATCACAAGATACAGCAAACCATCCTACTCCTGTCTGGACTGTGCTTGGCTTGATCATCCCCCTCTCCCAGCTGCCTCTCTAGTCAAACAACACATCTCAGTTTGATCAATCTCTCCTTGTGTGGAAGCTCCCCTGTACTGTAAATTACAGACTCTACCTCTTTGAGGCTTCCTACCCCTTTCCCCACAAAAGGTAGCCAAAATTCCAGAAGTGGCAGTTTTAGAGAGAGAACTTTCCTCACCCTCCTGGTAACACATCTGATTCCTGAGATGGGCCAGCACTGAACATGGGTGAGACATCCAAATCCCACACCAATGCTGGCAAAGTGTCCCTTCCTACTATTCCAGATACTGAGGGATCAACAAAATTGTTCATATTGTACTTTTCAGGAGCTTGTTGGAAGGGTACTTTGTCAAATTACTGGAGGGACCAACAAGACACATACCAGAGCTTGAGGCTACTTGTATTTACTAGCAGAACCACTACTGAGTTTATATCTTATCTAAAAAAACAAACCCAGAAACCTTTCCATCCCAAGAGGGAGAAAACACCGTTTGCGCAGTACAATACAACACAACAGTTCTCGGGGACATTGGCATGCTGAGCTTCCTTTTGCAACCTCCTGGTTAAGAAAAGTTCCAAAAAATGTGTGTAGTGTGATAAACAAAAGCAGCACAGCTGGAACTTCTGTGATACAGAATCCCATTTCTCTGTAGTTATTTATAAGCTCTTCTTTCCAATAGTTGGGAGCTTCATAAACTAGAACAGATCAATAGACCTGAAAAGGTAGAGGCTGATCAGAGGGAATTAGATGACATTGGTGTACACATCTTTAGAAACAGGAAGAGAAGAGCTGATCAAAATGCATGGGTCAGAAAGCCTTTTTTTCTTCTTCTTTTTTTTTCCCCAATCAGATCTTTTCTCCATTTCCAAATAAAATTTTCCAAGTGCTGGTCTTTAAAAAAAGTGTATTTCCTTGTCTCACACCCGAGCCAAAGTAATTTCTGATTGGAAAATTTCCCATTGGAAAATGCCAGAAACCAAATTCATCACAGTTTTGGGAAGGGTGGCAGGGAGAAATCTGACTTGGGTCTTATTTTCCACTAAAATCCAGTCATTGACTTTTTTAGGCTGTTCAGAAAAAGAAAATCAGAAGCATTCTTTTCCCAGCAGAAGCACTGCAGCTTTTTGGACAGATGTGGTTATTCTTCATGTGTGAGAAACTTCTGGGCTGCCGGCTGTTGAGATGGCTCAGAGATCACCCCCAGCCACGGGAATGTGAACACAGCACCGGAGTTTCTCTTCTGAGAGGCCACAAACCACGTCCAACTCTCCAAGTGGCCTCGGAGCCACTTCTCCAGGCTGTCTGCAATCCAAATCAAATCACATCTGACTTCAGGCCAAGTTCAGGAAACTCGATTATCTTTCTCCCCCTACGCGATGGGAGATGGCAAGTTGAGGGGAAAGAGGAGGAAGGAGTGAAAAATTAACACAAGCACTTAAGATGTTATGAAACTGCAATATGCATCTGTAGCCTGGCCCCCGGTCCTCCAGCCCATACATTATTTAACAGAAAAGAAAGCACAAATGAGCCAGAACAATAGCTAGAGGGTGGGAGAGGAATGAGTGTATATATATGTATATATACATATATATATTTAATTCCTTAAACCATGCCCATTAGTTTTGTTTCTTATTTAGGATAGTGCATTAATCATGCTAATATTTTACAGCCAGGCTGTACACTTTAGCCATTACTTTAATCAAAGCCATCAGCGTGCCCAAGAACACGCTACCAGGTGGGAATAGCTGCTACCGCTCGCTGTTAATTACTTTGCATTTTACAGCAATCAGCAGCAGGGGCTGAGATCATAATAAATTCATGACTTATGGGTCCATAAAATCATTACCGTAGGAAAATATGTTTTATCAGGCATTCGTCGGGCTGCTGCTCAGAGAGAGATTTCTTGAAGGAAATGACACCCATGAAATTAAACCGATCCTTGCAGTCAGCAGAAATGCTAATGTGGGCACAAACAGAGCTGAGGCTTGTGTGGAGCACAGGGAGGGGAGGAGGGAGAAGGATTTCACCAGCCAGGAAGGAGGGGAGGCACTGGGGGAAGCCTGCTCACCCCAGGATAGGCGGGGCAGAGGGAGGACAGGGCACTGCAAGGAAAGGGAAGAACCAAGAGGAGGATGCAGCGCTCATCAGGTGTGTCCGTGTCATCGCTGCCACAGCCTGAGCCTGCAGGAGGTTGCTCCATGGGGCATCTCAGCACAGGGACACAGGGAAAACTTACTCACACCCTTCTAACAGGAGAATCATAAAATCATAGTGACCCACAAGGACCACCATGTCCAGATCCTGGCCCTGCCCTAAGAATTTTGTCCTAACACTTCTTGAACACTGGCAGAGAGGGATCCTGCCAGAGAAAGACACAGCAATGAGCTGATGTGCAGCAGCTTCATCAGCCCAGGCTATATTCCCTCTCCAATGGCAGTTTTCCAGAAGGGAACACAACTTATTCATGACTAATCACAAAATCTCTTTGCCTAAATAATGACACCGAGGGCTTTTCACACAGGGAATGGCAGCTTGGCCTGAACTCCCTATCCCCAAAAAGGGTCAACCAAAGGCTGGAGTTTTAATTCAATGCCCTAAAAGCCCAGGCAGGTTACATGGGATGTGATCAGAGCAGGACCTGCTCCACATGGAGCACAGCAATGCCATTGCAATATAACATTGAGGGCGGCAGCGAAATCAAGCAGTGCCAAATTGACATAAAGAAGCAATAAAGAAGCCTCAGGATTTGAGAAGCATGAAAGGAGCCTAAATGAACTTGCTGAATATTTTCTAAGTCTTTTCTGCACTTGCATAAAATCCCATGGCACTTGCAGAGTCATTAGCCCTGCCAGTTCCTAAAAAAAAAACAATAAGTTTACTTCTGATTTTTTCCTTTTTTTTTTTTTTTGCAATCTAAGATCAACTGAGTTTTCTTTGGCAAGAAGCCACTGGCTCTTTAGAACTCTCATGTTTCTTGGCCTGTGAAAATGAAAAAGTGAAATGCCAACTAGAAAATACCCCCAAAGTGTTAAATTGGCTAAGCCCTTGTTTTTTGCTGTTTGTTTCAGTCTGAAAATACTAAGGAAGCTCAGTCATAGCTGGTTTGTTTGGTTTATTCGCCTCTTCCAATTACACTGTGCAAACAGGGAACATTATTTAGTGTTATTTAAGCATGAAATTATAACAGATCATTTTAAATATCAAGGCCCTAAAAATAAATCTTTCTATCAAGGCACAGCAGGTCTAGATCTACTAGCTTGTTAACATCCACCAGGGTGGGCAGAAGGTGGGAAAACCCCGTTGGAGAGCTCCGTGTGTAAGAGATTTGTTCCTTTTCTTTATGGGATCATGAAAGCATGGGCAGCTCAGCTCCAGGACTGCCCTGCTGGGGCTGGCATCTGAAGGAGCATGGAAGCAGAACCAAGTGTGGCCAGAGCAAACATGACACCCCCCAGGACATCCTGCACACTGCCCTGGGCTCTCCCAATCCTGCAGAGCCCAGAGGGGCAGCACCAGCTGAGAGTCAACAGAGAAGATCCCTCTGGGTCTCATCTCCATGAGGGAGATGTAACAGGGGTTTTGTTATTCCTTCAGCCCAGCTGGTTTTCCTACAAGGAAAGCCTGCCTGCAGCACCCCACACAGCGCTGGGTGGTACCTACATGCCCATTGCACAGAGAGTGGGCCACCACACACTTATGGCTAAATCAGGATTCTTGGCCAGAACACATCACGGTTCCCTCTCCAGATATTGCACTTGAATTTCCTCCCCTTAAAATCTAGGGAGATATGGGAAAATACAAGAGTGCACAGAACACCCAGCCCATGCTGGCCAAAAGGAGAACACTTGGACCGACACTGTGGGAGATGCTCCCAGGTCTAGTTGAAGCTCACCAGAGATTCCCACACTATAGCCCAATGGCCAATACCACACAGAAATAACAGCCCCAGAGCCTCATTAGCCTGACACCAACCTTCACCCAGATTCCAGCTACCTTGGGCTACACCAAAATTCCCTCGGTGTCGTACCTGGGGCCTCAGAGCAAGCCCCAGGGCTCAGGCTGCAGAAAAGCTGATGCCAAAACCTCCTGTGCAGCCCCATCGGCTGCAGAAGACAACCCCAGCCCCACTCCCCAGCCCCAAAGGGTGACCTCCCTTCCTTCCTGACCACTTCTGCCAACAGAAACTCCTTGTGCAGAACAAGCTGTGGGTAAGAGCAGGTTGTGGCAGAGCTCTGCTGTCCCCAGACATGCTGCTTTTCTTTGCAAGCTGTCTTTACCTTAAGAAAACCCCAATCACTCTAATCCCTGGGAGTAAATTGCTCCACGCACAGCCCAGACAGCTGCTCAGTGCCTGGCACTGCCAGCCTGGATCCAGCCCTGCCTGAAGGAGCAAGGAGGAACCAAGACCTGCGGCCAGGTGTTCCATCAGCCCCTCAGGAGCTCCTAACCAACCAGGGCAAGCCAGGCACAGCCTCTCTGTGTGACAAACTGGCTTTCTTTGGGCTTGCCTCTCTCACCAATCCCTTTCCTACCTCCCCAAGGAACAGGAATGATCCAAACCGCATTTTAATGTCTGTGCGTCAACACCCTCCAAGATTCAGAAGGGCAACAAAACACAATGAGCCATAAAGAAAACCCAAAAAATACCACACTCCAGCCAAGCCTACTTTCACCCTCCTGGAATTTGGCCAAATTACCTGGGCTAGAGCCTCCTGTGTGGCCCAGGGCTGGACCATCACCTTTTTTCTTCCATCTAGTGGGTTCCAGGTTGACTGTTCCTATTGGGGCAATGTGTAACTCCATCTGACAGGTACTGCAGCCTAGAGATTTCCCCTTTAAGGTCCTACCCAGCTATAAATATCCTTTTCTTCTTCAGGGAAAGAGCGTCTGACCCAAAGTGTATGAAGCTTCCTGACAGGCTGGGAAAAGAGAAGAGGTTTAAATGTCAGCTAAAACAATCTTCATTTTCTTTTCTAAATTTGCAAAGCTACCCGAGTCACTGGAGTGAGGAATTTGCCTGTTTGAAGTTCAGCCTGAAAATCCTTTTGCAAAATATTTGCTGAAACACAATAATGTTGGAATTGGAGGGGATTAAAACAGCTTCAGTCCTTGCCCCATCCCCCTGAAGCCCCTCTTTAAGAGGGTTTCTGTAAAAGCAGACTTAGGTCCTCATGTCTTGAAGGCATGATACAAAGGAGAGAGGGAAGGAAATAAAAACGTAAAGCTCCTAACATCACTATTATTGAAATGCCTCATTTGACATTTTGACTGTTTCAATTAGCTAACAAGGAACGCTCCACTTAATCCACCCTCAGATACTGAAAGAAACCAAGTCTTTCCCTTCCCCCATCCCAGATCCAGCCTGGCAGCTACTTCCCAGCCTCCGGAGGAATCCCAGCCTGGGTGATGGCTCCCACCCTGGGGCAGCCAGCAAGGCTGGGATGGTTGGGGTACCATTGCTGGCTGACATTAGGGAGCATCCTTCCCTCCAACCCAAAACACTGCACCAGAAAGTCCAAGGAGGAAGGAAAAGGGCACCCCAAAACCCCACTGCCAGTGCCTTTCCTTACCATTTTGGGGAGCACAAGAGCAGTGTGGTACTGTCAGACCAACAGAGGGGCCTCTCTCCCTCATCAGGATTAACCAGCAAGGAGCCCTGGCTGGTTTGAACTGCACCGAGCTGAGAAATTACCCTCAGTGATTCAGTACCCACAAGAGAGGATGAAACCCTGTGAAAACATTTCCCACCTCCTGCACACGGTTCTGGGCTAATTCGATTGGGTTGGTTTTATTTCTCCAGGATTTATCCGCCGCTGTGATTTTACGCCAAGGAAGCTGAAGTGCCGGGAGCTCTGCTGTCAGCACGTGTAACAGCCAGAGCCTTGCTCCACGGAGCCTTTTATGACCTTAAAACACACACTCACTCTCTCTCCCCATCCCACAGGTGAGCTCCTGCCTGGGAGGGGCACTCCTGGCATTGCAGGGGAGCTGCTCCACACTCCATAAAGTCAGGGCGTTCATCTTCGGCTGGGGGAGCTCTTGTGAAGATTGATTATCCCACCAGGAGCACTTCCTTTGCTTTGGGCAGAAAAACAACTCACCAGCTCTTCCATGGCTGGCCTTTCACAGACAACTCTGCAGGCACCACCAAGAGGATTTTCTCCCACGTTTGGACGAGCAGGCAAGGAATGACACACACAAAGCCACAGGGATGTTGGATGCCCACAGGACACCACCTCATCCAAAACACTGGGGTCCTGGTGGCAGTAGACTCTTACAGGCAATGCTGTCGTCTCTTCATATTAGAAGGGATCAAGAGACTGAAAAAAGCCACAGTGCTAGGTTAATAGTTGGACTTGATGAACTTGGAAATCTTTTCTGGTCTTAATTATGTGGATTTAGGTGTAGAGAGCTACCTGTGACAGCACCTGGTCTAACCACAAAGACTTTCAGGTCCAAACACCTGGAATCTGGCAGGGAGGAGTAGAAGCTGCCTGACAGACTGCAGAGCAAGGAAGAGGCAATGCATCAAAAGTCAGCAAAGCCCTTTTTTTCTGTGCCTGATACAGGTTTCTCTGCTGCTTCCCATAAGGAAAGTCTGGCACAAATGATGGGACAAATCCTGCTCATTTTATGCCAACCATGACCTCAACCTGTTTGTTCTGCCCCAGCTAACAGCAACACTCTCCATGGGAGAAGAGCAAAATCAGGGCATATTTGGAATAGTCTGTTCCACTGCTACTTTAATAACTCCCACACCTGCGGTAAGCTTATGTTAACAAGATATGCAATTTCCTCTACCCATGTAAATAAACATCAAAACAATACAAGTGTATTTCTAGGATCACCTCAGCAGAACCTGTCTTCCTTTTGCACAGAAACCAGCTGGCTTTGAGTTGTGTCAGATGCTGCCAGCTCCTCAACACCAAGTTAACTTCCATCATGTGGCTCTCCTCAGCAGTTCAGGAAACCATATGTGTGTCAGGCAGCACTTAACTGAGTGTGAGACTGTGTGCCAGGGGAACAAGGAGTTTATCCAGGTGCACAAAGGCTTTGTGGGAAACTGACCCTAATCCTCTCCTGAAATGCCTTGGCTATCTTTGAGCTCCTAGCCCCAGCAAAAGGCACACACACCATCATAAATAAGTGCTGTAAGAAATCCCACATCCCTACATCCAGCCTCTGAGCAGTGTTGGAGTTATGTCAAATAATCACTCCTGCTCAGCTTCACTTTAAACCAGTCCCAGTGCTTCCCTGCTCCATGGCTGCTGGAAGGGATCACTGTCTTTCTGCTTGTTGCCAGTCTCACAAGCTCATGGGCAGCCCATAAATACCTGTCCTTGTGCCAACATCTGTTTACTCTAAACAATTCTTCCCCCAGAGTGCATCACCTCTTAATTTTGATATTGTGAAGCCAAACTCAGGGTGTGATAGGACTTGTGTGACTCTGAATTTACCTGCTCCCATTTCACCTCATTGGTCTTCAGAAAGACTGGCCACAGTATCCCCATTATTCCTGGTGTGGTCTCACGAGTCTAGCTAACATTTCCCCAGCAGCATCTCACTGGGGCTTCCAACAATCCCTGTTACTCCAGCCTTGGCTGTGTCTGGTCATCCTAGTGAATCAGAATATTCTCAGTCAGCAGGGATCCTCCAGGATCATCCAGTTCAGCTCCTGGTCCTGCACAGGACATCCCCAACAACCCCACCACGGCTGCCAGACTTCAGGGAGCATGTCCAAATGCTCCTTGAATTCTGGCAGCCATGGGGCTGTGACCACTTCCCTGGGAAGCCTGTTCCACTGCCCAACCACCCTCTGGATGAGGAACATTTTCCTAATATCCAGCCTAAACCTCCCCTGACACAGATTCATGCCATTCCTTCAGGTCCTTTCACTGTCTCAGCCAAGCTTCCCCACCACAGAGAGCTGGAAAGGTCCTTAATTCCTGGGAAAGGCAGCTGAAGTCTCACCAACTCACCCAAGTGCCCAGGAGCTCCCTCACCCATGAACAGAGCCATACCTTCATGAAAAAACCATCACTGAGCCTGCAGAAGGGACCTGGCCCAACTTCTCCATCCCAATCTCCCAGACAATCCATAGGCACCAAATACCTGCAGCATCCCAAGCACGGGAGCCTCCATTAATCACAGCCCTCTGCAGTTAAAGTTATTTAATTCAGAGGTGAGAGAAGCTGCTCACTGTTTATGTCCAAGGGTTAAACTTGCCCCAGCCGCACACTAAACACATTTTTTACAATCTGGCAGTGATCCTTGCCTATTAAGCATCTCTGGCTTCAGAGAAGAGGTATTGATTTATTTCACTTTTATGGCTGGAGGTATTTATTCCTATTTGCTTTCTTGCTTCTTCACCCCAGCTGGGATGGGGGAACAGGGAGGAGGAAAAAAACCCATTACAAAGCTGGAGGAGCCAAGAGGTGTTGACTCAGAGTTTTCTGATGGAGGGCACGAAGGCTGGGACAGGGGAGGTGGGGACCAGCTCTGGGGCTGTGCCAGGCTTTGTCACAGCTTTTATTTTTGCAGTGAAAAGAGGAAAATGTGTGGCTGGAAGAAAAGGAAATCACATCCAACTTCAGAGGGAAGGTTCCTATCGAAGTTGTGTCCCCATAGGGTGCTTTGTGAGTTAGAGCTTGATTGATTTGTACCAGCTAAGGACCTCAGCAAATCTCTCCTGTGGGAAGAATCTCAATGCTTTCCTATATCTTAAAGCCAATCTAGAAAGGAAGATAAAACCATACAGCTGCAAGAGAGAGCATGGACTAACATCCCTGATTTTAGCCCATTCCCAGGCAAGGCTCCAGGCAGGGCCCCCGCTCCAGTGTCTAACACTGAGTTTCCATCTCTTCCTGATGCTGGGAGGTGGCTGGCTTTGTTACAGAGGGCCAGTACAAACACAGACTGGCATTTGCACCCTTCCAGATGTTTCTCTGCATGCAGGGAGGTGCCCATGGGATGCCTGGGGATGTGATGAAAGCAACAGGACACTTCAGACCCTCCAATACAGCAGATGCTCTGGCTCATGGCACAACTCCCATCTCACATGCCCAGCTTGTTCTGCCTCCTAGTTGGGAGTTTGCTTCTCAGAAATGCCAAAAAGTCATTCACTATGAAAAACCAATCACATTCCTTTTCAGCAGCATCCAATGTCAATGTATAAGCCTTAAACTGTGCCACAGAACCTCCTCACAACACAGGAGCAGACATAAAGCCTCCTGCTCTCCTGTGGCTGGCTGGATTATTCTGGGGACATGGCTTAGAGGTGAGCACAACAGTTCTGGGTTACCAGTCAGACTCAATGATCTTAGAGGTCTTTTCCAACCTTAGAAATTCAATTATTTTGGTTGCAGGCATGTTTGAGGAGAGATGATACTTTTCACTCCCATGGGCTGGTAATGCAGATTCAACACAAGCCTATGGTCCATAAGCATCATATTGGGATTTCTGGAGGCACAGTTCACGTCTCTGTTTCTGAAATCCCATAGCACAGGTTCTGGGGACTGAAAATTGACTAAAACAGTGAAAACTGGGGGGAAGAAGGGGAGGTAAGAGCCAGGGGCAGTGGGGAAGAAGGCAGGAATACCTGGACAGGAGAGATGGAGCAGGTCCTGCTGCAGCAGGGAGAGCTGAAAGACGTTTGAGGGAGGTGGGAAGTGCACTTTGGAAGTTCTGGAGTAAAAGAGTTGGGGGTTTGGAGCTCCACACCAAGGAGCAGCAGCCCTGGAGCACAGAGCACTCCAAGTCAGGGCCTGAAAAAAAAAGACAAAAAACTACAGTAAAAGATTTCTGGCCACAGCACAGAGCCACTGAAAGACCCTTCTTTGCACCTCACCGAACCTGCAAAACCCAGAGTCTCCCATCAGTCCCAAAGGCTGCAAATCCCTCCTAGAAGCGTTGTGTACCCTCTGACAATTTAGCCTAGCCCTGCGAAAGCAGAGTTTGAGCTCCCATCCTGTTTGTCTGTCATCGCTCCTGCTTCAAAGAGAAGCGCGCATTTCCATCCGCCAAACCCGAGGTGCAGACAGAGCAGCAGCGAGAGGAAGAGGAGGGCTGGTGGCAGCAAGCACGGAGCGCAGCCGGTTCACGCCTCATTAGCATCCTCTCTCTCCAGCCTCGCAGTCTGGCTGCACACACACACACACACACACACACACAGGCGGGCAAGGGGCACGATTTCCACTCGGAGTCCATCTCCCCCCTCCCCAAAGCCGGCTGGGGCGGCGGAGGCTCCCTGGGCTCGGAGGGGCACACCGCTGCTCCCGCACCAGTTCAATGTACCTTCAGGCAAACGTCGGGAGCCAGCCCGGTTTGAAACTCGCTGTGTTGTCAGGATGACAAGTGCTCTGCCAGGCTGTTACTCTCTGCTGCCCTTCCTGTGTCTGTTCCCCCTCCCCTTCTCCTCATTAGAAGTTCCCTTGATAAACCAAGGCTGGGTTGTTTGGTTTGGTTTTTTTCATCATTTAAATGTTTTTGTAACTTCAAAACACCAACAGCTGCAGGACTGAAAGAAGAGTGACGTTTTTACAGCATTAAAGACAGAGACTGAGCCTGCTACAACACATCAGGCTGGGTTCATGGACGGGGAAGAGCCCCAGTGTGTTATACTCATGTGGCCACAAGCAGCCTGGAATCTCAGTTCCCCACAAGCTGCTGTGGCTCACCCCGGCCTGGAAATCCCGATGAGGAGGTTGTGAGCAAGTCAGCACATCCTGCAGCCTCATCTACCTCAGCTTTCTCCATTCTCATGTCCAGTATGATCTGCAAAGCCCTCAGCTTCTGTCCTCCACACAGCAGCCTTCAGAGCCCAGCCCATGTTTCTGCGAGGCTGGCATCAGGGCAGGGCCCACGGTGTGGATGGAACTCATAAGCAAAACAGCACACAGCAAAAAGTCCTGAGGAAGGAGCCCACAAGCCAGGCAGGAGCACAGACTGAAGGACAGAATCTGGAAGCCCAAAACACAGGCTAGGGACAGAGCTCAGCAGCCACAGCTCAGGGACTATTGCTGCCAGCATGGGACTGCAGGACAATTTGTCTGATTGTGCTCAATGCCTCTGCCTTCAGTAAATGCTGTCTCTCCCCACATGGCAGCCTCAGGGAAGGGGGGCCAGACCCTTATCCCTGCCTCCAGCACAGGGTCACCCTCACAGGGAGAGGCACTGAGGGCTGACTGTTCCTGGTTCTCTGCAGGACAGGGGAGCATCATTAGTCTGGCTTTTTCCTTCCTGGCCAACTTCTCAGTCTCTGTGCCTCCATATCCTTGGATTTCTGCTCCTAATTACTGGATCTTTTAATTTTATTGGGTAAGAGTTTGAGAAGCACAAACCAAGCTCCCCTTGAAAACAAGATGAAGCACTGAACCTTCCTACAGGCCTTTTCTATTACATCCACCTGCCTGGGTTCCTCACAGCAATAAAACAACTCCTTTTCCCTGTTAGGTGTGCTGGAAAGCATCTTCACCAGCAGCCCAACTTTCTTGCTTTAAGTCTTGGCCAAGCCATTGAATCAAAGGAGCTAGAGAGGGAAGATGAATTACACATTCTCCTCTTGCCTTCTGTGACCCCAGTGGCTCTCACAGCATCCCCAAGCAGCAGCAGGTCCTGCAGCTGGGGCTAAATGCTCACAGGAGCCTCCCCACCTCCCCTGGGCTCCTCCTGCATGGTTCTCCAAGGCTGAATCCCACCCCTTCCACACACAGCATCTGGCACTGGGTCTCTAGCCTGAGCAGGGCCTTCTTGGTGCCACTGACAAATAAATAACCACGATTAGCTCCTCTAAATGAGCATTCCCATCTCCTAATAAACACAGTAAAAAAAGGAGAAATGAGCCTTAATTCACTTTTATTGTCACAACTGACATATTGCAAGATCTTAATTGGACTGAAAAGAGTTTCCAGTAAGGAGATGCTGTTTAACTAACTCATTAGCAGCAGCCTGACAGAGAAGGATGTTCCAGTTTTGGGAAGGGGAAAAGAAAAAACAGATCCTGCTGATTCCCCACCTGCCCATGCCCCAGACAGCCTCAGGAAGGAAGACAGTAAAGAGTCTCTTCTTCACCTCAGGCACACAGCAGTGTGCAGCACACACCCATTCAAACATCTGCCCTGTGTTCCCTTCCACCAATCAAGAATGACCCCAAAAAGAGCCCTGTGGGCAGCTACCCTCAAATTGAAAATACTTGAGTCCTTCAGAGCTCCTATTCCTATGCACTACCTACAGGATAGGTAGTTAAAGTTCCTGAGCAACAAGGGCTTCACCTCCTGTCCAGCACTGTTTCCACCCTGGGGTTCTCACAAGGTCTTGGGAAGCAAGGCAAGAGACTGTCATGTCTCCCAACAAGCAGAAGGGCTGCTGTGCCTCATCTGTAGAAGAAATATTTTAACCCAGAGACTGATAAAACATCACCTACACAAGGCAAACTTTCCAGCAAACTCTGAACCCCGGGGACAGGAATGGAAAACGCTGTGCAGGTGTCACAGCCAGCCCAGCATCAGCTGCACCCCAGCACCTCTGGCTCGGACAGACAGACAGCTCTGTGCCAGCTGTTCCACCCAGCAGATCTGGAGCAGCGCCTGGCTGGTTTACTCCAGCTCTCTCTATCCCAATGCAGATAAATTTAGTTTTCTGCTCTCGCTGCCTGGGGAAGAGTAGGGAGGGGGAGCTGACATCTTTCAAATGAGACCTTAAAAAGAAGCTGTCTGCATGTCTGGACGTGGAAGAATCCCAGGCGAAGCTTTGCCTGGATAAAAGAGCTCGTTCCAGCACCCTAACCAGGCTGTACCCTAACCAGGCTGCTCCCCAGTCAGAAACAGCTGCAAGCATGACTGGCATTTCTTGCTGTGTCCAGGGTGTTCTGGGGGTGCCACCACGCTCTGTGCCACGTACACATGCAGGGACAGCCCCTGCACTTCATTTTTGCAGCTCTGGAGGACAGGAATCAGGAATAAAAGTCCAGATTGCCCATTTTCCATAACTGTCACCCACTCCAGTCACTAGCCCAGCTTCCCTCCCAGAGACACTTTTTTCCCCTGGGGCTGAAAGCTGCTCCATAAAGGCAAGTAAGCATTTGATAAAGAAAATAACAGGATGAATAAAACCATGTGTTTGTACAAGAAAGCTTTTGCTCTGATCTTTAGTGCTGCAGTGTGTTTTGACCTACTATTGCAAGACTCAGCTACATCTTCCCTCCTTCCAAATGTGACAGAAGGCAAAAAGAAAGCCAGGGCTGATGCTGCAGAGCCCTGAGCTGGGATCCCAGCTGACAAACAGAGCTGCCCACACAGACACACGGATTAAACCCCACACCCTCTGCTCTCCTGTCACCTGCAGGAGGAATTGCACAGGGACATTCAGATACACACACATTCAGGCCTGATTCTCCACTCAGACACTCGGTGAAACACCAGTAGCCTCCAACACAAGGAGAAACACACCCCCAAGAAGATACACTCCCTAATGAGGGCTGACATTTACCAGCTCCCACCAGAGCCTGGATTACCCAGAATAAAACTTACAGGCAGAGCCACCCCTGCTTGGACAGGGCCTGCAGCAAAAGACCTCAAACCCATCCAGCACTTAAGAGGAGCTGAGGCTGGCAAGTGGCATCTGCTCTTGTGTGGCATTCCAGGGGAGGATTGATGACTCCAAGTGGCCTTTGTTGTGCAGCCTCTCTAGGCTGTCTGGCTACTGTACAGCCCTGTTGGCTTGTCAGTTTGTGCTGATACAGAGGGAAAAGGGGCTCTAAGCATCAATATCAGAGGCTTGCAGAGTGATGAAGATTCCAACAAGCATTAAGAGACATCTCACCTGGGATCTCACCCAGGACAGGATTAAAACTCCAAGGTTTGTTCCAGAGAGCTTTAGCACTAAGTCCTCTTCAGCACAAGCAAGCTCTGAACCACACACAAACCAAGAGCAGTGCATTTTTGCAGTGGACTCCAAACCCTCTCCAGACATGGCTCATCTGATTTACTATTGCTGCCATGGAAGGTGGATTTATTCCCAAATTTAGCAGCTGCCAAATCAATGTAAGAGTTCACATGGGGATTTGCCACAAGCTTTTGTTAAGCCAGGGCAGGACTTGGACGCTGAACAACCCTTCCCTCAAGAGGAAGCCGTGGCCTCGCTGCATCACAGTGTGGGTTGCTCATTAGGTACCTCACTCTTGCCTAAATTCAGTGGTGATCCTCTTTGGAGATGGTCCCTCACCTTTCAAAGATGACACAGTGGCAGGAGACAAGGAGCTGACAAGGAAAAAAGGGCTCCTAAACTCCAACCCCAGCTTGGCATGCAGGGCACATGGCAGCGGGTTTATTTTTCCAGCAAGCAAGTTTCCTTTCTTCCAATCAACTCTGAGGCAATAAGAAGTGGGTTTCAACATGGCATAAATCTGCCAGCAGCATATCAAGGCTTCAGAATAGCAAGGGCACAGACAATTGTCCAGTGGAAAAGAAAAAAAAAGGTCAGAGCAGTAACTCTTGCAGTATTTGTTCCACAAACAGAGAAGGTTTACACAGCTTTTCTGGGCAATTATAGGGCAGGAAATAAATCTCAACAGAAACTCATCTTCTTCTCACTCTTTTTACAGTCGAATCTCTTTGCCTCCCGCCCCTTGCAATGTGCCCAAAATGCTTTGCAACAAGATGTCAGTTACACAACCCAAGGCTGAGCCCCAAGAGCCGGTGGAGAAGTGTATTAAATTTAATAGCATTGCTCCAGGTAATCTATGACCACTTATAATCAATTGTCCATGCCTGCTGCAGCATGACTGGAGCCATTTTCCCAGGCTGCAGGTGCAGGACTGGCAGAGAAAGCTCCTGCAAGGGCTGGGAGGAGCTGTCTCATGGCCTTGAGAGGCTGAGGGACAGCCAGGCAGCTCAGCTCTCCTGCCAAATGCCTGCAAAGGTCTCCTGGGGGACTGGAAAGCCCAGGCATGACCACACCAACCCCAAAGAGACTATCATCTGTGCTGGGGAAAACAAGGAGGAACCAGTCTCCCTCCTTTGGCATCAACTCAAGGAGGCAAGAAAAGGATCACTGACTGCTTTATGCAGAGGGAGATGATGCACAGGGAGATAGGAATGATTTCTCCTCTGCTATAGCAGAGCTGGGAAACGATTGGCATCTCCTGCAGCCCCTGAAATTCAGTATCCCTTCCACACTTTGCAGCACCAGCACTGTTCTGCTGCTCAGGAGCAGCTCCAGGCTCTCCACAGTGCTGAAGGGGAGCATGAACAGCCAGGCCAGGCAGGCAGAGGGGAGAAGGAGGGGATGGAGTACAAGAGGAGAGCTTCAGGAGCAGGGCTTGCTCCTTCATCCTTGCCATACAGGAAAGAAACACTGTCACACCCACCTCAACACTTCCCTTAGTGGAAGTGGCAGGAATTAGCTGAAGAGGAGACTGCCCTAGATTCCAGGTCAGCTGTTGTCACCACACCAGCCAGGTTCAGCAGATCTGGATCCAGCCTCTATTTGTGGTCCACAGAGTAAACCCAGTTGTCCCTCAATGAGGGTACACTTAGATTCATAAAACCCCAAGGGCACCATGAGTAAAATGGCCCAGACCTTTGCTGAACATGGTGCTTGCCTTCCCCTCTGCTCAGCTCTCTGGGGGCCCTGGCAAGGGCTGGGTTTTGCTGCCAGCTTCCAGGAGAGCTGTAATAGGGAAGAGTTACAGGATCCCAATCTATATGTGCTGCATTTAACTGTGCCCAGGGGCAGGAATACATCCCTGGTCTTCTGAGTCTTCCTCTCCTCTTCTTGACCCTAAATGGGTTGAATCCATGATAAAACGTGGTCAGAAGCCAAGTGAGATTGGCCCCAAGCTTGAAGCAAAGCTATCAAAGTGCAGCCAGTGAGGGACAGCAGCCTCCAGGCTTCCTCCATCTTTCTCCCTTGACACTTAAATGGACAGAGAAAGTACCTGTCACCCTGGCATCCAGGAGAGAAGATAAACACAGGCACAGCCTCTGAGGTGTGGTCTCCATTCAGCATCACAGGGAAAGGAAAGGAGGAGGGTACTGAGCCCAGCATCCCCATCACTCAGGCAGTGAGCAGAGACAAGTGCAGGGAGGAGGTGACAGCAAGTGACAGCTCCAAGTGTGCAGGAGCAATTACAGTCCTCTCTCCAGCAACATGTTGCTTCCCTAAGCTCCCAGCTCTCCTCCAGCCAAAGACAAGGCCCTAGTCCCACACAGGCACTGGGAAGAGCAGATCGCCCTGTCTGCATCCTCAAGCACACACAGAAAACTACCTGGGCTTTGTCACAGCAAAGGACACTCACCACCACCAACATCCCTGCTACCTCTCTGACCAACAGGCAATTGTCCAAGCAATCAACCCTGAGCCAATTTCATCAGGTGGTGGGGAAGGACAGCCAGGACGTGCTGTCCAGCCTGCTAAAGCCGCTGGTCCCCTAAGGTCACAGAATTCCAGCCACTCTCACTGAGGGAGCGATAAGAGGCAGCGGGGTGCTAAGCTGCCCACTTGAGCCCAGCGTTAATCTCGGAGCTTCTCCAAAGCGTGGCACGAAAGGGATCCATGGAGCTGGCCTGGGAGCCGCTGCTGGGCTCCTGAACAGAAACACTGCCATCTAGAGCCCACTGCCTGGCCTGTGAACGGGCTTGGGAAAACCTGGCAGGAATTTCCTCACTCCCCAGGCACCTGAGTGGCAGAGAGGGACAGGGAACCTGACGTTTGGGAGCACAGCGTGGGCCAGGCTCCAGGAGATTGCAGCCGTCATTGCTCAGAGAGCTTTAAGGGATGTTGCTACACTTGGGTCTTTCTTTTCTCCTTAGGAGAGCTTGGCCAGGGTTTGGGTAACAATTGTTCCTTCTGCTTTGGGGTGTTTGAAAGCTTGTCCTGCCCTCAGCATGCCACTTGGAGAGATGTGAGCTGGAGAAGGGTCTCTGCACCCTTGGGCAGACCATGCTGAGGGGCTGAACTGTGCTGTGGGGAGACACCAAGGCAGCACCACTGCAGTGCCTGAGAAATGGAAATGGGTGCGAAAGCAGCTGGCTCAGCTGAGCATCTCAGACTCTTTCTGCACACAAGGAAGTGCCAACCACCCAAAGTGCTCTGTAAAGGCAGGCTCGGATCCCAGCAGACACCGCTTCAAACCACAGACATTCTCCACCGCATTGTTTTGCCCATGCTGCTCTCCAAGTCAACAGCCTCTCTCATGCTGCTGCCTCCATCACACAGGACCAGAGTGTCACATCAGCAACACCTCCTCATCAGCAGAGGGAGGCAGGTCCTCCACAGAGAGCCACGGTTCAGGCCATGAACACATGGGACACTCACAGGGCTCTCTGCAGTGTCCCCCACTGGTGTGCTCAGAGCTGTGAAACCACACCTATCCCAAAGCCCAAGGAAGCCCCAACCCTTTCCAGTGGTACATGAACCAGCAGCCAAGGCCCAGCATTGCTCCTATGGCTGAGATGATGGCCTCCACAGCAGGAACAAGCTGGACCAGAAGATGGGGAGATCAAAAGGGAGAGGATCAGCCAGGGGATGCAGCTGAGCTCAAAGGTAACATCCTCATGCTAGGTAAACTGAGGCCGGCCCATTGAAGTCACTGGTGTAGACTGGGCTGTACCAGTGAAGAACAGGAGTTGGAGCATGCAGCCTCCGAGCTGAAGAAAGCTCTCAGCCCTACAGAGCAGCCTGCAAGCAAGATGCAGATCTCTAGCACTTCACTGGTCTCAGCCTCCAAGATCCCCAGCAACAGCACTACACAGTCACTGTCACATACAGAGAGTGGCCTGGAACCCCTGATTCTGCCCCATGGTGAGTGCACAGCCTGTTGTGATCCACTGCCACATGCCAGTGCTCCCTCCACCTTTGCAAGCTCACCTGGGAGCATCCAGCACATCCTCAAATCCAGACCAGTGCTTAGTCAGAAGGCTTTTGTCAGCAAAGATTAATTTCTGTGGTTTGCAGGTTTTTACCTGAGCTACCTCGGAGCTTGAGCTCTCTGGGGAGGAAAAGAAAAGATAATAAAATCCCCTGAATGTGTGATCAGAAAGGAAGCCTGATCGGGTGTCCTGCAGTCCTCTCACGTTCTTAAACTGGTGAATCACTGGAACTACTAAAGAAAAGAAAAATCACCTAGCCTGAGCCTTGGAAATCTCATCTGGCAAGGTGAGAAACTAGCAAAACACACTTGAGCACGGGTTTTGAAAAGAAACCACTCCTCAGTCTTAATTAGGGCTTGTCCAGATGAGGCAGCCATTAAGGCGCTTGCACAGGGAGCTGTGGTCAGTGCCCACTAATGGAAGAGTAAGAAGACACCCCGGGATTTAAGCTGCGAGGACTGATGGAGGGGAGGCTTGTGGCAGCTCTCTCCCTCCCCTCGCCGGTCAGGAGGCCGGTGATGGATGCCTGAGCGCCGGCCGTGCCCTCCCACAGCACATCATTTGATTTGCCGCAGACGCGGGGCCGGAGGTCCCCGGCAGCGCTCGGCGTGCCAGGAGAGGTCAGCGTCTCTCTGAATAACGTCTCGCACGGTGCCAAGATGTGACATCAGGCTTTGCCCCCTGCCACCCCCCGGCATCACGGGGATGCTGGGCAGAGGAGGGGTGAGAGGAGGCGCGTTCCCCGCCGTCTGTGCTGCCCGTGCGTGATTTATACCTGCTGTGTCAGACGGACAGCGACAGACGGACAGCGATGGCACACGCTGCCTCCCAGCGCTGGCGGCACGGCTGGCAGAGATGGATGGGGCACTGCTCTGCTCCAGGCCAGCACCAGCCTTCCTCCACGTCCCCTCCACAGAGGGCTTGCCCGGGGTAGATTACTGTTTGCATGGGAGAGCATCTCCTGGGATGTCACTCTGCAAGGGTGACAAGCCAAAATGCTCACAAGATTCGCTGCTGAGGTCCTGAGACAATATGTGAGTTGGCTACATGCTGACACAAGAGACACAGATTACATGAAAGGCGCTAGGATTCCTTTATTCCTTTCCCCAAACTTCCCTCTCCATCCCAGCACAGGCTTGCAAGCCTGCCTCCTGCTCCCTGACCCTGCTTTGGCAGGCACAGCTGGCCCACAGAGCAGCAGGTCACACAAACAAGGGATGGCACGTGGCTCTCGGAGCTGGCACGGAACAGCTGAAAGACATGAGAGACAGACCCAGCCACAGAGAGAGTCAGCACTGTGAGCAAGGACCCCTGACCCCAGGTCTTGCCTGGGAGGCTCCCCCTCTCCCAGCATTTGCAGTTTCAAGTTGCTAAGTGGCCTCACTTCAAAATAAACTGAACACCTCACAACAGGATAGAGGCTGCAGGTGTGTTTTCTCCTCATTCCCCTCCAAAACCTGCCCTCACCACTGCTCACCAGCTCAGACATGAACACATGTGAGCAGCCACCTACAAACATCACAGATCTCTCTGGAGATATTTGATATTTCAGGTGGCACCTCCACTGACCTCTCCAACCAGCAGGATCATGCAGGACTTGAGGGCATCACTGCAAAGCTCTCAGCCTAAAACTACAAACAGTGTCCCACCACTGAGTCACTCACCACTGCAGCCAGCTGGGACCTTCAGCAATTTTCACCTGCAAAGTCAGCATTCAGGCAGGGCTGCTGCTGCTCTCCCAGCCATGAGCTGGAGATTTAAAAACCACACTCTAGACAGGAAGGCTCCGGGTTGGCAAGGGGGGAAAACATTCATTTTTCCTTGGCAGAACCGCACCAGCAAACCCTGGGCTTTGAGGGCAGAGGGAAGCACTGGCAGCTACAAATTACTAATCAATGTCGAGTAACAACAACAGCAGCTAATAAGGAAAGGCTGATCAGCTTACTATGGCAGTAATTATTCCTGACACCAGCCCTCAGAAGGAGCATCCAGGCTTAGCACACTGTCTACCATGATGATAACCCCAGATAACAAGAAAAATTTTGCGCTGGAAAAAGGGAGGGGGAAAAGAAATAACCCTCAGCAATTAGCAAGACTTGTGGTGCTAATTACACTGTGAATGGTGTGCAGGCTTTGTCAGAACTCACTTGAGCCTTCTGGGTGATGCCAGGGAGGGATGAAGCGCCAGCACACCTTTGCACGTGACAAACAATTCTGGCACCTGGTTATTTTTGAGAGCAGCTCAACTCTGTGCTGCTGACACAGAACCTGGCACACATCCTTCGCCATCATTGCCTGAGGAAAAGCTTCTCACCTCCATAGTGCAGCTCAGCTTCACATCACTGGGTGTACTGAGCCCACCTAACCTGGGTACAGAACCAATTCAGGATGAGATACAGCCAGCACAAGAATAGAAACCTTAATTAACCAACATGTCTGAGGTATGTTCAAAGCATGTTGCATTCACCCACAGCTGCTCAGGATCCTGCAGCAACGATGCTCTGCAGTGCTGCAGCAGCCCAGGCACAAAAGCCCCCATCACTTCCAGCACAGCCACCAGTCCTCCGACTGAAGAAAAGTTTCCATCAGCATCCTTTCAGCAGCACAGGAAGAGTTACTGCACCCAGCAGGGGTAGCAGAGTGAATGTGTGAACAGGCATGTGCTTCCCCCATGTGCCTCTTGCTGACAGAACAGGTGAGAAGAAAATCTAGCAGCCCCCAAGGCTTGCGATTGCACGCGCTCCTCGCTCGCCTCCCTCCCGAGCAGCCATAATTAAAGGCACCCTTTCCTTGCACTCTCCATTCCAGGGGGATGACAAACTGCTCTCTCAGCACTGGTGAGTGTTTTATGGAGGTGAGCTTCTCGGAAAGGCAGCTGCCTCGGGATGCGGGTCACCGCCGCCACCGGCTCACGGAACCGCCAGTTCTGCAAGCCCAGAGACAAACTGAGAGGCTGCAGCTCTGCTCCACACATCAAATGCAGCCGCAGCAGCAGCAGCAAGAGCTGCTGGAGCCTGTCAGACCTTACCCTCTCTGGTTCTTCCTTCTCCTCCAAGACTCCCAGGCTTTGGCACCTTACGCAGGATGGAGAGTTTACCCTGGCCATGCGGTCTTTACAGAAAGCCAGTCTGGTAAGATCCAGTAATAGATCCAGCAATTCAAGCACTGTGTTTCTGGCCCACAAACTTCCCAGCACTTCCCACAGATGAATCCTACTCCTCTCCCTCCCTTCAAGAGTATTCTGTGCCAGCCCACCCTTCCCATCCCACACACAAAGCTGTCATAATCCTAATACAGGGCAGCATCAGGGGGACGTGGCTACCAGCCCTTGCACAAATAAAATCCTATTACAACAGAGATCCCAATTCCAGCCTTTATTTACAGAAATTATTACTACAAAGGACCCTGAGGGAAATCACAGCTCTATGCTGCGTACACTGAATTCATCATTGCTGGTAAGAAGCCTCATAGTGTTTTGAGACACACCAAGATGCAAACAACATCTGCGTTGTATGTCATGGAGTGGGAGACAAAAGGGAAAAAAACAACCACAGCCTAAGCAACCACAGGAAGAGAGAAAGGGAATGCCACGTGTGTTTCTTTTGTCCAGCCCAAGGCAATTTTTATCCACAAGGTGCTCTAAATCCTTTGTGCCGCTCGATTAAATTTACAGCTGACCTAAGCACAGATTGCTGTTCTGCCAAAAAAGAGTAGTCCAGACTCAGAGTTGTCCACAGGGTGAATGGCCATGGCCCTATGCAGACATGTGGGCAGTCCAAGGAGGGCAAGGAAGGGAAAGAGGAGGGAGATGCTGCAGGGCTGGAACAGTTTGGAATTGCTACCATGTGCAGTGTCGTGAGCTGTGCCAGCACTGACACCTAATCCTGTGCTGGAGCATCTGCTCTCAGGTGAGGGAATACAGAGGGGGAAAGGGAGCAAACCCCCATGGCACCTCCTTGGATAAGCAAGGAAAACAAAGGCATCAAGCACCTGGGGCACCCTCCCACCTGCAGCTCATGCATAGCCCAGTGATGCTCAAACACCAGCACGGTCCAGCAGTCAGAGCGTTCCCCTGTCAGAAACCTTGACTGGTTGAGAGAAGCAAAGAGAGAAAAGGGTTGTGATGTCCAACAGGGAACAGACAGATCTTCCTGGGGCACATCAACCTGTCAGATGCACGCTGTTCAGGCATACTGGAAGGAAGGAGGAAGAAGAGAAGGCGCCTGATCTTACACAAATCTACAGGAGCTGCTCCTAAAATTCACCGGCACAACACAAGCAAGGCATCAGAGATGGGGAGGTGAGGTTTCTGACACTGCAGTGCAGGCACCATGGCACTGTAAGGGTTATAAATCAGAGCACTGACACCAGAGTGACTGTATGGATCACACCAGGCACCATCAGAATCACACACACCTGCTACAGAGTGACCTTCTCCAGCAGAGGGGTCTCCCTTGCACTGCAGATACTTGTAATAACAACCCATCATCACTTTGCTGTACACAGCCAGAAATGTTGACTTTAATGTCAGGCCAAGGATGCTCTCAGTGCCTGACCTGCACACACTTCCAAGTGATGCTTCTTCAGCAATTTCCATCCACCTAGAAATTATTAATCCCATCCACTTGAAAGTATCTCTCCAGGGTGAAGCTCCCATGGCTCAACATTATCAGAAGAAAGCAAATCCTGACAACAGGAGAAGGGTCCCATCAGTTGACATTGATGGGTGAATGTGACAGTTCTCCAGGAGGGAACCAGAACAAATGGTGTTGCTCAGGGACAGCCCAGGTAGGGCTGGCTTATCACAGAGGGGACATCAGTACAGGGTGCAAGCTCAAAGGCTGAGCCAGACTTCCAGAATCAGAGACTAGAACCAAACCATTCCTTCTTTGTGTCCTGAATCAAATCATCTCTCCTGCTGCTGTCTCCACCAGAAAGGGAGGCCATGGTCTTCCTCAGATCTATGGATTCCAGCCAAGGCAGCAGCGTGGACAAGGCAGGGTAACACAAGGGCTGGCCCCTGCAAAGCTGTTCATCAGTATTTCAAGGTGAATCTGACAACACAGCTGGTTTCCTAAGTGTTAAGAACATGCTTCGCTCCAGCCTTTCATCTCAAGCAACACACAGCGCCAAAGGGCAGCTTGCCAAAAGCAAAAATCACATGCAGGACGAAAAGCATCACCCCTGGGAAATCTGCATCCAAGGAAGGCTGGAAACCTCCCCCCCAAATCTGACAGAATTCGAATCCCTCCCCTGCTGAGGCAGTCTCTTTCAATTTCTTCAGTGGATGTATTTCACGCCTCACCTGCAGAGCCACTGTTTCCTGGAGAAGGAGGAACCACGGAGAAGTTTGAGCACAGCACAAAGCCAAACCTGGATCGTGTCCCCTTTTTTTTTTTACCCTTTCACCCCCTACTGAGGCGTGTCAGGAGTGAGATTTCAGAGAACCCAGCAATATTGTCAGTGCCTGAGCCCCCTGCCAGCAGCCCTGAGCTGGCAGGAACAACAGAGCCTCTTTGGGAACCCTTCCTGCTTGTTCTCTCCTCAGAGCACAATTGGAGGCTAAACTCACACTCCAACAACAGCGCTGTGCGTGAGTCATCCTCGCTGCTGTCAGCTGGAATGATTCAGGATGAAATGGCATTGCTTATCAGCAATGAGGTGGCTGCAGGACCACTGAGACAGCCACAGACTGGGACTAGGAAACAGAGCCCAAAGCAGGGACTTTCTCAAAAGACCTAACCTTTTGTCCAACTCCTACACAAAGCTCAGCATTGCTTCAAAGCCTAAAACCAACTTAAACTTATCTGCTTGCAGAGGCAGCAACTGGCTCTTGCACATGTCTATGGAAGATAAAACTTTGAGGGGCTCAATGATAATTTTAGGACCAAATTGTGTCAAGTTTTTAATGTTTTCAAGTTGGGAGTCCTGCAGGGTCAACAGAAGTGGGCTCACAGATCATAATGGCTCTGACTAATCACTGCCAGCTCTTGGCTGGCTGCCTGGTTAAAACTTGGATTACTCCAATGGGAAGCTGACCCTCATTTAAACTTCAGCCCACATTTTACAGCTCCCAAGTTGCAGCTGCCAGGCTCTCCCTGACATAACTTCTTTATGACATTGCTGTTTCCTCTCACACTTCTGGTGAGGCACCAAGAATCAGGGCTATTAGCAAGGTCTCGTAGTTGACAGGACTAAGGCAGCAACCTCCAGCCAGGAAACCAGTGTGATACATTAAATAGCTGAGCAGCCAAACCCACTGGCTCAAATTACTTGCAGCAGAACATCAGTCCTGTGGGGAGGCGTCCCTAAGCTAGCCCACATTAGTATTTATTAATAATAACACCAATACCTTTGCACTCATGCACTTGTCCCTCAAGATGCAAGAACAGGAAACCCATTGCAAGAAAGAGTCACACAAAGTATTAGATATTTCAAGGGCACCTCCCCAGCTCCAGAAACAGCCCCTGAAGTAGCCCTTGGCCTGCAAGAGAGGTACCTGTTCTCCAATGGCACATGGAACCCTTAAAAGTCATTACTTACCAGCCTTTCCACCCCTGGAACAACAAACTAGATGATATTTAAGGTCCCTTGAAACACAAACTATTCTATGATTCACAAGAGAGTGGGTATACAAGAGATCACCTCTTGCCCAAATATATATAATTTTGGTTGACAGCTGTAATGGACATCAGAGCCTTGCTCTCCAGGGGAGATTCAGCTGGAGATCACCTGCAGATCAGCTCTCTGACTGGAATATAAAGGCAGGCACTGGCACTGAGAATGGGGCTTCAGGGACTGAGAGCTGATGCTTTCCCAAATGGCCAAGGAAAGCAGATAAAGGAGCTGCAGGTTGATTTGATGATTTAATCAATAAGATAATTATATTAATTCAGTCGTTTGATACAAAGCCACTTCCTTTCTGTTTGATTTAACTGCATTTCAGAATTTTCATGGCTGAGTTGATCAAATACATAAAATAGCAAATTTGTGCTAATTAATTAATATTAGATGTATTTTCCTTAACCATGAATTGCAGAGGCCCAGAAGCTGAGAGCATTATCACCCAGGAACCACATCATGACAGCCCATAGATTTGCACCTGCAGTCACCACACAGCCAACCACCTGTGCCAGAATCAATCCAAAATTCAGGACACATACCACAGAGATACAGGTGCATCCACATCCTTGAAGTGTGGGCATTTACACTTAATAGAAATTACCACTTCTGGTAATGGAGTAAAGAAGAATTAAAATCAAGTAATATCAGTTGTTTTCCATTTACAGGGAAGAGGAGTAAAGCGTCGCCCTTCAGGAAGATGGAAGATTTTAGGGGTTCACTTTCAGTCTTGTACCCTAAGAAGGGTACAAGAGCTAGAGAAGCCAGTCAGCATCACCACCCCTGCCCAAAGCTGCAGTTACATGGTGAGCCCCATCCCTACTATTAATGCCCTAGAGAACCACTGTTAGAGGGCAAAAAAACCCCACCCCACTACTATCAATGCCCCAGAGAATGCCTGTGAGAGGGAAAAACTGTGCTAGCAACCTCTACCTTGTTGGACTGCGGGCATTCCTCCCCAAGGCAGGGAGCAAGTATTCTTCACTCTCCTTCCCACAAAGGTGCTCCACTGCTCCTGTTGCTGGGCAGCAACATTTCAGAAAGCAGACTGAAGATGCTGGAGAAACTCGAGGTGTCTGCAATGACCTTTGGTTTTTTCTGCTTTTCCCTAGGAAGGACAAAAAACACACTCCCACACTCCTGCCTGCAACTATATCTCTACAGTAATTCCCAGTGCTACCACAACTTTCTTTCAGGCTTGGTTCTTTTTCCTCCCTCTGTCTCTGCTTGAAAACTTGCTAACCCCTGACACTGCCAGGAGAGATGCCGTGGAGGCAGTCGTAGGTCAGCCTTCTTCAAACAATTGCAGGCCTTCTTGCCAGGTTCCTCTCTGGGTAATCCCATTCCTCCAGCAAGCAAGAAAAGCTTCTAATTAAAAAGACCTGGACAGCAACCCACCAGCTCCCACTCCTGCCCTGATCAATGAAGCTTGCTAATTAAAAGCAGTTGACCTGAGCAAAGAATGGCTTGGAGTAGATTAGCCCAAGGGAGACTAGATTTAAGAATTAAATTACTTGACCGGTCTGTTTTATTTTACAATCCCCGTTCTTCCTCCTCCCCTCCACAGGTGAACGGTTGCTTTGAGGACTCAGTCCCCATTTGGAAGAGCAAAGGAGCAGAAAGTTTGGTCCTGCTGTTTAATTCACTGTCAAACACCACAGGCTGAGTGCCTGGGGCTGTTGGAGCAGCTGCTCTGTCTGATCACCAGGTGACAACTGAGAAATGGCCAGGTGGCACCTAATTTCTGCAGTTTGATTAAGTGGTCCTTTGCACCCTGCCACATCAACAGGACTGGGGACAAACAACGGGCAGTGCCTCAGACACTCACTCTACAGCCAGGGTCTCACTGACATATTTATGACAAATCCTCAGGAGATTTATGCCCAGCAATCAAAGGGAAACAACCACCACCCAAAAGTAATAGTGCTCAGATCAGGTCCCATCATTCCCTGGTTTGAGTATCCAAGCACACAGGGCTATAAAGCAGGTGAGAATCCTAAGGCAAACACACCACATCCCACATCTGGCATCTTGCAGGATGCACTGGGATTGCAAGGAAAGCTCTCTCTGGAGAGCTCTCACATCTTGTTTCCGAGGTTGCTTTGCCCTGCTCACGTCACTGGGAACTGCAGGAGCTCAGCACCTCTAGAAGCTCTGTTAATAAGAGGCAAAGCAGAAGAATGTAACGCTTCCTTGCTTCAGGAGAACTGGGTAGAAACATGAGGTTTTCCCCCATACAATTAGAAATTCCAGTGCAAAAGTGAAATATGCTCTCATTCAGCCACCAGTATTCAAGGGCCTTCACCACAGAGCAACTTTAAGGGGATTTGCCCAGAGCATATACATTTACACCGAGAGAAAAAATATTCTTGAGAGAAACAAAAAGCTTCCTAACCAAACGCTTGGGATTTCATGTATGTTCCACACGGCATTAATTTTCTTTTTAAAACACTGTCTTGGAGCTGAGAGGAATAAAACCAAGAGCAGGAGTGATGGCAATCCTATTTGTGTAACTTATTAATCCACTGCCCTTTCCTCTCTGGCATGCCATTTATTTCCTCTTTGCCTCTGATGTGCCTGCAGAGCCCAAAGTGTTCCCTCATACTCCTGACTGTTCATACCAGATCTTCAGAGCATTTCAGCTTTTGCTCCCCCATGATTATTCTCTCTTCTTTTCTCCTTCATGTATCCTGCAACAACTTGCTTACCGTTTTCCAACCAGCACAGCTGGACACATCTGATACTGGACTGACCACCAGAGCAAGGCAGTTTCTATTTCAACTGCAATTCCCAAATGAAAATAGTACTCTGTGGCTTCTTCCAGCTCCCTTAAAGAACACCCTCCTTGCAGGGTGAGAAGGTGATTGCATAGCATCCAGCAAAAGAAGGCTGGTCAAGAATTAGGACCCTAGGGCACTAACACCAGGAAAAAAAAACCTCGCAATACCTCCTTATGAATGCCAGCCAAAGGAAAAATAATCCAGCACCAGAAATCTAAACATAGCCAAGCCATCTCAGCGAGGCAGTAATTTGTATTCCTCTCCACCAAGGAAAGTAGTGCATAGGCATGTAGCTACAGACACAGGGTTAAACCCACAGCTGCTGCAAAAGCAGAGATCTGCCTCCAAGGTGCCCTAGGTGCCCACAGAGGTGATGGGGCTCACCGAGCCCACAGGGATGTCGTGGCTCAGGCATTGTTTAAGCTGCATAAACAAAGATGTCTGAGATGTTAGGATATGCTGTTACTCAGGCCTAATTCCCCAGCTGAAGTCCCTGAAGTAATCCCATCATTTTTATTACCAGGAGGGAGCCTGCTGCAAACCCAGCCACTTTTCCTTCCAAAGGGGAGAAAAATTCATCAGAGATGCAGCAAAACATCCCCATCTGACTTGTGAAGCAAGAGATTTCTTTAAGGAAAGTGGGTCTCTGCAGCAACACCTCCCTCCTGCCCCAAGGAAGAGAAGCACAGGGAAGCGTGACGAGAAGCAGAGCTGGGCAGTCCATCAGAGGAAGGTGCTGAGGAGATGCAATCCCTTCTAGCTACCTGGCTGAAATTCAGATGCTGGATTAGTGTCTCTGGCACATTTCTAACAGGAGGCAAAGGAGAGAAATGTAGTGCTTCCTTCCAGCCTTCCAGATCAACAAACCTCGCCCAGGCAGCAGACATTCTGGTCCACCTAAAGGAAGCTAGAATTAGAAATTAGACACATTTGTCATATAAAATTTCCAGGTACAAGGAACAAAGCTGAATTTTTGTCAGGCAGAGATGCTGTAATAGCACTGCAGCAGCTGGGAACTCCAGTCAGGTGAAGGTCAGGGCTGCTTGGCATCCACTACAGTCCCAGGCCTCTCAGAGAACCAAAAAGAGCAAAGGATGAACAGTTCCCCTTGGCAAGCTCGCTCCTGTCCAGCTGGATACGAGGGGCTTTGAAGGCTGGAAACTCAGCAGGGCTGGCTGCAGCAAAACAGGGAGGAAAAGGGAGATATGGAAGAAGAAAAAAAAGTTAATCTTCAAAACCAAAATGGTTTTGTTCATCTTCTCTTTGGTCACCAAGTTAAGTCCAGCTGTGCCTTGGGTCTGGGACTGAAAGGAGGACACCAGCTGGAACCCTATGGAATTGGGTTAGAAGTGACTTGTGTGTCTTCTTTGTACTGAGTTACAGCTCACATAGAAATGAGGGTGGCAAGCCCTGAAGGTGCCCTTTAGCCACATAAAGGGAAAAGTGCTGCAAAAGACAGACCTTGATGAAACACCATCCAAATGGGGACACACTTGGCATCCCTCGGGGTAGGTGCCAGATGCACAGGCAATGACCCTGCCAGGGCTGGGGCTCTGCCTCTGGCCCACACCCATTCTGTGGGGACAACACAGGACAGAGCAGGGATGCTCACACTTGGCTGTGTCCTATTTCTCCTATCAAATATCTGCAACAGCAGCATCCTTCCACCTCCCCCCTTGGACACCTAACAAGGATCAACAGCTGGAGGCCCCTTAGCACTGCCAAGCCCAGCACCCAAGGAGCTGCCATCTGTGTTGCAGCCTGCCTTTTGTACTGATTTGTTACGTTTTTGCCCTGATTGCACGCCTCGGGCGGGCCACAGTTGCTCTGTGCAGTACTTGGAGGAGGGGAGTTTTACAGCTTGGCTGCTGCCAACGCACAGATGTTACAGGCTGGGTCACGGCAAGGTGCTAAAGGCCTTCAGAAATGTTGCAAAGCATTAATTATGTTCCTGCAGCTGTTCTTTAACCCTCATCCGTGTCTCCTTTCTACCACGGGCTGCCAGAAAGACAACTGTGAACGGGAAATCAAAGCAGGAGGCTTTGAAAAGAAGCAAGGCAGAGTCTTTAAAGGTTAAAAGAAACAGCACTCTGCAAAGGCAGGGCTTTTTTAAAGCTGTTTGTCCCTGCCACTTGCTTGGACACCTCCTCTTCTCCTATTTCGGTGCAGCGCTGAACTGCAGCAGCATCCAAGGTGAAATGGAAGAGGTCACCCAAATCCTGACATTTCACAGAGCATGTCTCAGCTTGAGGGTTGATCCATGGGCTTGGGAATACTTTTGTCTCACAAGACTGGAGCAAGGAAAGATTAGTGGCATGGGTTTAACCAACCCTCCCATCTGTGCAGGTCTAGAGATGAGGGGTTTCCCTGGTTTTCCACAGGTTTATGTGAACCTCTTGAAGCCAGTCCAGAGGAAGGCCACAAAGATGCTTAGAGGGATGAACACCTCTCTCACTGAAGATAGGTTGTGAGAGTTGGAGCTGTCCAGCCTGAAGAAGAAAAGGCTCCAGGGAAACCTTAGAGCCCCTTCCCATGCTGAGAGAGGCTACGAGAGAGCTGGAAAAGGACTTTGGACAAGGTTCTGGAGCAAAGAGAGAAAGAGGAGGAAGGGCTCTAAACTGAAAGAGGGAGGTTAAATTAGATATTTGCAAAACATTCTTCCCTGTGAGGGTGGGGAGGTCCTGGCACAGGTTGCCCAGAAAAGCTGTGGCTGCCCTATCCCTGGAAGTGTTCCAGGCCAGGCAGGATGGGACTCAGAGCAATTTGGTCTAGTGGGAGGTGTCCTTGCAATGGCAATTACCCACTGGAATTCCCATGGAATGGGAAGATCTGTAAGACCCCTTCCAATTCCAACCATCCTGTTATTCTGCAGTCAGAAAAACCCCATTTTGCCCCAGCTGGACCAGAGCTGTAGTCAAACAGACCAGTGACTAAACTGACCTGCAGAACCCAAGTTTAGAGCTTCTCCCATCGCTGCTATGGGAGCTGGGGCTATGCCAAGTGGCAAGACAGCATTCAAGCAGGCTTACCTGGAACAGCTCTGGGAAATGCAGGAACCCAGGTCTCCTGAACCCATCTGTTGTGCTTCACTGCCCTTGACAGCCACCATGTGCCAGGGCTGGCAACACACAGGGCTCCGGTGTCCCTGCACAGACATTCTCTGGGAACCCTGGGAAACACAAAGCTGCTGCTGAGGAAGTAGATCCATGCCTACAGCACAGTGCCATTCAGAGCTGCCACTGCAGGAGAGCAGTTGAGGAGGTCTGCACCCACATTTGAGCCCTGCTGAACATCAGGACTAATGAGCATTCCCACAGCACCAAGGCAGCCATTCTGGTGCTAAAATTGCAGCCTGCCTGGGGGTGGGGGGTATCTCTATACCCCACAAACCAGAGGTTCCCAAGGGGAGAGTTTGTCTACTGCTTATCTTCAGACCAGCTGCAAAGTAAATCTCCATCTCAAACATGGGCATTCACTAACATCTGCATGGGCTGGGCTGCAGCTGTGCCACAGGACCATGAGTGGGCTGACAAAACCCACCAGGCTCCTGAAAGGCCTCTCCCTCCCCTATTCCCCATGCTTTAAGCTGCAGTCAAACAGAGCACAACTCCTTTTAAGACTTGAAGATGTGTTTGTGAATCTGGCTGGGCAGCTTGTGCTGACGAGAGGGAACAAGATTGTCTCAGGAATCCTTTGTGCTGCAGCTCTCCGTGCACAATAGGCTCCCGCGCACTCGGGGGCTGAATAACTTCTTATGCCAGAGATGAAACAAGGGGGGACAGAATAAAATAGTACAGGCACAATAGCAAACAAACAGGCACAGAGAGTGAGGTGATGGAAAAACAGGCAGGAACAGCAATGCTGTTGTGCCCAGACACTCATTTCAAGCAGCATCTCCCACATTCAAAAAAGCATACACTAATAAAGAATAAGTTTTTGCCTGACATGTCTCAGATGTGCCTTCAGTCAGGGATTGTTAGGACTCAGCACGCTGGCCAGGACTTGAACTTCTGCATAATGGCCCCAGACAGCTGCTGATACCCTCAGCTGCTGCTGGCACAAATGTTCACTCCTCTGCAGCACTCTGGAGTGATGATAACTAAAAAAACAAAACAAAAACCCCAACATCCAGGCCTTGAAAGGGAATCCACGATAGCATTAAGCACTGAACCCCAAAACCATGTAACACCAGACTGGGCTATGCTGACAGCCTCAGGTGAAGGAGCTTCCCCCAGGTAGCTCAGGAGCCTCATCCCAGATGCCCAAATCAGATACAATCCCTCCCACACCAAAGCAGTGAGTGATGGCTTTCTCCCCTTCCCCCTGGTGAAGGCTGTCCCTGAGTGTGCAGCCATTTCAAGCAGGAATTGGATCAGCAGTGTCACCCTAACAGTCCCTACACCCTGGGCTTGGCCTTGCCTTCCTTGGGCAGCTGCCCTAGAGCAGCCAAAGGTGGGCCAACACCAGATTCCCACCAGGATGTTCCAGCAGCCAAACAAAATCAGATTAAAGGCTTTGCAGGAGCAGCTTTTGTGTTAAGACATTTTTGGACACCCCCATTCTGCCTAAATAGCAGAAGACAATGTTTTTATCTGACTAATAGAGCTCCTCAAACCATGTGGCCCAGGCTGGCTATTTTAGAACAACGTTCAGCAGAGACTTTTGTTTCTGACAGAATAATTTAACACCCTGCTCTTGCTGAGTACTCTCACCCCAGGTACCAGACTGGATCAGAAAAGCTGTGCTGGAGAAAACCAGAGAATCATTAAGGTTGGAAAACACTTCCAAGATCAAGTCCAACCACTGATGCAGCCACATAACTCACATCACCTGTGATCCTGGAGCAGCAATTCCTACCTGCCCAAAAGATCCCTCAGCAGGGACATGCAGAGAGGCAGCTTCCCCAGCAGCCTCTCCTGAACAGCAGCTTCCCTCTTTCCACTTCTTTTTCCAACATTCTTTATTTATTTTTCAACCCGCTTCCCTGCTCTCCCCCCGCCACCACCGACTCCAAACCCCAGTTATGTAAATTTCACAGAGGGGCTGACATCTCCTGATGAGGCTGATCCCATTGGTGTTATTGTCTGGCTGTCAGCTCCTGGGAAGCAGGCACGGCACGAGGGCGGTTGCTGTTTTTAACCAGAGGCCGCGTCTGACTCGAGCGTTCGGGGAGTTAATGAGCACTGTGCAAAGGGAGGGATGGCTGGCACAAAGCAAACAGGGGAAGCTTCAGTTTTACATTTCATTATTTTCATAAGAAAAATAAGCCTGGGACCTTAAGGGAGGTGTAAAGGGGATTTTTAATTTTTTATCTCTTTTTTGTTTTAATAGCAGAATTCGCAGCTGGAAGAACCTGCTGAGATGTCCTGTGTTTAAATAGGAGGGAGGTGCCTGGGTCTCCAGAGTGGTTACCTTGATCTTCTAGGTTTTAACATCTGTGAGTTCTGTGTTTTAAGATCTTTGACTGTGTATCCACACACTACAGCTCTGGGAGAGAGTCCTCCATGGCTCATCCCAGCCATCCAACCCCATCCCACATACAGGATGGATCTTCTCTTGGGGGTCACAGCCTCCAGGCTGCCCCAAGGAGCCCAGACAGGCTGGGAGCTCCCACTCCAGCTCTAAAGCAGATCCAGGCCACCAAGCAAGCTGAAACCAAAACCAGTAGTCTCTAGAAAAGATGTATGGGGCCAGTAAGCCTGACACTATTCCCCATAAAGCAACAGGGAAGAGGTTAAAAGGGAAGATTTATGGGCACATATCTCTGCCAGAACCACCAGGTGATCATGTGTACACATTTCTCTACTCTAAGACCTAATTTTCCACCATTTCCCTTGATTTGCTGTTCCTATTCTCCCATTTCCTTGATTTAAGGCCCAATTATTTCTTGTCCTCTTGCCAGTGAAACAAAATATTTCATAAGCACTCCTGCTGCCTCTCGCCACTCCCTCCCTCCTTTGGATGCTGGCTTCAATGCCTGACTCATGCCTCGTGTTCTCTAAAATTTAGAGTATTTTAGTGAACACCTAACAATGATTTTACCATTTTTCTCAGTGATACAAATGGGATCTGGCACCAAGTAGCTCACTGTTGGAATTTAAGTGAGTCTGTGGTTGCCACGGCTCTGGCAAGTCTTTGCAAAGCACTCCCTGGGGATTGTCACCTTGGCAAGATTTCACTGTGTCCTTCACAAGGGATAAGCCACAGATCCTGGGCTGAGCTGGAGGTCACTGTGTGCTGGGATAGGGAGAAGGGCAGACAAGTAGATTCTGTAGCTCATCCAGGCCAGCCTAGGGGAGAGCTGGGCACTACCATCCCTACACAAGTCCAGGTCCTCCTCCTTAAGGAAACAGAAAAACTCTGCCCTCATTAAAAGGAAAGAATAATGTCACTGGTGGGTCCCCTATCTAAACTTCTAAGCACCATCAAATCTTCCAAGTGGTTCATCACAGTCAGCCCACTGAGCACCAGTCCTTCAAAACATTCCTAGGCAAACACCTTCCCCTCCCATTGCAGCAATGGCTTTACAATAAATTTCCATTCCTCTTCCTCCTCCTCCTCGCCCAGGCTTGCATTTCCATAGCACCCTCCTACTAATTCCCTCAGTCATAACCAAACCTGGCCCAACACAACACAACCATGAAAACAACAGTTACAAGTGCCATTTCCTTATTTCCAACCTTTTTCAAGGAGATGGATCCATAAAGCACAGATCAAAAGAGAGGTTCCTTAGGCCATGAGCCTAAGAGAAGGAAAAATCTCAATAGTGCTTTGAATCAAGGCGGACATGGATTCAAAATTGGTTCTCCCATATTTTCAACTCATGCAGGTCCCCAAGACCTTGAACTTCCATGACCATCTGCTTCCATGACCATCAGCCTCTTACCTCTATCTGCACAGCATAATTCATTTAGCCTTCATTTTTTTCCCTCCAAAAAACCCAACCACAACCAAACATAAGCACAACTCACTGGACATGCAGCCTTTCCATTCAGGCACCATCAAAAAAAAAAATCTCAAATGTAAAAGTTGAGCTCACCAGCTGGCTCTAACTTGGGTGGCTCTCCAGAAGGGACATCTCCAGAGATTTCAGTCCTTCCAGTGGCTTGCTGGAAGCAACAAAGAGGCATCACTTTGAAAAGATGGTCAGGAGGAAGGAATAGGATGAGTTACTCTCTCCTAGATGTTTTGGGCTATGCCTGTTCTCTTCAGCCACACAAACATACACCACAGCACATGGAGAAGTGCCCAGACCTGATCTCATGCTCAATTTGGGGTCAACTGGGCAAGAGAGCTGGACACAAGCTGGGAGATGCAGCTTGTCAGAAATCAGGCCCTAAAACATTGCAATGGGAAGCCCTAAGAAGGTCAAAACATTCACACATCCCAAAGCAAGCAGGATCTGGTCTTCACACCCACCATGGCTGCTGGCAGCTTGTTCTCACTCTTCATGGAGCCTGGAGGACAAGTTGAGCCTGCAATGCTGTTTGGCTACACCAGACTTGCTGCTCTGCTATGGGATTGGGAAGCTTCACTTCAAAAAGCTTCACAAAATAATTGACCACCAGAGTGAGAACAGTTTGGTGTTTGACTACCCAAGAAAGGACTGAGGTTTATTGGGGGTCAGGTCTTTATCTAAACTCAGGAAGAAAAAACTAGCCCTAGCTAGAAATATCAAATAGGAATGGAAAACTTGAGGAAAAACTTGAAATATTCTGCAGATTTCCCTGTACAAGGCCACCATCTCTTCACAGCTGGGGCTACACAGGCAAGACCTCTTCTATTTTCAGTGTGGCTTGGAAAAGCTTCTGGGACACCACCTGCCATTCTGTGGGGCATCAAACCTGCTCTGGACTCCTTCTAAGGATCAGCCCACTGAGGGCTTCTGAATTCCACTAACAGCTTGGGGATGTCTGGGGATCAGCACCCTCCAAGATGTCTAAAATCCAGAGGCCTCAGAGGATCCTAACCAGGCTAACTTCATCTCTCCCCTGGTACAGTCAGCTCTGCTAACTGTATTGGCCTGAGGGTTAGTAGATTAATGTCACTTTTCATTCATCATGTGGCTGTGGCTGGCTGGAAGCATCACCTCCAGAGGAAGCTGACTCACCCTAAGCACACTGTTTTCTGAACAGTTTCAGCCAATCCTGCCCACTAGACCAGCCTCCCTTCAAGCTACCTGTCAGCCCAGCACAGGCTGGACAGCCCCCAAAAGCTGACACACCACAGTTCATATTCCTGGCAAGTACCATCACAGAGCTTAAATCCCTGTAAAGCACTGGAAATGGTAAAAGTTGGCCATTAGGGTCGTTTTATATGGAATAGATATTCTAGGTAGTAAAGTGTGTTCGGAAGGATCATTACACTCCCTCGGCTGCCTTTCGTCAGAGGAAAGAAGATAAATGTCCAGGAGATGTTCATAGCCCAGGGCAAGGGAAATACAACATCCTCTGGAAGAGTGAGAAGTACTGGAGAGCAGAAACTCTGCTTGGAGCCAGCATGACCAGCTCCCAATGTCCCATCAAACCCAAACCACCCATAGCAAGCCCACTCCAGGGCCTCTCCCAGCATCCCAAATGTGTGGCGTTAGGAAGAGAGGTGCCCCTCAGAGAGCCCACCCTGATTTTTTGAGATTTTTCTAAGCCTTCTGATGTTTACATTCTTGTAATGAACTTTCTCACACATTTTCTGTAAATAACTTGTTTTATGTTCTTTTATGGAGGGTGAGAATTTTGATAGCCTGTTAGTTTGTCCAGTGTCATTGGGGAGGTGGCACTTTCACCCTCCAATCCACTGTCACTTTTGGAAATCTATAAGTGTTAGAGCCAGAAAAATGAAGTCCCTTTTCTACCTTAGAAAGAGCAGCAAGTTGTTTTGTGTCCTATAGTGACAGCCCACCCCAACCCTGGCACCATGGCAGTGTCAGGGGTGACTCAAGATAACAAGAATACAGCATGTGAGCTCTATGTGCTCACTCTGCTGCCCAAACAAATCCTCTCCCCCATTTGATTTGACCATTCCACAAGCACAGGGATGAACTGTGTGGTCCTTGGAGAGCTCACTAAGCCAGTGTTTCTGCAAGAAACAGAAGCTTGCTCCAAATCTAAATATAGCTTAAAAAAAATAAAAACAGCCTCTATCTGATCAAGAGAAAAGTGTTTGGATGGTAAATTGAGACAGGAGTGTTTGCTCAGATTTATGGGGAGGGGGAGTGGGTTGGAGAGGTCTGAACTGAATCCATCCCTTGAGCAGAAGTATAACCCTGAGGTCCAGCTATGATTTCCCCTGAAGCCTGGAAAAATGCCAGAGGTCCTTTCAACCTCAGCTATTTCATGATTCTGTGGGATGCAGAGTTTATGGGACTCTATTTTGATGCTGGGAATAAGAGGGATATGGTTAGGGCCCCAGCAGATTTTTTATTCCTCATCCCACCTCATCTGATTGAAGCCAAACCTTTTTAAAAAAAGAGGTCTTTTCCCAAAAGGAGCTGATAAAAGACATTTACAGCCTTGGAAGAGCAAATGTCCACCAGAGATCAGTTTTTCTATTCACTCATGGAATGGATCAGATCAAAAGAACAGGGACAACACAAACCCTAAAATGCACAGGTCCTCACATGCTGAAACCATTTCTCAACCTCTTCTTTGCTAGATTGGGAGGGGGGGCAAGACATCAGGGAAGAGAGATGTAACTTGGTTTACTGGACACTCCTAATCAAGCTCTAGTGCCTAGGATCGAAGATTAGTTGATTAAAATCCAATTTCAAAGCTTATTAACTTTTGAATGAGAAATTCTGCTATGGTGAGCTTACTTGGGCAAGCTATTTCTGGCTTGGCAGAAGTGGCTGTCAGGGAAAAACAGCTCTTTGCTTATCAGCACCCAGCTTAGATTAGACCCAGATGAGGCAAGAGGATTACACCTCCTCAGACCACTTTAAATCAAGACTAAATGAACAAGAGGACTTCCCTTAAGCTGGATATTAAAACCAGCTGGGCATTTCCCCTTCATGCCACCACAGCTCATTTGAAAGGCACGCAGAGCCTTTGTGTTGTTTTGCTAAGTTACCCAAATTTCACTTTCCTGCATGGTATTCTGGTCAGGCTGGCAAGTGACAGCTCTGAAGTCTCAAGGTATCTTCAGCCCACATCCTCCTTGCCCAAGCAACTCCTTCTCCTTACAACAGCTGTGCCACCATGTCCAGCTCTGACAAAAAGGCAGGAAAAGGGCAGGAAACCCTGGCACTGCCGGCTGAGAGAGGTGACAAGCCAAGCTGAGGTCTGTTTGCCACAGGCTCTTTATCCTGAGGGACATAAATCCCAGCTCCTAACCAGGGATCCTTTCAGGATACCCAAGTATATTTTAAAACATGTAAGATACAGAGTCATGGAATCATTTAGGTTGGAAAAGACCTCTTAAGGTGTCGGGTGGAGCTGCATCCTGGAGCTTTAGGGTTGTACACATTCCTGGTCCTCAGGACAAATGGGGGTTAAGCACTGCCTTTGGGGAGCCAGTTCACCCCATCCCCTCCTGTTTGAGCTAATCCTCATACTGCTTGCAGAGTTTCCCAGTTTCTCTGCTCTTTCCCAGGCACAGCAACCACAAAGAAGAGAACTGCAACACACAGCAAACTTTTTCAGGTGGTAAGGGCCCATTTCTCTCTAAGGTAGAGAGTTTTTCAGAACATCTCTCATCCAGGGAAACAAACAATGGGCTTCACCTCTCGTGCAGAAGGACTGAGTTTATCGGCCCAATGCAGTCATTGACAGGGACTCACACTTGTGTTGCAAAGGTCTGGGTCTGTCTCTTGTCCTGCTCACAGTGAAACACATGCTGTGTCCTCAGAAAGCACCAGAACAAGAGGAGGTTACCACCAAAGCAGGAGGGAAAAGGCAATTCCTGCTGTTGTACTTAAAAGAGGGAAAGCAGCAGGCAGTGTGGGTGACCAAGTTTGTTTGAAGAGTGGTTGGTGACAGCTACATGACAAATACTTTGTCTCTCTGGGAGGCACCTCAGTAGCTTCTTTCCTCTCTCCTGCTGTGCTCCAGGAATCATGGACACATTGACCAGAGCAGCATGGTTGAAGGAATTCTGCCTCCAGACACTTTCAGACCCAACTGCAAACAGCTATCAGATCAGTAAATGACACTGCAAACACTGACTTCTCCCTGGTTCAATTAAATCTTATCTTTAACCAAGGAAAAAGGAAAACAGCCTTGCAACCTGCCTCAGGTACACATGAAGTATGCAGGAGCTCTTCAAAAGGATTCCTGCTCCTGTAGATCAGGCACAGGCTTTCAGAAGAAGAAAATCAGTTATTTCCACACATTTTTTGCACTGTTCAACCAGGTTCCTGTTACACACAGTGCCTCCAGGGGAGGAAGCCGTGTGGACAGCACAAAGCAGAGGCCTCCCCCATCCCTGACAAACCCTGAGCATGTGATAACAGAGAGACAAGGGTACAGCTGCAAACTTCACCTCCACATGGGCACAGCAGGGATCAAGCCTCTGAAACCAAGCCCACAGAAAACTTTGAACACAGAGAAAAAACGTTGGCATAGAAGTGCTGCAGCATGAGACCTCCCTGCTGGTGGTGAGGCCACTCTTGCCTTGGGGAAAGAGCAATGTGTGTCTGCCCTAGACCACAGAGAGGTCAGGATGGAAAGGCACAGAAGTTTCTTCTGTGAGTAAAAAGCAGTTTTTTAAACTACCTCTAGAAGGAGAGCCTGACTCTCATGTTATTCAGCCCACACCACCACACCAGCCCAAAGGGCTAAGGGTGCCCACCCAGCCTGGAGGTCAGCATGGGTCTGAGTGCCACCCTTGAGCTCCACCTTGTGCCCCCAGGAGCAGCAGGCCTGCTCCCTCCTGCAAGCCTGCCTTGTGTATTCCAGCAGCAAGCTACAACTGAGCTGTGAAATAACACTTGGAAGCAAAGCAACACCAGATCAGCCAGGCAAACGCTGAGGAGAGGTGACAGTAACAAGGAAGGTTATGTTTAGCTTCACATCTGTGCTGTTTGGAAGCTCTCTTCACAGGGAAGGAAAAAATAGCTTAAGAATAAATCTTTTACTTGGAAAACATCCAGCCTGGGAATAAAAAACAAGAGTCTAAGAGAATGAGTAATTGGATGGAGAAAGATTGTGGAGCAGTGAGGTCAGGGCATGCAAGGAGCACAAAGGAAGGACCACCAGGACAGGAAAGATTTGAGGAGAGCAGCCATCTTTGGGGCAGACTCCAGCTGTCTCACCAGGATCATCTTTTGGAGGGGAAAGAACAAAGCCCTGTGCTGCCTCCTCTTTGCAGAAACCACACTCCTACAACAGGGGGAACCATCTCCTTTCTTCCCTGGGCTCTTCCCTCCCAAAGCTCAGCAGAAAGCCAGATGCCAGGCAGGAACTGGGAGCTACTGGTGAAGGAAGCCCAGTGTGGAAGACATGGAAAGTCACTGAATCTGGGACTCATTTTGGAGCCAGCCACTCCACACAGTATTCTAACATCATGGAGTCCACCTGCATCTCCTCTGAAATGCCCCAGTCCCTCCTTCTCTGTCCTCACCCAACCCCACCTGAATCCCATCCTAGTGCAGCAGGAAGTGCCAGCACTCGCATAGAAAGGCACACCCTGTTGGCTCAGGACCATTTCAAGCACACATCATTGCAGGCACATTCCCATTTAGTTTTCCAATGCCCCAGGAGCCAACGCACCATGGCAGCAACAGGATGCTTCTCTGCCCAGCCCAGTCCCAAGCAAGCAGCACCATGCTTGGTTAAAGCGCCAGACAAACAACCATCCAGGCCACGTAAGCCAGCTCCAAACAGGCTTGCTAGGGATATTTCCCCATTACTGCTTCAGTGCCATGTGAGAGATCTGAGTCCTGCTGCATTAGAGGTGCTTGAAAATCCAATTTCCTTCCCCAAAAAATGAGGCATGTTTGCACCTGCCTCAACCCCCCTGCACCCTGCATAAGGTTGGAGCGACCGGCTGAGCAATGAGTGCAGAGCCCACATGGCATTAATCCTCCATGATCATATCAGAAATCCAAATCTCTAATTTACTTCATCCTGAAGTCACTTAAATGTAAGCATCACTCCTGGTCCTACTTCTGTATTTATTTTTCAGGTTGCAGATATAATTGTTATACTGAGGATGCCTTAGTTGTGATTATAAATACCCAAACTCCCATGCCTATGTATGTGCAGGCACGCATCCACACACACTCATTCTTCTACCTCTTGAGAAATGGGTCTGTTCCGCTTTCTTCTGCTACTGATAAAATATTGATTAGGGAATTTGAAAATTTGAAATGATTTAGGAGTCCCTGGATGGGAAACGTAATGTACTGTGCCAGTCGCATTATGAGCCATCCATCACCTGTCAGCAAGCAGCAAGAAAGTGACAGAATCAATACAAACGTGTCTGAAGATGGGTTTAATTCATTTCCCTTCCCCCTCAGGCCATGGCTGGAGCATCCCAGCCGGAGGAGGAGGAAGCTCAGTAACACCAGCCCAACCTCAATCCACCCAAAGTGCAGGGGGGTTAGCTTCTTCCTTGGCAGTCCAACCACACCAGGGCCAACATGGGTGACCTTGGCCACATTCCCAGGCCAGCCAGCCAGGAATTTGTAAATCAGATCCTGAGAGCTGCATTCAGCTGCCCTTGTGCCCTAGGATACCTGCAACATCCACGTGGGTCACAGCACCTGCACAGCTCCTACTAGAAACTGCTTTGATTGGCTTGGGCAGGTTGTTATTTGTCCCTAAAGCCTCCCCATGGGTGGTAATTCCAGCCTGTCCCAGCACATTTTACGCCATGAAACACTCCCATAGATTGGCCTGCTTTCAGAGGGACCAGACTGGCCAGCAGACAGTGTGAATCTCTCCTTGCTTCCCTACTTCCCTTCTGCATCACCCACCTTTAGTCAGCACGGCCTGATCCAGCTCCTCGTTCCTCAAGCATTTGTTGTTCTTACTCTCACCAAGAGTTTTAAAATAAAATTTTAAAAATATATTAAGGGGTGAGCAGAATCCATTCATAGGGCGATCCATCATCCTCCCGCATTTTGCAGATGGATTCAATTGGCCTGTGATCCTGTTTTGCAGATTCCCTTGGAGCACTGTAATTCATCCTGCAAGGCATTTCAAATGAGACTGGACAGAGCACCAGAGAAATGACAGGAGTCGGGTGCCCTGCCGTGCTCCCCAGGAGCAGGGAGGGTGACCAGGCAGGCTATTGCTCATGTCTGATTACAGCTAATTATTGCAGGGCACACCGCAGGAGGTGATGGCAGCACAAGGGCAGCTCAGACAAGCCAGCAGAGTTCCCCAATGCTGCTCCTTAACTCATGCCAGCCCACTGTGGGCTGTGTTGGGCAGCAGCATTAACCCTGGCTGTAGAGCACCCAGTGTGGCACAAGGGATGTCCCACAGCACAAAACAACTTTGGACCTGCCAGCTGTGGGTGGAAGAGCCAACAGCCTGCTGGGTAGGAAGAGGAGGATCTCCAAGCTTCCACCCTGACTGGCTCTTTGTCCTGACAGGAGCCTGACAGACATCCCTCCCCTCTTCCTGACATCTTTCAAGGCTTCAGGAAGGTGGCACAGGCCAATGGATACAGGAGCAAGCACTCCTCTTCTGGGCAGCATGTTTCTCCTCTGTTCTTTGGCTGATGATGTGGCTGCAGGTAGGACTTCTTGGACAAAACTTCCTCATTTACTTTGATTTTAACTCCATTATTTAATAGACTGCAAAACCCTTAATGTGGGAGTCTCAGCTACTGCGACTGTGCAATTCACTCCAGCTACATCCCCTCTACCTCACCATCCCTATTAGACTCAATAAACGGTTCCAAATCCAGCAGAAGTGCTCTATTTGCTGCCTAGTATACCATATAATCTTTTCCAGAGGTAGTATTGATCTTATTAAACCTGCAGCCATTGAGTCCTCCAATGTGTCTCAGCATTTGCTTGCCTACAGCAAAGCAAAGCACCTCTTCCAACCCCACAGCAGCATGCAGATGACAGCACCAGCCTACACTGACCCGGAGACAAGAGGATCAGTGCATTCCTGAGAACAATTTAATAGTCAGTAGAGCCATGGCTTTAGGGTATTTAGTCAGAAGCAATATCCCGTCTCAAAAAGAAATGTCTGAGTAATTCTAACTGTAAGGGACAGAAATTAGGGACTAATTCAGGCCGTAACAGGTACTGAATGCCGAGTCCAGAAGCAGCTCTGCTCGTGGCTAATGGATTTTGCACACTGAGACTGGCTCAGGGCTCTCAGCTCATCCCCCCAGAACGCTCACAAGATTCACTTGCAGCCACTTTGCCAAATTTTCCTCACCCATCCATAAAGGGAGAAACTCATGAGATTATTTGCACGGTCCTCTCCAAACAAGCAACCCTTCCCACAGCACAGAAGCTGGCTCCAGATGACAGAGGAGAGGCTGTAGGAGGCTAGGCAAGGAAAGCACCATTAAGATGCAAAGCACAGAGCTGGAATTCTAAAAAAACGGATATATATCCACATCTGTATGTGCAGGTACATGAAGCTCACCAATTTGAGGGAACACAGCACCACGGTGTGCTGGGAAGGCAGAGGCACAGAGCACAGGCTAACCAGATGTTTGTCTGACAGAGCCTCAGCTCTGGGTTATGTTCCCAGGCTGCCCTGGCAGCAGCATCCAAGGAGAGGACAGATGGCAGCTCCACAGCAGAGCATTAGGACCGTGACTCGTGTCTTTCCTCCAGACAAGGCTCTGGTGCTGCCAGCTTAGAGCAGGCACTGCAGGAAAGGGTGATAAGTGGCCTCTGTCTGGCCCAGAGGCGCTGGGGTGCCAAGCAGAGGGGAGAAGGAGGCACAGCTTCCACCCCTTTGACATTGGTGCTGACCCAGTTGTGTCAGCCCATCCGTCACCCTGCTGGCTCCTGCCGGGGCCCCAGGACCTGCAAAGGTGGCTACACGTGTTGGACTATTTGTCTTCTCAGGTTCTGGGGACACGGGGGCTGACAGCCCTATCAGTTATCTCACAAAGCAGAGCCCTAACACAGCCCCAGAGAGCAGGACAGGGAATAACCCCAGGGAACGAGAGAATGTCAGAACCACGTGGCTCCCAGTTTCCCAGGGAAAGGCAAAGCACCAGTACAGCCTGAGAAATTAAATCCTTGCAAGAAGTATGTGGGGAAGAACCCTGGAAGCTGAAGCTCTCAGTTATCACCTGCCATCTCTTCTTAGACAAAAGCAAGCTGCTTCTGCAACAGGCATTTTCAACACTGACCTATTAAGCTTTGTCCTGGGATGTGCCCAGGCTGGGAGACCTAAACTTCTCCTGCACCAAGCCCAACTAACCCTCCAGCCTTCAAGAAGGCACATCAGTGCTCTGAGAACCAGCCACCCACTCACACACTGCTACGAAGAGGAAGAAACACTGATCCAACAGCCCAAAGAAGTCATTCAAACCTACATGATGCTCACACATGCTGGAAGCAGCAGGTAGGGCCCTGGACCTCTGTGCCAGAGGAAAACCATGATATATGGTTTTCATATAACACAACAACAGCTCATCAAGATGCTGAAAGCACCAGGCACAGAGGTCAGAGGACTAAGAAATGTACTACAAGTCCTCAGAACACATCAGTGGGATGTCACATCATTTTATTCTAAAGAACAGCTGAAGAAGTGCCCTGCTCCCCACATTGCCAAACCAAGGCTCCTCCAGCCAGTGCAAGTATTTCTAGAGCACACATACACCCAAGCTGTGCATCAAGGCAGCTCCTGGCTTCCCCCATAAGCTGGTTTTTAGGTAGGGATCCCCACGTGAGTGATTACAGCCCAGCTTATCACCGTCACCCAAAGCTGCCCACCTGCCCTGCCAACACCTCCAGCAGAGCAGGATCCCAGCCAGCACCAGTTCCAGGATCTTCCCCAGCCGTTCAAGAAACAGGCAGAAGGCAGAGCCTGAGCCAAGGCTTTGTAAAATAGAGCGTGTCGTAGGTGGAGAGGAGGGGAGACAGCTCTTTGAGCAAGTAATTTCAATTGCCTTGAGAAAACAGGTTGTTAAAATGATAGAAATAAATGGGTTGTTTGAGCAGCCTCAGAAATGCTTTCAGAGAAAGCTTCCAGGTAGGAACATTGATTGCAAATACTTATTAACTGCTCCTTCATTATCAAAGAGATGTGATACATATGTTTACAAATTTTGATACATTTTTATTAAAACTACTTAACTGTTTGGTTCTCTAAACCTTCCCAGAGGAACTGTCACCAAGCAACTCCCTAAACACAACTTCCACTCCTGCACAGGCAGGCGTGGGCACCGCAGGAGTCACTGGAGCATCTGCCCGTACTGAGGAACACGTGGCACCAGTGCTAGACCCAAAATGGCCCTTTGATCCCAAAAAAGGAGGCTCTCACTTCAGAAGATGTGTGATTGGGTCACTCACCCACCTTTGTCCACTTGTGAAAGCCAACAGCCAAGAGACTGTAGGTCCCTCTAACTCAGCCTTGTCTCCCACAGGAACTGGGCTTGATGCTAATGGCAAGAATCAAAGAGAAGTTGGAAGTGTTTTCCCAGGATGATTCTCCAGCTCCAAGCAGCCTAGCACTTACAAACTCCCAAGCTGTAAATTGCTTCAGGGCTGTGTTTAAGCCCATCATCAAGAGTTATCTGCCATGAAATTGCCAAGTTCCTTTTTAAAGGTTCATGATATTTTTTGGCCGCCACAACATCCCAGGACAACACATTTCCAAGGCTGAATTAGGTCTCTCCACACACACAACATGTAAAGCTATTTGATTTAAACCTGAAGTCCAGTATTTTCTTACCCTGCAGGAGACAATAACCTTCTAATCATCTTCTTGGGTGATTTTATCCACGTCTCAAGTCCTCCTTGTTGATGCTTTTCCCAAGCTGGTGAGTCCTGACCTAGACTACCCTCAGAGGGAAGCTGTGACACCAAGTTATATAAAGCACAGCTCCTTGCTCTTGCCAACATCTTCTCCAGCAGTAACATCAAGCGTGAGCGATGCCCTGTGCTGGGACAAGTGTTCTCCTCTGGGGCTCCTCCCTGGAGCTGCTCTTCCAGGGGAGAATCTGAAGGGCTGTTTATTTTAAGCAGGCTAGAGAGAGGCACAGGCAGAAGATGGGTGAGGAGGATCCCTGCCTCAGGTCACTGCTTCAACAAGAGACATGATTTCCCTCTGAGAAAGCCTGTGCCAGAGGGATGCACTGATTGTCACCTCCTGGCTACTTGGGCAGGAGTTTCTGCCCAAAGAGGCATCATGCTGATGGCCAGATTCCTGCAGGCTTCCACAGCCTCCATCAGCCTGCTGGAAGAAAGGGGTCCTGCCAGGCCTTTTCCAGTAATCCTGCCTGAGGACTGCAATGTCCCAGCCACAAACAACCCTCTAAGTACACAAGGAGCACAGTGATGCTGGTATGGTGTGCAAGCTCCACCTGCCACAGAGATCACAGCCAGTGCACCAACACATTTTGTTTTCAGAAGCTGAAAACCCTGGTGTGCTGCCAAGTCATGGATTCTTCATCATTAGCACCTTGCCTAAGAGTACACACAGCACGGCTGGAGTTTGCAGGAGAAAATGGGAAATATCCTCTCTCCCTGTTAGAGAACACTTCATCACAACAGGAAACCCAGCAGGGCCCAAAGCAGAGACTCACAGGTACAAACTGACAGGCACAGTACACCCCATGGCTTGCATTCCCCAGGGAACACCTCCTACCAGCTCAAGCCCCAGAAAACCAGTTACACCTCTCTACACACATTGCCTCGGTGTTGTGATTCTTGTACCACTAAAGACAGGGGTGTGTTTGGGCCTTCAGCACTGCTGCAGGGTCACAAAATGGAACCAAACTCTTTGCCACAAAAGCTCAAGTCACACAGTGGGCCAAACCTAGGCTTACATCTTAGCCACACACCTTCCACAGACATCTTTGCCAGATAAGGCAATTCATCAGTCCAACAATGCTGTACCCTACATTGTTCAGTCCTAATCCAGCACCTGCAAATCCCACTGAGGGGTGGAACAGAGCATCTCTGTGACCAGCAGTCAAGCACACACAAAGCTTTGGGCTTGTCTGTACTGCCCAGGCATTATTTCTCCCACAGAGAGAATGCAGTGGAAGGACTTTTCAGACACACAGACCTCATCCCTCCCTCGCTGCAACTGTGTGGTCCCAGGGGCCTTAATTATCCAGGATCCTTCTTGCAGGGAGCTGCTCTGTGGGAACATTTGCATGTTTGACTCCTCTGGACAAGTTCTGAGGCAGGCAGCTAATCCTCTCCCAGGTCTCAATGTCATATCAATTTTCCCGTTCGAAGCTGAGCTCTCTCCATCAGGGGTTTTAAACTAATGAGACGTACTGAGGCCTTCAACTCTGGGAATATCAAATGCAGTGGGATTCAATTTCGTTTGATTTTCCTGTGGTTTTCCCTTTGTAATTAACACCAGACAGCATGCAACTTCTCTTCATCCTACCACTGGATACCATCTCCTCTCAAGACAAACATGTCAGGAAAGGTGATACTCCTACCCTACGCTGTCAAAAGCATAATAATTCTTTTTTTTTTTTTTTGCTTCCTTCCCTCCAGCATAAATATAATGCACATCCTCAAGGTACTATGCAGACCCTTATATCTCCAAGAGCAGTGGCACAGATCCCTCAGGGTTCACAGCCCCTCCTACTTCTTACTCATACAGATTATGCTCCAGAAACACCGGTGCATGGGCACAAGCTCTGAAAGGATTTAATGGGACAGTCTTTCCTGAAATCCTTAGAGGGCTGACAGTGTCCAATGTGCCCTAGCAAAGATGAGGAAACATGAATCATGGAATCATTAAGGTTGAAAAAGACCTCTAAGACAATCAAGTCCAACTGTATCTGTTTCCATGTGCACCCTTTCCAAAGGCAGCCCAGCAGTCTTCCTACTACAGCAGGTTTCCCACACTGCTAAGACACACAGCTGCCACTGGCCATTGGCTTAGAGATCACACAAGCCAATATCCACTTTTCTTAAAAAAAAACCTACAAGAGCTCAGTTTTGCCACATCTGGCCAGGACCTGCAAAAACAGCAATGCTCTGCTTGATCAGAGGGGTTTGGGACAGTCCCTCAGTGTAGCAAGGGGCTGTACAGCAAAATAACACAGTGCAAAAACCTGATCAAGAGGCAGCTCCTACAGGCACTGTTACATGAAGGTTTTGAGGGAGAATGTGTATCTTTTGGTGTCCATTACTAAACCTAGACACTGCCAACATCCTATGGCCTCAACCCAGCAGAAATCCCTGCAGAAGGGCTCTCCTGCAACCTCTCTAGACAGAAACAGATCTGAGGCAGGAAGGGAAGATACTGCTGTAAGCAAAAGCAGGTCAGATCTGCATTACACCAAGAGTGAAGCAGATCCTTCTCCACAGTTAGGAAAATAAAGGTCACCAACCTTCTGCCTCATACACCTTGACCCTGGACTCTCACTGCAGGAGCTACATCAGGGTTCAGAGCAAGACCTGGGATTGTCTCTACCATTCAAGCAGATATATTAAACACACTCTTCTTAAAGGCACAGCATATTGCATGATCTATTCTAAGTTAGCATGTAAAATACCTCATTTTTTTCAAAGAAAAAACTGTTTTGTTTACCATAACTCAGTTGTCACGTTGACTTTTCTTCACAGAATAGCAGAATCTGGAAGGGACTTACCTGGACTAATGCAGTCTGCAAATTTAAAACCATGCTCCTCCTTTGCATACCTATAACAGCCACATCCCATTTCTTACAGTGATTTCCATACCAATAGCCCAAAATGACCATTTCAAGAGATGTTGCATTGCATCTGCCCCTATGCCAGTTCCACCTTGGAAAATATATATGTTAGGAAAATATTAGGTTCATTAACCGGATGATTTGCCGCCTGAAGCTGCAGCCAACAAACTCTCCTGTACCTGCAGCACGCCCATAGGTGTTTGAGGGATGAATCCCTCCCCTGTTAATGCTGCTTTGGAAAACACCAGCCCAGCCTCTCACTGCTGTGCCAGGAGCCTGCAAGTTCCAAATGTTGAGCATCACCTCAGAGCAGAGTTCAGCACCACTTTATTATCGCTCCATCACAGAGTTCCCCGCGCTGCCTGGCAGCTCCAAATGAGCCCTCCACGCTGTGACAGCACCAGGACCACCGAGCTTTCATCAATATTCATGTCCCAGTGACACTCCAGAGAGCACTGGAAGCTCGTTTCCACCAGCAGATCATTAAACAAAGGGCAAGAGTGACCTTGCAGGACCAGCTGCGTCACTGATGTCACCAGGAGCTGAAGGGACAGAGACAGGGTCATCACCCAGGACTTCTTTTAATAAATAACAGCTCTAAATGAGCATGGCCTTGCCATGCCCAGCGGGACCCACGTGAGACTGGAAGCATCAGGGACAAAGATGCCCAAACTGCAATGTGCCTCCTCTCAGCAAACCCTGACCAGGGGGATGCTGGTGGAGGAAGCAAAACCCACCCAAACAGGGCTGTAAATCTGAATTAAATTGCTGTTTCAGGCACACTTATCCCACTGCAGGGAACACACACAACTCCCTCCAAGGGCAGGAGCATTTAGGAGCACCCCAGGGCTTCCTGGAATGCTGCATCCCAGCTCAGGGTGTTTAGCAGAGAGCTTCCCCAGGCTGTACTACAGCACTCCACATGCAGAGACTGGATTACAGACTCTAATTGCTGCCATCCATCACATTAACAATTAGCATCATGTTAATGCATTTCCACTGCTCTCGGGGGAGGATGGAGAAGGAAAAGGGAGTCTTAGTCCCAGTTTACCTCGAGTTCACTGGGAGGCCACAAAAAAGCAACTCACAGGCAAACTTTCCACATACCCAGGTTCCTTGGGATATTCCCAACCCCTGAAAAAGCCCCATAGGAAAAAAATCAGCTCATTCAGCCCTCCCAATCCAAGCAGACAGCTGCCCTACCTCCATGTTTCCACTTAGAGAAAGTAGCTGATGGAAAATCACCCCTCACTAAAAATGAGACAGCCTTGGGTGGAAGATGCCAGAGACTCTTTTGATACCCAACTCAGCTGCACCAGTTAAGGCTGATTCAGCCTCTAAACTCTTCTGTGAGCCTTGATCTCCAAATGTGCAAATGTGCTATCAAGAGAGCAACAGGCAAGCAAAGAACCTACTGTACCCCACGTGCATGGCTGCACACTGAGTCTAAGGGGATTTGCAGCACACTACTTCAGAAAAGTTTTGATTCCTTACAACTTCAAGGGGATGAAGTGCAGAAGAAGAGTAATATTTAATACATGTGCTTGAATGGCAGAGACAGCCCCAGGTCTTGGTCTGAACCCTTATGTAGCCCCTGCACTGAGAGTCCAGGGTAAAGGTGTATGGGATAGAAGAGTCAGAAACCAAAAATCTGAGGAGCAAATCTTAAAATCACAGGATTTATTTCTAAAATTATTTGCCAGCTCTGCAACTTCCACATGAAAAAAAAGTCCCCTGTATTTATAACTTTCCTCTGAAAAAGAGATTGCCTGAGCAGCAGGATAGACCATGTTCAGTCTTGGAAGAGCAGGATGTCCAAGCCCTGAGGTGAAAGATTTGCACACTCACACCCCTTTAAACCAACTCAAAGGACTGTACGGCAGCAAAAAGCAAGGTACAGACCCTCCAAAGAGCTGCCCTTAGGAGCTGGCTAGGCCTTGCATAACCACGTCTACCCCACAGGCTCGTGCCCACAGCTCCCCACACGCTCCGTCAGGGACAGGTTTCAGCCCCACAACCCGCTCCAAAGGTTCGTGCCCGCAGTTCCTAACACACCCTGTCACGGACAGGTTTCAGCCCTACAGCCCACCCCACAGGTTCGTGCCCGCAGCTCCCCACACAGCCTGTCAAGGGCAGGTTGCAGCCCCCGTGCCCACGGCTCCTAGCGCAGACCCTCTGGCGGCGCCTCCCCCTTCGCCATGAGCCTGCGCTTTAACCCTCACACCGCGACACGCCCTCAGCCCCCTCCCGACCAATGGGCGACTCTTAATCAGCATATAACCGCAATGCAAGCCGGTAGAATCAGCGTCTCACCCTAACTTAGAAGCAGCCAGGTCAGCCAGCCTTTATATAGCGGCGGAAGTGCGCCGAACAGCGTCCGGGGGAAGCTCACTGCCGAGGCCACCCACGGGGTGCGCGTCACCCGCGCCCCGCCTCGGGGAAGGTCTGAGGGAAGGGCCGCCCGCGGCCCCAACAGGGCCCCGCCCGCGACGGGCGGGTGAGCCACCAGCAAGGGGGGGCGCCGCGCGGGCCGGCCCGGGCAGGAGAAGCCGCGGCGGTTCCTCTACGGGGAGCCCCGGCGGATGCTCATGGCCCCGCGGTGCTTTGAGACAGACTCACGGCCGGCGCGCTGAGTCCAATGGGTGAGGTGGGGCAGCGCCCCATAACCCAATTCAGACTACTCTCCCCCGGACACCCTTTTTCACTTTTACTTTTTCGCCATCCTTCCACCCTCATTACCTTTCCCTCCTCCCACCCTCCTTTCCTTCCCCACACAGCTCAGTGTTCCACCCTACTACTGACTTCTACTGCCCTCTACTTATTCCTGACTTCAACCCCTCAAACCTGGAGGCCAGCAGAGGGCGACAAAGATTAAGGAGCATTTCGCTTATGAAGAAAGGGTAAGTGAGTGAAGAGAGGGGATTTTGTTTCTATATCTATGTGTAAATAACTAAACGTTAGCAAAGAAATTAAAAAGAAATACTGGAGTGGACTTCAGGAACCACAATGAGTTATGCAAACCAGACCTAAATTTTGTAAAAGTGGAAGGTAGAGGCCTGTGTTCCCACCTGAATCACCAAATTATTCACCAGCCTCACACCCCCCAGTTACTGACTTTTAAACTCAGAAACCTCCCCTTTATTTTACAACACCCTCCACCAAGCAAGCCCAACCATTCCTACTCCATCCAAAATAACCACAAACACCATTTTGGTTAAAAAAACTTTGTGTAATTGGTCTCTGCTGTCCCCACCCACCACTTCACAGTGGGTTGGGGTAGCGATGCCGGGAAAGCAGCCTGGGTTGGGTGGGACGGGCAGGAAGCTGGGAAACACAGAGAGAGATGTGGTGTGAGCAATGGGCTCTCCCCCAAAACGTTGATTTGTCATCATCAGGATGCAACCACAACCATCCTCGCTACATTTCACTCATTCATCACAACCTCCCATTGCTGTCCTCCCACTATTGATTTACTTATTAAAAAAACCCTTATTCCCAAAACTGCTATCACCTAAACCCCCTTGCCCACAGCAGATCACCTGAAATCTGGCCCCACCCCAAAATCAGGAGCCACCCTAGGTGTCATGCAGCACCACCCTCATGAAAATACTCTCACCTGAGCGACCTGGGCAGGGTTGAAGAGAGGAACTGAAGCCACTGGTGGGAGAGGTCCACGGTAGACAGCCTGGAAGGACCAAAGAGAGAGAAACTTAACAGACACCCCGAGCAGAGAGGTGTCACCCATCATACACGGGTACACTTCCCTCCCCTCCTCACCTGCTGTCCTGATGACTGCCTTCCATCCCATGAGCCTTTCACCTCTGCAGACACTGAACTAACAGCAAAGGTGCTTTCACCCTCCATTCCTCCTAGGGCCACCAACCAAAATCAAAAGCCAATTTAAAATAAGGAGGAGAAACTTGTAAAAGGGTGATGGGGGAGAGATGAGGGGAACTGTGAGGTATTTACCAGGATTTCTGGAGAGAGGCTGAGCCAAAGGGTTTGTTCCAGCTGCCAGAGGGGCAATGGGTGGGGATGGTGATGCTCGCTCCTGAAATCACACCCACCCGTTTAGAGCAGAAGCTCCTTGAGCTGGGAGAAGACCTCTGCACCAGACAGCACACCAGGCTTTTGGGGTACCCATCCTGCACCCCTCCTGCTGCAGAGGTACCTGAGGAGCTGCAGGAAACCTGGATAAGGAGGGGCTGCAGGGTCAGGGCAAGCAACTCGGGCACAAAGCTGAAGCAGCCTGAGGGTTCAAAATCAGGCAGGAGCTGGACACCAAGCCTGGGTACAACGTGAGGGGCCAAGGTGCATGGCTCCCCTTCTGTTCTTCATCTCCTGCTAGTTTGAGAAGAATACCCCAAGATGTTTTTGCTCTGGGACTGTAGATCATTCTCTACCAGGAAGACATTTCCAGGGAAGGTTCCCGCTCCAAGCCATCAGGGATGTGATGCCCTTAGGAGCTGGCTAGGTCTGGGATGACCACGCATGGTTGCTTCCCCCTCACTGCTGCACTTCCAATTAAAGAGGTTTTCCCTTCCCTGCACCTCCCCAAACCTGCCGGAGCACTGCTGCTCACGGCTGCTGTGTTCCGCTCCAGCGGAGGGCGAGGGATCCCTGCAGAGTTTGCCAAGGGCTTGGATGACCTCATGGCTGAAGGAGGCTATATAAATTTATATCATATATATGGAAGAGACTATATGAATTTACAGTTATTATTAATCAAGGATTCACTTCCAGGCTAAAAGGGCTCCCAGTCCCCATCTGCCCCACATGGAATGGCCATGGCCCCTGCATGAGGACAGGGAGAAATAGGGAGATGTGTCACCCATTCTCACAGCTGTACCCTGCATGTCACCAGGGACAGGATGGCTTTTTGTCCCCTACCTGTGGTCCTGATGTGGGAGAGTCTGAGCCTGTGTCGGACTCAGCTTTGGGAGAAGTTTCCTTGGTGGGTTTCGACCGAAACCAGCCAAACCACCTGAATCCAGAGCTCTGGGAAATGAAGGAAAAGAGTGGAAAGGGATAAGAAGGGGTGGATGCCAGGTGCCTGCTGGGAGTGGGCACCATTATTCCAGGGACAGGGCTGGGTGCATGAGGCTCATGATGGCTCTGGCATGCTCACCTTGTCCTCCTCTGGCTTCATGGGCTCTGCCTGCTCCTCAGCAGTGTCCTCAGCTGCGCTGTCCAAGGAGGGCTGGCTGTCCCCCAGCGAGACAGTGGAGGTGTCTGAGAGAGTCCGAGTCCTGCCTGGTGACTCCTCCTGCCATCAGACACGGAAGCTGCCATGTGCTGCTCCCACAGGAGCTGCACTGAGCACGGTCAGAGCCCCTCTGGGATTGCTCCACACCCACATTAGTGGGGAGCATCCCCAGGGACCCCTTACACAGCAGAGCACCCACAGCAGGGCACAGCTTTCACCCAAGGGAGCAACTGGCACCATGATGGGGGGATTCCATGTGAGTTCAGTGCATGGAAGGATGGGCCAGCACATCCCAGCTCCAGCCAGGGCCCTCAGTGGGATGGTTTCTCTGGCTCCTCTGACTCACCTGCTCTACAGGGGACAGCCTGGCACCCCAGGGCTCCTCAGCTTCTCCTGTGGAGCAGAGGGAAGGACACAGTCAAGGTTTGATCTGTGGTGCTATGGATTTATCCATCAGAGCTATTTCCAGAGCTTCTACCATGGCCCTCTCCAGAGCACAGCCACCCATGTGGTGGCCAAGATGTCCCCCAAGAGATGCAAAAGGCCATTCTGTCCCTGTCCCTGCCAGCACCAGGGAGTAAGTGGTGAGGCTGAACTGGTGCATCTCAAAGGCAACTTCTAAGGAAGAAATTCCTCTCTGTGAGGGTGGGAAAGCCCTGGCACAGGCTGCCCAGAGCAGCTGTGGCTGCCCCGTCTCTGGAATGGGACCTGGTCCCAGGCTGGATGGGGCCTGGTCTAGTGGAAGGTGCCCCTGGGTGGAAGGTGTCCTGTAGCCATATTTTCTGAAAAATCCTTTCCTTAGGATTTTTTCTCCTGAGAAGCTGAGAGGCCTCAGAAACAAAATGTAAACAATGGTTATCTGCTGCTGAGGAATGCAACAGGTGCAACTGTGATTGGTCTCATGTGGTTGTTTCTAATTAATGGCCAATCACAGCCCAGCTGTCCGGACTGTCTCGGTCAGCCACAAGCCTTTGTTATCATTCTTTTTCTATTTCCATTCTTAGCTAGCTTTCTGCTAAAGTCCTTTCTTCTATTCTTTTAGTATAGTTTTAATGTAATATATATCATAAAGTAATAAATCAAGCCTTCTGAAACATGGAATCAACATTCTCATCTCTTCCCTCATCCTAAGACCCCTGCAAACACACAGTATTCCTGCCCATAGCAGGGGGTTGGAACCAGATGGTCTTTACCATCCTTTCCCAACACAAACCATCCTGGGATTCTGTGATTTCTGCAGGGAAACGAGGCTGCAGCACTCACCTGCTGGCGGCGCTGGCTGTGGAGGGGGCTCAGCACCACCCCCTGCCAGAGGGGCAGGTGTCTCCTGGCTGAGCACAGGGGGCTGCAGGTCTCTCCCAACGCTGGGCAGCGGAGATGCCACCACCTGAGCAGGTGCTGGGGACCTCAGGGACATGTCCTCCTGGGGCCTCAGTCCCTGGGATGGCACAGGCTCAAACCACTGGTCATACTGGTAGCTTTCACTCTGGGGAATCTCATTGCCAGGCTCTTCATCTGCCAATAAAAACCACACACCTCAGGAGTTTATAATTTTTGTAATGTTTATAATTCTATCAGGCTGTTGCACAGATTTCTCCCCTGTTCCATTAAACATCAGCAGGAGCTGGGGGAGTGAGGAAAGGCTTCAGGGACCAGGCAAGGGAGGAGGTAGGACTCAGCACAGCAAAAGGAACCTTCCAGAGGTTTCAAGGAAGGTGGGCTGGGAAAGACTGGGGGAATTATTTTTTAATGCTGGGAATGTACCTGAGGCTATAAATGAACTCAGAAGGGGAATGCTGTGGAAGCAAAGGGCCCACAAGCAGCACACACCAGCAGCTCAAAGAAGGCTGCGGTCTCCAGCCTTTTCCCCCACTCCTGCTGCCTACCCTGAGCAGGAAATATACAGCAGGTAGCTTTCATTCCTGTTGCACAGCAGCACCCACGGATGAGTTCCTTGCTTTAGGCAGATTTATTCAGGGTTGGGATTTTTTTTGTTTGAAAGGCAAGTTGAGTGAGCAGGACTGGTTTTATTTCACACACACACTGGTCCCAGGTGTGTGTCCTACCCATTCCAGCTCAGCAGCCTCCTGCCAGAAACACTGGGCACTGGGAAACTCCTCTCCCATTGCTGTGAGGCAGGACCCAGATCCCATAGGGAAGGATTAGGGCACCTCTTGATGCTGTCAAACCTTTTGCTTTGCTGCCAGCATCACCTCCAGCCCACTGAGGATTGGCTTCACACCCATGAGCTGCTCCCACATGGCCTGGAGATGCTCAAGATTCACAAGGAGGAGGATGTGTGCTCAAACACATGCTGCCTGGCAGGCTCAGCTGGAACATGTCAGGGAGGACCACATGGATCCCAGCTTGGCACCTGATTTGGGCTTTGTCTTTCCAAGATGGATGGATTCAGCACCAAGCCAGCTTTCTCTGCGTGCAGGTCCCTCAGGTGGTGGCTCTGGATGGCCTTCACCATGAAGGAAAGGGCCAAGCACAGGGAAGGGGAGCTGTGGAGACCACATGGAGCAGACCTGGCTGCTCAGAGAAGCCAAGCCAATGGGATCATCACACTTGCAATTTCCTTCCAGGGAAGGAAGATCATAGTCTGAGCCCTGATAGCAGCAGAAGGCAATCAGGATTGATGATCCTTTTTACTGCCTGGGAGAGCTCTTTGAAAAGGAATTGGGCAGCAGCAGGAAAAGCTGATAGGAAGAAACGGCTTGAAGGAATTAGTTGTGTTTCATCCTGTCTGCACCAGCCTCTGCTCTCCACACTTCAGTGCCAGCATTCCCAGTCAAAGGCACATCCAAGGAGCAGGGGACCGCAGGAACATCATGCTAATGGAGCTGGATGTGAAGCAACACCTCCCCCTGACTTCTCCTCAGTGGGACACCCCAATGGATGCCTGCCCAGCTGGGAAAGAAAAGCCCCCCTGCTCTTCCCTTGGCTCCAGGGGATGGCTGTGCCCCTCCTCTTGATGTTTCTGGACTCTTGGGGTCACCAAAGGGTGAAGCAAAGGGATCAGAGAGGCAGCAGGGAAGGAGAAATGCTGATTCTGCAGCAGCAGGCATCCTGCAGCCTGGCACAGAGCAGGATGAGCTCCTTCCTGAATCCTTTGCTGTCTAAGTGTGAAATCCCTTTAGTTCAGCTCCAGTTTGCACCCTCAGAGGACTGCCTGGGAATGGGGCTGTCTCCCCTGAGGCTCAGCTGGGAGGCTCATCCAGCACCCACCCCCAGCTGCTCTTCTCCTCCCACGGCACCCAGAGGGACCCCCAAGCTGTGGTAATTAGGCCCAATTACTCAGACTTTGTACAGAACCCTCACTTTGCAGCCCATGCCTGAGGGATGCATCCAGGCAGGAGCAGCCTTTGAGCTCTGGGGGGATGCAAGGAGCAAGGAGTTGCTGCTGGTAAAAACTCCAGGGATTGGGAAGCTGCTTCCCAGCCCATGACAGCACAGCTCCACGCAGGGAGAGCCCACTGGGGTGACCACAACCTGCTGCTTTTTTATTTACCTGCTGTTGGTAGAACAGCACAGGGCAGCTCCAGCTGAGCAGGTGCCACCTCTGGAGGAAGATCATCTTCCACCTGCAGAGGGGGAACATGGTAAACTGGATATGGAAAAGGGTGGCACAGGACAAAAACTAAGGAAATCACAAAGCTAATGCAAAGGAAAGCACAGTGCTCGTGGATCTGGGGCTCATAGCCCACCCCAGGCTGCAGGAGAGACCCACACCAGCTCAGAGGGGCTGCAGCATCCCTGAGAGCAGGCAGGAGGGGAAACAAGATGGAAAAGGCCACAAAACCAAAAGCAGGTGTGAAATCTGAATGAAGAGCATTAATCCAAGCACCAGACCATGGTTAAAAGACCCCAGAGTACACCCACAAGCTGACACCCCACCAGTGAGCTCTGCAATGTCCTCCCTGCAAAGGGAGACCATCACTCCCCCACCAGCCCCTGCCTGCCCTCCTTGAGCCAAATCAAAGAGAGTTTTGCCCTGTGTGAAGCTCTGCAGCCCTCAGGCACTGCAAGCCCCTTGTTCCCACTGAATCTGCAAGTCCCAGAGCACAGACCACATCTCAGAGCTCACAGGCAGAGAAGAGCAGCAGCTTCTGACCCTCCATTCCCCTGGATTCAGGGAAGAGGAGGAGATGCTCCTGCAGACAGAGCACAGCACAGAGCAGCTGTCCCACTGCCCCTCCTTACCTCCCACTCCTGGCAGCAGGCTCGGAGCTGCTCCAGCCAGTCAGGCTCCAGTGCCTGCTCCTGCTCTGGCATCTCCAGGAGCAGAGGGTCACAGAGCTTCAGCCTCTCAGCCAGCTGCAGGGCCAGGGGGACAGCAGGGATCTGTCACACAGGGGCTCGGGAAAACAGCATCACTTCATAATACAGGGGTAAAATAACACCAGTCTCTTGTGCAGGATTTATTCCCTCTCCCACACCCCCACAGAGGTGCTGGCCCATCCCATGCCCCACAGTCTCAGCAGGGCTGGCTCAGCACCTCCACAGAGATGCCAAAATACTCCGTCAAAGGTGCTCCTCACATCAAAGAGACAGGCAGATATCACCACCTCCTTTCCCCCCTGAGGAAAATGAGTGGTTTTCATCAACCCCTTAACAGCCATCCTGGGGCACTGGCAGGTTTGCAGGACACCCCACCAGAAGCCCTGGAAAGAGCCCAGCTCCCAGGGCAGCTCATAAGCTCCTCACCTAGCCCATGAGGATGGATGGGAGCTGGTGTTTTTCTGATCTGCATTTACAAATCTCTGAGAAGATTCCACAGCCTCCCAGACTTGTCCTGATGCTTGATGTCCTCAGAGCTAAAGAGTATTTTCTTAATATCTAAGTGAAATCTTCCCTGCTGCAAATTAAGCCTCTCTATCCCTGCTCCCATGGAAGCTGTGAGAGGAGCCAGCCAGCATCCCCCACGAGCAGCCTCCTGTGTGCTGGAGGGCTGTTATCACATCCCACATACCCCTTTCTCCCCCACCATATCTTGCCTAGGAGAAATAACCCTCAGGCCTTCTTCAGAGGTCATTTTCCCCTCAATCTCTTATCACCCCAGCTCTCCACTCCCACACTCACTCCAATTTAGCCCTGTCTCCACATGCAGCAGCCCAAACAGGCCTCAGCCAAGACCCCTGAGACCCCAGCATGGGGGGATTATCACCTCCTTGTCTCAGATATGACAGTTGTACTCTCACAACCCAGAATAACACTATAACATGGTGAGGTTGTTTTTTTTTTTCTTTTGTAACAGCATCCTGTTATGCTGCTGCTCAGTATTTTTTCCATGCTCCACTATCTCCCCCAGGTCCCTCTCTGCAGTATTGCTGCTGTGTGTTTAATTTCTCCTGCAGAAGAGGGGTCTGTGCTGCCCTGGCTGCAGCCATCTCAGTGACTTGGGGCTCCAGTTCCCATCAATGGAGCAAAAGGCTCTTCCAGGGCAACCCAGGAGTCCAAGGTGGGATGCAGAGCTCCCTGCAGAGCTCATTCCCAGTCTGAAGGAGTTGTTTAGACAAGGATCCAGTTTTAAGACAGCTGGGTGAGGGGAGATGGCACTCAAAGCACTGCTCTTCATCCACATCTATACTGAATTTTCTCTCACTGATATCAGCCCCTGGTCTAGTGGAAGGTGTCCCCCATGGCAGGGGAGTTGGAACTAGGTGATCTCTAAGGTCCTTTCCAACCCAAACCATTCTAGGATTCCTGGGGATTTCTCAAGTTTCCTCTGGCTACTTCATGTTGGCTTATGTTCAATGCTTTGCTACAAGGCTGCCACCTTGAGGGCCACCAAAAGCCACCCAGAGGTGACTTCGCAGCTCAGCCACCCTCCACAGCCACACAAGACTCAGCTGTTCCTTCCAGCAGCAGTCCTAGCAGCCATTTCTTTCTATTCCTGAGCTATTAAAACACAAACTCTAAACCAGCACAAAGCACACTTGCCAGGTCTGGGAGCTTAGAGCAAGGCAGGACCTGCACAACCAGACCCCAGCTTGGGACTGGGACTGGCCAGGAGAGCAAAGTAACCCTGCAGCCAACCAGGAACCTGCTCTACCCACTGTCCCATCTCTCTACAAACACACCTATGCTCATCCCAAATCAATCACAGGAAAAAAGAAATTATAAACATGATTACTCCTAAACGGGGGGAATGTTTAATCCAAAAGCTTATGTGCACTTTGATCCAGTATTAATGAACCAGCACCTGGTTGTGTATCATCCCCAGCTTCAAAAGAGGGGAAGTCTTAATCAAACACTAATGTGTATCATAATTTGTAACACAGTCTAGAACATCAAAGACAAGAGCATCTACGAATGCACTAGTTTTCCAGATGAAAGTGTTTTCTCCCAGGAGAAGCATTATCCCCAGCAGAATGGCAGATCTAAAAGGCTGTTAGACAGCAAATAGGCTTCAATGATGGGGTGAGGAAGCAGTGCCAGCCAAATTTTGGGTGAACTCAGCAGCACCCACTTCAGACAGGCATCTTGCTGCCCCTCACCTCACAGCATCAGGGTTTTAGCGCCTTTCATAGAATCACAGAATGGTTTGGGTTGGAAGGGACCTTAAAGCTCATCTTGTCTCAACACCTCTGCCATTTGCAGGGACACCTTCCACTAAACCCACCCAAGCCCCATTCAACCTGCTTCTAAAGGGTGGAGGAAGGTGACAAGCAGCCTCAGCACTGCCCTGGTCCTGTGAGAGCCCCAAGGGGACCTGGGACACTTGGCCCTGCCCCCTGCTCAGGAAGTAGAGGGGCTGCACTTGGTGCTACAGGTTGGGCCATGCTCCCTCTCAGTGTCACCCCAGAACACATCCTCAGGAGATAAAGCGAATTGTAGAAGATGTGCTGGAGGGGAAATGTGCACTTAGACTTCACTTCTTAAGCCTGTGACATTTAGAAGTTCAGAAAACCCCACCAGACTTAAAAACCTCCTTTGTTTCCAAATAACTCTGCTCCTGCTTGGCAGTCAACATGACACCTTTGTTTTCTACCCGAAATCCACGGGGACTAGAAACCCTGTGGAAGCCCTGGCTTTGCTGTACTCAGCAGCAAACCCCAGAGGGCTGCTCAGAGCTGCCAACCACCCCCACTCCAGCAGTTCCTGAGCAGGTATCACTCCCAGGTTGGGATGCAGGAGGTGCAGACTCACCCTCACCACTTGCCGTGCCAGGACGGGGTGCGCGGCGGGGTCGCGGCTCAGGAGCGCGGTGGCCACGAGCTCGCAGTACTGCAGGGCCTGGGCTGGCAGCCCGTGGTCAGCCAGGCGGGAGGCGTAGAGCAGCTTGTACACCTTGGGGGAGGGAGGCAGAGCAGCCAGGGGTGGGAGCAGGGAGATGGACAGGGCTGTGCCAGGCACATCGCCCCAGCATGGCTCACAGCGCCCTGGATCACGCACCCAGAGGTCTCCTGCAACTTCCACCCATCCCTATGGAGCATCCAGCCCTCCCTCCTTGAACCAGGGAGCTTCATAGAATCCTGGATCCTGCACCCAAAGGTCACTTCCACCCATCCCCATGGAGGCATCCAGCCCCCTCTCCTTGAACCAGGGAGCTTCATAGAATTCTAGAATGGTTTGCGTTGGAAGGCACCACAGAGCTCATCTAGTTCCAGTCCCCTGCCATGGCCAGGCACACCACCCACTAGACCAGGCTGCTCCAAGCTCCATCCAGCCTGGCCTTGGACACTTCCAGGGATGTGTCCACCCCAAGGCAGCAAGAACTGGGTGCTGCTTTGCAATAGGAAATGCCCAGCTGTTACCCAGAGAGCAGGAAGGCAATGAGAGCTGAGCAAGCACTGATTAGACACACTGTGCACCCCAAAACCTGCCCTGAATGAGTCCCTTGGCCAAGGCAATCTCCGCATCATTCCCAAAGCCCAGTAAGGGGACAAGCCTCAGGAACAGCTTGAATTCCAGGCTTCAGGGAGATGGGTGCATGTTTTGGGGCAAGTCTGAGCTCTGCACGAGATGCAGTTGAGCACTTGCACTACCTGGAAGGGGAGCAGGAAGGACTCGGGCTGTCGCAGCTGCTGGCAGTACTCGAAGATTTCCATCCTCTGGATGGCCTCTGTCCGGGCGAACTGGGAGAACGCCTGGCTGCGGGGAGAGGGGCGGGCTCAGCGGGCAGGAGCAGAGCTCCTCCCAAACAGCCCCACACAAAGGGCACACCAGCAGCGGGAAAAGCCCCGACCAGGGATTGCTTCTGCATCAGAGTGAGATCCCAGGGATGGGGAAAACGTGGGGCAGGTGACTCTGGCAAGAATGCCAGCCTGCAGTGCTTGCTCACCGGTGGCTGCTGCCCAGCAGGGCCATGCGATCTGCCTTTGCTCCAAAGTAACCAAAGGGAACGTCTGCCATCAGGTAGCAGAAATGAGCTGCTTCCACTGCTCCCTTGCTGGCTGCACGGGAAAAGACAGACAATTAGTCTGAGACATCACCACATGGTCTGCTTTGCTTTGGAGGCCCTCAAGCTCACCCATAAAATGCAAACCCAACTGCCTCCCTTTCCTGGCCATGCAGACCCTGATCCTTTGTTGACTCCCTTGTCCCTGTTGCTTGTCTGTTTTCCCCAATTGCTGCTTTTTGTTTCAGGACGTTTCTGTTCAATGGTAGAGCTGGGTGAGCCTGAGCAAGGCCAGCTCCAACTCTTGCAGGGTGCATAAAATCCCATCACCGGGAGCAGGGCTAAGTTCCTGCAGTTACCTACACTTCCCTGGCCCAACTGCTCCACGTGCCTCCACAAGAGCATCTAATGGATGTGCCTGGGCCCAATTCATGTGAGGATCCATTGACACCTCACCCCTTCCACTGCACAGGCACTGCAGCTCCAGGGTTGCAGGCACAACCATCTCAGTGTGGACATGCACGGTGACACTGCAGTGCCCACCCATGTTGTGGCTGCTCCCACTGATCCCAGCTCACCCAGAGTGTCCCCCATGGTGACAATGGCTCTGTGGTTCAGCTCCGTGTCTCCAACCTTGTTGGACAGCATCACAGCCAGGTGGGGCCTCCAGTCCCCCCACGTGGCATCCCCGCAGCACTGGAGGGACAGGAGGAGAGCAGGGGTGAGCAGAGATGGTCACCAAAGGTGGGTGTCACTAGCAGGTGACAGCACAGGGGAGCACATGCCAGGGCCAGCCTCTTGCTCACGGACCAGAGCTGCCTGAGGGATCCTCCCTGACATCAGCTGGAAGAGGGTCTGCAGTGGGTCGTTGGTGGCCAGTGTGCTGGTGAACCTGTGAGGAGACAGCAGAGAAGGGCTGCACCCCAGGACCCCAAACCTTCACTCACCTCCCAGAGCACAGCCCAAGAAACTGATGTCTCTAGGGGTTTCCCAGAGAATCCAAGAAAGGATTGACTTGGAAAGCACCTTTTAGTCCAAACTTCCTTCCATAGGCAGGGACACCTTCCACAGGACCAGGGTGCTTCAAGACCAGTCCAACCTGGCCTTGGACACTTCCAGAGATGGGGCAGCCACAGCTGCTCTGGGGCCTGCCCACCCTCACAGGGAAGGATTTCTTTCTAACATCTAATCTAAATCTACCCTCCTTCAGCTGAAGCTGTTCCTCCCTATCCTTTCACTCCATGCCCTTGTAAATAGGAGGCAGAGAGGATCACCAGCCTCTGGGGGTGATGATCTGTATTACCTTCAGAGAAGGCAGGTCTCCAGGACAACGCTGCATAAAACCTCCTTAAAAGGATTTGGGTTCCACAAGACAGAAAATTTCTGCTTAACTCTCCCTGAAGGGATCAACCCAATCCAGACTAAGTACATTAAATTCCACCAGAAAATGCTCATACAAGTGGGATGAGCAGCTGGGACTAGACTGGATCACAGTGAAAATTGCTCAGCTCCCCCTGCCCCATGGCTGTCTTTGCTAGGGTAGCATGGGCAAAGCCAGAGACTCAGAATAAATGCACCCTCCATCTCCAGAGAATGGCTTTCCTCCTGCTTTCCAGCCCCCCACCTGGTTTCTCCTGTCCATTGGGAAGCCTGAAGGACTCAGGCCTGTTTGGATGGATGTCCTCTGTCCCCTTTGCCCCCTCTGGAAAGGCTCCAGCTGGAATCAATGCTCTTTTCCAATTCAGGGGGCACTGAAGGGATAGCAGGCTTGGAAAGCCAGCCATGGAACATCGTACCCTGCTTGAGCTTCTCCAGCTTACCCAGTGAGGACCCAGCTGTACGTCCGAGGGTCCATCTTGCTGGAGAGGAACAGGGCATGGCCCCACAGCTGGTTTCTCATGGCCCAGACCAGAGCCTCCTGCAGGTGAGGAGGAGAAGAAAGAGTGTTTGCACCAACTCTGCTTCCTCCCTCCTCTGCTCCCCCAGCTCAGAGAAGAGCGCCAGTAACGGTTCTGGTTTTAATTAGCATCCTCCAAAAATCTCTCCCAGGTCCCTTTGTCTTTCTACCTTGAAACTTTACAAGAACTTGGACCTTCAAAGCAATGTTGTGTCCCCTAGATTTCCAGGTGTATGCTGCCTGTTAGTCCTCAAAGCTGTGAGATCCCAGTCTGGGCACCCAAGCTGCAGCCCTCCTCCCTCTTCTCCTTGTGCCTTAGGAATCTTGTGAGATCACATAGCTGCAAATGGGTTTGGAACAAGGAAACCTTTAAGGTCCCTTCTAAAGCAAACCATTCTAGGGATCTATGAAACTAAACGTGGTAGAGGTGCTGGTAAAAGCCTCTTCATCTCATCTTCACTTGGGTCTCCCATCCCAGTTCCCAGTGGTGGGAAATCACTGCCATAAGCCCCATTGTACCAACACAGCTTGGAGGCTTGATCCCACAAGTGAACCACAAGTCACTTCTTGAGCATCCTTCCCTTTAAAACCTGCCTGAAGAGGCCAACAGGTCCAAGAAGAACAAAACATCCAGCCCCACATCCTGGATCCCACTCACCACTTACTTTCTTCCTGCCATAGTAGAGGAGCTTGGTAAACTTCTCCACGATCTGTGCCTGTGTCTCCACGACGGGCGGGAGCTCCCCGGTGATGAGGTCCAGCGGCTGCCGCTGCGCCCACTCGTCATCGGCCATGCCCAGCAGGTTGGCTGCAGGCTCCTGCCTCCTGTACCTGTCCTGGCGCCTGCAGTCCTGCATCAGCAGCTCCGCAGCGTCCGAGCCCACCATGGACTGCCAAAGGGAAGGAAGGAGCCACCTGGAGGCTGCCCCAGGGTCGGGACCCAGGACATTGCTCTGGCTGCCCTGGGTGATTCCTCACCCTGGCAGAGACCTTGGCACAGAGTCAAAAATACCTGTGCCTTCGATTTTAGCCCATGGAAACTATTACCAGCTTTGTGTGAAGATTTAGAAGCCAGAAGAGTTTGAGCAGGATGATAGTTAATTTGTCACAGGGTGAAAAAGTAGAATTTTTGGGATTTTACAATGGGAGTTCAAGAAGCAAGATGGAGGAATCTGAGCATGTCCTGTCCTTCTTCTTCTTCTTCTTGTCCTCCATCTTCTGCTGGGATGGTGACTTTTTGATTGGTTTATAGTAGAGACAGACTGTCTAACATAGGTGATAGGTGTTGGAAAATTATTATAAATAAAGTACACGTAGTTTGCAGTATAAAAAGTTAACACCACCCCAAGGGCAGTCGCTGTGCCACAACTCGACCTGTTGGACAGATCTCAGCAGGTCAGAGAAAGAATGTCATAGATAAGAGAAAACAAACAACCTTGAAAAGCAAAACTGACAAATCTCAACTTCTTCTTTGGTTGCAGGGCTAAGAAAAAAAGACTTTCTAACACCTCAGGAGTCATCTCAACCACAGAAACCTGAAACCCCACAAGCAAAGGCTGATGGCACTTCCAGTCTGCCCCCTTCTTACACCTGCATCCTTGTCCCAGCACGTGCCCCAAACAAGACCAGATTTGGCCACCAGCACAGGGAGTTGGAAGGAAAAGGACTGAGCACAATTAGCAAGACCTTCACAACACTCCCTCTGATGACCTTATCCACCTGCTTCCAATAAGCAAATGCAGACTGGATTGGGGGGATTTCAGTGCATTAAGGGAACAGCCCCCTTTTAAGTGTAAGTGCTGGCTCATTAATGAAGGTGGCACCAGTCCCCTTCACTGGGCTGTTGGTAGTTCCCAAGGACAAAAAGCAATCACTGAGAAGGATTTGCTACAAATACCCAGGCAGCATCAAACTGAGGAATGAAAATCAGATCCTCTCAAGGTACACCCCTTCCCCCCAAAAACTGCAACTGGATCAAGAGGCACCTAAGGGACATATTACTTGTCTCATGTCCAAGATCAAAAGGGTCAGCCCCTTCCATGGGATACCTACCCCGTTCTGCCGGCAGAGGAGGACCAGGAGTTTCCAGAGGAGAGAGGAATCTCTGCCCCTCTGTGTTGAGAGGTCACAGCCTGTGTTTATCTTCTGCTGGCAAAAGGTCATCACATCCACCTTGTGCAGATCTTCCCTACGGCAGCAGAAAGAAGCATCAAAGAAACCCAAGGCAAAGCAACCTAGGGCACCATTCAGGCTCAGTCCCCAGGTACACTGATGGGGATGACAAAGATTCCAAGCAAGAGCTGGAGGAAAGAAGATCCCCAGTACCAAAGACTACTTTCAAGTTCCAACACACTCAAATCTATTGTGACTTAGCAGATCTCTTTGTTTCAGGGATGCAAAGTACATTTCAAACCCACTCTTTGCCCTCCTGATAATATTTTCCCCCATTCATCTGCAAAGAAACAGTTTGGATTTGCTGTGCTGCCATGGATGTCCAAGGCTGCAGAAGCAGGCATGATCTGTTGTGGAGGCAGAGTGGATGGTCGCTTGTGTGACCACAGAAACCCTTCAGCTATGTGCAAGCCAGGCAGAAGTGCTGCCATACAATAAAATAACCATTCAGTTAGAAAGAAAGAGTGTATGAAACAGGAGAGAGAAACTGCAGGTGGAGATGTTGATCCTGACTCAGTCATTCCAACATATTATATGGAGATTCCTGATGTACCCTTTGGAACAAATGGTAACCCAGAATCACAGAATGGTCTGGGGGTTGAAAGGGAGCTTAAAGCTCATCTAGTCCAACCCCCCACCTTCCACTAGACCAAGCCCTGTCCAGTTTGGCCTTGAACACTTCCAGGGATAGAGCATCCACCACATCTCTGGGCAACCTGAGGCCTTACTACCCTCACAGGGAAGAATTTCTTCCATATGTCCAACCTAAAGTTCCCCTCTTCCAATTTGCACTTGCTGCCCTTTGTCCTGTCTCTACAGTTGCTGACAATGAGACCCTCTCTGGCTTGCTTGTAGCCATTTCAGATACTGGAAGGGGCTGTGATGTCTCCACACAACCTTCTCTTCTCCAGGCCCAACTTCCTCAGCCTGTCTGCATAGGGAGGTTTATCCAGTCCCTTTATCCTCCTCTGGACTTGTTCCATGTCCTTCCTGTGCTGGTGGCACCAGACCTGCTTGCAGCACTGCAGGTGGGTCTCATGAGAGCTCACAGGGGAAGCTCCAGATATTCCCTGCAGCTTCTGTGTATGCACAGCCCTTTTGCTTGGTGAATGCTTTTTCCTTTTCTCTCCCTGCCTTGGCTGGGAGTGGCCAGAAATAGAGACAACCTGATGCAGCACCCCTGATTCATCCCCAGGCTCACACTGGATGAAGGAACATAGTGGGTCTGACCCTGCTGTGGCTCAGCCATCTCAGGGGACAAAACCTTTTGGAAAAGCTAAGCCACAGGTTGACCCAGAGCTTCAGATGTCCAAAGAAACAAAAAAAAAATCATTTTTCTGAGACAAAATGATTACAAAATAAGGTCAGATGTACAAACCACACTAAACCCACATCCTATGAATATTCAAAATACCATATCCCACTACCCAAACCAGCCCAGACTGCATCAAAGGGGCTGGGCTCCCAGCCTGAACTTAGACATGGCCTTTGTGAATAACTCAAAACCACAGGGACCCTCTGAGTCTGCCTGGAGCTCACATCTCCTCGTGAAGGAGACAGCCAGGAGAACACAGCTCCTGGAGCTGTGCTGCCATACCTGGCCAGGGGCCCAGGGAAGGCTTGCAGCTCCTCCAGCTCTTCTGTGCCATGAAGGATTGCCTGAAAAACAAAAGTAAATTCAGCAGCTGGCCTCCAGCAATCAGATCAGCCCCACCTGGGCTATTGGAAGCCGGTGCCATGGCCAAGGATTCAACAGTGCCAGTGAACCCTGTGCTGTCATCAGGAAACCACAGAGCATAGAGCCTGAGCTACCACACGGACTCCAGTGCTAAGGTCCAGTAAAGAAAGGTCAAAAACTGCCTCCTTCTGGAGGTAAAACAGGAGACTGGAATGCTGTGGGAGACTCAGGGCATGGACAAGGCCCCTGTATTGGAGCACCTCGGGAAGATGAGTGGAGTTGTCCTTTGGAGAGGGACAAACCACATCTGTCCCCATGAGAAGGGATCACTGTACCTGAGCAGGTCACAGGTACCCAGGGTTACAGAGCTGAAGGCTGAAAGCACCACCCAGGCACAGGCTGGAGACACAATGGAGACTCAGATGTCCATGTGGGATGGACAGAAGATGGGAGCAAGGAATGGGAAGGCTGCTGAGGAGGCTGCTGGGGTTATGAACCATGCCTGCATCCCTCAGGGTGACAGGAGCCACTCCAGGGAGGGGACAGGGGGCCTGGAGGGCCAGCTGTGTCCTACCTCCAGGCTGTGCAGCTCGACACGGGGCAGCTGTCTCTCAGCAGGGTGGTGGGGACACACCAGCACCAGGTGGCCCCCAGCTCCAAAGCACAGTGCTGTGTGCAGCTGTGGGAACTTGAGGGGGACTGCTGGGGGTGGGGTGGACACCGAGGGCTCCCCTGCAATGACACACAGGCCACTGTGAGCCACTCACACTGATCACACACCACATCCACTGTGGAGGACTTCACCAGTCCCAAACTTCACCAGTCCCAAACTTGTCCCCCAAATTAGGTGTCCCTCCACTGACACCTCTGTGCAAGAATTGTCCCCCAAAGCAGCAGATGTGCACAGCAGCTCCTAAACCTACCCAGGCAGAGCCCCTGGACCATCCACCCACCCTGCAGCCCCCCAGTCATGCCTTGTGCCTGCACAACCTCCTCCAGGAGAGGACCCAGCTGAGAGACAGCCAATATCCTACACCAGCCATTTATTCCCTTGCTTCCCCCTTGTTAGAGCCCCCCATTCCACCTGACCTGTTTGTCCCACATTCCAGGACCCCATTCCAGGGCTGTAGTCATCAGCACCATCTCGGATGTACTGGCTGAGCTCATGGCTGCTGGAGCTGAGTCCTGACTCTTGGTACTGCAGGAGCAGGCTGGGCTGCAAGGGAGGGAGAGCACACCAACCTGGCTCAGAAGCTAGGGACACTGCTGATTTCCTGCCCCCAGGCAGTGAGGGGGGCTCTGCTGCTGCAGGGAAGTGCCCAGCAGGAACAGCACAGCCAATTCCCATCCCAGCAGCTCACACCCTACACCAGCTTGGGAAAGGAATTTATATCAGCCACAGCTGTAGTCTGACAGCTTTCCTAGCCCTAACATGAGCTCCTCACCACAGCCAAGGAGATGGGGCTTGGAAACCCAAAAAAGCACCACCCAGGAGCAAAATCACCAGAGTAGCTTTGATTTGATCTTTTAATTTTCTCTTGGCAAAACCCAGCAGTCAGGACAAAGTGTAAATGGAGCATGACTTGGTGGCCAGAGCTGACAATGACACACAGCTGTCAGCTACCTCGGAGGGCTAGAATCGTGGAATCATGGAATCATTAAGGTTGGAAAAGCTCTCTAAGACTGAGTCCTACCATTAATCCAGCACTGCCATGTTCACCACTAAACCATGTCCCCAACTGCCACATCTACATGTCTTTAAAATTCCCCCAGGGATGGTGCCTCTACTACATCCCTGGGCAGCCTATGCCAGGATTTGACAACCCTTTTGTTGAAGAAATTTTTCCTAGTATCCAACCTAAACCTTCCCTGGCACAACTTAAAGCTGTTTCCTCGTGTTCTGTCACTTGTTCAGTGGGGAGGAGCCTGATCCCCACCTGGCTACAGCCTCCTGGGAATTGTAGAGAGTGACAAGGTCACCCCTGAGCCTCCTTTCATCCAGGCTGAGCCCTCACAGTCCTCTCTGCCTCTCCTTGTGCTCCAGACCCTTCCGCAGCTTCACTGCAGAACATCCCACTAAGCCTGGATTTCTGTGCTGCTCCTGGGCTGAGCATACAGCCCTGCCCCTGGGGGAGGGACAGCCCAGCAGATGGAAAGAACACAAACACTAAAAACCCACTGCAATAATCCCCAGGGACTGTCAGGCACTGAGTGCACATTGCAAAGGGGCCCTCTTCTCAGCTGGAGGGGGACACATGGATTGTTCCCAAATCTCTGAGACATTCTTGTCCTCCACCCCTGCCCATCTTGAGTTTACCTCTTTGGACCAGCCATCAGCCTCCCCTGAATCACTGCTGAGGGTTCCTTCCCTCCTGGCAGTCGAGGTGTAATTATCCTCATAGAAGTTGTAGGTCCTGCAGGCGGGAGCAAAGGGAGGACACACTGAAGGTCTGAGATTTTTGAACCACCCACAAACCCGCTCATTTTGCAGCAGGTGGTTTCACAGGGCAGCCCAGACTCCCCAGCTTTACCTGTGGTGCCCTGGGGGGCCCGTGGCCAGGTTGGGGTGGTAGCCCCTGTAGTAGTGCTGGTCCCGGTAACTCTTGCCATGAGACTCTCCCTGCCTCACGTCTAGGGAGAATCAAGAGTCAGCATCACCCCTCCAGAGCAACAGTGAAGTTGCAGAAGAAAATCCACGAGAAAGGCAATTTGCCATGCCCACTCAGTTTGCTTCCAAATGATCCCAACACATTGGAGATATGATAACAATGCCTTGTGCACATTTGCCAGCACAGCACTGATGTCCTTTTCTCTCTCCTCCCTCCTCTTCTGTTCAGTCCAGAAACAGCAAAGAGACCCTGGCCTCTGATCACACAGCACCATCAAACCAGGAATGACACAGGTTTTTAGCCATGGTCATGAAGATCAAACATCCCTTGGGTGCCCCTAGCTCCTGCTCACATTTCCTAAATGCAGACAGGGAGCCAGCGCTGCACAGAGCATCCACCAGCACCCAGGAGAGTGGGCAGGAGAGAGCCCTGGATGTGTGCAAGCCTTGGGAGAAGAACCCATCCTGGGGGAAGCATCACTTCTCCTGCAAACTGCCTGCATGCCCAAAGGATGACCCCATACCTCTGTCATCCTGCCATGCCACTGGCTGCCACTGGTGGCTTTGGTAGGAGTAGCCATCGCTGTTGCCAGCTGCAGGATACTGCCAGTGGGGATCTTCATAGCCCTGCCTGGAAAACAACACAACACACTGATCTGGGGGAGAAAGGGTTCCAGGGTCACATTTAGGGTCCCACCTGCTCAGGACCTTTGGAGGCAGCAAAGGGGATGGAAATAAAGCCAGGTACCCGGCTCTGGCAGGGCCAGGAACTGATCCAGCATCACACCTGGAAGGAGAAGGGTGAGGTTTGGATGCTTTGCTGCCCCCAGCTATAAGAAACCTGCAGTTACAGGTGGTGCCCAGTTTTACAGAATCCAATAATGGTTTGGATTCCAAGGGACCTTTAAGGTCATCTCATTTCAACCCCTGCCACGGGCAGGGACACCTTCCACTAACCCAAGGTGCTCCAAGCCCTGTCTAACCTGGCCTTGAACACTTCCAGGGACAGAGCAGCCACAGCTTCTCTGGGCAACCTGTGCCAGAGCCTCACCACCCTCAGAGAGAAAATTTACTTCCTAATATCCCATCTGCATCACACGACCTCAGCACAAACCCCCACGTACCGACTCCATAACTCACTGAGGGCAATAACTCAGGCAAATCAAGCCAGATTAGCTGGAAGCTCTTTCTCAGCACTGAGAACATCCTATAGCCCACATTTTATCCGTCCACTCTTCACTGTTTCAGCAGCTGAGCTTGCAGGCTGCCTCTTGCTCCTATATTACCACTTGTATTTTTATTGTTCACCTTGCACTTAGGAAAAAAGAACTGCATTTAATCATACCTGTAAGAAAAATGCACCTCAGGGCTGAGGCTGAGCTTGTCAAACACCAACCACAGAAGCCACAGTTTTAAGAAGAGCTGCAAATTCTATACAGCCTTAAATACAGAAGTCATGGGGCTGCTTGAATAGCTGGACATCACCTCCTGACCCTCTGTAGTCACAAGGGCAGGACCTGTGAGCAGTGCAATGAGCAGCTGTTATTTTGAGGTTTCCACGAGAGGGACCAAGGGCTCTCACCTGGCGTGGGACTGGCTGGGGTAGGTGCTGTCAGCGCGGGACGCCGGCCGGCGGGTGTCACCGTGGGGGTGCTGTCCCTCATCCCAGGGGTGACCAGGGCCGTGCCTCCCGTGCCAGGAGCCGGGCCTTGGAGACTGCCCTGCGTGCAGGAGGTGCCGCCGCAGCGGGGCCGGGGCACTGGGGAGCCCCTCTGCCCACGAGCCCCGCGCTGCCGGCCTCTCCCGGGGCTGGGGCGAGTGGGCAGGGGCCCAGGGCTCCATCACCTGCCTGCCAGCCAAATCCTCTCTGGGTCTGGGGAGCCTGAGCCCCAAATGGCTTTAGTGGCCTGCAAATGACAAGTCACAGAGTGTTTGATCAGCAGCTTTTCAACCCACTCAAAGCCCCCTTTGAAGCCTTTTGCCAGCTACTCTCTGCTTTTTAGGAGCTTCCTGGAAACCCAGGAACCTTTCCAAAATACCCAGAGGCAAGGAAAAGTCATCTCTATATCTCGCTTAACTTGAAGCTTCCCTTAAAACACCAGGATGCAATGGTCTGCCTTTGAAAGCAGCACACATCCATCTCTATCCAGAACAAGAATCTCGGAATGGTTTGGGTTGAAAGTGACCTTAAAAATCATCTAGTTCCAAACCCCTGCCATGGGCAGGGACACCTTCCATTAGACCAGATTGCCCAAAGCCCCATCCAACCTGTTGTTGAGCACTTCCAGAGATGAGGAGCTTCTCTGGGCAACCTGTGCCAGGGCCTCACCACCCTCACAGGAAAGAATTTCTTCCCAATACCTAACCTGAATCTCTCCTCTTTCAGTTTAAAACCATCACCTCTTGCCCTATTGCTACAGGCTCTCCCATAAAATTTGTCCTTACCTTAAAAAGCCCTCTTATAGGTAGGAACCTCCTGCACTCACAGCCCCCTCAAGCTGTGAGGGTGAGAAATCCCCCTCCCCTCTGTGACAGGCAGTGAAACTCCCTCTGATATGCACTAAGGGGGCAAAGCTTTGGGCAGGACAAGGAGTTTTGCTCAAAGAAAAGAGCAAGCAGGGAGAAAAAGAGCTTTGTTCTTGTGAGCTATGGGATGGGGTGGAAACAGGGATTTCCTCCTGCCTTTCAGAATTCCAAGTGGGCACCAGATTTGGTTATAGCAGTGCCATGCAGAAGAGGAAATCCTGAGGAGAGCCCAGGGTGGCACATGGGTGAAGCCCCAGCTGCCAGGGGGATGTCACCCTCAAGCCCCCCACGTCTCCTCTTGCAGCATCAGTACCCCAAGTGCCCCCACCACTCCAGGCCTCCCCAACACAGGGAGATGGCCAGATGCTGTCTGAACCCCTCCTCGCTCCTCCCCCTCAAAGTTTAGGGCACTTTGGGGTAATTTCAGAACTGGAAAACACACAGGTCTGAACAGAGGTGGCTCAGTTTGTGGCTCTCTAGGTGACATCCAGGTAAACCCTGGCCCTAAACAGCCCCCAGCCACAAACATCCAGGCACCCATTATTCCAGTCCCACCGAGGGCCCACCCCAAATTTTGGCCAGGGGCTCCCACCACCATGCTCCCCCCTCAGCAGCCACACACACCTGCTCAGAGGCTGTCAGGGCCCTTCCTCTGCTCCCTGTTGCCACTTCCAAAGTCCACTTCCACATGGGCCAGGGGGCAAAGGGCAGCCCCTGCTCCTCCACCCCGCGCCGGCCGCACGCTCGACTCCCCGGGGATTCCTGCTGCTCTTTGCATCCTGAGGGTCACCTCTCCCATCTCTTGGGTCTCCTCCCACCCAGGTAAGGAGCACACAGCCCTCTGAGCTCAGAAAAACCCAGAAGTTTCTCCTGGGGAGTTTTTTAATGCTGTGAAGTAAGTAGGGGCTGATAGTGAAAGGACAAAGGTGAACAGCTTTAAGCTGTAAGAGCAGAGATTTAGATTAGATGTGAGGAGGGAATTTTTCCCTGTGAGGGTGGGCAGGCCCTGGCACAGGGTGCCCAGAGAAGCTGTGGCTGCCCCTGGATCCCTGGAAGTGTCCATGGCCAGCTTGGAAGGGGCTTGGAGCAGCCTGGGACAGTGGAAGGTGTCCCTGCCCATGGCAGGGGGTGGAATGAGATGGGCTCTAAGGTCCCTTCCAACCCCAGCCATTCCAGGATTCTATGAAGTGTCTTCCTTGATACATCCTCTCATCTCCTAAATAATAACAATAACAATAAATAAATAAATAAAACCTGATTGGTTTCATTCAGACCCAGCCACAAGTCAAGCAAATAAAATCCATCCCACCATGTCCTGCCCAGGGCAGAATTTGGGCAGGATGGAGCTGGGCTCCACCCCAGCACTGCCTCATCTCAGTCATTATAACACTATAATGGCCTTGTTCTCTAAGTGACCAGAAATTCTGCCTGGAGACCCCATCCTGAACTCCCCATGGCTCCTTAAAAACTGAGAAAATGAGCAAATTAAGGTAAATGATGTCACAGAAAACCACATTAAAAGCAAGATATGAGGTCCATCATCTACCACCCAGCAGTTTAGTGATGTCTCACCTTCTGCCCCATTCCTGAAGCCTCCACTGGAACATCACAGCACTGACTGATTTGGGATTCACAGGCAGGAGAGTTTGCTTTGTATCATGGTGGCACTGTCAGAAACCCCCTCCTTTAATGATGTTGAAAGACTACATATATTATAGCTTCAGACCTTGAAATTTCCACCCTGCTGGGAGAGTAAGAAATTTTCCCTGGTGATTCTGAGAAATAAGCACTCAGTCTCTGCAGAATTCAAGATTTCAAGTAAAAAAATATCCTTAGCACTCAGCCATACAGAAACCCGACTGGGAGAAACACAAACCAGGGCAGAGCTGTCTTTGTGCTGCTGAGCTGCTGCAGTAGAATGAAATTAAGCATCTCCTCTTCATTTCACAGCTGCCCTTCAAAACTTCAGGAGGTTTTGAAGTAAAAGGTCTGTCATGGACAGATCAGGGCTCAGGGAAAGCAAGAAAGGATCCCTAGGAACTATGAGAGTCACACTTTAAAAATACACAAATTGATAGGATATTTCATAAATATAAATAACATAATTCCACTTGGTTTCTGGCTAATAATTTTAGGGGTTTTTTAGCCAAGAGGTGATTGCTGGATATTTCCAATCTGTTTTCTAGCAACAACACAAATCTATACTGGGAGCCTGCAGGGCTCAATCAGCATCACAGAAAGATGCTGGAGAGGGGAGTCAATTTAAATGAGATATAAGGAAGGAGTTTTTTACAGTGAGGGTGGTGAGCCCCTGGCACAGGCTGCCCACAGAAGCTGTGGCTGCCCCTGGATCCCTGAAGTGTTGAATGTCAGGTTGGATGGGGCTCTGAGAAAACTGATCTGCTTGAAGATGCTCACTGCAAGGGGAGTTGGACTGGATGACCTTTAAAAATCCTTTCCAACCCAAACTACTCCATCTCTGTGATCCTCAGGCTGCTGTTGGCAGCCTAACCTGGGAGGTTTGGATTACAAGGAAGATTTGGGAGCTTGTCTTGCATAAAAGCAGCTGCAGCTTGTGATGCTTGTGTTTGAGATGTGTGGAAACAATTCCTGTTCTTGCTAGGGGAAGAAGAGGTGAGAAACTCTACCACCAACACAAAGCTTTGAGCAGAAGTGGTTTAAAACGGATGGGGAGCACCAACTTTAAGGCAAAAGCAGGAAAGTGTTGGAAAAAGAAAGAGCCAAGAAAAGGAGCTGGGGAATGAAAAGTGACAGAAGTAAAAACAGAGAAAGAAGGCTCACATGAGCTAGAAAGAGGGGAAGAAACGGATAACCTTTCAACGTCATCACATCTTGCCAAAAAATGACTATTTTAAAGGAGTCATAGCTTCCTTGGAAATGGAAGCCCTGTGCCCTAGGACTGCCATCAAGCTTACAGAACCCTTGCAATGCAGGCAGCAGATAACATTTGTCACAGAGCTGAAGGGACACCACTATCACGTTAAAACATCACATTTTTCTGCTTTAAAAGATTTCACTGCTGTTGTTACAGTAACAAGATTAGGTGGAAAACATTTTTCTTCATGCCCTCGGTGTGTTTGTGCAGCTCCTTGGGGCCCTGATCACAGCCAGCCCCAGGCTCTCAGGTCAGTCCCCCACAGAAAACCCAACCTCATCTGAAACCTTTGTAACCCAAGAGAAGAAATTCAGGTGGCTTCAGCACCTGAAGCTATTTTGAGGTGATTTATGTTGTTTCTACTTGGTTCTGAGATGAGGTTTATTTTTTTTTGAAGCAGAATTGATAGGAAGCTTTGTTAATCTCTGAGCTTCAGCCACTTATAAATGTGAAAAATATATATGTAAACAAATGCTTCTTTTTTTTTGTGTGGAGATGTCTTGAGCATCATGCAGGGAGAAATGGAAGTAGCAGATGAGCTACATAAAATGTGAAAACTCATTTTAAATATTCTACGCAGCAAAAAACACCAGCCCTGAATATGCTGCCAGCTTTTGGCAGCCTATTCCGTGTCACACAGAGCAAGAAAATAAAAACCACCCAGGCTCAGGTTCCCAGGCAGGCTGAGCACCTGCAGCACATGGGGAGAGCCCTCATCCCCAATCAGTCTCAACGGTAGCTCATTAATAATTAGCTGGATCACCCCTGTCAGGCTCAAAGGGAAGGAGCTGGGAGAGCCCTTGCTCCAGCTGGGGGGTGGCATTTGGAGCTCCCCAGGCCATGGGCATGCTGGTGGGAGGAAGGTGGTGCCACCTAAAGCAGCTGGGGTGGGGTCTGCTCCCACCTACAAGCCTCAGCACCATCCTGTGGCTGTGATCTGCCCATGGGGGGACTCTCCCTGTTTTTCTGCAGCCACTCTGGGAGCTCCAGTTCCCAGCCATGGTTTTGCACCTTCCTTCCCCATGTGAGGTTGTTTCCAGCTTGGATGGACCGAGCTGTCCCTCCCCAGCACCCCCCTGCACACACAGCCACGTTCAGCAGCTTCCAGACACGCCTGTTAATTTTTGGAGACTTAGGCAAGAATATTAATTGCATTCCAGAGGCATTCAGCATATTAGAAAAAGCATTTTGTACCCTGTATCGTATCTGGTGAAGAAAGAGAGCTGCAAAAAGCTGTTATTTGTTATTTGTGAAACTCAAAACACATCCTCAGTCTGGATGCCCCAGAACCGTGACCTCAGCCTTGTGTGGGAGCTCCTGTTACAAAACAAATCCTAAAAAAACTTCCTAATCTTGGTCTTCATTCCCACTTCAGCTAACCCTCCAGAACACCTGGCTGGGAATACTAAATCCTGGTTACCTGCATCCCCCACCCTTAAAGGAGAGGCTGTGCAGCTCCTGCATCCCTGGCTTGCAGCACCTCACCAGCCTGGACCCAGCACAGGAGGGATTGGGATGCACAGGGATCCATGGAGAGACAAGAGCCAAACCCAACAGCAGAGAGTGAGGAGGCCGGAGAGTTTTCAGTATTCAGGTCCTCTCGTTTTCCTGTGCAACACCCCTTATGTTTTCCCAGCCATAAAATTGATGTTTATCTCACTTCTAACTGCCTTACAGAGATCATTACACATTGCAAATGCAGCCATTTGCGGATAAAACGAGCACAGGCAGCCTGGAGACTGTCACACCACCCCTTCCCGTGCCACATTGCAATGCCTTACAACCTTTAAGCTGAAAATTAACATATAATGCCAAGGGACCCAGAAATATTTGTCAGGCAAATGCAAAGAAAAAAAAAAAACAAACAAACAATAAAGCAGAGGCAATTCTTCCACCTACCCCACACCACCCCCTGCTCAACCAGGGAAAATTAATTTTTAAGTGGGACAAATCCTGCAGATATTCTTGTGGCATTAAGTAAAACCAAGCCAAAAAAAAAGGAGAAAAAAAAACAGCCAAGAGAAGGTTGTTATTCTGTGTCTAAAATGTCCTTCTGGATCTGGGTCTGTTGGAAGGTGTGGAGGGCACAGAAGGCAAAGAGGGGATGCAGATGTCAAAAGAAGAAACCCCAGTGGCCACAACTGCTGCCACAACACCTCCTGGTGCGTGTGCCATGGAGAAGCAGGGCAGGGATGCCAAGCTCTGGATTGAGGCCAGGGCAACACCAGCTCACCTCAAGCTGGTGCCCCCAGAGACTTCCACATCCCCCCCTCACCCCCAGGCTGCTTTCTTGGTGGCCATGGAGGGGTGACCAGCCACAGACCCTTCCCAGGGTCCCCATCAAGTGCCAGTGCAGGGCAAGCTGATCAGCTGGACACCCTCAGCCCCGGGAAGCTGCAGGGTGTCCTTTTGAGAACATTGCCATCTTGTGTCTCTCCAGGCACCTGAACCCTGCTCGAGGAGCTTTATTGCAGGCAATCAGGGGCAATAAAGCCCCGTGACAGTTACAGATCACCTGCCTGCGTCCTGTTCCTGCTGCTGCCTTGTAAAGTTGGACACTAACCCATTTCCCTCGTTTTTTCTCATCTCAATTTATGACTCCTCTGCCATGAAAAGCCACTTATGCCCTGCACAGTTACATACACCGTATCCTCCAAGGCCAGTAAATCACAGTCTCCAGTCATGTCAGATTTTGCGAAATAAAGCTAAATTGCAGTTGTACTCGAAGCAAGAAGCTGCAAAATTGAGAGAGAATAAGCTCTGTTTAAAGCCAGAAACCCTGCTGGCAGCCTCCCATGGCTTGAAGAGGCAAGGACCGCAAAAACCCCTCAGTGAAAGAGAAAATCCTGATAGCAGGGAGCCCACAGGACCATCTGGGCCACCCCAGGGTGCCTCTGTAGGTCTTCTGTGCAGTAATCCCAAGAGTTTGAATAGTCCAGAGTCAGAGGATTTCACTCTATAAACTGAGCTGAAGTCCCTCCCAGCCAGGACGAAGAGGGCTGGGAGCAGGACAGAGCCAGGCTCCAGCAGCATTTATGCATTGAGGCTTGGTCCTCAGCCTGAATTTGGGCTTGGAAAGAAAACTGGGAAGCTGATGGGGTCATTGTTTAAAGTTTTGGGGTTTGTTGGGGGTTTTTTGTGCAAACAGAAGTTAGAGAAGTACTAACACAGCAGGGTTTCACTCTGCTGAGCCCATCTGGGCTCACTCAAAGAGCTGGGCGCTGCACCAAGACCTGGGGAAACTGAGGACAAGAAAACTTGACCCCAAACCACCCTTTACATTTTTCAGGGCCACAGTGACTTGTCTTTTCCCTTCTGCAGCAGAGTTAAACTTTCATGAAAGCTGAATTAACTTGGAGAAGTGCCAGCTCCAGGGACAGACAGCAACATGATGGAATGAGAGCAATGAAGACCCAGACCACTGATGCTCCTGCTAATTCCCCTGCCTGCATCCCACATTAGCAATTTCCAGGGGGCTCAAATTGCTCCGTGCACTGCAGCTTCTCCATCTCACCATGACAGAACATCCAGCCTTGCAAAGGCACCAGGCACCTCTTTCACCATTTCTCAGGAAAACTCTTGCAAGAAAAAGCCCAAAAAATCAAACCAACAAAATAAAAAGAAAAAAAAAACCCACACTGCTATTTTGGAAAACAGGGTTTATTCCACACTCTCAGCTCAGCAGTCTTCTTCACTTCACAAGGTGACCTCACAGCCATTGCACAAGCCCAGAGCACAAGCTACAAGCTCTCCAGGTGGAAGAACGCCTCCCCAGAAAGAGAAAAGATCCAAAGTATACACACTCACAAAAGAGGGGAAATAATGAGCAGCCATGACAGAGACAAGGAAAATCACAAAACATCTCATGCCAGAGTCTCAACTGATAAAAACCCAACGTGCATAGCACACAGCTTCAGGCTGGGATACACTTAGCCCTCTCTGAATGTTTAATGGGAGTGTATGCATCAGTTAATCAGCAGCACAAGACACAAAGCGTTTTGTACCTCCTCGCCACGTGTTGTGCAATTAAAAGGCTTCTCATTCAGGCACAGAAAGAAAAGTCAAGGGACTTTGGCTGTGAAACATCCATTATTCAAAAGTATATCCATTATTCAAAGTTTTTCTTAAAATCCCATTGTCAGTTTGAAAGGAAAAAGAAAATGAGTTTCTGAAAGCTGTGCTCCGTTGATATTCCATGCCAATTTTTGCTGATTGTAAGTACTAAAACTCCAGACATTTTGAGGAACTAAAGAAATCCTTCACAGTTGCTGAAAAAGCCAACACTCTGTGGGTAGTCACAATGTTCCCCCCTCAGCTAACTCTACCTAGCAGGGGTGTGAAACACCCGGGCCAACAATGCCCTCTCCTCGCCCAAATTGCTCAGCGACCCCAGTGTGAGGCTGAGGAGCAGCTGTGGAGGAGGAGCAATAACAAAGTGCTCAGCAGGCAGGAACAGCCCCCCAGAGCTGGCTGCACCCCTGATGTGCTGAAGGAAGCCTGGCTGGGAGGCACAGCCTTCCCACAGCACTCAGGAGCCTCCACTGGGGTGCCAGGGCTCGGCTGCAGGAGCTCCAATGGGAAACAGATCCCAAGGGTGCCTCCTGCCACCCAGATGTGGGGGAACAGGAGCATCAGATCCCACAGAGTCCCCCCAAAAGCCACCCAGCTCTGCCACAGCCCCTGCTGCCCTCAGTGGGACAAACAGCACTGCTCCAGGAAAGATGCCACCCAGGAGCCACCTGGATGGTAGCAAGTATTCAGCAAGGGCAACAAATTGTGATAAATTGCTGGCATTGGAATATAAAATAGGAAGCCAAGGTTTTATCTCCCATTGGAGCTGGAGGAGAGAGTGCTGAGCACTCTTCTGTAGAGATGAAACAGGTCTGGAGTCCAGGTGGTCAGTCTGTCCCCAGGCTGGGGGAAACAAACAGGCTTGGCCAGGCCTAGAGCAGCAGGGACTAAGGCCAGGCTCACTGCTGAGCTGGAGATTAGTGGTGCTACCCAAGGCTTAGAGAGCAGCAAAGCCCCCAGGCCGAGCTTATTTAGAGCCCCAGCCCAAGGGTGGGGATGCACCAGAGGCACTTAAGGAGAGGCAGAGCAGCTAAAGGCTGCTGTGCTGTTGAAGAAAGAGCTGAACTGAAATGATTATTGAAGTTATACATCAGATGAAGAAGTAGGGGCTAAAACCTGAAAAAAATAATCGAGAGTTATGAGCCAATAAAGGTGCTTATAACTTTAATTTAAATAAATATGTGTGAAAGAGGAATAGGAGCCTTAGAAAAGCTTCCCAGTCCTGGAAGAGGTAAGGCTATAACACATAGTACTCTCTCAAGGCTCAAAGATTCTTTTAGGTGAGTAAAGGAAGAGCAAAAGAAAAAATGGCAGAGGGAAGCAGCATTCCTTCCCTCTATGATAAATACTTGTTGTAAGTGTAATTCTATATAAGAATATATGCTATTATATAGGCTTTAAATCTGCCTATTTGGGATTTCTGTATGTACAGTGTGTAACTGAAATGTGGAACCTCCAGGGGTGTGACCTGAGCACAGCAGAGACACGACTCCAGCAGAGCAGAGTGATGGAAGGGTGATGACTGACAACTAATAAATGCAGTAACTTGGGTGTAACCTATTAAAGCCCTTTAACACTGCTGGAAGCTCAGTGGGTGCCACAGGGTCAGGGTCCTGCTCTTCTACCGTCATGCTGGCTATTCTTCTGCTGTCAGACGACCAACTTTAGGTGTTGCCAATAACTTGGGGAACAATTTGAGTGTATAAAATGAAGGCATTATTCAGCAGCCTGTGCTGACAGCTATCTTTAAGCAGCACATTTATCTAAAGTACAATGATGCTTCAATAGTGGATACCTGTAGAGTGCTTCCAGGGCACTCAAACGAGCTGGATTTTATCTGCAGGAAGGCTATGGCTCACAGCTTATTTGGACAAATTCTTTGCTGCAATAGACCATTTTCTGCTATTACCAGTGAAATAAGCTAAACACCCACTTCTTTTCTTCCACAATGAGAAGCTGTGCATGATGTGATGAATTTGCAAAGCTTTTAAAGGATGGATGGGAGTTAGAAAAACTTCCTCCAGGGTCTAAGGCACTGCCAAGCAGGACTGGAGTTGCAGAAGGAAGCCGGGAGGGGTATTGCAGCACGGGCAGTGCTGGAGCAGCTCAGGAGCCAGAGCTGCTCTGATGCCGGAACAGCAGGGCACAGCACGGACAAATTGAAGCATTGACAGATGAAATGCTCTGACTGTTGTGACTACACAGCCCCTTGTAGCTCAGGCTTCTCTCGTTAAGCTTCAAAGAGTAGCAGCCAGCTCGTTAGTGGCATCTCAGGGTCCCTTTGTTAGCAGTGGCTCTTTCAGAGGTAACCGAGTCTGTAATGGCCCCTCCTGGGACCAGGGTGGGCTGATGCAGGGTCAGGAGCACAGTCACTCTCCCCAGGCAAAAATGCCAGGGAATGTGACAGGCTGTGTGCAGGGAGGGCAGGAGAGCACTGTCCCTTCCTTGCTGCTCACTGCTGGTGGCTGGATGGATTCCATTCCCTGTGCAAAGCACACAAGCCTGTGCCCTGCCACCTTTCTGACTTTGGGCCTCATTTCAGCCCAGACCTTTCTGTGCAGCTGCTGATGGAGCTGTATCTCTGCTCTGACACACAACCACAGAGTGGTTTGGCTCAGAAGGGGCCTTAAGGCTCACCTTGTCCTACCCCCTGCCATGGGCAGGGACACCTTCCACTGTCCCAGCCTGCTCCAAGCCCCATCCAACCTGACCTTGGACACTGCCAGGGGCAGCCACAGCTGCTCTGGGCACCCTGTGCTTCACCCCCTATGGCAGTGACTCCCAAAGGGGCACCAGTGGGACCCTGATTAGCCTCAGCTTCTTTTTGACAGCAGAAACTGGAAGGAGCAGCTGGAAGTGAGCTGTGATGCTCTGCTGCCATAGGCTCTGACTGCAGCCCAGACACAGAATTGGGCTGCGGAGGGGGCTGGGGAAAAAGCTCCCAGTCTTGTGAGGAGCCAGCTTACACCGGAGATGATGGCCTTTCCTGTGGCCCTGTGCTGGAGCAGGTGGTTGAAGGCTTCATTTAGCTGCAAATTCACTCAGAATTTGTGGAGATGGCCATGAGGCTTTGCAGGGAGGGAAGGGAAAGAATGGGGTGTGTGAAGAAGTCTGCAGCTGAGTCTGGGCTTTCCACTCCTGGGGTTGAAATAAAGCAGGACCAGAACAGCTCCTGGCTATTCCTCTGCTCTACATCCTTAAAGTGTGCTGGATCGTGGCTATGTAAATATTTCTGTGGAGCTCAGTCATTACCTAAGGATTAAATTGCCATTGAGTACGTTTAAAAAATTATTTGAACACCTTCAAACATGCTCCAGGGGGAAAATGCAAATGAAGGAGCATCAGGATCCACTAATCCACTTCTAAGGCATTATCCCAACACATTATTCTTTAAGAACACAAGCCCTTTGGTACAGGAATGAGGGGGTTTTTATGGCATTGCCACTAAGCACATCACAATTGTGGCCTTGCAGTACCCAACCAGGAGTTAATGACTCCCTGGCTCCAACCCAATGAAAGAAGATTTAAAAGGATGAGGGGAAAATGGGATTTCTTGATTTAATATTTTTGTTTCTTAGAGAACCAGGACTCTGGAGTTCCTCTGCTGGGAGCTTAAATGCTCACAATACTCTGTTTCTACAAAAAAAAAAAAAATTAGAAAAAGAAAAAAAAGGTGGAATGAGATGAGCTTTAAGGTGACTCCCAACCCAACCCTTTCTGTGATTCGGTCCCCACTGATGATGGCCTCTGTCACTCTCATATTTTCTGAAAAATCCCTTCATCAGGATTTCTTCTCCTGAGAAGCTGAAGAGCCTCAGAGAAGAATGAAAACAATAATTGTCTGATTGCTTCTCCTGTGTTTTGCTGCTTTGGAATGTGTTTGGAGATTGTTTATCCAACAGGTGGTTGTTTGATTGGTCTCATGTGAATTGTTTTGACTTAATGACCAATCACTGTCCAGCTGTGTTGGGACTCTGGAAGCAGTCACAGGTTTTAGTTAGTATGTTGCTAAGCCTTCTGTAAGTACCCTTTCTCTATTCTTTAGTATAATTTTAGTGTAGCATAATGAATAGAATAGAATAGAATAGAATAGAATAGAATAGAATAGAATAGAATAGAATAGTAAATTAGCCTTCTAAGAACATGGAGTCAGATTCATAATTTCCTTCCTGCCGCAGGGGACCCCAAAAATACCACAGGGTGGCATGGATCAAGGTATAGAAATGATTCCTGCAGCCTGTCCCCTCCTCTGCTGCTGCCTGTCTGCATGAACCTCAGGACGTTGTTTCCTTTCAATGGCTTTGTCTCGGGATGTTCCCATCTTTCAGAGGAGTGGAGAACTTGGCATTTCAGCTGGCAGCTGCTGCTGAATATTGCAGGAGCTGGACACCCCTGCTGCAGCTCCCTGGTGAGGCTGAGTGGCACAGACACTGCTGCTCACAGCCAGAGCTGCTGCCCTGGAGCCCATCAGGGGACCCTGAGCTGCTCTGTGGTGAGACAGCTTTGTGACAGGGCCAGCTCAGGATGTTCCCACTGAGGGGAAAGGGGAATTAACTCACCGCTGCTCGTGGCCTGTGGTGCTTCAGCACTGAACAGGTTCACCAGGAGTGTCACATTCTGGGTAAGAAAGTTTGTCTGGGTCTGAAGTTTGCACTGTGTCTGTGTGGGTTTGGTTTGTAAGAGTTGCCTTTCCTGCAGCCCCTGACACCTTCAGACTGTTGAAATTCAGCAGGTTGGGGCTGCTGACAGAATCTCTCACTGGCTGCATCCCAGCTGGACCCTGCGCAATCCTCACCTCCGTGGGACATTAGAGGGAGGTTAAATCAAGATGCAAACCTGAAATGATCACCTCAGCTTACACAGATAGGTGCCAAAGAGACAAGATGCCAGCTTTTTGGGCAATTTTTTGACAGCTGAAATACCCAGGTGTAGGTTGTGTTTCATGTGCTGCCCCCTGAGCAGCTGCTGCTGTTTACACTGATTAAATCCATGTCCAGTGGCCAAGAAGCAGTGAAATTGTGACACAAGTGGTTGGAAATTGCACCATGTCCTCATACTACACCTCCAGGGATCTGCTACAGCACCTGCTTAAAGACCTGTGACACAAGTAATCCCCAATGTTATGGGGCCAGAGATCTGTTGAACTGAACCCATGGTGGGGCTTGGTATTTGAGCCTGTTAAAAATACTGTATTTATACTGAGCCTATAAAAAAACTTGGTATTAAGTAGTTTTATTACATATTTTAACAGCCCACTGTTAGGAAAACTTCCCCCAAGCATCACTCTCTGCCAAAAGTGACAGGGTAAGGGGAAAAATGTTATCTGAGGGTTGCAAGGCAGCAGTTCAGGCAGAACTAAAGCCCTGAACAAATGGACAAAAGTCTTTGCAGTTTGGAAGACAATGGCTCTGTATCCTCACCTTCTGATCAACGACACGCTCTGCTGCCACAGCTTTAGTGGCAGTCACACCACTCTCTCTGCTTCCCTGCCAAAAAGCCCTCATTGGATGGGTGTCAGGAGAGAAATCACATAGTCCTGCTGTTCTCTCTGAATTAAACATTTGATTTCCCTGTGTTTTCAGGAAGAACCGTGAACAGCTCACGCTGTGTCTGGTAACAGTCCACTTAGCAACTGCATTAAGTGAGGGTATTTAGCCCCTTCATCTCCTGGATGTGGCTCCTCAGGCAAAGCCTGCGCCTTCTCCATCGGCAGAGCCCGGCACCCTCAAGGTGCCAAGGCTGGAAGGGGGCACCCCCATGGCACATCCCTGGATCTCCACCCTCTCTGACCCATGAGGGAACACCACCCGTTCCTAAAGCCTTGTATCCCTGCATTTCCCTTGCCTCCTTTGCCTTGACACGGGCCAAAGGCTGGGGAAGTTGCGAGCAGCAAAATTCCAGACGGACAGAAGATGGCAGCAGCAGCCCAGCAACAGCTCTCCTTCACTGGAGAGGGATTTCCTCTCTCCGGGAATACCGGGGTGGTTTTGCAGAGGAGAGGAGACATTTTCACCCTTTTGGATTGTGACCAAGACACAGGAGACACGTGGACTGGAAAACCAAAGGAGGTGGCTCAGCATGAAGAGCTTGGTGTGAGAAGGACCATGTAAGCATTACCCAGGCACTGAAAGGTGCTCTTCCTTTGAATGAATGATCTACCTTCCTGGGTGGATCATTACAGGAGAATTCCATGGATTTTAGATCCTTAGTGCAGGTAGATTTCCTGCATCATCTTCCTGATCCAGGTGATGCTGCCCCGTGGGAGGTGGTGGGAATTGGGCAGCAAGAATTGAGGAGCAGCAGTGCTAGGATAGTTTTGGATGTTTTTTTATTTTAGTCTTTGATCATTGCAGGATGCTTGTGTGGATTTTAGCTCCTGGGTGCAGGTACATGGAGCCTTGAGGATTTTAAGCTTGACATTCCCTTTCCCTAGTGGAAATATTTAGGAAAAATGAGGTTGCTTTTCAAAAACTGAGGCAAGTAGATCCTGAACACTCCGCTGTGGTGGGGGTGTAGTCTGGGACGTGCTGGCAGACACTGGAAGTGACATGTGGGAGAGGAGGGAGCTCTGAACATCACTGCCTTGCATCCTGGATTAACCTTCCTCTTCTCCTCCATCTTGTACACTTTTTGCAACATGCACGTAACTTTGTTTATTCCTGTTCTTAGCAAGGTTCACTGGGATGGGACTTAAAATAACTTTCAGCTGTGCTGCTGCTCCTCCTCTGGAAGATCTTGGCCAAGTCACCTGCGCAAATTCAGTGTCCACACTTCTTAAAGGGAGCCACAGTCTCTTTCTTCTTCTTCTTGGTAAAGAGCCTAGAGATGTATCAGTGAAGAGAGGGAATTTTTCTTACTAATGCAGCATTTAAAGGGGCTGATTTGAAAATAGGGCTTATGCTGTTGTAAGGTGTTGCCCAAGTACTATAAAAAATAAGCAGGTTCTCATGTTAAGGAGGTTTTCAGGGCAAAGGGACAGGGCAGAGGGTTTGAAGAGGGGAGATGGAGGCACAATCAAATTCCCAGAGAAAGGCTTTCTCCAGGTGTGAAGCTGATGGCCACTGCCCTGTCAGTGTTTGTACAGGGGACAAGGAGAGATCCAAAGGGAAGGGGATGCTGTAGGGGGAGATGACTGGGGCTGAAAGAGGGGAGCAGAGGAAGAGCAAAGACAGGCAGGGCAGGTAGAAGCCCCCTTGAGAAACATGACTTGATTTACTTCCCCAGTGTAAGGGTGTTAGATTATCCTCAGTGACCCAGAAGTGCCACACAAGCCTTGGAGTGATCCCTGTACTTTGTGGGGCTGCAGAGCAGGGCATGAGACACTCCACATCCCCAGAAGCTTTGCCAGTTTGGTAGCCTTGAGCATCTCCTGTTCAGGAGGGCTGTCCCAGAGCCTGCAAGAGGGAAGGCTCCACCATGCTCTTGCCAGGGGAGTGTTTCATAAAGCTCTGACAGCTGAAGCCAAGGAGCATCTTTGGAGTGCTCCAAATGTTGGTATGGAAGCAAAGATCTTCAGTGCTGGGCTTGGGGGGAAAGCAAAGGAAGCCCTGCAGTGGGGCTCAGCTGCAGGCACAGCTAGGGGAGCCAGAGGGTGCTGAAGGGGAGAGAAGAATGATGGGGAAAAAAGAGAGGATGCCCTGTTCCAGCTTGGGGGGACTTGAGAGGCAACAGGGTCACTGCAGCTCCTCACAGTCCTGCTCCCAGCACAGCACCCAGGGCACAGCTGTGCATCCCAGGGGACTGAGCACTGACTGCTGCTTTCAGTATTGGGCAAATATAAAAATGCCAGGTAAATATTTAGAGTATCTAAGCAGATCTTTGCAGCTTCAGTGAACCACGACAGATGAAAACTTTGCAGAGGAGCATTTTGGTTTCCAAAAGCTTATTTTTAATTTTTTAAATATTTTTTGAGAGAGTGTGCCTTTGCAGAAGCCTGTGGTGGTTCCCAGCAGTAAAAAAGGGTTGTATGATGCCATCACAGTGTGTCATCACACCGGTTTTCCCAAAGGGGAAACCAAACATTCAGGGGCCATGGGTTGAGTCAGAGCTCAGAGAGCCAGGGGGTGAGAACCCTGATCTGCTGACTCTCCACCCCAAGGTTTAACCACAGCTTTGTCCCTTCCCCTAGGGGATCCCACACTCCCAAAGCTGCGCTGCCTCTTGCGCGTCATTTTTGGAGAAAACTATTTTCGGAGAAAACAATCTGCTTCTTGGGCTGAAACATCCTATAAAAACTCTCTGTCCAGAAGGCAGATGGGAATGCATGTGGGGGAGGGATGATGAGACAAAAAGTTTGGGGGTGGAGAAATCAGTGTGGCTGTTTGTTACAGCTGTGACCTAGGAGGAAGAGCAGAGCCCACCCAGCATTAGTGCTCCACACAGCAGCTGCCTGACAGAGAGCCAGGGCTGGGGTTGGGTGTGGCAGTGCCAGCGTGGCTGTCCCTGTCTGTGTCCTGCCAGGTGTGGGGAAAACCTGGCTGGCTGATTGTTCTGGTGTGGGGAAAACCTGGCTGGCTGATTGTTCTGGAGGCAGCTCCTGGCTGGCAGTGGTGATCACACCACCTGTGCTTCTTTATCTGGAGTGAAGCAGCAGGTTTGCATGTGAGCACCCTTTTATCTGGCACTCAGGATCAGGAAGAGAGGTGAACTCCTCTCATAAAATCCTGCAAGAGCTCTAAAGGGCAAATGGGAGGGAGAGGCAGGATCTGTGCCCTGTGCTCAGTGCCACAGTGTGGGATGCACAGTAACACAATGGGTGTGAGTTTTTCTGTGTATCCCCTTTTTCCTTCAAGGATTAGCTCCAGTAGGTGGGATTTTGGTAGCTTAGGGAGAGAGTGCCTCTCTTACTAGGGTCATGACCACTAGCCCCGGCACCTTGTGGTGATGTGAAAGAGAAGGGGACCAGGCTCTAGCAGAGTGCTGGTACCATTTTTAGACATACCAGGTTGTTACTAGACATCATGCACAACTTGGATTGGAATCCTGCAAAAGGACCATGAACTGGCTCTTCTCTGGGACAAGTGGATTTTAAAATATTAGCTGTGGTCATAGAAGTGCTGAGACTACCCTCCTATAGAAAATACAGAAGTGGGAGGAAAAATACCCAATGCAACTCCCAGATGCTCAGTATTTCTCAGGCTGAAATCTGCATCCATGCACAGGAAGCCCTAAACATTTTGGACTGTACCTGCAGAGAGGAGTGGGCACTGCACATCTCAACAGGGGAGGCTTGTGGGAGCATTAGCCATGGTGTGGGAGCTCAGGCTCCTGCAATTCAAGCTGCACATCTGCAGGGCAGTCAGGGCTCTGTGTACACTGCCCTTCACATCTGCCCTTGCCAGGCATCAGCCCTCACCTGCGAGCTCAAGTGGACAACCTGAAAAGCCTTTTGCTGCTCTTTGCCACAGGGAGTCTGTCAGCTCATTTCATCCATCAAATAAGCACAGAGCCAGCAGTAATTGCTCCTTGTCTCTGCTGTACAGCCCTGATTAAAAACCAGGGGCACAGCCACCAAGTGTCATCACTGTGGGATTTTCTGCCCAGAGGAACAAATGCTGCTTCCCACCAGCTTCCAGCTTTCCTCCCATGAGCAAGGAAGGTCTCACCTAGATGTACCTGCCATGAAGGCAGATGCAACCAGCTTGAATGTCTGTGAATGACTGTGCCCCTGCCCAGGATCACTGTGTGGGGGACAGAATGGTGTTTCTTAGCAAACAGGATGGTCAGCTCCACCTTAGAAGCAGCTCAGATGCAATTGCAATGAATCCCTTGTAGAACCCTCCTGGCTTCTGCTGAACTACAACACAGATGGGTCTGGCTCACTGCACGCAGCAAAAGCCACTTAATTACAGCAGCATCTCAATTTATTTGTTTTGGATCATCTTTATTAGCCATTGCTGAAGCTTGTAATTAAGGGAAGAATAGGGACTGTAAACAGAGTACCATCCTGTGCTGCTGCTCTTCTCCTGTGCTGCAGCAGCTGAGTGTTGCTCCAAGCTGCCCAACACCTTCAGGATTCTCTCCCCTCCTGTATGGATAGCACTGCTGGCACCTGTGCTCCAAACTGTCTGCTTTATTCCTGGAAAAGCATGGATGTATTTTTTCCCTGGGACATTTTAATTGACTTGGGTAGAATATCTGATGCCCCAAATGCCCTGTAGGCACAGCATGAGCAGCAGGTACCTCCTGGAGGTAAAATAAATACCCAGGTAGGTTGGTACTCTCTCACCCACTGGGATAGAGCATCAAAATCCTTGCACAGATCTTGGCAGGAAAAACAAAGGCCTGAGAAATGGGATTTGAGGGTCACATGGTAACTAAGAGAGCCCAGACCTTCTCCTCAGGAGAGAACACTGCTGAGAAACACAAAGCTACCTCACAGCTCTCGTTGTGGCTGTTGTCATGGGCTTAAATCCTGGTGCTCATTGGAGGTGTAGCTGTTCAGGTGCTTCTTCTCAAGTGCCCAAGATGTTTCTGTGATTTTCAGCCTGCCTCTGTACCACTGTCCCAAATCTCCTCCTCACAACCCTACACCTTGACTGCACTCTTAGGGCTGCAGGGCTGCTGTGACCAGCACCACACAGTCATTTTCCACCATTCCTGCGCTGAGACTCAGTTTTGGTTGGTGCAGCCCACTTCTGGGGCTCCTACATCTTATTTTAAAGGTGGCCTGAATAACCACAAGCATCAGCAGAAAGCTTTAATGATCTCTGTGTGTTTAACAGGGACTGAGTATCTCATCCATGTCACAGTGATGCCTGCTCCTGGACCAGGACCCACCATGGGTAAGCTGTGGGATAAGCTCTGCTCCCAGGAGATTCACAGGTGAGTGGCAGGGATGCATCTCCAACCCAGCATCTTTGCAGGTGCCCTCCTAGTGGGACACAGGACTTCCTTTGAGAGCTGGCAGCTCCAGTCAAGCACTTTTGTGTGGTCCAGGAGGAAATCCCCCAAAATGGCATCCATCCATACCCTGCAAAATCAGGAGAAGCTCCTGTTTGTGGTGCAAGGGAATGTGCATCAGCTCTCAGGGTCTGCTCACAAGACAGAGGAGAAGGCTGGATGTTGTATTTGTGTGTGTGTGAGCTGTTACAAGCTCCAGAGCAGTGTTTTTCCTTTATTTATTCAAACATCTCAGCGAACAATAGGTTCTGGGAGGGGAGAGGAGGAGTTTGCTCCTCCTTTTCTCTGAAGTCTCAGCATCTCACAGTGCTCTTGATCACTCCTGCTTGGTGAATGATGCTGTGGTAAATGTGGCAGTGCAGCGTGGAGAACCCCAGGGCTGTGTTTGTAATGAAGAGCCATCTCCAGGCTACACCAAGTGAGGTTATTTGTGTGCTGGTACAGCCTTTGTTTGCAAACAACAGCCTCTCTAGGTAACCACACAGCAGAGCACAAGTGCCTATTTATTTGCATCTGCCTCTGCTCACAATAGTGAAGGAAGAGAACCCATCTGTCCGGGCAAGGGAGAACAAAAATACAGCAGAGGGAAGTTGGTTACATTTGTAATATAGGAATCCCAGAGAAAGAACTCCATGATTCTAGAGATGGAGATAAATCCAGTGATTACTCTTTGCTCAAAGTTCAAGCCAAGTCACCTAACCAGGAGCCTGACAAGAAAAACAGAGACAAACACATGATTCCTTCCTTACTGGCCTTATTTCTTGCACAAAGACAAACCCCAAACCTCTTTGGCTGAGTTACAGCCCTGTAACTGCAGCCTTTCACTGACCCCATATTCATCCCATGACCTTTTCTGACTCATCACAGCATTTGCTGCCATCACCTCCCCAGTGTCCTGGGGACCAGCTTTATCCCCAAAAAAGGACCTGTTCAAAGGCTGCATTTTTAAATGCCAGTCCTGGGCTCCCTGAAGAGGATCCAGCCCATGAAGAGAAAGCTGGCAGGTTTGTCACAGTCTTGCCTTTGCTTGTTACAGTCAGTTGGAGAGTTTTACAGATCTGTTCTGAAGGTTGCTGGAGGCTGGTTATTTTGTTTTAAAGTCAGGGCAGCAGCAGACAGGCAGCCACTATTAAAAGGAGAAATTTAAAAAAGAAAGAGTCATTTGGGCTTTAAAGCCAGCTGACTGCTTTTGACAGACTGAAGGATTTTTTATGTCTGGATATTCCTGCTCTGCAAGGTGAAGGGATGTGTTGTCATGGAATAGGATTTGAGCAGCTCCAGCAGACAGAGAAGAACCTCTACCTTCTTTAACAAGGGCTCTGTGCTGACTTGTGAGAGCCTTTAATCAGACTTCAGGTACCCTGGCATGGCCACATCCATCCATTCCTTGAGCTTTGTTTCCAAAGTTCCAAAATCAGACCTTTCTATGCCAGCACCAGCCTTTCTTCATTTCCCTCCTCCCCAAATCCCATGAGGAGGGAAAAAAAATTACATTTAGTGCTGCATATGCCTTCATATTTGCTTTTTATAAAGGGGTAGAGATGAAGGCACATTTCACCCTAAGAACATGCTGTTGGAAGGATAAGGTGCTGTTATCTCAGGTTGCTCCCTCAGCCTCCTCTGAACAGTTTTACTTAGGTTGAGAGAACATTTCTCAGCAATTACATAGAAATGGCTGGTTTGGTGCACTTCTGACACATTTTGCAAAAATATTTAATGTGCCACAAAAGGAGTGACTCAAATGAGGAAGAAAAATGTTCCTTGGCCAGAAAAGTCGTGGAAGTGAAGAGCCCACAAGGGTTCAGCTGGTGACCCCTCAGCCCAACTGTCCACAGCATCACCAGGGTTTATATTTGGATGATGTTCTCCCAAGACTGAGTCATATTTCCTGCCTCAAGTTGCTCCAAAAGGCTGGTGTTTCAGGCAGGGTCCACATTTCAGTCTGATTCACACAACAGGCAGGAGTGGCCCTATCTGCTGCTTTCAGGTGGACTTGGATTACCCAGCACATATGAAAATTAGACCCAAGCTGAGTAAACAAATATTGATCTACTCAACCTCAGGTCACAGCTGAGAAGATCGTTCTGAAGGAGTATATTGAAGGGGCAGGATCACATCAGAGGGTAGAAATGCAGGATGAAATTCAACCCTGCTCCAGGGACTTTGCAACCTTAGTACAATCAATAGGAGCATCTGAAAATGCTGGTCTCATTTGGGTTACAAAACCCCTGTGTCTCTGAGCGGCTCCTCCTTCAGCAGCTGAGTGTAAGAAAATAATTAATGAACACTCCAGAGCTGCTGAAAACAGGAGGGGAGTGATGCTGAAATAGCTGTGTGCTGGGGGCACGTGGAGCTGTAAGGGGATTGGGATGGGAGCAGAGGCACAGCCTGTTTGAGGGAAAAGCAGGGCAGTGGGATAGACTTGCTTGAGATGATGAATGCTGACCCACATCCCATCATCATTCAGGGTACGAGCTCCTTTCAGACCCTGACTTGCACTGCTGAACGTGCTACGTGGTAATTTTCCAGGTGCTTGGCCATTTGACTTGAGGGTTTTTTTAAACATGCTGGATGAGATGCGATGTCTTGTGAGCACTGGAGGGGAGGCAGCAGAGCGGATTTTTCCCACTGTGGTGAATTAAGTAGGACGTGCTGCCTTCCCCAGCAGAGTCCCTGACCTTCCCGTGTCTCTGTAGGGTCACAGTTTATTTGCTAACACCTTACAGAAAAGTCAGAGCTGGCTGATCTTTCCTCAATAGTCTGAGCTTTCCTCCAAAATCCACATTGTGATTTTTGAGAAAAATTCAGACTATTCAGGTTGATGTATTCAAACCAATAAGGCTGATGGCTGCAGGCCTGATCCTTGACCAGCAAAGTCTCTGGGATTACCAAGAAAATGATTTTCCAGTTAAAGGATGGTTTGGGTCAGAAGGGACCTTAAAGATCATCCAGTTCAGCAAACTGTCTAGTCAGATGGGTTTTCCCTGTTTTCTCCCCAGCAGGATACAAGGACAGGAGCGACCATCCATCAAGGCACATTGTCACCAGCGTGGCAGACAGCAAGCCCCAGGTGTGGAGGGGACAAGCTCTCACAAGCTCACATTTTTGGGCCTGGTTCCTGTTTCACGTGGCAGCAGGGCTGGCCTCGACCCGGTGCCTGCCCCAGCAGAGCAGGACACGGTAGCTTGAAAGGGACTGTCGGGAGCAGAACAGCTGAGAGGCACAGCGATCCCGCGCGGGTATAAATAGAGACAGAGCTGTTATCCTGATGAAATGAGACCAGATGTTTCTCTCAAATCCCTCCTCTCCGCTAGTGAAAATTATAGTTTAGTTAAAACAGGGCAAAGCAGGCAGCAAAATATTTTCAATCAGCTAATGTTGGGAAGTCAAAGGGGCAGAATGCCTCACTGGGGTAGGGATACCATGCCCTGTGATGCTGCAGGGATGGATTGGGCATGGTCACAGTGGGAACCAGGGGAGTCCCTCACTGCCTTTGTTCTATTTTTCTGCTTCCTATCCCAGTATTAATGGGCTGAGTTTTAAAGCCTGTGCTGTGGCCGCTTTTGTGAGGTAGAAAGTCAGTGTCAGCACATGTATCCTGGAGGCAGTTGGCACGAGATGAAGGAGGGACGGCAGCAGCAGTTAAAACTGGGCCTTGGCTCTTTAATATTTAACTTTCCCCAGTGCTGGGGTTTTTTTTTAATCAGTTTGTGCATTATCTGCCATCCCCGTTCAAAGAGGGTTTTAGCAGAGAGATTTCAGTGCTTAATCCCAGGGGCAGGGAAAGCGGAAGAGTCTCTCTGAAGGTTCCAGGGCTCAATCTGGCCTCAATTACAGCAGCCTAAACCAGCAAAGAGTGGCCACCACGGACCCCACTGTGACTGCGTCGGGCTGCAGGTAACAAAATGAGGGGTCAGTCCTGTGTCTCTGCAGGAGACACCTCTGGTCCCTAAGGCTCCATGCCTAAGGGAGTTCCCAGGAGGATCTAAACAGTGGCAGACTGTCTCAGAATAAATGTCCACTTGGGCAACAAGCAGAGCCTGGCTGTGGCCAGCTGCAGATGCTTGGGAAGGGATATGGGAAGAGGGAGAGTATAAAGTGATCCTTCCTCCGGCATTTCCTCCTGGCTCCTGGTAATCAGCAGTTGAGGGACTTCCTAAGCCGGAGGTTGCATGAATTTGTGTAATCCCTTTGGTTTTTTTTCCCTCATTCATTTATACTTTTGGCCTCCATGACATCCTGTGGCAATAAGTTCCACAGTGTAATTATGTGTTGTGTGAAAAAGTACTTCCTTTTGTCTGCTTGAGACCTGGCTCCTGAACATTCCTCTCCATGTTATTGTGTTGTGAAGAAAAGGGAAAAAGAATTCCAGGTCCATACCAGACCTCTCTTGACCTCTCCAGACTTCTCTGTCTTTATTTGCCCCAAGGTTTTGTTCTTCCAAACTGGAGCCTCCTTGTTTTTCTAGTCTTTCCTCCTCATATGGTATCTATCCCATCACTTCCACTGTCCTTACCTCCCTCCTCCGTGTCTCTTCTCATTTTCTTATTGCCTTTTTTTTTTTGAGATAAGATCACTGAAGTGAGACTTATTCACTTCTGAAGACATGAATTTATTCTCCTGGAAGAAGGTCAGCTCAAAAGCTTTCTTTTCTCAAGCCACACTGGTGTACTTTGAGTTCTTTAACAACACATACAGCAGTATTAATGAAAATACATGTGCAGCTCTCTTCAAATACTTGGATTTAACCTATTCTGAGCAACCCCCCAGCCCTAATTTAACTAGAGTCTGTTGGTTAAAATGACATCCACAAGTCCATTGACTAATGGGGCTGGTTTACACGAAGGGAATTTCATGCATGTGCTTATATTACTGCTCATTTATGCCTTCACAAATCCCCTGAGCACTACTGGTGGAGAAGACCCCCAGCCAGAACAGCTGAACTGGTGAGCATGAAACTTGGGAGTCTCTGATTTCCAGGACATCTTTATTTATAAAATATGTCTATTTTTGCTCCTGTCATGCCCGCAAAACCAGCCTTCCTATTTTAGTCATCCTGCTCTTTATTATTGTTTATGTTGCCCTGAACCCCACGAATAAAGGCTGCAGAATGGATTTTGTCTTCTGGTGCCATGTGAATTTCAGAAACCACACTAGCCAGTCCTTCCAGACCTTGCTGTTGGGATGGCTTGATCTTACTTGCAGATCCAACCAGTCCTCCCTTGATGGGAACCAGTTGCTGCTGCCTTGCACTGCTCCTGTATAAACGCTGTCCCAGGATTGTGTGGCAGCTTTTTCAATCTCCACTTTTGGCAGAAGCTTAGCAGCCACATCCTTCCCTCACTACAGGCCAGCTCCTCTCCTGCTTCTCAAAGCAGCTTCATCCCCCTTTCCCCTTGTGTCTGCTTGTGTGAGTTTCCTGCAGCAGGGAGAGAGCCCAGGCTCGTGCGAGGGATGGGGATGTCTCTGGGAGGCTGGAGGCAAGAAGGGGGCTGTGGGGAGAGCAGGAGGGGAAAACTTTGAGGAGTTCATTGGATTGTGGCCACTATATGATAAGTTGTGCATTTTATATTATCAGGAACATTGGGATGAGCAGGGGTAGAGAGCACGTAGGAGGGAAAACTGCTTTTCCTACTGCTTTACAGTATTATTATGGCAATTTATGCAGATGTCTGCTCTGGAAGGAGTATCCTGCACACCCTCAACTCCCAGAACTTTGGAAACCACGCTGCAGAACATGTTTTAGGGTGGGAAGGAGCAAGGAAATTTTACTGGATGTCCCAGTTGTGCTGCTTCTGTGCAGAATCACACCTGTCACAGTGGTGGAAGGTCAAATCCTCACCAGATTTCATCCTGGTTTAACTCTTCCTGGTTAAAAGGGTAGTTTTAAAGACCCTTTTTTTCCCCCAGAGAATTGAGGCTGACACCATTAAACTCACTGAATCTTTCTTTCCCCTGGTCCTGTCTCTTACCTCCTACAACCTCAGGAAGTGCTGAACTCACTGGTTTGTTTTAAACAAAACAAACAGAGGGATAAAGGTGCAAGAGCTAATCCTGGCTCAGTGAGATCCTACAAGCCTCTTCACTGAGGGTGTCCACCCTCTGCCAGGTATGAATCTGTAGGAAACTGGACTACACCAGTTCTGCCAATCAGGAAACAACCTAACATTTGGAAGAAGGAGGTTTCTTCATTTTCCAACTCAGCCTGGAAATTGCAGCAGGGTGCATATGCCCACCCATCCTGCTCCCTCCCAGCTGGGTAGAGAATAACCCAATTGTAGGGCAAGATTCAGGTCAAGCTCTCAGTCAAGCATGAGACAGAAACTCACAGAAATGAGGTTTCATCAATTAGTCATGGGGCTGGCAGGACTTTCTTCCTCCATTGAAACAGTTAATGCAGCTTCCATGACAGACACAACTGTGTGGTGTGAGGGTACTGCAACTCACGTGTTTCAGGAGGGCACTGTTCCCTCCCAAGAGGAGCTTTTGGCAATTCCTAAGACAAACCTTCATGTTCAGGCAATGGTCTGGGACCTGTCAAGCTGCAGAGCTCACACAGTTGCAGTTCTTCCTTCCTAAGCGAAGCTGCTGTTCTTCAGCCACAACTTGCTATGTAAACCTGCCTGCTCTGCTCTGCTGCAAAACAAAACAAGATGACAGAAGTGTGTTTAGAAGGTGTGGGAGCTGTTATCTACTTTAAAGCACCTTTATGGCAGCATAACTGCTACAGGTCCACACTAAATCAACTGCTCTTTCAATAAAGAGCTGAAAAAAACTGTTAGTGCCTCTAAGTTGTGTACAGAGGTGAGCCCCTGGAAACAGCCTGTGCTGGTGGAGATTATCACTGGATCTGAGTTCTAGGGTGAACCCACACAGTCAATACTGATCATGGACAGGCGCAGACTCAGTCCGAGAGATTACAGGGATGGAACCCAAAGCAAGCTGAACCCCTCTGCCCACCTTCCCTGAAAATTCAAGTCATAATGCCATGATTTAAAAGACACTGCAGGATGCATGCTTTATTCACAGCTGTTCTATTCTAGACTTTTAAAGAGCGTGTACCTCAAGCACTGGGAAATTCACCAAAATACAAACGGGAAATAGAAAACTGAAACACAATGTACTGGGGGAGGTCTGTAAATACACATTCAGGAGAAACCAGCCCGCAAATCCCCTAAATGAAATGCACTTCATCAAGCCAGCTGCCCTCCTTTCCCTGCAGCACATCTCCTCATGTACCTGAGAGAAACAGCCTGTGTGAGAGCATGAAAGATTTATCAGTCTTGGTCAGGCGTGTGAGCGCAGGTCTGAGCCTGGGGAGCCCCACGGCAGCCGGGGCTGTTTGAGACTGACCCATCACCCCGGCATGACTGGGAGAACGGGCCGGGCCGCAGTGAGGGGCATGAGGCGCTGTGAGCGGCACGGGCCGCTGTGATGGGCACGGGCTGCTGTGCCATGGGCCGCTGTGAGGGGCACGGACGGCTGTGAGGGGCAAGGGCCGCTGTGAGGGGCATGGGCCGCTGTGATGGGCACGGACCACTGTGATGGGCACGGGCCGCTGTGATGGGCACGGGCCCCTGTGATGGGCACGGGCCGCTGTGATGGGCACGGGCCTCTGTGCCATGGGCCGCTGTGAGGGGCACGGGCCGCTGTGATGGGCATGGGCCCCGGCCGGACCATCCCGACTCGTATTCCTTCGGGACGCCTCTCCCGAGCCGCCGTGGAGCTGAGAGGAGGAACCATATTGAGACTCCTCCGGGCTGCCACACGAAGCCCCGCGCAGCGAGGCGGCCTCAGGGGCAGGCGGGGGCCGGGGAAAGGGCTGCCGGCGGCTCCGGGGGCAGCGGGGGCAGAGTCTCCCACCACCGCCCGCCTCCCCTCCGGCCCGGGGCGGGGCGGCGGGGCTCCGCCCGCGCTGACGCGGAGGGCGGGCAGGGGCGGCCCGGGGGAGGGAGGAAAGGAGGGAGGGATGGAGCCGCACTAACGCGAAGCGGGGCCGGGGCGCAGCGCGGGCGGTGGCGGCGCCTCCTCGTCCCCACGGCAGCATGGAGGCGGCCGCGGGAGCGGCGGCGGAGCCGGCGGCATGGGTGGCAGAGCCCTTCGCGGAGCCGGAGCCGGGCTCGGAGGAGCTGGAGGCGGGCAGCGCGCTGGACCGCGTCCTGCGGGAGTCGGTCTGCCAGCAGCAGGGCTGGGTCCGCGTCTACGGTAAGGGGCGCCGGGGCGGGGAGCGGCGGAAAACTTCCCGGCCCCAACTTCTTTCTCCCTTTCTTCTTCTTCTCCCCGCGGCCGAAGCTCCCAATTCCCCGCGGCTCCTTGCCTCCCCCTCCCCGCCGGGCTCCCAGAGCCCCGGGCTCGCCCCGGCCACGCCTTCCCCGCCGCCGAGGTGCGGGATGCTCCGGTGCTGGGATCCGCGTCCCGAGCTTTGTGTGCCCGGAGCCGCACGATGTGTGCCCGGGATGCGGTGCCGGCGGGGCTGAGCACTCCCGCATCTAATTAGTATTAATGAGCTGCGAAAGGCCCGCGAGGTGCTGATACCGTGGGTCCCGTTGCCCCAGACTTACTGGTCTGTGTTACATTGGCACCTTTGTAATTTATAAAAAGGATGTTAGGGTCCTCAGCAGCGCGGGACGCGGGGTTGTTTCCCCTTCTTTGTCAAACTCTCCCTGGTATGTAACCTTTTTAAATTAGCTTGATTTATGTGGCCGGGCCTCTGGTTTGTTTAGGCTCCCAGCTGAAGTGCAGTCGGATTTTATCTCTCGATCGGCACCTAAATTGTGGAAATTCTGTTTTATCTTTTCCTTGTCTCTCCCTCTTGTTTGTCTTGGTAATTTGAGGATAATTACTCCCACGTTTCAGAGTGAAGAGTACTGCAGGCATTATTTTGTTTTCCCTCCTGTAACAAATTTGATGGTCCAGCCTCGAAAAGGTCGTGGTGTGTGCACATGTTACCTTTGTCTGATATTATTATTGTTGCCTCTTCCCTGAAAGTGTTCAAGGCCAGGTTGGATGGGACCAACCTGGTCTAATGGAAAATGTCCCTGCCCATGGCAGGGAGGTTGGAACAAAACCATCTTTAAGGTCCCAACCTAAACCATTCCATGTTTCTATGATGATGGAGGACTTGTAAAAACACTTTTTTATTGGGACTTTTTAACATGTTTTATGCTGGTGATTGTCCCTTTCTTCTTCCTCCCCTGCCCTGGCTCCCAACGAGGTTCTCCAGGTTTTCCCTGACCTGTAAAACTAGAAGCAAATGCTCTCTGTTACCCATGTCACTGATCTGTTACTGGCTGTGTTATTCCTGAAACACAACGATGACATGAATAAGTTATCTGCAACAACTCTGCTGCATTTCTTGGCTGATGGCAGGTAATTATTGTGAGTACCACCAGCCTGAGCCTTCACACATATCAAATGAGGAAGATCAGGCTGCAGGTTTTCTGGAGAGCATGGTCTGTTCAAAGACCTTTGTGTTTATTTTGGAAGCTTGAAAAGCTGGTGCAGTGGGATGAGGTTGTCTGTCTGCTTTCTGTCTGGTGCATCAATGAATGAAGTTATACTTAGCAGAATTAATTGTAATAGAAGTTTGGGATTTTTAGTAGTTTGCACTGTTTAGCCTGCTGCTTCTTGCTTACCTTGCTTTTGTTAATCCCAGCCTAGAGCTGGGGCTATAAAATGCAGCCTTATGCAAAAGTATCTCGCTGCTGTTGTTGAGAGGAGTTCCAAAGAAAGCCATTTGTCTTCAGATTGTTTGTTTGTTGAGAACACTTTCTAAAGGTAAAATGAGAATGTACTTAAGAAGAGGATGTCTGGCACCAGCCTATCTGATTGTTACCCAAGGTTGTATCTTCCATGAGTGGAAGCAGGAATGTGGTTTCAAAATTAGCCACAGTTGCTTGCTGATAAAGTCATATGTTGTGATGTGCTTGTAGTTTGACGTTAACGTGGAGATAAATGGGGAAAATCCACTGTGACAGGGCCCAGCTAGCTCACAGGCTATAAAAATCACCATGCACTTCAAGCACATGAAAACACATCTTGTAGCCCAAGGACAATAACTAATTATTCCTAGTCTGTGTTTAAAAACAACTCATTATTCCTCTCCCTCATAAAGAATCTGATGTGCTAGTGTCTTCTCTCCTTCCCTAAGAAATTGCAATCGGATTAGCTGGTATTTGTTTGTTTCCTCCTGTTTATTAGCCTTCTTTTTCCTTGCATGAGCACATCTGGAGAAGTTTGCAGACAATGAATCAAGCTGAAACTGTGCCATGTGCAGTGTGTTTGTGCACAGCTAAATATGGGTTACAAACCTATGAGTGACAAGTGTTATTCATAGGATTAAAAGTAAAGCCTTGCACAGTTGTTTGAGGAACCACAGCAGCATAGCGAAAGAAAACAGGAGCAGAAAGCTTAGCCTTATTGTCTGTATTGTCTGATAAACAATGAGAACACTAACACTAATTATTTCACCGTGAATGGCTGGGGGAGGGAAGGAATATCGAGCACATGAAAAGTGGAGAAGCGTTTTCTGGCACGCTGAGAAATGCAGCTTTTGATGTCACTGCATTTCATTTCCACGTGTCTCTGTGAATGTGAACTGCCTTGTAGGGCTGTTGTTCCAAATGAAAGGTGACTGTCTGAACAGTGTCCCTAGTAATGGAAGCATGTATTTTAAAGAAAAAGAGCTCAGCAGCCACTTCAGGACAGACAGCTGTTTATTTCTGTGCATCTCTACTTGGCAGTGGTGTGCCATCCACTTTGTCTCTGTCCAGAGAAGCAATTACTGCCATGGGGAGAGCTGGTCTGGTTGCAGAGCCTGCAAAACTTCATCTGCTAGCACAGAGAAAAGAGTTCAGCAGTGAAGTCCCATCGTTGCTGGGCTCTGTGGCTTGCCAGCAGTATGACAGTGATGTGAATACAGTAGGACTTTACAATGTCTGGGATGTGATTTCAGTGTGACACTGAGGTCTTGTCTGACTTCACTACGAGATCTAAATCACAGTCTGGCTATTTTTGCATTTCCTGCCTTAGCTGCACTAGTTCCAAGGGTGGCTGTTTCATTCTGTGCTCTGGAGGTTCAGCAGCTTCTGCTTAAGTGAATTAGCCAGGACATTATCATGGAAATACAGTTTCCTTACCCATGGACGGAGTTTGAAATATAATTAGTTTCCTCTAAGCTGATGTTTGAATAGTGGACAGGAGCAGCAGAGTTGCTTGTCAGAGTGATAGGTTTAATTGCTCGTGAAACACAAATCATGTGAGTGCTGTTAGATGATGTTTCCAAGAACTGGTTTTGACACACAACTAATGTTTCTGTAAAATATGTATCGACATGTGTTCTGGGTGACGGCTTCCATTCAGACTCGAGGCATGTGTGCAACGGCTAGGAGGGGGGAGGTGTCTTGCCTGGATTAATGCTTTGATTTTTTTACTTTTTTCCCCTCTCTAAAAGTGATAACTGACTTTTCAAAGCATCCATCCATGTTTCAAGGTCTTTTTCTCTGCTCTTTGAGACAGGTTTTGTGAGGAGGAGGCAGGGCAATAACTGAATAGACAGCATTTTCAGTGCTAACTGTGGAAACAGAGCAATTACATTGCCCGGTGTGGCTGACTGAACATCCATGGATTTTGCAGGAATGAATTCCAAAGCCAGCATCACAACATTGGTGTTAAATGTTGCATGTGATGGGGGTAGGATTGGGTTTTGCCTGATGTACAATTTGTGTCTAAACAGGTTGCAAACTTCTGTGATGGGGTTGTCAGATTCATTGATGGTGTGCCTGCTTTAAGCTCACTGCAAAAGCTCCTGCGCTAAAACTGCAAAAGAAGAGTTGCTGAAATATGTAAAAAATAGCACAGGGAAGAGTCTGTTCTTGAGTGCTCATCCTGCAAACAGACATTGTTGCTCTGGGGCCTTATCTGGACTAGGAAATGTCTTTCTCTTTTAGCAGCAGTGCTAAAAGCTGACGGTGGTTGTACAAACTCGAGTGCAGATAGGATGTGGACTCTTTCATCACCTTGTCCTCTAATCCTGTGGGCAGCCTGGAGACATTCCTCACTGCTGGAATGACCCTCCTCACCCCCCTTTCTGCTGGCAGGAGGAGAAGGCTCTCTAAGTACAGCCTAGAAGGGCTCCATGCCTTTTCATGGATATCAATCTGCAGACAGAGCTTCTAACTCCAGAGAAAGCCCCAGTCCCTGTGCAAGCAGACAGAAACATCTCTTGGCTGCCTCAGAACTGAGTTCCAGGCTTTTAAGTATTGGCTCTCAGAAAATACCAGACTCATGCTCAGGACTGTAGCCATGCTAATGTGTGTGGTGTCATGCAGACATGAAAAAATAGCTGTGGCTTGGGCACTGAGCAGGAGCATCTCCTGATCATGTGAAATTCAGTTCAATAGCCCAGTTTCTGTGAGCTATCTACTCCAGCAGTTTGTCATCTGCCTTGCTCATCTCTTTTATATTAATGATTTCAGCTCTCTTCTGAGGGGGTTTCTGGTTCTTTACAGCTTGCCTTGCTATGACTGTGAAAGTAGCTTTTTCTATCTACCTTTTCTTTTTAAGTTCTTATTTTATTCCACTGTTTGTAGTTGTAGCTGAAAACACAAAGATTCTCCATTTCTGAAGCATCCTTCTTTGGATGGGTACCAGCAGGCTTTGGTAACGAGTAGCATCTGGCTGTCAGCAGATCCTTTCCCTCCAGCCCTGCTCATGCTGCTGGCCGGCCTTTTGCCGAGATGTGTGAGCTGCCACCTCCCTGCCCGGGGTCCCGCCTGCCCCCCGGCCTCCGGCCCAGCCCGAGCAGGTCCCACCAGGTGGCGGCATCTTCATTGCGCTGCTGCAGGACCTGCCGAGGGTGCCCGGAACACGCGGGGGGATCCGGTCCTCTCCTCTCCCAAACCGTATCGCTCATCTCCGCCAGCTCAGTTACAAACTACTCCAGAGGCCGCCTGACAAGGGGGAGGTGGGAACGGTGTAATTAATGTAAAAAGCAAATAAAACCCTCGTAGCCAGGCAATCTGCTAGGTGAGATGGCTGGCACTAAGGTTTTCCCTCCTTGAGATGTCAGCTGGGCTGGGGTTTGTATCCCACTGCCTTTCTGAGTGGGTATGGATCTCCAATTCCTTGCAGGAGAACATTTGCTTTTAGGAAAGGCTTAACAGGAGATAAAGTGAAGGTGCAGAGAGCCCTGGAGAGCTGCACGGGATCTGTGCAGCCACTCTCGTGTTGGAAAGGAGAGAACGTCAGTGTTCACCAGCGTTTCTTCCCCTTCTGATCAATAGGCTTATTTTTAACTCACTCAGAAAGTTGGTGCAAAAGCAGGCTCGGGAGATAAACCTTGTTGGGCGGGAAATGTCATTTCCTGAGTGTTTGGACAATGCCTGCTGTGGTGGTGTTTGACCTTATCACAGCCCTCAGGTACCCAGTGAGGGACAGACGTTGAATGCCGACAGCACAAAGCTTTTGTTAGTTGTGTTGATAAGCAACAATGAATTTTAGTTGGAGCCCCATTGTAAAAGGCAGAGTTTAATCAAAACCAAGGTTTTAAGTGACTGCATTTGCTACAGATGAAAAACAGGGCAGAGATGCTGCCTTCCCTTGGCAGCCAGCAGCAGGGAATATCAGAAGATGAGTGAAGTGCTCTTACAGGTGATCTGCTCATGCCTGCTCTGTGACAGCTCCTCCAGCAGCCCTGTTTGACTCCAGGGAGTTCTTACAGGCATGCAGGGGGTGAATTACAGATCCTCTCTGCTCATTCCATCCTCCTGTGCAGTGACAGAGGTGACTTGGAGTGGCTGGACACAGCCTGTTTGCTCCTTGGTTGCTTTACTCCAGAATCTTATTGCATAATCAGCCCTTTGACATTAAATCTGCTTGCCTTTCCTCTTTATAAGGGACACTGACAGGAGTTTATACATAAATGAAGTTTTAAATTTTTGGGGGGGGGGGGGGGTTTTTAGCTGGACTCCTTCAGCTGGCTGTGTTGTTGCAAGGTTGCCTGGGTTACTAATTTATTAAGTCACTTAAATATTTGGAGGCATCAACAATACCAGAGTATGCTGGGGAAAATGAGGATGACATTATTTTAAAACACTGGTTTCCTGACTCCTGTGTTTCAGTCACACGATTTATCTCTGGCTGAACATTTTCATGTGGTGCTGTTTCCTATTTTTAAACAATAGGGGAAAAAAAAGGGGAAGATAAGAAGAGCATAACTGTGACCTGTTGACTTATTATGAGATCATGGATTCCTTTTAACTAATATTTATAGATTTTTATAAAAAATAGCTGAGACTTTGGTATTTTCTGACATATATGCCTTTTTAGCCTCAGGGTCAGAAGTTAAGATCTCATCTGAATTCTTTCAAAATCCTCTGTGAAGACACATAGTAATCATGGAAATACAAATTGCATCTGCAAGGAAAGTAACCAAGTGAAAAGAAATATTGCTGCATTTTGGTTTGTAAAATTCTCTCAAATCTCTTTGTGTGTTTTGACACCCTCCTATCTCAGAAAACCTTTATAAAATTGATCAGGAGGGAATAGCATTTGTCCATTCTCTTTAATAGGGTTTCCAAAGGTCACAAAAATGTAGAAAGGCTCTTCTCTAAGAGTCGGGATTATTTTTAATTGTAAAGCAAGCTGGAGCAGTGCAAGCAAGGAGCTCTTGGAGGTGAAGGGGTCTTTGCACTTAAGTAAATGTAAAACCAAGTCCTGGATTTAGATCCTTTATTATCTAAAGGGATTTTTTTTTTCCAACTGGGAATACCCCATTAGAAATTAGCTCTTACACTGCAAGCACTGGCAGGCACTTAGTTAAACACATTAATTCTGCAAACTGTGGGAAAACGACACCCATTTCAGCAGATGTGCGATGCGTCTGGTGTAGATTTGCATAAGAATGCATATGCTTCTCTGTGAGTTTCTGCCTTGATTAAAACTTGCAGGCACCTTTTCTCTTCTTCTATTGCTGCGTCTGCATTCTTGGCTGTTAATGGTTTAATTGAAAATACCCCGGTTTTTTCTGTCTTAAGATAATTCATTTTATTTACACAGTGCTGCGCTGTAGATGTGCTTGGTGCCGTATAGACAGAGGCCGCTTTGCTTGTCTTTTGGAATTTGTAGCCAGGACCAGAGAATAAAGGATACAGCAAACATGAAAAATGGCAAATGTGTTTGAAAGTGGATGGAGGATTACACGGTGCAGTATCAGGAGCTGGGAGGGGATTGTGTGCATTCAGTCCCAGCTTCCAAGGCGGTGTGGGAATGGAAATCGGTGCTGTGATGAGAGGAAAAGAAGTGTTGAGGAATCTGTGACTAAAAATGATCTCAGACTTAATCCCTCCCAGCCTTAGGCTTTCACAGCAACAGTCCAAGAGATTCAGCAGAACCTCTTCACCTTGGTCCTGTTCTCAGTCTGGATGGCATGAAAAGAGTGTGGGAAATTGCTTCAGGTGGACTCTAGCATTCAGTCTGAGAAAGCTCTCAACTCTGGTAGCAGGGGATTGAAGCAAGGTACTGGGAGGCAGGGCATTGAAAAAGAGAAACATTACTTGGGTTTTGACTTGAAATTTCCAACAAGGAGACAAAACTTCCTAGGAATAAGCATTTTGTGTCCATTGCATCCACATAATGTGTAAGAAATGCTGGATGTCCACTACCACCTTCTAGGGCTTCAGGAGGAGATGTTTTGGTTCTTTTTTTCTAGGGCTTCAAGAGGAGATGTTTTGTGTGGGGAAAGGCAGGACACTTAAAGCAGTGGGGTCTGTGGGACAGGCACGGGATGGCAGTGAACCAAACTGCACCAACAACAACTTCATGCTCTCCTGAGAGAGCTCTGGTGTTCCCCAGCTCTGGAATAGCAGTCTTCAGGGTTAGGCTGAGTAAGCTGGAAAGCCTGGAAATTTATGTCACATCCATTTTTTTTGGAGATCCCTCACAGAGGAACTTGAAGTTCTACATGGAATACAACAGTGTAACTACGTTTCTCCTCTTGGGATGTACATCATCTTTTGCTAGTAAGGGCTTGGAGGAAATATAGGTGGATTTGGCACTTCTGGAGGGATTTCTGCAGGACAGAGTTAAAAACCTGCTTGCTTTTTCAGGATCTCATTACGTGAGTCAGTGGATTGGCTTGAGATAAGCGTAGGTAATTCACACCCTCATTTAGCTGACTCTTTAGTGCTCTGATACTGGTCTCAACAAGATAGGGGACAGATGCTGCACTACTCAGCACAGTGTGTGCTATGAGGCTTCCAGGAAAATGTGTGCAAAGCAGCAGAGGCTGGGAGGGCTGAATGCAGTCCCTGAATCTCATTTGGAAATTAAACGATGGCTTTGCTTCAGTTTTCTGTTCCATTTTGTCTTGACAAATGGTGACTGCTTTATTAACAATTCCATCAGGGTTAAGGGAGGATCAGTTTCACTGGCTTGCACCATTCATTGCCTTCTTGTATGAGTGCATCCAAAGCATTATTGGTTTTATTTGAGAGGGCTGCTCTGAGCTGAGAAGGTGAGGAAATGAGGCACAAATAGGTCAGATAACTTGTCCAAGGACATCCAAGAAACTTGGCAACAGAAGCCAGATCTCCTGAGACACCTACAGTGCTTTGCTTGCATGCCTTGGGTTGCACTGCTTTGTGTTTGGGGTGCCTCTAAGCCTGCTGCCTTACTTGGAACCTCTATAACTATTAATAATCCTCTCAAATGCCCTGTTAGCTGTCAGAGCTGTAGATCAGCAGTGCAAGATGCCCTCAGAGGGGGAGACTTCCATTCAGGTGATTGCACCTACTTGTTCCTTTTATTTTTTTTCTTACTCCCCAAGAAGCCAAAGGTGAAGCTTTGTTGGCCTTCAAAATGGAATAAACTTGTCTCATTACAGTGATAGCAGGCTGGACCACTGGTATGAAGGTGTTGGACAGCCAGCACTCATTATCTTTCCCTAATTTGTAAGCAGGGCTGGCTGGTGCCTAATCATTAATTTCAGGTAGGTAACCCTCACTGCTGACTGGGGAAAGCAAACACATCACAGATGAAAGCTGGAAAACCACAGAACAATGGTTAAACCCCTTTGAGCTCCAACATCCTTCCTGTGCCATTTGGGACCAGGTGCCAGTGCACAACACAAGTTTGGTTGGCTTTGCCAGCACTTCACTGATCCATAGTAGTTTTCCATATTAGTTAGGTGTTTTATCGGAGGAGTGCAGTGCAGGCTCTTGGAAAGAAGAGGAGACAAAATGCTTCCTGAGAAGATGTTTATTTACATTATGAGGTTATACCTCAAGCTGTACAGACAAGCTGCTGCCTCTGCTGCATTTCCTACTTGTTTAAATGTACTGGAACACGTACATCACGCAGCAAAACACAATGTGCTCACACTTGCTAGGAAATCATTGGACTTCCTCATCAAATAATACCAAGTATTTCCTATTTTGAGCTGTGTTTCTGTAATTATTTTCCATCTTTTTTTTTTTTTTTGTTCAGAATGGTGAGTAGTTGATAGGTATGCTGGAAAATCAGAAGTCAGGAAAGAAACCAACATCCTTCTAAACCAGGTTTGGGAAGGTTTATCTTCTACGTGGCATTGGTTCATGGGGTCCCTTTCTCTCTCACTCTCTGGCAGCACTTGCTTAGGATGTCAGTGAGGTGTGGAGTGATTAATTACCCTGTTGAACAGATTTCATGGGGTCCTTCCTTAACTCCTTCCATTAGCTCAGGCCTTGCTCACTGAAGTTTTCAAAGAGCCTCAACTCCCTAGGGATAATGAGTTTTATATCCCATATAGTGAAGTAGCAAAAAAAAGTTTTATGGTCTTGCCATAAATATTTATGTCAGTTTGCTTCCACATACCCTTGGCTGGAGACTGCTCTGCTTAAAGAAGCTCCTGTGGTTGTTCATGGCCTCAGTTCACACTGCTCTGACAGTACTTACAGAACTGGACATTTCTAATTCAGCTCTCCTCATTTTGATGCCAGTGGTTGCTAATTTCTCAATTTATAGTCATTAAATCATTATAACCATTAAATCAAATTAGGAGGAAAGCCTGTTTTATTTTTATCAGCCTAGACAAGCTTTACAGACAGAAGTTAAGCATTTTCTGCTCTAATTTCTTTTTTTTTTTTTTGGACTTGCTAATAGGGAAGTCAGGAATGTGAAGTAAATGGCCTCTGTTTGCAGAAATGATGAATGTACAGGATAAAAGGAAGGATGATAAGAAGGAAGCAAATATTTTTTTAATTCCAGACCAGTGCTACAAATGGGGAATTTGCATGTTGTAAAAGTCAAAATATGTCTGAAACTTTGCTGGAAAAAAATCGAGAGGAATGCTGTAGTAATTGTTGAAAACCTAAGTGGTATGAAATGGCATTAATCTTTGCAATTCTGGCATAACTTGCTTTCTGCTATTTTATTTTGTCAGAATACATTGCTTTTTCTGTGTTAAACCAGAAAAGGGTGAAAATACAAAACTGTCTGAAAATGCAACATGTCTGTCGGTGATAAATATATGTTTGCTGTGAGGGCAGCATTCACCTGAATCATCATGTCTCAAATTTATCTGGATCCTGACTTTAGCTGGGTGTTTGGCCAGTTTGTACAAATTGTGCATTTTTGGTAATTTGGGTTTACTGGCTCTCTTGGCACCTTTAACCTGCTGCTTATATATAAAATGGTGATTTAATATTGGTCATACCTAATTATTACATTTGGGAGCCAGTAAGCAACTGTGAGTTGTACGTAACTAGAAGGAGGCTTTTTCCTTAGTCCTATATTTTGAGTTACATATTTTTATAAAAACAGATTATTATCCCTTTCTTTGTGGATAATTTGAAGAGCAATAGCTGCTAGTATCAAAAGAGAGTAACTGTTTTCTTTGCAGTGGTCCAAATCTCTTCTCAGAATGGGTTGGAAACCAGACAGCCTGGGACACAGCAAGTGCTCTGGTAGGAGTTAAGGTGGCTTCCCCTTTGAGCACATAGGTGTTCCTGTAAAAAGGTGCCAAGAATTAAATCAGCCTGCTGCTTCCATGCTGAGGAAATACTGGCTCTGATTACAGGTTGCATTAGCTTTGATGTTTCACTTAATTCTGGGAGAAAAAAAGGTGAGAGTGGACTGCTGGGCCCTGGTTTTCTGTGTGTTCAGGCTGATTTTACAGCCATCTTTGCAAGATTACCACTGGCATCTGCTGGCCAGGCCGTGAGATCTCTTGGCTGACATATGTAAAACTGTAAAACATAACCACCACATCTGTTTGCAGTTCAGTCTCTACCTGGATGGCTCTGAAAAAGCTTTGGGATGAGTCTCACATGAAAGCTGTGGTGACAGAGGGGTGGTGGGAGGTTGATTCCCAGTAACATAAATCTTTGCTGTCAAGACTGCTATTGTTGCTGGTGGAGTTCAGAAGGGTTATCACGAGTTCAGGCTAAAAAGCATGCAATTAAGTTAAAAACTTAAGAGTGGCTTTGCAGGAGACTTAGAGGAAAAGCTGTAATGTATCACTTGGAGTGTAGTTAATCTGTTTCATCAGGTTACCAGCTGAGATGTTCTAGCTGTACTTCTGATTTCCATTTAGAAGAACCACCCAATTCTGTAGCTGACACAGTATCCCTCCCTGTTTTGTTTCCAGACTTTATTGATGTGGCTTCTTTGTGACCTACTTTCTCTGCTTTAAGGTTGCTTTTTTCATTCCCTTCCAAAAGGAAGTGCCTTCCATGAGAAATGCTGGAAGCTCACTAGCCAGTTTATGAAAACTGGACCAGCCTGAGTGGCCTTCTGCTTCCAGCCAGGGCAGATGATGTAATTGACTTTTGGGTGCTTTCCTTACCGAGATGTTGCTGACCACTTTGAGACCTTGGAGCTGGGTGTTTGGAGAATTAGGGAAGGAAATGCCTGTGTTTCCTTGGAGCTCTCATTACTCACGATGGAACTGGCCAGCCCTGTGGCTTTTAGGGGCATTGTGTTGGCCTCTTGTCCCTGCAGGGCCCTGCAGTATGTCATGTGCTTGTTACTCAAGCACTTACACAGCTGGAGGAAGCAACATCCCAGTTCTTACTCCTTTTACTCATTTTGGGGTGTTCATCTGTGTTGCTCCTTGTGGTTTTCTCTGTAGTTTCCACTGGTGGTGAATCAGTTTGAGGCTCTATCTCTCTTCAATTAGTGGTGCCTTTGCTTTTTATCTGGGGCAGGAGGTGTGTGTTTACTTCTTTGTGGGGACACTTCAAAACAGTTAGTGTGATGCAGATGTGCAGTTTTCAGCAGATATGTAACATTTAGCTAAGTCTTATAGGGGGATTAATACCTCATTGGAAAAAAATAATTCACTCCTGTAATTTCACAGAGCTGATGCAGCATTTGTAATCATCATCTCATAAAAGTGGCTGCTTTTCTCCCTGCTTCATTTCACTTGGGTTACCCAAAAGAAAAATCTACTCCAGTCCTTTTTCTGGAACCTTGGTGGCTTTTTGGTTTCCAGCAAACATTAGCCAGCTCTGTGTGTGTGTGACTGTGTTATAAAATGAGCATGCTATTAATTTTAACTACACAATTTTTGCTTGGAACAGCAATTCAGGCCATGAGGGAAATTGTTTTTGTGTGTGTCAATGTCAAAGGAATTTCAACCAAGGTGACATTGAGCTCCCATTGGGGTCTGGAGTTGAACTTGTCTTTGCTCATCTGGGGTTGGGTGCAGAGTGCCCTTAAGCCTTTTAGGCAAACCTTTACCAGAAGGTGAAGGGAGAGCTTGAACCACAAGAGATGCTCACCAGTACAGGAGGAGAAGGATGTTGTGGTAGCCACTGCTGTAATTCAGAATCCTCCCTGCCTCCCTTGCTGCCTTGTGTCTAACCAGCTGTGGGCTCCTGTGCTGCTGTAAACAGGAGGTGGAGTTTTGCTTGTAAATGGAGTCCTGGAAGAGTCTGGGGGGCTAAAAATACAGCTGAATGGAGTCATTTGCCTCAAAAGGCAACCTCTGGCATTGTGCTGAGCATTACCAGGGCTCTGAGGTTAAAGGAGCTACGTGTGATTGGGGAGAAAATGCAGAATTCAGCAAGTGTGGGGGTGCCAGCTGGAGAGCCCCAGTGGATTTCTGGGTACACCATCCATGTCTCCATGTTTCCTGCCAGCAGGATGCTGGGTGCAGGCGGGGTGGTGCTGTTTTTGTTGGAAGCAAGCTTGGTACAAGAGGCCATGCTGCTCCAGAGGCATGGCATGTGAAAGCTGTTAGTGGTTTGGGGCTTTTTAGGATGTTCTTTTTCTCTGGTTAAAATATCCAGCAAAGCAAGTGAAACATTGGTGCCCATGAGGGATAGCTACCGAGTTTCATACCTTGGGTTTTTTTTAAATCTTTCCCTTCATCAGCATATAGGAAACAATGAATGCAAATCTATTCCCCAACACGTGCAGAATAGATTTGTTGCTTGGAATCTGAGCTGGGCAGGAGCTCTGAATTATCAGCATCTGATTCCAGAGCTTTGACAATCTGCAATCTCCTTAATATTCTGATGAGCCACCATGGGTATTATTCCTCTGTGGTTTTTTTTTCACTTTTTTTTTCCTTGAAACTCATATTGCAGTCTGAATGCTGTTGGTTTAGGATTAAAAGGGATATTGGCTGGCTCTGTGCTTTGCACAATTTTCCTGTGACAGCAGGAAGGAGGAGAGTGGTTAGTATGATTTTCTTTCCTCCACAGTAGTACAAATGAAGCCTGAATTAGTAACAACTTTTAAAATTGAAGAGTTATCTCCTGTTCATAATTGTCTCTCTAATACTATGACTACCAAAGCACATAAATTATTCATGCAAGAAAGAAATCCTCAGAAATTTTTCATGGGGAATCACAGCTCTTCCAAGGAATAAACTTTTTTCCTCTAAAGACACTGAGCAACTCTGCTCTGGATTCTCTGGCAAAAATATCATTCCAGTTACAGCTTATCTTTAGAAATAACTGCAAATTAATTTTAAAAGACACATGTCTTTTAAAATGTAGCTTGCTTACCCAAATGGCAATTAGATTCATCTTAATGGGAGTGTAAATCTAGAGTAGCTCTCCAGCCTAAGGGCTGGCCTTTTTACTGTCCAGCTGTTTTCCAAATGATTTATTTCATTTTCCCTCTTGGTTTCTTTGCCTCACCCCTCAGCTTCACTCTTGCTGCTCGTAGCACAGTGAGGGCAGAACAGCTGCACTTAGCAGCTCCAATAAATGACTTTATTGGAATTAGAATTGTGTCTGCATTACACTAATGCCAAAGGTCTTAGTTCATCTTGTAGCCTCTGAAACAGTTTGTCATCATTTCCACACTGCCTCCTTTCAGTGGGGGGAGGCAGCTCTGACTCAGCCCTGGATAAATGGGAATGCAGGGAACTGAGTGCTGCTGCCAGGCAGTTTGTTCAGGCTCTGTCAGTGGCTGGGAATGTCTTTCTCCCCACTTACTGTAACGCTGAGCATAACATGCAGGAAGAAGACCTGCTTTACAACAGCTCAGGGTTAAGGATGAACCACCTTCCTGTCAAAATGATATAAAAAAGTCCTTAACCTTGAGGATTGAATGTGGATATTCAGAGGACAGTACAAATGTTACCCTAGGACACAGCAAAACCAATGCTCCATCTGAAACCTGCAAATTCTTTGGGTGACAGAAAATGCAATTAAAAACCTTATTCTTTTCAGGTGTTCGGGGAACAAGCTCATGAGTAGGGAGTTGCCTTTTTTTAGTTGGGAAGTAGCTTACATTTTGTATGGCAGGATGGAAATTGCATCCCCTGCTTCTCTGAACTCCAGAGCAGTGGAATTCCATGCCAAACTCAGCAGAGTTCTGCCAGGGAAGCCATGGCTGCAGTGTCCTGGAGATGGAGCACAGCAAGTCCCAGAGGTCAAACCCAACTCCAAGGTCTGTATGAAAGGTGTGTAAGATGAGGTGGGGCTCAATGGCTCCTGGACAGACTCCCTTGCCTGGGAGGAGCCTTCCATTTGAGATTCTACCTCTGGGCTTCACTTTGAGGCTTCCCATCTTTTCTTATCTGCTGGGCCAGTGTCAACTGCTGCTTGTATTTCTCTTTGCATCAGGAAAGTCTCTGCAGAGCACTGGAGCATCACCCCAGTGCCCAAGGGGTGTCGCTCCCAAGGCTACTAGGAAAGAACATTTCCTATTCTGCATTTTCTAATTTCTACTATCTGTAGCTTGTTATTTTTCCAAATTAGTCTCTCTGCTACACCTGCCATGGCTCCCAAACAAAATTTAGATGTGCAGCCCAGACAGAATATTAACACCACTCTCATTCATTTTGTGAAGAAAGGGCTAAAAAGGGAGCAGCTTGGCTCAGTTGTCTTGTCAAACTCGTTTAATGTCAGTACATGAAGTATTTCACTAGAACATTTCCACCTTTACTCTCAGTAAGTGGATTTTTTTATTTGTGGCTGGTACACACAAGGTATGAGCTTCCATTCACACATCTTTGCCGTAGCTTCTTTGCTCTCACTCAAATACCAGTTGTTTCTTTTGAGTAACTTATGTAGTAGCAAACAAAATGAAGAGAAGAAATGGGATTTGATTCTTATCTTTCTGAAGGTATCCCTTTGTCTTGAAGAGAAATTGTTATTTTTAAACCAAATAATGTATTTTCAAATGCAGTGTGTGGTTTGGAGGGTTTTTTTTAAACTGTTCTACTTTTAACTGGAATTCTGTGGGTGAAGTGCTAGAATAAAACCCAGCAGCAGCTTGATGCTGTGCACCCACTTGGATGCTAAAGCAGAAAGAAAAATGCCAGGGAAGTGGGGAAAGGGGCAGCAGCCCTAAAAAGCCAAACTTTTCCTAATCTGTCTTAATCAATTGTGTTACTGCCCTCTCAGGGGTTCACAGGCAGCCTGAAAGCAGAGCCCAAAGCTCTTCATGGGAGATTTGACAAATCCACCTGTCAGTGTCACCCAACAACTGATTTATCATCTCTGACAAGTAGAAAATTGCTTTGACTTGTCTGCAGGACAAGTAAAATTTAGTAACAGTGATGGGGTATTTTAAAAATTGTCATGATCATGTAAATCCTGTTATCTCTGTAACCCAAGTTCTGAACTGTAAAATGACATTAACTTGCTTTAAAAAAAAATTAAAAGGTCTCATATTAACAGATAACAGGACATGTTTTCCCCTCAGTTCATTTTTAAATCCTGTTGCCTTTCAAAGGCTGACACTTCTGTCTTTCAGCCCTATTTCTCTGGTAATAGAATATTGAAGATGTCTTTTAAAGAAAAAACCCAGCATGTAGCTATATCACATCAAAAAATACAAAGGAAGAAAGTCTGCTTAATCTGACAAAGCATCAGTGTTTAGGCTATAAGCTCATTATGAGGCTTGTATAGTGGGAGCTGATTTTTTTCAAATTAATTTCTCTGATTACCATAATAAACATTTTAATAGCCTTTCCTTCCCTCATCTCCTCAGCAGCTGAATATTTCAGTAGGTTATCTGCTCTTTGACATCAGCCTCTATCCCAATCAGCCATGCATGATCTGTTTACAAGAATGCTTATAGGTATTTCCACTTTAATTTCATGTTCCAGGTTATGCTGCTTCAGCAGCTTCTCTCTGTGCATTTTGGGGTGTTCCCAGAAAGCACTCGGGGAGTTTTGAGAACTTTGAATTTCTAATTTTATTTAGTAGTCAATGCAAAGAAGTCACATCATATTCTATTTAAATCTTTTAGTTGTCTGGAAAACAGTTTGCTGTAGCAAACATCCAGCACCTTGAACAAGGAGGCTGGTGCTGCAGTTTGGTTTGGTATGTGTGTTATTTGCTGACAATAATAACTAAAGCCTTGTGTTCTGCTCATGCTGTGCCTGAAAGGCTGAGGGAATCTAGAAAGTAGGAGTAGAGCATTGTTAGATGGCAGGGATTTGTTGGGATTAGGGATCTGTGCAGAGCTGCCTTCTGCTGTAGGGTTCAGCAGGGGAAGGACAAGGACCTGGTGGAGTATCCAGAGGCACCAGGATGATCAGGGGGATGGGGCAGCCCTGCTGTGAGCAAAGGCTGAGGGAATTGGGATTGTTCAGCCTGGAGCAGAGAAGGCTTTGGGGTGACCTCATGGTGGCCTTCAGTGCCTGAAGGGAGCCCACGAGACAGATGGACAGACACTATTTACTACAAGAACATGGAATGATAGGGTAAAGGAGAAATGGGCTCAAAATGAAAGAGCAGGCTTAGATTAGATGTAAAATAAAAACTCTTCCCTGTGAGGTGGGGAAGAGAAGGGTGCCCAGAGAAGCTGTGGCTGCTCCAAGGCCAGGTTGGACATGGCTTGGAGCACCCTGGGATATTTGAAGGTGTCCCTGCCCACAGCAAGGGGCTGTAAGTGACCATCAAGGTCCCTTCCAGCCCAAACCATTCTATGGTTTTATAGCTCAAGACTACTGCCAGCTTCTTGAAGCTGGTGGAGTTTCAGGCTGTTGCACCACATCAGTATGAGTCTTGCATCTCAGCATTCTGATATTGCTTTTCTTCACTCACAGCTCAGGGGTGGCAGCAGAAATGTCAAAAAATGTTGTACTGCTCTAGGCATGGTCACAGCATACATCCTCTGGGATCCCTTATTTGCATCCAAGACCTGTCCTGGCTCAGTTTCTATGACAATCTCCTGCTCTGTATGTTGTCCAAAGCTCCTGCTTCCCTGGTTTGTTTCCCATCAGTAGCTTTGAATATCTGTCCTGGTGCCTTGAGCATTTTTTCTGTGTCTCTCACTCTCCCAAGCTCGTTGTCAGCAAGTAGAAGAGTTGCAGCACACTAGTTATTAGATCTGAAAGCTGTGTATGGGAAGGTTAGGTGAGCATTTGAAATCAAAATAAAATCTCCCTGCAAAATAGTGGCATAATCAACAATTCTAGTGTGTAAAGCTGATCTTTTTTCTAACCTATCCCTTTTCTGCATATGATTTCCCCTCACCTCCCTTTTTTTGCTGTTTAGGCTTTGGGGGTGGGAGACCTGTTTTTAAAGATGCATTAAATGCACTAGCTAAATTTACTGAACTAAGAAAACAGCATAAGAATAATGTAATAATTGTCAAAGCCTCCTATCAAAACCTCTGTAACAGAAATAAAGCATGGATAAAATGTATGACACTTTTGAAGTGATTACATCCTTTAGTACTGAGGATAGCAAAGTCTAGATATTGTTTGGTTTTATTTTTTTTCTTTTTTGAAACTACCTGGTTGCTGGTAAGTGTCAGCATTATTGCTGTCTTGAGGCTTTTCCAGTGACAGCTTATTAAGAAATTGAACACTCTCAGAACTGCACTATTTTAAAAATAGGGGGTTGGGGATTGTGTGCAAATGAGGGAGCAAACAAAGAGGCTTCGGAATTCCAGTCTGGTGCAGAGGAACAGATTCATTGCTGCAGGAAGAAATGGTTTCTAAGAAACTTTTGGAAAAAGGGAGGAAGAAAAGAGCAGTGCTTAAGCCTGTGACCTGCTGCACACTTTTACAGTGTTTCAACATCAGCGTGGATAAAAGTAGTAAAGATGGAAGATAGGAGTAAAAGCACCTCTCATGATAAGACCAGAAAAAACAGGTTTTGCTGTAAAGATGAAATGCTCCTTGCACTTGTATTTTAAGCAATGTTTTTGCTCTTTTAGTAGTGTTTGAGGAAGACAGAGATCAAGCAGGAGACATGATAATTACACGAAGCTCGTTTACTTCTGACATGTCACGCCAACCATTAAATCAGGAGATGTGATGAAAACCGGTTTAGAAGGTTGTTTTTCGAAGCTTGAGCTGTTCATTGTTTTTCCATTTTAGTTTAATTGCAATTTTGCTGTATAAAATCAGTGAAGGCATAAATACATACAAATATGGTGGCCTTTTAAACTTGCCATGTTTCTAACAAGTGGTGTAGGAAACTGCTGCTGCCTGTTGACCCTGTCCCTCTGAACATCAATAACAATATGTTTATTTTTCCCCATCTCAAATGTTAAGTTGTTGATTTCAGTGGTTTTGACCTTCATTTCCTGTTGGAATGAGACTTTTTTTTTTCCCCTCCTTCTCCTTGGATCTGAAGGTTGACCATGAGGAAGTAATATTTTTTGCTTATTTTAAGCTATACAACGTGTACTCATTCTATGCTTTTTCTGTCCTTGGTTTCAACTTATAGTATCTCAGCTTCTTCCTCATTTACTCCAAACAAAGCCCAAAAAAAGGGGCTGTCTTTCCTCTTGCAGGCTCTAAGCCTTTAGTAACACTGATATTAATATTATCAGCAGGCTGAAGTTCATAGGGTGATGCTGAAGTAAGAAATAGTGTGTGTAAAGGAATTGCTTTGTTATTGTACTCAAAAGATTTTTCTCAAGTGGGAAAATAAAAGTCGCTGTTAGAAGTTCAGCAAGATGCTATCAGCAGAGTTGGGGTTTGAAGGTACACAATTAGAAAGCAGACTGACAGTAGGATACAAAGTGGATGCACAGCATCTCTCATGCCTGAAATTGTACAGATTCTGTTCAGTGAACCTGGGCACTTAAATTTTACCCTAGTTTTACCTGTGCAATTAAGCATTTTAAGTAAGTTTTGGCACCTGCCTTAGTTAATATACATGTGATTGGTTTCTTCATGTCTTCATTTTTGCCCTGCAGCCTTTTTAGTCTGATCCTTCTTTCAGATAGCATCTTTAAAATACTGGCTCATTAGAAAAATGCCAGGTTTTTAACATCATCTTAATGTGGCCTGTGTGCATCTATTTTTTTGCAGAAATAGTTCACGCAAGCTTGCCTTCTTTTCTTTTCTATTCTTTTGTTTCTCTTTTCCCCACTGTATTAACAGCTGTGGTAGATGAACCAAGAGCAGGGACCCCTGCATTATGCTGGGACTCCACTCCAGTGGTGCCTTATCTGAAGCCTTGCCTGAGTAATGGCTCTGTCAGCCTTTGCTGGAGGGGATGCATTTGGCTTTCCTGGTCACAGAGTACTAGTCTGACTTTTCTGTTAACACCTTTGACTCTTTCTGTGCTGGCTCAAAAAACCCCAACAGTTTAAGTAAGCTGTAGCCAAGTTGGAGCTGGAGGTACAGTATATTTTAATCCTGTCTTCATTTCAACAGAATTTTGATTATATGAGATGGAAAAGTTTAAGTTACTTTGTGTGTACTTGGTATCAGTAAATCACAGACACTGTATCACTGTTAATTTTCTAAAGAAAAATATTATTCAAATTTAACTTTGAATATACTTTCCCTCTATTTCTTATGACCTGAGAGATGCGAGTGTTTTCTCTCCTGCTTTCCGCCTTTCCCCCAAACTTTTACTTGGTGTTTCCAGACAGAGAGAGAAATAAGATTTGTCAAAAACTTACATCAGGTTTGTTTGCAGTGACCTGCCAGTCTCTGTGGATGCTCCTTGGTATAACAGCTACCCAGGAATTTGGGTCCCCTCTTTCAGGATGGACCCCTTACCTCCAAACTGTTCTGCTCACTGACCTTGAACAGTGTATTTGTGGGACATTCATCTCCATGAAGCAAATGCAGATCTACCAGATCCTACACTTCCCAGCACGAGGCTTTCTGTCACTCTGATTCCCTTATCATAACCACAGCAACTTCAGTTATCCCTGAATCCTGCCCCATCTGGCTTGGATTTACTGGGATAGATCATGGTTTAAATAACATCGCCTCCATTTGTGGGAGCAAACATTTATTGTTTTATCTGCAGGCAGAATTGATGAATATTCGTGTTTGCAAGGACAAATGGCATTTTATCATGGACTTACAGCAATATCCTACCTGGCTGCACCTGCTGTTGGAGACAAGATACAGGGAAAGGTGGCTTACAGGTCCAGAGGAGACTGGAACCCTCTGTCAAAACTGATTAGAAGTTACTTTTTTTCCTAATTTCAGCTCTGTTTAAATTTTGGATTTTATTTTTGTGATCAAACATTGTCCCAGCTCCTTTTCCTGACCAGCCTCAAGGATTATTTTTGCCCCATGCAGAATAAAGAATGATAATGTGCTGCAGCCTAGGGCACGTTTGTTTGAGTGCTGTCCCATTTGATTAGGCATCCTTGGTGAACCAACCTACTGGTTTTTTTAAGCACCTACTATGGAACTGAACTTTATTTCAGATCAGAATCTCTGGTATTTGTGCTGATTTCACAGATGGTGAAACTTTATTTTCCAATTTTATAAGCTGATTTTACAGATATTTGGGGAAAATCATCCTGCCATATAACTAGCATGAATAAGCATCAAAACTTTTCCCTCTCTTTTCAGTATCTTTTCTGCTGACATTTTTTTCTTGTTCCAGTGCCTTTTGCAGTACTTTCATATCTATTTTATTCCTGGCTTGTAGCAACTGTGAGAAATCTTTTAAATGAGGACAGTTGTTAGTGTGTGTGGGTTTGAGAAGTTATGAATTCACAGCTACTTGAATGTGCAAAAAGAAATAGCCTTCTTTTTCCAGCTTTAATGATTTGAGGATTTTGGGGGAGGGCAGGGAGGCATCAGTCATTTCTACAGTAATTTCTACAGTCATTTCATGCTGGTGGATCCCTCTGCAGCCTGTGCTGGATCCTCTGGTGGGTCAGTGATGGGAAGCAGTTTATGCACATACTCTGCTGTGTTGGAAAGCTTCATTAATCAGAGGCTTCTCATTTTCTCCTTGATATTTCACTGCTCTCACACTTGCTGATTCCAAGGGGAGGTAATTCCCCGAGGCACAGGCAGAAGGAAAGTTTCTACTAACCTGGTTTAGTGCTGGGCAAAGGGTGTTGTGAATTTCCTCCATTCATTGATTTGCCACTCCCAAACAAATGAGTAGTCTGCCCTTGTTTGGGTCACCTGATTACTAGCCAAAGTTTAGGAATAGAAGGACAAAGTAGTATGTGTGCTGTCGAAGTAGCTTCTAAATGTTTGATTATAGGGTTGGAAAGAAAATAATATGACAAGAAAACACAAGTAGAGATTACACATGAGAGCAAGATTGTTCATCAGCTGCTCTGGGAGGCTGGCAGCACACACTGCTGCTCCTCACGAGGCTCCATGGCTCTGGGATTTCTGCAGGCTTACAGTTCTCTTGCTAAAATCACTGAAATAAACCAGCCTAAAATAAAGCAGCCTTGTACCTGTGCTCTGCCCAGGCTGGGCTTGGAGAGCTGGGTGTGAGCCTGGCAGCAGCATAGTTTTTTTGAGCTGTGCTCTCAGCTGGGATAAAAAAACAGGGTGAGAATCCTTTCTTAATTTTTCCACTTAATTTGCACATTACTCATACATCTCTTGTTTTCTTGCAGCATTTTTGGGTCTTCTGTGTCTTTGAATTTCTCAGAGTTTGGGACTTTAGTTGTCCACAACCTGATGGGGTTTTACCTTCCCTCTCTCTGTGAGCACTGCACGAAGGCCAAGTGTCACACATATGACAGGTTTGCCATTCCCTGCTTTTTTCCCCTTTAAGCTACCTTCCTTCCTTTCCCACCGCTTCTTTTTAGCATTTTTAGCTGCTGCAATGTTTCTGCTATAATTAGCTCTGAGCATGACTGTTTTTATCTTTCCAGAGTTTAATTTTTAAAAGACAGTCTAGAGGAAGTAATGCTCACTTGGCTGAAATCCTTTTATTGTTTTAGCCAAGTGGCCAGCTTGGTGATGGTTAACACAACAGGCTTTTAAAAAAGGTTTCTGCTTGTCCTCTTCAGGTCCCCAGTCTGGATAAAGGACCATGTGATGTACAACTTTAACATTAGACACACACTCCCTCCAGTGCATGTGCTGGTTTATTTTGATTTAGTCTGGATTTGTATAATTTGTCTATCTAGGTCATAAGTGAAAATAAGCTCAGGGCATTATATGCAAAACAAATCTGATTTTTGACTTGTTCCCTCCTGAAGAAAGTTCTGTGCAGGGTGTTGATTTTGCAGAGGTTGAGGCTCAAATGTAGGGAGGGAAGAATTTTTCCTTACTTTGAAGCTTATGCCAATTAAGGCTGAGCTGGTGAGGTGGTGGAAGCTGTGCTCCCTTTTCCTTTTAGTATATGAGTGAATTTTGTCTCTATGTTTACTAGTGTGAAATTTAAAAAAAATAATAAATTGAACAGGATACAGGAACAGTAACTTTGACTTCACCTTGCACCATCTTGCAAACAAATCAGCAGCTATCGTCCTGCCCTTCCCAGAACTGGGTGTGGTGGCTGAAATAAAATATCTCACAAAGAGAACACACAGCCCTATTGTTTCAGGGCAGCAGAAAGATGACTTCTGAAGGCTGAAGTGAGGGGTTTGGTAGTTATTTTTACTGTGGGTGTCTTTTTTTGTGGGTTTTATTTTTTCAAGTCGGATATCAGTGCTGATCTTGCCCCTTTGTCTCCAATCTTTATTATTTTATTGATTACCGAAATAAATAATTTTTACAAGGAGCCTTCAGGGCCACTCTCTAATTTGAAGCTTGTTTCAAAGTATCTGCTCCAATTTAATTGAAAAATTTTAGTGAGTGGTAGCTTAGCTTAGAAGTGTTCCTCTGCACCAAGGAGGGATTGCATGAAGGAGAACCTCCCTCAACAGTTGCCTCAATACTTGGCCTCAGAGAAATGTCCTTATCTTTTTTCTTCCACCTCCTCATTGTTTTACACTCATGCTTATAGCTGCCTTGAATCTCATTTTTAGTTTGCAAGCTGAATTTTTCCTTATCTATTTTATGAATGCAGTGCCATGCAGGAGTCAGCCTTGTACCTTAAACCCAGTCCAGATTTACTGCATAACTAGGAAACAGGAACAAGAAGGCCTCCTGCATAACTGGTATCATTTCTTTTGCTGAATAAACCTGTTCTTATGGACTGGCAGCAGTCCCAGAAGGTTTCTGACTGGATGTTCATGCACACCTGTGTCCTGTTTTGTGACTTTTGCCCATTCATGGAGTCTGAAGTGTCTCTGGTGTAAGTGTGGTGTGTGTGTGTGTTCCTCCTGGAGAGGTGCTGGATACTGAACAAGACAGCTGGATTTGGCCCAAGGATGACTAGTGGGAAGCTTGAGAATTGTATTATGCAGAAGAAAAGCCTAATGGACTGTAAGAAGTGTGAGTGTCCCAAAGAACCCTGGACGGTGGTGCAGCCTAACTGAAGATAAAGGGGAAAAGCATGGCTAATAAAAGTGTGATTTATGATGGTGACTCCTTGTGCCAAGTAACTGCCTGTGGAGACTGCTGTTCTCAGGAGCACAAGGAGTGGTCTTTGTGTTTGGGTTATTATTGACTCCAAACCCTAACTGACACTGTGTGTTACAAGGAACTGATTTTAGGGTGGGTTTTCCACCTGAGAGCACAAAGGCAGAGAGGAGCAGGAGCTTCTCCCTTTGCAAGCCCCTGCTGCCATGTGGCATTGAGGTGTCTGAGCACAGCCCCAGGTGTGACATTTCAGCAGGTCTCTTGCTGATGAACTAACACTTGACAGTGTGTAGCAACCTTTTTCTTTCAACTTTGTTTTCATTTACATTTAGCATTGCTCAATTAGAAGTTTTCCCTTTGAGATCTGCTGCTATGCCTTTTATATCTGATCTTTCAAACGTATTCTTGTATGGCTTTTCCATCTCCTCTATTTTTCTGTTGAAGAAAACCTCATAAAAATGGCTGATTAAAAATTATAATTAAAGTATCCTGCTTTACTACAGACTTGATGAACATCTTGAAAGGGCAACCATTTCAGTTTGCTTATTGTGGTGGACTCATGTTTGATCCTTCAGTCACATTTGGAAATATAAAATTACAAATTTTAAAAACTTCCTCTCTTTTTCAGACTGAAGGCTTAGACTGCATAAAATCCAAGTAGGATAGAGCAACATGTGCTAGTCAAATGAGCAAAATATTTGACATCCTTCAGCTCTGGTAACAAAAGGACCATAGTCTGTGGAATCCCTGATGCCAGCTGTGTTGAAAGTTGCTGACTTGGCCTGTGGCTGTTCCCTGCTCATACAGAATTACACTTTCACAGACACAATCCAAGCTGTGTGCAGTTTTCTTTTTTTTTCCTAAAGAAAAAACAAACATATGCTCGAATATAAGCAGAGAAGTATGTCAAAGATGCAAAATAAAAGGCAGGCAACAAAGCATGTTTATTTACAAGAGTGTCTTTGTAATTTTGGTTTCTGACTAGGGTTTGCCACGCCTTCATTTCTTTATCCCTTTTTCCTTTCATTCATCTTCAGAAGTTCTGCAGCTTTGCCTAATTCCTTGAAGAGGAATGTAATAAAATGATAGTATTTCTAAGGAATGCAGCACCACATCTGACTGGGCAGCCTTCCTCGTGTCTGCTCCTTGACTTTTTGGGCTCTGCTACATGCAAATAATCCTCCTCCTTTAATGGGCTTTTCCTGTGTGTTGCATATAATACAGATTGAAGGGAAAAAAAAGGCAGCTTCTGCTCTGTGCTTTCTCCCTGTTGCAATGGGGAGAGGTGAGTGATGGAGAAGCATTTCCTTTTTTCTTTAAAAAACCAGAACAATCTTTAACAAGTCTGGGATGCAAGTAGGGCTGCTCTTTGTGAAGAACAGTTTGTTGTGCCATGGAGGGAGAATTAAACAGGCCTGAGAGCCATGCATGGATTTGATGACATCTATAGTGGCCACTTGCAAAAAGAAGAATCTGTGATGTTGTTTAGCAGAGTTAAGTATTTCCCCAAATATTTTCTCTTCTATGGAATTGTGGTCTTAAAGTGTAGGACTGTGATAAAATGGAAATAATCTGAATTTGTAGAAAACATGCACATTTTTTTATGTGATGAATTTTGGTAAGCTTGACCTGTGAAAGTAAATACCTGTTTTACAGTGTTGTTTACACAAGGAAGCAGTCAGGAGCATGTGTTTCTTTGAAAGATGACTCTTTTGGCTACAGCACAATTTTATTGGGGGCTCTTGGGATCAGTTTGCTCTGCAAAATGCATTGTACTCTTGTAGTTATTCCCCCTGTCTGAAGGAGGATGGCTGGTAGGGTTGAGTGTCAAAGCGCTGTTGGGCAGAATAACTCCCTGAGACATCTTCTTAGTGCAGGAGAAGCTCCCTTCTTAAGTCAAAACCATTTTCCCAACAATAAAACTGTTAGGAAAATCACAGTGCTGTGATTTTCACTGTGCTAATGCAGCTGGGAAACCCTTCACTTTAGAGGCAAGCTGAGAATTTCTATTGCTAATCTGCTATATTAAGGCAAATTAGAGTTAACTGATGTGCTTCTAAATGTGGCCTGTGTGAAATGAAGTTCCTTGCAGCATGATGGTTTTTTTTTTTTTTTATAGCACAATTTATTATTCCATAAGTAGGTAATTCCTCTTTGCTGATAAGCACACGTCTGGTGCTCCCTTCTGCTGCTGCAGCTCCCTTGGAGCAGCACTGTGCCTTTCAAAGTGCCAGTGATTGAGCTGGAGCCCCTTGAGGGGCTCTATTTAGACTGGCTGCTAACAGATCAGCTCCTTCATGTAATTACTGAGCTCTGACAGAGCAGCTCAGTGCACATTATTGCTTTCCATTTGCTCTGAGTTGCAGGACAGCCCTTCCTGCTTGGTGAGGAGTTGGTGCCTTTAAAAAGTAAAGAAATCATTTTGTAGCTCCCAGCAGACCTCTCAATAAACATCAGCAAGTTCTGCTTATCCGTAACATAGTAAGAAAATATTTGTGACTTCACTGGCTTGAAATGGCACTTTTGGAAGTGCCTCTCCTGCTGGGATGCTTTGTCTTTGGAGTGACAACTGCCACCTGTGTCACTCATGGGCTTCACCACTGTGGGGGATCCTCACTTCCATGGTGAAGGATTGTGGTGCTGTTCACAGGGGTCACAGGATGAGGGAAGAGATGAGAATATTGACCCCATGTTTCAGAAGGCTGATTTATTGCTTTATGATATATATTATGTTAAAAGAAAATTATATATTAAAACTATAGTAAAAAAAAAGGAATTCATCAGAAGGCTAGCAAGGAAAAAATGAAAGATAACAAAAGCTCGTGGCTCTGAGTCTGAGCCAGCTGACTGTGATTGGCCATTCATTAGAAACAACCAACATGGACCAATCACAGATGCACCTGTTGCATTCCACAGCAGCAGATAATTATTCTTTTTCTTTTCCTCTGAGGCTTCTCAGCAGAAAAATCCTGGCAAAGGGATTTTTCAGAAAATACCATGACTACCTTGGATCCTCAGTGAAGTCATACCTGTCCTTGCAGCCCCTCTCTTCCCTTGACTGCAGGGAATACTGGAAGCTGTTGGAGACAGGATTATTTTGCTGAGGCTCTCCTGTTGATTTTAGTTGTGTTTCAGCATTATGGAGCAGGATGAATGAGGTGGTGCAGAGACAGGGAGAAAGGCTTTGTGGTTTTTATTAGCAACAACTGTGCAAGCAAACTTAATTTGGCATTCTGAAGCCCGCTGGTGGTGTTCCAACTTTACCCCTCAGCTGTTGCTCACTGCATTGCAGAGGCCTCTGTAATCTAGCAATTTCTCATTGTCTCCAGCCCCTGCCATTTATAAGTGGGGATTCAGGTTGCAGAGCAGATTAAGTGAGCATTCCCTTTTATTTTTAATTTTAATACAAGCGTTTCCTCAAGTCATAGGAAAAATACACCTGGCACTCACTAGCTGGGGGATGTGTGCTTATTGGATGAGATGGAAAATACCTGTGTGATCTTGTCCCCTGTGGTTTTATAGGAAAGAAGCAATAATGTGCACTTTAATTATGACACTTCCTATATTTCATCTTTTCTTCCACTCCCAAAACAACCAGTCTGGTTTATTATTTCTCTTCTTCCTCCTCTCTCATTTCCTTCTTCTCTAGTTCATGGTATTTCTCATCCTGTTCTCTTTTGTTTGTGTCCTTCCCTTCCTTACTGCTGCCCCACGTGCAGCAGTAGTGCCATCTTGCTCATTTTTAGATTAAAATTCTTATCCTTTTGAGAGGGATGTTTTTTAGGACATCCTTATCTGCTTTCTTTTTCAGGTTGTTGCAGAATTAGAGATGTTTGCAGGAACTGCCCCAAAGAGTCCAAGCCTTCTCTTCTCTGCATGCTAAGGGGACAGTCCCTACAGTCCCTTCTCTCAAATTCCATGTTTGTACTTTTACATAAAACAATTTTGCACAGATTATTCTAGGCAGTTATGGACGTGCCAGTGGTGAGTTTGCATGTGAATCCATGCTCTGGGGGTGCAGAGTGCCTTTTGCCTTGCACAAAAATGGTATCCCAGAGCCATTCTGTGCTGGTGGGGAGAGCTTCTCTCTTGGGAGCTGCATTTTTGTCTGCCTATTGCTTGCACTGGTTGCAGTCCAGCAGGCTGTCAAATGCCTGACTGACTTACCCCCTCTTAGAAAAACTTGAGCAGCTTTGGCACAGCCCTCAGCTGAGGTTCTGCAGCCGACTGGTGACTCAGTCCCACTCACAAGACAGCGAGGAGTGGTTGGGTCAACTCTGCCCCAGTAAACAAGGCAGCTGGTGCTTATGCTTAAAGGCTTTCCTGATTTCTGCAGTAAAACTGGCATCTCATAAATGCTGCTTCATGCTTTCCTCCTCTCCAGACAAACATTTGAAAACGAGGAAAGAGATGAAGGTCGGTGGATTTTTTTTTCCTGCTTGGTAGCCTCTAATTGGAGTTCTAAAAGAGTCCAGGATTCCCAGCACATAGGAGGGAAAATTCACAAAAAACCATTCAGCAACACACCTGGAATCTGGTGTGAAGATGTGATTTGTTGTTTTGGACTACCATACCTTGTAGTTCTTTTTCCCTCTCATCAACACTAAAATACAAGGACCATGAGGAAGAGTTCTGCAAAACAATTGAAAACAACTTTTGTTCTGCTAAAGGAAAAACCATTGCTTCTCTAGGCTGCCTGTTCAGAGTTTCACTCAGCCAACGTGGAAATCCATGAGTTATCAAAAGGGGCACTTGTGATTCCCACGAAGACAAGGGACTGAAATGCTCATTTGAGTTTTTTTGAGGGAAAACACATTCTTTTGCATGTGGATTGCAGTGGGCTTTCAGGGTTATTTCAGAGAGCAAATTACAAGATTCTCCTGTGGTTCTGAACTCCTGTTTTCCTTACTGATGTGCCCAAGTTTAGGGATTAAGAGTAGGTTTCTGGCAGCTGTCTGCCAACAGCAAAAGTTGGACCTTGTGTGCAGTCACAGCCATTAAGCATGTCTGGTCTGTGGTGGGGAAAAGGGAGATTCCAGGAGGAGAAAAGAAGAGACCAGCAAATTTCTTCTGCTGTTTTTGAGCAGGATCTCATCAGTCTAGCCTCTAAAGGTTATAAATTCCTGCTGGGAGAATCACTCCAGGTTGGAGGGTGGCTCTGCACTGTGCTCTCCCATAAGTCCACAGACAGAACAGTTGGCTCTGTTTGTTTTGTGCTGGATTGGTTTCATAATATTCCTAAAGCAGTATCTCCTCCCACTGAAAGCAGTGTGACCTCTCAGTGCCAGCACTGTCCCAGAGAAAGGTGGGGGGTTGGTTTGTTCGTTGTTTGTTTGTTTGTTTTTTAAAGTGGTCATTTTGGTTGGCTGACCTTCTTGGTAAAGAAAACCTTTAGTTAAAGATTAATATCTGCATCCTTCTCATATTTATTGCAGGTGCCAATATGATAAATCTCAGACTTCCAAATTATCAATAGAGCTGCACTGAATAAATTTTATAGCACCAGGAGGTGAATGAGAATGAGGGAAGTGGGTCCCTTTGAGTCTCTTGTACCTTGCAGAGTAGCCCAAGCTGCAATTACGGTCAGTTAGCTGGATGTTCTGTTACTTACAAAGATAAGATAGTGAACTAACAGAGTAATAGCAGTATTTTGTTATTTTAGCTTGGCAGCATCCTGCAATGAAACAGAAAATTTATTAGCATGCTAATGAATGATGTACTCTTTCTGTGGTGCACCAACAAGCAAACTGTGTGAGGAGACATTTGTTCTTTTGTCTTTTTAGCATAGTTTGGCTAGAAATCCTCCTCTAAAACAAGAAGTGCAGGGGAGGCTGAGATCTGATGTGCTTTTCTTTGCACTGCTGCTGACAAGAAAATCATTTATCTCACCTCCCAGCAGAGCTGGTGGCAAACACTGGGAGAGTGCTGTGGTACCAGTGGTCAGAAGTGAGATGGATGTTCTGCAGGTGCAAACAGCATTTCCTCCTTGTGCTGAACACAGGGTTATAGAAGTGCACTTGTCTCTGATATGCAGCCCAGGATTTTTTTCTAGAGAAATGCCATCTGCATTCCCAGCTTTGCTCACACTGGGTGAAGGACTGCAAAGTCCTGTGTGAGGACCCAGGAGAGTATGTAAAGACACAAAGTGCATATGTCTTCTGGTTTTGCCCCATTTAATATGTTGTAGATACTTCATCTTATTTTAGCTTCCCATCCTCAGCCTCCCTGAGTTCCCTTTTTTCCTTCCCTTTCATCTTTCAAAAGTGTGGTTTGATTAGGAAGCTGTAATCTTTTTATAGTTCATTTCATTTAAAAGCACATTAACCTGCAGAATGAGCCACTGGCTGTCTCTTGTTCAGTTTCCAATGAATTTCCTGTTTGTCTGGACGCTGAGTTATTCACTCACCAGTTCAGGGAGGCAATTAAGCTGCTGAAAGCTCCTTGTGGCTGAGATCTGCCAGGCTGGCACTGGCTGCTGTGGCTCAGCCACAAAGGCTTTACCCCTTACTGGCAATGGCATCATTTGTGCAGTTATTTTTCATCTTTTGGTTCAGATTTCCCTGCTTCTGAATTTAGCTTCTTGTCTTTTTTTTTTTTCTTCTTCTTTTTGTCTTTATTTTTTCTGTCTGGCTCAAATTGCAGCTCAAAGCAGTCGTTAGTATGTCTTTCCTGAACATTTATGTAGAAAATTGCCTGTGTCCCAAGGGAGGGAGAGCAGTGGGAGAAGAGAGAACAATCTACAAATTCTTCCTTATCAAAACCCTTTGTCAGAAACTGAAACTTCACTTTTTTTTTTTTTTGGAGTGCACTTTAAAATACTGTATGAGCTCCAAGAAACTTAATTTGTTCATTGTGCAAGAGGTGAGAAATACTTGTCACTGTGTATAGCTCGTATTTTGGGGGAATTTTTTGCCTGATCCTTGCAGGATTTGTGTGGAGGTAGAACAGACAATTGCAGGCAGTCATGGCCTGCCTGTCTTGTTCTGCCACCACCTGTAGCTGAAGGAGGGTAGATTTAAATTTTGTATTAAGAGGAAATTCTTCCCTGTGAGGATGGGGAGGCCCTGGCACAGGGTGCCCAGAGAAGCTGTGGCTGCCCCTGGAAGTGTCCAAGGCCAGGCTGGAGGGGGCTTGGAGCAATCTGGGACAGTGGAAGGTGTCCCTGCCCATGGCAGGAGGGTGGAATGAGATGGACTTTGAGGTCCCTTCCCACCTAAGGACATGAGACCCCTCCCCATATCCCTCTGTGAAAGGACCTGGCTTTATCTCCCCATCCTCCTCTCTCCTCTTCTTATTCACTATGAATTCTGCTAACGTGGGTAAGATGTTTGCAGAACATCTTGCAGGAAGAGGAGACTTCTCCCAGAGGATGTGCATTTCTGGGAAAGACTGGGACACCTGAGTCAGGGAAGGAGACTGAGGTTTGACAAAGTTGAGCTAAAACAGCTCTTGGGAACCTTGGTAAAGGCTGTGCCATGTGCTCAGACCTCCACAGCCAAGGTGGATTTTGTTATTGTTGAGGGGAGGGTGAACCTCAGCCCTGCACTGAGAACTTGCAGAGCAGCTCCTGGGAAGCTTGGATTATTGCAGGGACTTGGATCTAGTAGTGAGCTGCATTTTAGAGAATTCCTGCTGCAAAAAGGGTGACTCCATGTTTGTAATTTCTTTATGGTGGTTTTTTGTCTTATCAAGAGTTATTAGAGACATTTGGTTTTGATGTCTTGGATTCAAGAAGACAATATGTCATTTTATTAGCACATTTCTGGAAGGGTATGTGGTTCTCCCCACACCCCCTATCCTTGCTCTCCATGGCCCATAAAGCCTGATTGTTCTATCAGTCACAGCAGTGCTAGTGCTGCCTGCAGTTACTGATCATTTTCACTCTGTTTTAAATTTTGCTAAAGCAAAACAGAGACATGGATTTGCAACTGGCATTTAAACATAGTAAATAAATAAACTTCTGCTCTCAAATAAAGACTTACTCTGGAGACAAATTTATAGTGATCTCCCATGTAGTCTTAGTGTTCTTTTCCTTGCCTATCTTAATTCCCAGTTAATGTACAGAGAGAGACATGGTATTGGAGATGCTTAAAATGTGGAGTTGTTCACTTAAATGGCTTTTTCAGATTGGATGCAATTTGTGGGGATGGGAGGTAGGGAGTTGGTGAGTATCTGTAGATGTAGACTTTAAATAACTAACTTATGAATTTTTGACATAATACTTTGATCTGTGGTATGTTTTGGAGTTTTTTTGTTTGGTTTTTCCCCCAAGAGAATCTTTGAATGCAGACTGTGCAAATACTTTGAGAATGATCGAAGCTATTACTGCACCATTGATTTCCTCCATTGACTTGTCCATTAGATATTTAAACTCTTCTTTTTAGCAAGTGTGTATTTTTCTGTTTCAAAAGCAGCCTCCCACTGTCCCTTGCATGGTGGGAAGTATATCCTGCTGGCTTTCTGTCACTGTGCCAGCCTTGAGACTTGGCTTGAACACTTTGGACTTACCCTGCCTTTCTGCTGGAGCTGGAGGAGTTGGGGAGCAGATTCACTCATGGCATGGCCACCAAGGCAGTTTAATCTGTGCTGCCTGAACAGTTCATGCTATGATTCTGTGGTTTTGTTGGCAGGAGCAATCTGAAACCAATCTCAGCAGTGCCCTGGCTACTCCCCTGTACCATGTGCTTTCATCTCTCTCTCATTTTTCTTAGGCCAGTTGTAAGAATGTTTTGTTAGATGGTCACTGGTGATGAGGGTTTTTAATAGTAACAGCTGCTGTAAAAAATTGCTGAAGGGCATCTGTTTCACAGAGTTCTGTGGAACTCTATTTCTAGGAATACATTCTGCTTAACCCCAAAAATCCCATAAAAATGAGGAATGATCAGCTCTTCCAGGGTCTGCACAGGGACTGTGTTTTTGCTGTTCTGAAGCAACTTGTTGAGCTGGATGCCTGAGAAACAAAGTGATTTGACTCATGCTTATATTTAGTATCATTACCTACTGCATTGGGTTCCGTTTTCTTGCAGCACTAACGTTTTTGCTCAGGAAGGTTAACAGGGAAAACGCCCAGCACAAGGCATTTCTGTGCTTATCAGAGGGCAAATGCCTGCAAAACATCAGCTCACTGTGCTGGCTGTCAACTTGTTGGGTGGGTTTTTTTTCTTCTTTTTTGTAGAGTCTGTAGAAGGAGCAGTATCTAAGGGTGGGGAGAGGATGTCCTTCCTTTTTGGTAAAGCCTGTAAAATTAGAGGAGCTGGTGCATCCTTAGTACAAATGTGATCTGAATTTGCAGCACCCTCTTTGTCGTGGTCAAGGATCATGTATCATAAATGTGAGATTCCAACCTTAAAATATACCTTGTGACTCTACCCTGGGTGATAATTTTTTCTGGTTTTGAGTATATTTGTAACTGAAGCAAAAATTCTAATTGATGTTTTTATATGCAATATTAAAAATATATTTGGTCTTATAGTTCTGTTTGGAAAAAGCTTTTACTACAACTTTCTGTAATCACATGGAAAGCAAAGGGGAGATGCACAGGTTTGAACTGCAGCTGGTGAAGCTTTAGTCTAAAGTTTAAATCTTTGAAGCCTGTTTGAAAGCCTTGGCTGCCAAGAAGGCCTGGGCTCAGCTCAGGAAATTGCATGATTCCTGGTGCTTCTGGAGCCAGGTGAGGAGCTGTAATTGACTTTGCACCAGTGAAGTGCAGAACATTCTGTTCAGTTGGTGTGTAACAGGTGAATGCCCCAAGCACTGGGGAAGTGGGTGGAAGAGTTTGTGTATGCCTTTGCTGGTCTGAGGCCTGTGTGCTGCTCTCCATTCTCCTATTGCCATCTCCTATGTTAGTGTTGGTCTGTCCTAGAAAAGCTCCTCAAGAGCTTAACTGACCAAACTCATCTTGTGTATGACCTTAAATGGATCACAAATTCAAGATTGTTTTTGTTCTCCTTATGGGGGTGTGAGAAGCTGCAGAGCTCCTATCACATTTTCCTTTCTGAAGCATGAAGGGCTTCGATTCCTCAGAGTGTTTCCTCTCCTTTGCTCCCAGGTGGTCTCATCCCAGGGCTTTTTTATTTTTACTACCCAGAACCCCTCCACAACCAGGCTGAGGAGCCTCTGCTGCCTGAAGCAGCTGATCTGTACATTGGTGCAGATCTGAAGTGTCCTGCAGTATCTCCTGAGATTCCCTGTGATAGTCACAGCACCATGCCAAGGAGCCCTGTTAATATTTATGTGGCAATTGTTTTGGGTCTTGGCAGAGATAAGGGTGTTAATGTGAAGCCCACTTTGGCTGATTAAAGAAATTATTTATGTTTTGTACTGTGGCAGTGATTTCATTGCACTTGAAGAATTGAATTCTGGATGTCTTTTGGTAGATGTGTACATAAAAATAAGTATTGAGGCAGTTATCTGACATGTTGGACTACACCATCCTCTCCCCCATGAGAAGGATGAGGACCTGTTGGTGCAAGTCCAGAGAAGGGCCATGGAAATAATCTGGAGAAGAAAAGGCTGGAGCACCTCTCCTGTGGAGAAAGGCTGGCAGAGTTGGAGTAGAAAAGATTACAGGATGAAACTTACAGCACTTTCTGATACCTAAAAGGCTTCAAGAGAGCTGTGAGGGAATGTTTACAAAGGGAGGTCAAGGGGGAATGGCTGACAGAGGGCAGGGTTAGATGGGATATTGGGAAGGAATTCTTTCCTGTGAGGGTGGTGAGGCTCTGGCACGGGGTGCCCAGAGAAGAAGTGGCTGCCCCATCCCTGGAAATGTTCAGTGCCAGATGGGAGCAAGCTGACCTAGTGGAAGGTGTCCCTGTCCCTTGGAATGAGATGATCTTTAAGGTTCCTTCCAACCCAAACCCAGTCAAGTGAAGGGAACAAAGGTGGAGGGATGCTTGCTCAGCCCAGCTCTTATGTGCTAGCAAGTTTTACCTGCTAAAATGGAAAGTAAGGTTTGAAACTGTGTGCAGTTCTTCCACAATGAAGTGCTGCTTTTCCGGCTTGGATGGTGGAATGAGGAGAGGAGCCCTTCAGTAAAAGGCCACTGGGCTTTCACTCTCCTTCCACTCTGCTTGCCCTGTGCTCCCTTGCCTCTCTGCAGCTGTGCTTCTCTTGTGTGGAGGGTTGTTGTGAAACTTCTCCACTCTACCTGGAAAGATTCATTTGAATTCTCTGGTTTTGAGAGTAGCACTGTTTCTCTTTTTACTCCAACCCCTTGATCTCGCAGTTACCATTAAGAATATCAGCAATTTAATTGTACTTTTATAAGAATTTAATTTCTTGAAAGAAGGTGGAAGGAGGAGGGGAGAAGAATATGCTGTTGCCTCATTAAGAGAGTAAGAAAAGATAGGGTCTTCAGTAGCCAGCTTTGCAAGATGGTAATAAAAAGGGTCTTTGAATAGTTGCAGATCTCTCAATGCTTTAGTTTAGATGTGAAAAAGGCCTTTTATGAGATAAGTGGTCTTTGAGAGAAGGACAAATAAAAAGCACATCTGAAAACACATAGGAAGGCAGCTCCTTCAGACAGGCACTTCTCCTCATCTTGAGGCTGAGGCTTGCCCAGCTCCTGGCTCTCCTCACTCATCCTTTTGTACCAGCCAGTGTGCCTTGGCTCCACAATCCACATGGAGGTCAAGCCCCTTTTCATTGGTGTTTTCAGTGGGGACGCTGCCTGCTGAAGGCTCCAGAGCAAGACCTGCTGTAACTCTGGTGTGATTTCAGAGACAGGAAGGGTCTCTAGTGCTGCAAAGCCTTTCCCACCCCAGGTGGCTGGGGGAGGTTCACCTTTGCACTGGCACTTCCCAGCACTGGATTACTGTGAGCAGAAGGTGCTGTGTCTGTGTCCCAGCCAAGGTGAGAATGGTCTCTGTCTGGCTGACCCTCAGGGATGGACCAAGGCTCTGCTGTCCATCCTCCCTGCTCTCTCCTTCCAAGGATGCCTGGATGTGGCAGGTTTCCCTGCTGGCAGCAGACATGCAGCTTTGGAGAGCAAATGGGCAGAGTTTGTGTGTCTCTGTCCCTTCACACGCCAGGGAGGGCACTGTCCAGAGCCACCCAGCTTGTCACAGTCTGTGAGTGCAGCACTGGACACAAATGGCTGCTGCTGTCTCATGGGCACAGCCTGCCCTTGCTCATCATGCCTGCCAAGTGCACAGATCTGCTGGGGAGCCAGTGGAATTGTCAAAGAAATCAACATCTTCCTTTGGAGCATCTTGGGTCACTAGAATTTGACCTGTCTGCTCTCTTCTCCATCAACAGAGCTTTTTTGCCAGCAGTGGAGCAAATGTTAGAGCCCCCTGGACCTGTGCAAAAGGGTTTGGTGCATGCTGGTGTGTGCTCTGCTTGCTCAGATGTGGAGATGCTGTGAGGGAAATGACACAAAGTGGTGGGGAAGAGCCATTGGGAGCTGAAGGAGCCTGAGGCTCTGTGTGGTGAGGTGGGGAACTCCCAGAACACAAGCAGGCTGTGCTTGAAATGCTGCTGGGGAGGATGTGTTTGACTCCTGCCTAATCCCTGCACACACTCTCATTTCTGCCAGGCTGACCTTGTTCATGGAGAGCTGGGGTGGGGGCTGGCTTGTGGGGCAGGCTGCAGGCCAAAGCCACATGCTCTGACCTGTACGCAAGCTCAGCATCCTCCTCTGCTCCGCCGTTGCTTCTGCACCACAAGGTGCAGCAGGTGGTACCCTTCTGGGAGCTTGTTCCTACATCTGCCTCCCCCTTCTTTGCCTTCTATCCCTGGAGTGACTGGAGCTCTTTTCATGGACACTTTACCCAGGCACTCGGAATGCTTGTGGGACGCTCCGTCCTGGAAATCCAGGAGACCTCTCCAGAGGAGGAAGCAGCGTCTCCTGTTTGTCTTGTGTTACCCTGTCACAACAATGGCTTCAGAATCTGCCTCATTTAAAAGCTACTTTTAATCTGATGGGAAGATGTTTGTGTATTTAAAATAGTTATTCCTTGTTGGAGCCACTCCCTTCTTTTGTCCTTCACTGCTGGACTGTTCGGCTTCGCTGGGCTCATGTGCAGTGCTTGTTTACAGCCCCGCTGCTGCAGCATGGAGAAGGAAGTCAGTGAGTTGAGCACTGATTCAGTCCCAGGCTTCCTGTGCGTGTGCGTGCACGCGTGTGTGCTCAGCCCTGCTGCTCCAGGGGCTGGCCAGCTCTGCAGGGAAAGCCACGCTGCTGGCACACACAAGATGCAGGTGCCTTTTTTTACCTCTTCCACCTGCTTTGGGCCTGAGCAGGTTTAGGCAGCACGGGTAAAAATTCCAGTATGGCAAGCCTGATGAGGAAGATGCTGATGCAGGCAAAGACATGGAGCGGTGAGTGCGGGAAACATCTTGTCTGATGGGAAAGATAACTGCTCAAGGGATTTGGGTGCCTGGGAGGAGAAATGTGGCAGGAGCTGCTGGGTATTGCTGTTGTTCTCATCTCCAATGTGAGAAGGCAACAAAATGCCAAAGCATTGTCCGTGGAGATGATGGTTATCCAGGTGAATGTGTGTTTAAAGGCTGTTTCTGTTTAAAGTCTGTTCCCTGCCCTGAGATCTCTGCCTTAGCTTGGCTCTCTAACAGCAGCACTCTCTCTGATTTGGAAGTTTTGGAGGGAGTGGGGAGTTTGCAGGAGACGGGCATCTCAGGAGCATTTAAACTGTTGTGTCAGTTGTGACTGCACCAAAAGACGAGGTTCAGAAGAAAACAACACTGATGAGCTGTAGAAGAAGCTATTTTATTGCTTTGTCCCTATTCTTTTCATTTGGTGGCAAGTAGCTGTCTGGATTTCAGTGAGGTGCTCTTGTGACAGAAATTGTCATCAGCAGTGTTGGATATTTTGGTTTTTAAAATATTCCGGTAGCAGCACCAGCCTATGCCTGGGGTTTTTCATTTAAATTTATGGCGTTTATCAAGCTCTTAATTGGCAAATTAGTGTAATTATGGAGTGTGATTATATGCATACCCAGTGACTGTTTTTAAGAGGCTGTTTCAAATGTCAAGAATTGATTTTATTAGCCTCGTGGCTTTCTGGTGCAAGCACCTTTCTTCATACTGCTGTTCTGCAAGGCAGACATTCCAAAGTGCCTCAGCAGGAAACAATTTCTGCAGTGCCATAGCTGAGGGAATGACTCTTTAGTAGGGCAGAAGGCTCATCAATGACTCTGAATAATTAGGACTGATTAGGTAAATTATCAAAGACTGAAACAGCCCTCGTGAAGCAGGACAACAACTTTGCTCCAGGCTGGGATAAGGATAGGAGGACACACCTGAGCCACATGTGATAAAGTTTATCCAAGTGCCAACTTTATCAGGGTGTGAATTTTAATGAAAAATTGCTCTTTGAAATTAGGACTTCAGTGTGAGTTATTGGCTGCTGCCCATCTCTCCCAGGGCTGCAGCTCAGAGTGTGGAGGGGGCAGTGTAGGCACAAGCACTTCTCTTGTGCAGAAGTTACAGACTGGATGTGCCAAGTATTCAGCAAATTATTTATTTGTGTGTTACCTTTTGCCGGGAAGGAGATCTTGTTGAGAAATGCTAGCCCAAACTTACTGGTCTCTCCCTACTCACTCAGGACTTCTCAGAATCCATGGCTTTCTGCCTTGAAATATGACTTGAAACAGAGTAATCTCCTCGACTGCATTGTGACAGATGCTGTGTGACAAATACAGGAAACTGTAGAGGAGATCTCCTTGATCTCTCTATAAATAGCTTGGGGCTTTGGGTAAATTAACCAGTCTTTACAGAAAGAAGCTGAGTGAAAATAAATGTCATAGAACCATGGAATAGTTTGGTTGGAAGGGACCTTAAAGATCATCTCATTCCAACCTCCCTGCCATGGGCAGGAACACCTTCCACTAGCCCAGGCTGCCCCAAGTCCCCTCCAAGCTGACCCTGAACACTTCTGGGGATGGAGCAGCCACAGCTTCTCTGGGCACCCTGTGCCAGGGCCTCAGCACCCTCACAGGGCAGAATTTCTTCCTAATATCCCAATATCTGCCCTCTGTCGGTGTGAAACCATTCCCCCTTGTCCTGTCACTGCATGCCCTTGTCAAAAGTCCCTCTCCAGGTTTCTTCTAGCCCCCTTTTACTTGCTTCAGGGATAAGGAGAATGGAATTATTCTACTTGAAATTTCACTTAAGGTCAGTCTGAGAATTAACATAGAGGGTTTTTTTATAGGCAAGTCTAGCAGGTATTAAGTGACTAGAGCACACATTTGCTTTGTGTGAAGTGTACTTTGTGTACATACCTTGTGTACATTTCTTCAGAGAAGTTTTAGTCCATCAGTGTTTGAAAGCACAGTTCTTTGTTGAGTGAAACACAGCCAAGAGGGCAACATGTAAATAGCCTTGGCTTTGATAACTTTCAGCATGATTTCAGAACCCTTGGAGAGCTGTGTTGTTTTGGTTTGGTTTTTTTTCCCTTAAATCTCACTGTTTACACTGTGGGGAGGTGTGTTAAATGGGTTTTTAAATGCCTGCAGGATGTTAGGAAGGTGAGGATGCTGGGAGGTTGAGGTGAGGGGATGTGATCCTGGAGCAAGTGTACCCCTTGGAAAAGCACTTGGAGAGGGTGTGCAAATCCAGGCACTCACTCTGCCCCGGGGAAGGCTGGTGCTTGAAGCCAGCCTGGTTTCTGCATTTGCAGGGGGTTGAGTGCTGGGACCTCAGTTCTGGTTTGTAATCCCAGCCTCCTGCCCAGGTCTCCATACCAGCCCATGGATGAAAGGACCGCTGCAATTAGGAGTCAGATGGAAAAAGAAATGGCACAGGAAGGAAACATTACAAAGAAGCACAAATGACACTTAGAATATTTATTTTTCAGTGTTTATGGTGTGGGGAGCAGCAAAAACACAGATCTACACCTTATTCTGTGTTGCTACATTTTATTTTGACAGAAAAATTCTGCTGCAAAAGATGTTGATTTTGTCTTTAAGTAGAGTCTTTGATGACCATTCTTCTTTATTTAGAGCTTCTCATGTAATTAAAAATAATATTTTCTTTCATTCTTAGTTGTTAGGGAGAGATTTACTTGAAGGAGATCTGAAAGTGATCATGGGTTTGTGTGGTCCCAATTTATGCATTTGATTAGCCACTAACAACTTACAGCAGCTTTCAGAGATTTCAGGATTAATGAAGTACATGAAATATCAGACTTTAAAAGGGACTTTTAAGTGGTGACTTTTGTATAAGAACAGATGTGGTCAGATACTATTTCAGCAGGATTTATATTCCACATACTTTGAGACAGTAGGTTTTTTTAATGATCCCTTTAGAATGCAGTATTTAATTATAATGAAATATTTTTAATGACTCCTATTAATGTATAAATATCTTTAAGGTTGGTTAAGGCAGAGAACTTGAGACCATTTCGTGAAGTGGTGGTGAAACTGAACATCCTAAGGTTTTGATCTTTATTTAAAACAAAAAGGTTATAAAATGTCATGGTCAAAATCAGCAAATGGCATTTTGCCAGCCTAACAAATGTTGCTGGATTTATCTCTCCTCTCTTGAGATCCCTGCTACTTTTAAATACTCTTTAATTTGCCTGTGTGCTGGTGTGCAGCTGCAGAGAAGATGCAAACCCTTGTTTGGATTAGGGGTAAACTGAAACAAGCTTGAGCCGTGCCCTAGCTGAAGAGACTTTTAAGTCAACTGAAATTGGTTGTTCTTGAACATTATTGTTTTTCTTGTATAAAAATACAAACGGAATGAAAACTCAACACATTAAAGAACAGCAAAGCAGCAGAAACTTCTTGAGAAGGACTTAGCTAAGCAGGATCCTTTGTTTTCTAACTGTGACAGCCCTGATTCAGCTGCATCCCCACAGCTGATGCTGTCTCATCACCTGGAGGCTCTGCAGGGTGACACTGGATGCAAGGAGCTGTTAAATGAACTTTCAGGTTGTCACACCAAAGCTCTCAAATAGCAGAAAAGTAACAGCTTTAGTGGTTGCACCATCTTTACATTTCTGTTGGCAGGTAAATAATGGCAGTAACAGCGATCTTGGGTAGGTTTTTTTAAGCATCAGGAGTATTTTCTGTCTGAGAGTGCTGAGGATGATAAATCAGGGACCTTTATATAGGGCAGTATGGATTTAAGGGTGGTAGCCCCTGAGCTGAGATGTCAGGACCCATGGCTAAGGGAGTTTCAGTATGGATGTAATCACCTGAGTGCAGTGACATTTATGCTGCCCCTTCAAGTGAGCATGTTATAGAACATACTTACCCAGAAAAGCATCTCCTCTAATGACAGTTGTGCAGCACAGGTGTCAGAAATATTAAAAATCTGTTTTGCATTTAGCAGTGCTGCATTCTTCTGTCATGGAGCCATCAGAATCCTGTCTGCAGAAAGGCTTTTAATATTCTTTAAAAACAAACAACAACAGAATCTGTTTTAAAATAACATGGTATTACCTTGTATATTCCTTGTCCTTATGAACCTCCTAGCCAGGCACAGAATGTTGTGTGCTATTTCCTCTGCAGACAGATAATTGCAGGAGGGAGAGGAAACTGAGCCATGTAAAGTAAAAAATCTTAGCAAGTTCCTATTTCTGTTTGCTGGGAACTTACTATATATTTTTCTTTTAATAATGAAAGCATTTTAGCCTCTCAAAAAAAAGTTGGATTAGTAATAAATCACTTTGGCAATAAATTGTAGGTACCTTGTATTAAAAATAACCTTTTCCCTCTTCTTGTATCTTCTCTTGAGTAAGGGACTGCTACTTGTATTGTTCCAGTCACTTTGCTTGTGGAGGTAAATTTGCAGTCACTTTCTGGCATGACAAAACACTAATTATTGCTGCTGGTGTAAACACTGGAAGTATTTGGGTTCGCCTGTCAGTGTATTCAGTTATTATTGTGATTAAATTTGTAATCCTGAGGGCTGTTATCAGGTAACAGTAAGAGAATTAGTTTTGAAAATGTGGTTTCCAGTCTGAGAGGAGATAACAAATTAGATGATAGTTTAAATTCACTCTTCCTACTACCTAAGCTGAGTTTTGTGAATACTGAAAGTAACTCTGGGGCTGAAAATTATAATTAGGCTAGTCAGAAAAATACAAACATTAATTTCCTGATGGTGTCTGTAGATTTTCAAGTCTTGAAAGTCCCTGTATGAAATTTTTGCCATGGCCACGTATTTGGGGCAGTCACAGGCAGTGGCCTCTTCTTTGAGCTAAATCCAGCTTTTTCCTGAGTAAGTGCTTTAAATAACTGTTCCTGCTAAATTGCAGCTTTCTACCTGTCAGATGTGAAGAGCTCCACATCAATCCTCAGATGTGTATGGAGAGCTAATGGCAGCATTAGACCTGTCTGTGTCAGAAGCTGCTGCCCTGGAATCTCTTTGCTGCTTCTTCACTCCTCCTGGAACCTCTGGAGTTAAGCTCTTGAGATAATGAGCACATGTTTCTTCCTTCTCTTCCCTTGCCCTTCCTCTCTCTGCCTTGTTTTGCTTCTTATTTCTGGCTCTAAGTTTCTGAGCTTTAAATGCACATTTATTCATCCTCTAGTGAGACATTGTGTTCTGTGTCACTGTTTTCTTCTGTATCGCTGCATAAATTCTGCCTAATCTTCCCTGTAGTTTGTGATTGGCTTCAGTTATTTTACAGGGAACCCTTGCATTTAATTGTATTGCATTTAATAATAGGAAAAGAATGTGAGAGCAGTGATTTCCCTTCCCCCAGCCTTTCCTGGCTTTGGTGGGATTACCCAGAAATTGCCACCTTCTGGTTCATTCAGAAGTTCCCTCGAAATCTATGTAGTACAAAATTTAGATTTCTTAATGATAGAAGAGCTGCAGCTTCTATTTTAATATTCTTTCATTGCCAGCTTTAAAAAGAGAAAATGTAAGTTGATGTTGGAATAGAAATTTTTTGCAGTATTGAATCTATTGAACTGTGATTCATTTGATAGTGTAGAGCTGTGATTATAAGAAGGACTTTCAAAAATAGGCAGAAAGCAGAGAGGTGCAGGTGGATGAACTTTCCTGTTCAATTCAGTGATCAGACCCTGTAAATGGAAATTGAATGGATATGAACTATTCAGCTGTGAAAAGTGCAATGACTACAGCAGGAGAGCTTGTGGGATTTAATCCATTTATTGGCTGTGTTTGATAGTTTGTTGCCTGGGAAGAGCAGAGGAGAGTAAGTGGGAAAAGTAACTGAAAGAACCCAGTAGGGGAGAAGAATGGAGGACAGAAATAAACCCAACTTTTTTCCCAGGGAATGTGACAAAGATTCTGAATAAGAAATTGATGTGCAATCATCTCTGCATAAATCATGCACTATTTCTGGAAAACTTCTTGCAGACTTCAGATTCCACTGCAGACTGATTAGTTAACAAAGCCAGTTTAAGAGTATTTGTGTCCTCCCACCTTTGCTTACAGGTTCCTTTGATGAAACTGTGGAGTTGTAAAACCACAAGCACCAAAGTGAAAGGCTTTAAACAGCTCAGAACAACAAAGTGCTCCTGCAAGGCCAGCCCACAGCCAGAACTCCTGCAGGGTAGGAGCCCAGTGGCAGCAGTGAGGTTTGGATTTGCTGGCCTTTGCCTGCATTCTGAGATCCAGGAAATGTTGAGGTGTTGATTCTCTCTGGACTTCACAGCCTTAGTTATCCTCCTTCTGTCAAGATGACCATTGCAGCTTTGCAAAGTCATTCTCTGCATACCTGAATTTCCACCTAAACCACTAAGAAATGCTAAATTGGGTGTACATTCTGCCATTTAAATGTGGTTTAGTGGCTTGGCAGGAAATGTGAATTTTTATTCACTTGATAACAAAAGCTGCCTAATTTAGGCACAATACAAGTTTGCAAAATGGTTGGGATTTGGGGGAAAGTGCTGGGAGATCTTGTACCCTGACTAGTGAGCACACACTGACTCATGGTGTTGGCTCTGGGAACAGAGCATTCCACTTCTCAGCTGCTTGGGGAACATCATCTGTGGATGATGGGGAACAAAATAAATAAGAAGATAGAGCAAGAGGAGCTCATGCCTTCTGTGCATCAGAAATATGGCCTGCATCTAATCTTTAGGGATCCAGAAAAAAAAGATTAGAATTGCAGACTCAAAAGAGAGCTTGTTAAGATAACCTTTTATACCTAAAGACTGAAGAAGTTATTTTACATATCAACAACTCAAAATTTTTAAGTGTAAAAGCAACTGTGTATTTACTGTATCAGTAATTTCTTGCTCATCTGTGAGAGTTAAAATAATCCCAAAGTTAGATGGCAGATGTGCAGCTTCCCACGGTGACGGTGCTGCATCTGGTAGATGGATTTATCATGGAATCCCAGAAGGTTTGGGTTGGAAGGACCTTGAAGCTTGTCTTGTTCCACCCTTGCCATGTGCAGGACACCTTAAGTATCCCAGATTTCTCCAAGCCAGTCCAACCTGGTCATGGGCACTTTCAGGGATCCAGGGGCAGCCACAGCTTCTCTGGGCCCCAGTGCCAGGGACTCACCACCCTCACAAGGAAGGATTTCTTCCCAATATCTCATCTAGAGGATTAGATATTGGAAGAAATTGAGAAGGATTTCTTCCCAATATCTCTCTCTGTGCATATAACTTCAGTGAAATTTTATATGATACAAGCTGAAACCTGAGACTTCTTTCTAGTTTAATAATTAAATATTTAATCCTTCTTTATTGAAACAATTCTCTCAGTGGTCCCACACTGTCTTGCCCACTTTCTACTCTGGCTGCTGTGTTCATCTGGTGTGAGAACTTCAAAATATGTTTGACAGGGCAGGTAAATGCATTAACAGATGCACTGAAAAATCCCTCAAACCAAACCACAGTTTATTAAACTCTCAAGGTGATTTGTTAAGGCTTATCTTGAGGATTGGCTTTTTGTATTTAATTGCAGCAAATTGTATTCCTTGAGGGGTTTATATTTTAAGAAGATAAACTCAGATTTTCCCTTTTTTTTTTCTTGTCTTCTACTACAGTTTATTCCAGAGTAATAATCAGCTTTCTTATGTCAGTTTTCTAGACAGTTAAGAAGGTAAAAGAAGGACTTGATATGCTTGACAGCTTTTCAGACAGGAAGAACTTGATTTTGTTTTGGTTTCAGTTGTCCCTAAATGTGTGTTTCTACAGGGAGGTGAGTTTTGGCCCCTGTTTCTGGACATCATGCCAGCTGCATGATGGTGACACCACAGCAGCTCCTCATGGGTCCCAAAATTGTCAGTCCTGAGCACCTGCACCTTTTAGTCTGGAGCTGTTTGTGCCTGGCCCTGTGCTTGAGATGCAGGAGGGTGCAGCTGCTCCAAAGCTGTACCTAAGGCACAGGTTGGAAAAGAGACTTTTGTGTTCCATCACCTTTCCTACTTTTCCATGCCTGGTGTGAGCAGGAGAAGCATCAAATGGGCTCCTGTGTCCCCTCCTTTCCCCTGCAGCAGAGGGGAGAGGGTTGTTCTGAGCTTTGGGATCTTTCCCTTTCTTCTTTCCTTCCTGTTTAACCAGCTCTTCTTGCTGCTGATGGTCACAGAAGACACTATTTTGAAGGAAGCTGGGTCAGTTAATCTTTGCTCCAGAGATGAGAAGTGTAGGGGGAGCTTCAGTGACTCTTAAGACCTGACCTGTGTTTTCATAGTTAAAAAAACCTGGCTGCATTAGTTTGGAATAGAAATAAATAGAATAACCCCAGTTTGGCACAGGGTTGGCTTACAGAGCTTCTCTGTTTGTAGAGCAGTTGTTTGATGGCAGCTCCTGATGTTGGCATTGTCCTGTTCTGTCCTCACTTGCTGTGAAATGAGGAGGGAGCAGGAAGTGAGGACCTTGTGTTCATCTAAAGAGGTGGTGTTGGGAATGCCAAATTCTGAGGATTTCCTGGCCTTTCTTGTTTTTCTGGAAAGAATAAAACAAAACTTTAATTAAAGACAAAAAATAAATTCCTTGTCTGTCTCCCTCTTCCCTTGCCACTCCCTGCCACTTCAGCCTTGTGCACTGCCAGCCTGGGGTGGGATCTTTCCAGGCTCCTTTTTGAAGATATTTATAAATAAGTTGAGGTCCATATGTTTGTTTTTTCCCCAATGATTTCTTTACTGTAAGTCATTGTATTTCTGTGCAATTGATCTATGTGTGGCAACTTGCATCTAGGGAGGGAAGTCACGAATGGGTTGGGCCTGTGCTGTGCAAATGTGGAGAAAGGAAATAAAAAAATAGGTTGGCAATAACCCTAATAATGACAGCTGGGGACAGCAGCTTGTTAAAAAAATGGAAGTTAAAACTAACTTGCTTTGAAACAATAAGAATAAATGGGATGCATAACTGTTACAGACTAAAATAGAGCAGGGAATAGAGGGCACAGATTTCTCTCCTCTAGCCTCAGCCTGCCCAACAAAATTTGGCTTATAAATATCCATAAATCAAGAAGGGCAAAGACACTTTAAGATGTATTCTTAGCAAGAAGGAAAAGCATTTCAGTGCTGTTTTTTCCCATACATTGTGGTTATAAATCCCATTATCTTGGTGTACTTCACAACAAATCAGGATTTCAGGTTTGGTGTCCTCAGTACATAGGTTTTTGTTTCCAAACACAAAAGGGGGGAATTCTGCTTGTTTTTTACATACTTTGGGAATACATGGCTGGATATGTGCTGCAGGCAGGAATATCTGGTGGAAAGATATGAGCCACAGCAGGGCAGGGAGAGCAATGCCCTGCCAGGTCCCATCTAAGGAGATTAGGTTTAGACTGCTGCCTGGATTGAGTAAAAATTAGAAAGGATAATGCTGCATTAATTCACCCAGGTTTAGCTTCTGTAGCACAGTGACAAAACAAAATTAGTAATAGTCTAAAAATACAGCCCTGAATAGAACTTTCTCCTCCTCCTTTTGCCCTGTGCTCCCTCCTCCCCTCGTTTCCTGCTTGTGCACCCGAAGTTGGAAACTTAAGAGTGGGTTTTGAATGGGATTTTTCTTAAGAAATTTTTTTCCAAGCCTGTTTCTGTAGCAGTGAGTCAGGCCTGCAGTGCCTATCTGCCTTGTGTCAGGCATGGGGCTGTCTGGGGGGAGCAGAGTGTGCACATACCCAAAGTGTGAGACAAGCTTTGAAATTGCACCAAGTGCCCTGGGAGCGTCGAATGTGCCGCAGCACGCTGCGATTCCAGTCCCAGCCAGAGCTCCCCTGGCTCCCACTCTCCAAAAGGGGACAGAGGCCAAACTGCACATTCATTTGGGTAATTAGGTAAACAGTAAATAGGAGAAGGCCTCTTCTGCCCAAACTCCATTGTTTTTTCCTGAAAGTCTATATTTAGGTTTGGCAACCAGATTTATCACAGCGATTGGTGCATTGTTTGAACAAGGTCAGGGATGTGTGTGCATGTTTATCTCTGCTTAACTGGATTGCTTATTTGAAGTAGAAATACCTCCAAAAATATTATGCAGAGCTCTTGAAAACTTGTGTACTCATGGCCCAGAGCACATGGTCTTTATTAGAAAATAGATGCAATTATTCACGTTTGGCTTTGCAGCTTAAAGTCCCGAGGGATTTGTACATAAAACTGTGGAGATTTGATTACATCCTGATTTTATGTCTCACTGGTATATGAGTGTTTCATATGTGTAAAAACCTTTTTATAAGGCAGAGATTATAACAAGTTCCTAAGTGAAGCCAGACAGGTGCTGTCCTGTCTGTTGGAATGGGAGTACACATGCTCATTAATTTAGTCTAACTCTGGTGCTTGCTTGTGTCTTTATAAAACCCAGAGTGCCTTTGTGTTTTATATTTACAGCAAATATTCTGGGCTTTTTGGCAGGTTGGTTTGAGACTTCAAGGTACAGTTTCAAAGTCAGGCTTTATTGTGCACAGCAGTTCCATGCTGCTTGGTGAGGATGGAGCATGGTTTACTAACAGTGGTTAAGGTAAAAATAGCAAATATCAGCTCATTTTCCCTTTTATCCATGAAGTGAGAAAACAAAAAAAAGGCACTTCAGAAATGTCAGCTGGAGAGGATTCTGCTCTAAGCAAGAGCATGCAGCTCTGGGGCATTTATTTCCTTTGTTTTTTTCATGGTTCCATTAAACCTTTTGGTTAAAATTTCATATTTTTTTTTCAATAAAAATAATTGAGAATGCTAAACAGTGGCTGCCTACTGAAAGTCCTGCTTGCACAGACTTACAAATAGGACTGTGCTCAATTTGGGAAGGACTGACCTCAGAGAGAGGCAGTTCCAGTCATCTGGTGTTCACACCTAATGAAACAGCACCAGTCACTTTGGAGCTTGAAGCAGAAGTGATCTCTGGTACACAATAATGAATGAAAAGACACAAAAGGGATGAAGTGCTTGTGCATGGCTTGCTGAAGGATGGGGCTCCATGTGACACCCCAGCTGTGCTGGGGGTGGCCCTGGTGGCCTGGGACCCTGCCTGACCCAGCAGTCACTGGTGCTTCATGCAAATCCTTTTCCACAATATCCACTTCTTTGTTTTGTCCTGTGGTGAGGAAGTGTGTGCACGTGTCACAAATTAGTTCCTTGAATAGCTTGTGAAAGAGAAATTATCTTCTTTCTCTTCCTCCCTCCTTCCTGTCCCTTCAAAGCTTGAAATTCTCCTGTATCTCTCCCTTTTGGGAGAGACTCTTTTTGTGCACTGAAATTGCCAGGACACACAGGTTCATCTCAGAGATCACACACTGTGTCACAAGCCATGTCCTGCACTGGACATCTTTAATCATTCTTTAAATTGCAAGCACAGAGCTTCAGCCAAGGAGGGTGTGCTCCTTTCTGTCCCTCTGTGCTGTTTTGGTGCCTGCAGGTCACCTTGCTTCATCCCTTGGCTCTGCTGGCAGGGCTGGAATCTCCTCCAGGCCTGGCAGCAGCTACGTCTTCATCACTGTCCCTGACATGTGGCTTCTGCATGAGTCAAGGCTGTTCCTGACAGACAACCTGTGGAGAGAAATCTCTGCTGCTCAGAAGGTCGTTTATATTTAAGAAATGCTCTTTTTTCCTCCCTGCCACCCCATTGCTTTATTTCTTTTTTAATTGTTTCTTTTACTACTTTCTCAATGCAGTGCTACAGCACCTGAAATTTTACACAGACCCTTTTCCCAGTGCTCCTAAATGTTTTCATTTCAGACTTTTGGCATTTTGAGATACCAGGATATTTAATCTTTCATCTAAATGGAGAAATAATCTCCGGAGAGGAAGGTTTGATCCTAAATTCCAGCTGTCACTGATTTGTTGTCAATTTGCTGATATTAACACAACATTCCGATGGGGCTGCAAGGTGGGTGTAAGGATATTTCTCATCCAGCTCAAGGAATTTCCCTACCTAAATTCAGAGCCTAAAATAATTCTGGATTTATAAATTCTTCCTTGTGCTTTGCTGTCTAGGGACATGGCTTAGTGGTGCTCTTGAGAGTTTTGGGCTCATGGTTGGATTCAGTCTGAAAGGTCATCACAGCAGACAGAGTATTTCTATTACTGGGGGTGTTTAGATGATAAATGCAAGAATTTAATTATGTATGTTGCTAAAGTTCTTTGTTTATATACACTGTAAGAGTACACTCTCCAGTGATTTTAAAGAGTGTTGTCAATTAGCTGGTGGTTATCTTCTGCTGCCAGTTGGCTCTTACAGTGGGATTTCCAGGGTTTGAGAAGCTTTTAAAATATATTTACATTTTAAAATTTATTTACAGAGCTAGTATTGTGTGAAAGAGTTGTTGATATAAAGATAGTTTATCTAAAATGGATAAAATAAGATAATAATAAATTATAAATAAAATAACCATTATAGCAACTGATTTCATTTCAGAATGAAATCATAACCCCAGCTCCTAACATCCTTGGTGGAGAGTTGATAGGTCTTATTTTTGCAGCAGTCTGCAGTGAGGATATGTTCCTTTCTAGTTACATAAAATAAAGGCTGGAAAGTTGAAATAAGTGCAACTGCTATTTAAGCATGGTTACCAAGACCATTTTTGGGATGTTTATCCATTAAGTTGCCTATATACTATAACTGTGTTTCCTCCCCTAGTAGCTTAGGCTGTGCTTGGCTTGATGAACACAGGGATCACATCTAGCAATAAAGCTGTGTTTGGCTGGTAAAACCCTTGCTTTAAGATTGCAGCAGTAATGATTTTTTTCCCCACTCTCTCCACAAAAATCCCAAACACTTCAGCTGGGAATGAAGAGGGGTGATGGGAAGTTAATTTAGCCTGCTGAAAACCAAGGCTATTACAAACTGAAATGAGCAGCTTGTGGATGATATTTCTGATGGTATGAAGCCCAACCTGTAATCACACAGAAATGGATGTCAGGCTGGGCATAAGAGCTTTTTCTTTATGCAGTCAATGTTTATATATTTATATAAACATACTGATTTATTTGTGGAGTTGCAGAAGTTGACAGTGGGGTAGATCAGTGCAGCTGTGTTTCTCCAGGGGCTCTGCTTGGTGATCTGTGCCTCCAGAGGGTTTCCCAGCCTGAGCTCCCTATGTGTGTCCCAGGCCAGGGCTGAGGGCTCCCCTTCCTTACAGAAATCCCTAAATCTCCCCAAATTTCAGAGGGTAGTGCCTCCACTAGAGTAGTTACTGGCATATTCACCTCCAGGTCATGCATTTATTTATTTATTTGCTGACATCCTTGGCTGGCTGGGGTGGCTCGCAGCAGCGTGTGGGCTCAGCCACTGCCTGTGTCTGGCTGGCTCTTAAATGTACATTTTTATGGCCCTTGAAACTTGGCACGTGCTGTGTTTGGTCGTCAACAACAACAACAGAAGATTGCTAGTGAAATTAAAACCTGGCATCGCCGCTCTCCAGGTTTATTTCAATGTATTGAAATGGGATTTTCTTGCTAACGTTTGCTGGCATCCATCCAAAGCCCAGCATCTCATAAATATCTATTATCTCTCTCTGCTCTGCTCAGTTGACAGAGCTGTAGCAGCTTCTAATGCAGATCACGGGAACAGCATGGAAAAATGAAACCAGGAGTGTTTCACGTGGGGAGTTTGTGTCAGGAGAGAAATTGTAGGGGTTTTGCCAAGGAATTAGAGGGCAGAAATCACAGTCACTGAATGAGTCAGGTGGGAAGGGAGCACAGGGGTCACCTGATCCTGCCTCCCTGCTCAAGCAGGACCATCCCAGACCACAGAGTTGCATCCAGACAGGTCTGGGATATCTCCAGTGAGGGAGACTCCACAACCTCTCTGGACAATCTCTTCCAGTGTGTGCTCACTGCACAGTGAAGAAGTTCTTCCTCATATTCAGGTGGAGATTCCTGTGTGTTTTGAGGAGTTCTCAGTACCTGCCTTCAGGAACTAGACCATGGCAAAGCAGAACTGGGTGAGGCTGGCTTGCTGCAGCTGTAGGGACAGGTTGGGCTTGGAGTCATGGGGCAGGGACAGCAGTTACAGCCTGCCGTGACACCAAAGTTTAGGTGGCATTTAAATGCTCTTGTGTCACCATGTAGCTTGCCCAGAGGCACTTCAGGCTCAGTGTAGTGAGAGTGGAAACAGCACATCTTGATTTATGTGGGACAGGTGAGCTTGCAGTTGGTCACTGAAGGCTTGGCCAGCTCCGGGCTTGTGAGAGGCACGTGGGGCAGCTTTGCTCTCAGGAGCTCTGCTCTGGGCTCAGGAAGGGATCTCTGACTTCCAGCAAAGTCAATTCCAGTCACTTTAACCCCAAATGCCACAATTTCTAAGGTGCTGTTTCATTTGTCCTCTGTGTAACTTCTAAACATTAATTAGCACTAAATATTAAGAGGTGGAGTAAGTCAGGTGCACTGGTCTGCTGTGAGCTGAGGAAAAGTCACATCCACCTGCAGGAAATGTTGCAGGGGGAAACAGATGCATCTTGGTGATAGGAGATGGGAAGGGGATGTTAGGTCATTAATTACTTAGCCTTGCATAAACAAAACTTAATATTTTGAAAAGTCTCTAATTGAAAGGGAAGGAAAAATCTTTCATCTTCTGTGCTATTTAACCACATGTCAAGTTGGGTCAATTAGCAAACTTCTGTGTTCGTTCCTGCTTTATATATTGATTACTGCTCCATGAACTGTTCCAATGCACTGAGTTAGTTTTAAATGGGTGAGGAGCTAAGGGGACCTAGGCTGCTAAATCCAGGATCCCTGACCCTCTGTATTCCTTCTGGTTCCTCTAGGAAGGATACAGGGTGCAATTTGATTTACTTTTGTACAGGTTAAAGCTCATTTGATGGCTGGTTGGTGGGGACTTAAGCTGGGATCTTTTCAGAAGTGGTATTTGCTTAGCCTGCTGATTTTTCTCAATTAAAAGAGAGGACTTGGTTGAAACCAAGTGTGGTGAATAAATGTTCAGGGTTATCGTGGATGTTGGTTGTGTGGCGTTTTGGTTTTTTCTCTTTTAACTCTTTTCTTTCCCCTTTTCCCCTCCATGTCTTGGTAAAAAATGGGAAGCTGGTAAGTTTGTTTGGTCCAAAACTAATTCAGAATGGGGCAGTTCAGTCATGGGAGATTGCAGTTCATCCTTTTTTTACAACATAAGCTATGAACTCAAATTTTACACTTTATAGTGCCTTTACTCAAGCACTAGACACTTCCAGAGAGCAAGCAAGCATTAAATATTAATTTGTAACATCAGAGCCAGGTTCTCCTCCTTCCAGCTGCTTGGCAATGGTGCACTTGAGGTTTTCTGTGGCATTGCTTTTTTACTTTTTTAATTGGCTGGTAGTATTTATTAAACAACATACTCTGAGAAATTGCTGAAGCTCCTTGCAGTAGATCTGGGTAGCTGGAGAGCTGAATGGTGGAGAGTAGAATTCCCACACAGGAGGCCCTTGGCAAAGATTCATCTTCATATGCTCGGTGCAAATGTAAGGCTGCTTGTGTATATTTTCTGTGAAATGTTATAAAGTTAAGAAAGATTGTTTTCCCAATACAATCTTAAAGCTGAAATACAGTTACATTCCAACATAGCAAATCTGCATTTTGTGCATAAATTACTTAAATATCTAGGAGTAGTGAAATATAATGCTGTTAAACATGTCAAATGTGATGATTAAGTGACTGGATTGTTAGGAAGAAAATAGTAATTTTCTGAAAAGCTAAATGAATGATTTGGCACAATGAACTGCAAACACTACCAAAAAAAAAAAGAAAACTGAGAAAAATATGCTGGTGGAGGATCACGTTTGTAGGCAGTTGGTATTAAAAACAAGAGTAAAAATATTTCAAATTTTCTCAACTTAATTGACAAACTCATTTCTTCCCCTGACATTATTTTACCTGCTGACAGCTGCGTGGGAGGCTCAGTATGGCTGGGATCTCACATCACTAATACAGTGGCAGTCACTGCTGTAAGCTGATTTCTTTGTGATACTGAGACTGGGAAATGCTTCCCAGGATAAGCTGCTGCTCTGGAAGGACTGGGCTGGGGATCAAGGAGAAAGTTCTGCCTTCTGGATTACTCACTGCGTGTTCTGTGGACACAAGAAATGCTGGAGCCACTTGAGACAAATTTTAACTTAGTGTAGACAAAGGGGTTTTTTGAACATCATCATTGCTGCTGCTGATGTGTGTAAAGAAGGGAGAGATCAGTTTGACTCGAAGCCCAGGCTAAAATTTTTGAGTTAGCTGTTTTAAAGAATTGTCTTATTGGTAGACTAAGCAAACTTGTCTATCAGTGTTTTTATGTTAATAAACATGTAAACCTTGTCTGCCTTTTTGGAAGCACTTTGAGAAAGACACTTTTACCCTCTCTAGAGTACACTGTGAAACCTCATCTAGGCTAAGGATAACGTTTCTTTGATCACAGAATGTGTTCTTCTGAGCAGTGGTAACATGAAATAAAAAGTGAAACCAGAAGTAAAAAAATAAAAAGCCTTCTCAATATTATTTGAACTTAAACTAAACTGTGACTTTGATGTTCTTGGGCTTCATGTAGAGTGCTTATTGAAGCCTTTCTCTGTATTGTTAGGTCTGTGCAGAGCTGTGGTCCAGCCCCTGGCCACACCAATAAAAATAGTTTTGAGTAGCAGTTAACCCATAACTGGTTTTGCACGTTGCTTTGTGCTGGAACTGGGGATTGTGTGTAATCTTTGTGTGAGTTCCCTTGCTGAAATGGGTGGTCTGTGTGAGTCAGTGATCAGTGCAATGCCAGCTGTATGGGAAAGGGGATGGAGGGATCTTTCTGTACAGTCAGATGTCTGGAGGATGGTGGTGGAAAAGGAGGGGAGAATCCTGGGGATGATCTCTGTCCTCATGCAGAGACTGGTGTCTTGCCTGAAGTTCTGTCCTGTCCAGAGTGCTCTTGTGCAAAATCCCTGCCCTGGTGCTGCTGGGGTGGTGTTATCCAAGCTGACTCATTCCTCAGGGGTACCAAGTGTTCCAACAGGGCAGGTAAGGGCTCTCCAAGGGCTGTTTCAAGAGTCTGTGCGGGTGCCCAGCCTGGCAGAGATCAGCAGGAGTTACAAAGCACACTAGAAATCCACAGCAAGCAACCCCAGGAGGGTTTCAGCTCCTGCACGTCTGCCTGCATTTTCTGTCCTCTCCTGCCCTTCTGTGCTCCCAGCCCCAAAGGAGATGTCAATGTGTTAGTGGAAACTTGTGCAAACCCAGCCTGCAGAGCTGACCAGAAACCTGCCTCACATTCTCAGCTTTCCCTGTTGATTATGGCTTGTGCCACTGGAGCCAACCACATCATCATCTGTCGGATTTATTCGTGTTCCTGATGTTCCACAGAGCCTGCTTTACCAGCCTGCCTCATTGTGGCCAAATCACTGCTGCCACACGAGCAGCAAAAGGCTCAGCAAGGAGAAGGAGAACCCATTGCTGGAAGGGGGTGAGGGACCCAGTAACAGCAGACCCAAAAATCCTTAAGGGTTCCCAGTGCTTCTGGTTTTGCCTCATTCTTGGAAACATGGACACCTGTGGCCTCTGTGCTTGGGGAAAGGGATCAAGGAGGAGAACAGCTACCAGCAGTAGATGAAGGTCAAGTCAGGAGTTACTTTGAAGAACCTGTGTGAGGCCATGGGGCCAGATGGACTGCAACCAAAGTGATCAGCAACCCCTGGGATCAAGAAGCAGAAGACAAAAGCCAGCTCGCTATTTTCTGATGAAGTCTGTCTCATTTTCGCGGGAGTATCTGTGTTCACTGCTTGTGCTTCTTTGAAACTTTATTGCTGTGGATGGAAATTGTAGCAGACGTGTGGTACAGGTACATTTTGTCATTCCAGACTTATGTTCTGAGCAGCATTGTGTTGACAAAGCACAAGAGGCAGCATCATTATTTGATGCAGAAATTGCATTGCAGTGTCCAAGCTGCTTCTGTTTCTGGAGTTATTTGTTGTGACTTCTTAAACATGGTCATTTTGAGATAGTTGCTTCTGTCGATTATAATTGAAATGTCTAATTTAATTTACTATTGAGTAATTATTTTTTTATTTGAAGGAGGTTTTAGGGTAAATCCCTCTCTGTTCTAGGGAGCAGTGGTGCCCTTTCCCACATACACACATAAGTAAGGAAGTTTTTGCATCTGCAGCTGTCAGGAATGTGCTTTGGCTGATGAATGCAGCCTAGCTTAAAGGAAGGATCCCATAGTGGGTCAGTTAAGCTTTATTGGTCTGCCAGACCAGATTATCATTTTATTTAACCAGAGGAGTAGTTTTCATTGTTACTTTATTGCCAAGGGTGTGTCAGCATTTCCATTATAAACCCCCTATTTTCAGGGATTTGTGTAGACTTGAGATTTAAGTGTTCTGGTCTAAAACTTGGCAAGCATGTTCTTCATTCACCAGCGGATATTTTCTTTATGAGATTTTAGAACGGTCAGCTGTTTCTTAAATTGTAATGAAGGCAAGAGAGTTTTTTCCTCTTGGTTAAGCAGATAGGACTATTTTTTCCATCTCATTTATTGTGACTAGATTTATAAAAAATAATCCCCTATTCTGCTGTTGAAAAAGGGAAGAAAGGGGGAGGAGAAAAAGGACTATCTTCCTGCTGCCCTGTTCTGTTTGCCATGCCTCAAACCCTTCCCTTTGGTCTGTGTTTGGTGAAGTCCCACCCACCCTTCTCTCCTCCTCTTTACTTATTTCCCTTCAGTGTATTTACACTCTCACTGCATTGAGTTGCAGGGTTTGTTCTCCTTCCTCCATTCCTCCTCTTTGCTTTCCTGTCTTGTGCTTCCAGCACAATTCTGATAAATCTGTCTCGATTCTGATAAATCTGTCTGTATTACCTTTCTCTAAAAGCCAGCTCTGAGCTACTCTTAAGTGATACAACATACCTGTGGTAAAGAGAAACTTTATATTTAACTATATATATATTAATATACTTTGCTACTTAACCAAAGAACACGTGCATGACTCTTAGTTGGGTACTGCAATTTTTCATTGCTTTTCTGAGACATTGCTGCGTCTCTAGAGCAAAGTACTTTTGCATTCCTTTTTTTTTTTTTAAACCAAATCTTTAATGTAGACTGAAAAAAGTGAAGTGTGATTGGTACAGAAACAGCACTGTGGGTTTTCATTTCTGGGCTCTTTTAGTCATTTCCTGAGAGCTTGGTGCAGAAATGTGACAGCCCAGGAAGCGATAGCAAGCTCAGCAAAGCTTCGTGTGCTGTTAGAAGTTGGTGTGCTACAGGTGAGGGCACGTCCTTCTTGGGGAGATGTAGGAATCCCCCCTGGTTCTGGGATTGGTGCTCAAGGTCTTCAGGAAGAGCCTCTGCTGTTCTGCAGTTCCCAGCCATGAGCAAAGTAACTGGGGATGTAAAATGGTGAGTGAGGAACTACAGCTACGTGACTGCTAAGCAATGAGGAATGTAAGTGAAGCGTCGAATCCAAAGGGTGGAAAATGAGTGCTTTCAAAAAGCATCATAGTCTTTCTCCCAGGACTTTCAGAAGATCTTTGTCAGAAGAAGATGCTGGCACAGCTGCCTTGAAGGACTATCACTGGTACCACCGAATGAGAAGCAAGAAGTTGAATAAACAGATGAGTTTTGACTCAGAGAAACCTCTTGGAGCGTACAGATGGCAAACGCATCCTTGGCCTCCCTGGAGGGTGAACAGAAGAGCAGACTCCTCCAGTTTGAAGGGGGAATGCAGTGACCCAAGTCTTGGTAAAAGTTCTGCAAGCATGGATGCTGCCAGTGTTGCCAATCTCCAGGAGGACCCACCTGAGACACCCTTCCCAACAAGGAGCAGGCCAGTGCGGGTTCCCTTCAGCCGCTCGCTGTCCGAGCCCCACGGCAGCGGGGCCGAGCCCCAGAGCTACTTCATCCAGGGCATCTTCTCCTCCCTCTCCAGTGGCTTGGCAAAGATCATGAGTCGCAAAGGGGAGCCCAGAACTGAAGGGAAGGCAGAGGACAATCCAATTGTTTTGAGTCCAGGTAATGAGCTCACTTTTGTTTAGTTCTATTTGTGTAACAGCTGACTGTAGTGAGACACACGATAGTTGTTTAAACTGTTTTATAACTTTTCTTTATTAACGTGACAGTGATGCTCTGATGTCCTATCTTAACTTTTAAAAAGCAACTGAAAAAGGTCCTTTCCTGATAAGGAAGTGGTGTGAGATGTTTCAGTGTGTGCTTTAAAACTGAGGTCTCTTTAAAACAAGCATCACCTACTTGTAGCAGAAGCATTTCCTTCTCAAGTGTGTGGTATAAGCAGTCCTGCAGGCACAGTATCCTCTGTGGTGTTGTGCTGCCCTGATTGAGATATCATGCCTGCTCCTGTCAGTGAAGTACCAGGGAGAGAGAGAAATTAAGCTGTCTTTTAAACAGAGCTCCAGACAGTGGAGTGGATCTAGTTCCTCATACCAGATTCTCCATTTCATAATCAAGCAGCTGGATTGGTGTCTGCTCTCTGGTAGATGCCAAGGACAGGCGTGTTGCAAGGGTTTAGCCAGCTGGGATTGAGGTCAGCAAGATGCCAGTCTGAGATTTCATTTAAATCTACCCAGCTGATAACACTCTTAAGGCAGGGTGGGGAAAAAAAGTGGGGGAAAAGAGGGTAAACTTGCCTTTTTGCTCGGGCTTTTCTGAAACTTTCTAGTGGGCTACCCAGCTTGAACGCAGTAACTGATGATGCCTGGGAAAAAATCCACAAACTCTATTTTGGATTTTATTACAAATTTAAACTTTCCTTCTTCCCAAAACCTCAGCACTTTCCAGAGTCCTCCAGATTATCATGTTAAAAACCTGATAATATCTGGATATGGTTGAGGCTGCTGGACAAGTCATCAGTATTCCAAAAAATTCAGTAGTAGTAGTGAAAGAAGCATTTACTGTGTCTGCAGGGGTGCTCAGTCTTTCAGTCCCAGTGAAATGTCCCTGACAAGCTTGTGTTTGCCATTGGAAGCTGTCATGTTGCTTTAAAACAAAAACAAATTACCCAAACCAAGAAATAACTAAGAAGGACTATATCTGTTCAAGCCTATTTATTTACAGTCACTGGTTCATTTCTCCAAGACCTTTTCAATAGAAATTTGGCCTGATGATGCTTAATGAATTGTGTGCAACACATGGGGGGATTAAAAGAAAATTACAGAACTACTTTTCTTCTTTTTCTTTTCTGTTGAAGTCTTCTAATTAAGGAGTTAGTTGGGTTTTTTCCTCTGTATTTATTCAGATTAGGAGCAAAGGTTTCTACTACGGGCTCTCACTGTTGAGACCTTTGGGAAGGTATTCTATGTGATGGAAATGCCACAGTTATGAGGGGCTGAGCACCCTTCTTTCCCCTGTTCTGGTGCTCTTTGATACCAAATGGTTCTCTGATAATTCACAGTTATTGCCAGTCTGTGTTATTGGGATGCTTTGCTTTTTAGTAGTGTAAAGTAAACAAAGGAAAACGATTATTTGTGAGAAGGCACCACTTGGTAAATATTACATGTCAGTTATGGGACAGTGACAGAGCCTTTTGGCTCTTTCTTGGGTGGGCCAAACCTCTGGCTGAGCCTGCCAAAACTGGTTTTGCAAAGGGAGTCACAATTCAGGAACTGAGAGAAAAACAATGGGTCTCTAGATTAAAAGTCAAATTCTCTCTCGAGGGAGGAAATTGTAGCTGAGAAGGTGTTTGGGGAAATAAGTCTGATGAAGTCACCCATAAAATCACTTGCAACAGCCAGGTCCTGCTTGGACCACTTCACAGGAAAACAGAGCTTTTGGTGGGATGGACAAACACCTCCATGGGGTTTCTTTTCACCCTTTGCCATCACAAACATTCTCTCTCTGATCCCTCAGGTGGATGACAGCTTGTGTTTAACAGAACTAGTTCACCCTCTAAGAGGTGCAGCTGTTTGGGATATACAGTCAGAGGACAACTAATTGCTCTCCTGGTTTTATTTTTCTTAAAGAAGTGCTGCCTGTGCCATAATTAGCTGGAGCTGCTGGGCAGAGGCTCCTGCCCTGTGCGAGGCTGCAGGCTGAGACCTGCTGAAACAGTGGTAGAACTTGTGAGCTCCTGGGGTTTACAGCTGAGGTCTGTGGGAGGTGGCTTGAAGATAAAAGGGGTGAGAGAAATGTCATATTCTTCACACACAATCTAGATGCTCAGAAGGGATCAAATCTTGTGTTCTTCCAAAAACCACACCAGTTTAATTCAGTGGGGGTCACTGAATTGTCCACTGACTGATTTGGTGCTTGGTTGGGCAGAGGGTGTCCTTCCATGCCTATAGTCCTGTTTACTGTTCAAGGAAAAATCAAGAAAAGTGATGTTTTCCTCTCCTCAAGAAGCAGAACTTGGTAATCCTCATGCAGCTGAGATCTGTGGTAAAGTGCTCAGGCACTCAACCCAACCACAGGATGGTGTGAGACATTGGGTTTCTCCAAAGTATGCAAACAGCTTACACTGAAAATCTTGATCAAAAGTGCCCCAGGAAATGTCTGCTTGGACAGAAATTCTTGTCACAGTGACTGAAACCCAAGAGACCTTTTTTTCTGTGTTGTGAAATACACAGTGGGAGAGGCACACTTTGGACTTGGACCAGGAGAACCCAGGGGTGCACGTTCTGTCCACAAAGCCAAGTCCTCTACTTCCACAGCCTCACCCAATTAAAAGTATTTCCACTTCCCTCTGAAATACTTGGAGATTAACAACTTTTTTAAAATTTTGTCTTCCTTCTAATGCTTGCCTGGCCTCTTGTGTTTTGCTTCATCTCTGTGCCAGAATGGCAGAATGGTTCCCTTCTTCAGGAAATGCTTAACTCCCAAAAGAGGACCAGTTGTTTTTATGGCAGCTTGAAGAGGGAAGTGGGATTTAAAAAGAAAAGAAAATCAAGATCTGGGTAAATATTTTCCAGTTGGTCTCACAGTCTAGGAAGCATGTTCAGACACTGTTTCATCAGTTCTTGGCTGTGCAAATCCCTCCTGGATGGGCTCACTCATCCTCTTAGGCGATGAAAGGATGCTGAACCCCGGGAGAGCTGCGTCCTTTGGCTCTGCGCAGAGCCTTGGCTGGATGCAGAGCCTCCCCAGAGTGCGGGCCGGGCTTTCTGCATCCCCCTGCAGGGGGGCTGTGGGGAGGAGGGCACAGATGGAGTGGGCACTCGGCAGGAATGGCAGAGCTCTCTCCTGCTGTGCTGCGTGGGCCCTCCCAGGAGCAGCCTGGGAATGAAGTGAGTTTGGTGCATATCTGCTGATTCCTAACCATCCTAGAGCCAGGCATTTGGAGCCAGCATTTCCCCTGGCGTGTGCAAAACCTCAAGGTAAAAGGCCTTACACTCACTATTATTATTACTATTTATAGTAATATTACTATAAGTATATATATAAATATATAATGTATATTATATAACTATAAGTATATATATAAAGTAATCTATAACTATAAGTATATATATAAAATATGTATTATTATTAATTACTACTGTTTATTTACTATTATTATTTAACACTTTTATTGTATCGTAATTAGGAAATCATTTGCTTCTGATGGTAATAGCATGAATTATAACATCTCACCCTTCTCATGAGACTGAAAATGGAATAATATTTTTTTTAAATCCCTCTGTTGCCCCATCTCTGGGTCAGGAAAAGACTTAATCCAGCAATTTACTACTTAAGAAACCTAATATCATATTAATTTCTAGTAAATATGTTAGCTTGAGGAAGGAGAAGTGTCATTCTGATAAACTTGTTGATTGAGGACATACCATGATATGGGTAGAAAGAAGAAGATAAGGAAGGAGCTATGCAGACAAAGCCTTGGGTGCAGGGATGTGGGTGAGCAGCTGCACCTGTTCTTATTATTTCTGAGTAATACCAGTGACCCTTTCACACTCTTGAGAATGGGTTTGTGAGAGAGTTCTCAGATAACATTTATTTCACTGTTGCTTATCTGGATCTCAGGGTGGTGTGTGTTTAATTGTAGACTGATGACAAAATAATCCTCCAGTAGAATGCCTTACCTATATCTTCCCTGGGTATCTCTGGTTTGGTTTGAGGGGGTGAGGGTAAACACTGGGTTCTTTTACTTACTGTGTGTTTGGTTTTCACAATCACTCTCTTGTTAATGTTTTTATAAGGACAGTTCTTCAGAATTCCTTCCTTCTCTTTTGTCACCTGGATAAAGATATGTTTCTTTGGTCTTTTAATTTTGATTTCAAGCTTTCATTCATTTTATAGAGGATTTTTTGTGCCTTGAGTAAGAGAATATTTTATATCCTTGCTTTTCCAGAAGTGCTTGGGGTTTTTTTTATAATTCACTAAAGTAATTTGAACTATGCCTTCTTTAAGATCTTTACACTGTAGGTTTATTAAATTACATTTCATACATATTTCCATATAAACTTACCTAGAGATTTGTGTTTTCCCATTTATAACTCAAAACCAAGGCAGTTCCCTGTTTAGTTTCTTTCAGCAATTCCCAAAATACAAAGCTGTTTCTTCCTGAGTAGGAATTTAGTATTTATTACTCATTGGAGCAGCTTTTTTGTATTCATGTTTTTAAAACCACTTGCTCATTTTAGAAGCCCTTCTACTGACTCATGTTCCTCCACTCCCAAATCTCTCTTGGTCTTAAGTAGTTTATTTTTGGTGGGGTTTTTATTAGGGAAGTTTTACACAATTGAGCTTATTCAAGTGTTCCTTTAAGTGCTGTGCAAATGCCTTGTGCTGTGAACCCTGATGTTGTTGTGGAAAGGTGTAGTCTTAATGTTCAAACTCCTGCACTTTTAATTATCAGAGTAGATTCAAGATAGCTGCTAGTACAAAATCCCTCATTGTATTAAACTGTAATTTTGTGTAGTTGTAACTATGAAAATAATTGTGTAGTTATAAATACAAAAATAACACATTGCTGCCTGGTTTCTCTCTTTTTTAAACTGTAGTGTGGTCTCAGGGTAGTAAATGTTGTGTTAACATGGTATATTTGAAATTACAGGGATCTGGGGATGCACAGGGAACATTTCTGGCATTTGACAGTTTTAAGTATCACTTAAACATCCCTCCCCACGACTTCCTTCTGCCTGGTTCATCCCAGCCATTGTAACATTTAATGTGGGCTATAGGCTAATGCTGCACAGCTGAATATTTATGAACCAACACAAGATAATTACTGTAATATCTGAAGCCAATAAAATTATACTGATGTGATTTTAATTCCATTTAACGGACAGTGTCTCCATGCAAGTAGTTGCACTCATTTCAGCATTGAGCTGTGATTTTCATGTGTTTAATCCCCACACCACTTTGTCAGAATCCAAAAATTCACATGCAGTGGGATGAATGAGGATATTTATATTTGTAGGAGCTCTTTTCTGACTCATGAAGTCACGGCAAGTGACTGGCAGGGTGTTATGTTCCTTTTTGCCATTTTTGTAGCCTGTATCTGTGGGACTGTTGGGATGTTGTACTTTGTGCTGCTTGTGCAGAGCAGTCTGACAGCTGGAGCATGCAGGAACATTATCTGTGATTACCTTGATCATGAGAAATTATTGCATGGGAATTATCTGAGGAGAGGGTAATCGTGTCCTGGAGACTTCTTGTCTCCTGTGTTTTCTTAGCAGGGAGAGAGGCCTTTGAAGAGATGCAGCTTTCTCAGAGGCAGCCAAAGAGTGGAAGTGTGGAGATTAGGAGAAAGGACTCCCAGTGAAGTAAAGCTCTGGGGTTTTGGTGGGAGAAGCTTTTCCTTTGATAACAGGCCAGACAGGGTCGAAAAGAGGTGGCTGGAGGAGGAAAAACAGTCTTTGCTTTCCAAAGGAGAAGCTGTGTCTGGAGCAGGCGGGTTTGGAGTCTCTGACAAAGCTCTGTGTTCCAGCTGTGGAGTCTCCAGAAAGAGAAGCTTGGGCTGTGAGACCCAACAGGGAAGGATGTCCTGGAGGGCAGCGGGAGATGCTCACAGCCCAGGGCTGTCTGAGGGATGTCAGCGCCTTCCCCACAGCCCAGGAGGGGCCCAGACTGGTCCTTGCCAATCCCCTTGAGGGGTCAGCAAGCCCAGGCTTGGGAAGTGTGAAAGAAACTGTGTTAGACTCTTCTCAAAATTCTGTGTTCTTCTTCAAGACAGCCCTAAATCGCAGCTGCCAGAGGGTACTGAAAAGGGAAGTGTACCCAGTGGTTCAGCTCCAGCTAAGCTTATTTGACACTGGAAATGGGAGCCTTAACTCTTCCTGACACACACACATTTGGGGCCTGCAGTGAGAGGGGAATTTCTCCAGGCAGAGCTCCCTGGTTTGCATTTACACAGATGCTGCCCTGCCCGTGATGGAGCTTGGCGCGAGATGAGAATTGCCTGCATGCTCACACAGCGAGAGCTTCCGAGGCACATTGACCCTTTTTTACTTAAAATAACAAACCCAGAGCAAAGTATTTGGGTTTTAGGCCTTTGGTTTTCTTCCAAATAACGAATGGTTCAGATTTGCAGTGCTAACAGTATGTGATTTAGGACTCAAAGCAATGGCATTTTAGATGTAAACATGTGCAAGATTATCTCTGTGCACTTATTTATGCCATTACTTTGCTATAGAGTTACTTGATTGCTTGCTTTAACTAATTAACTTGTGTTATCATTTAGCCTTATGCTTTCTGTTGTGATACTTTCTCTGTGTAGTTACTCAAGAGACTCTTTAGACTCTTCTGAAATAAATACTTCATAATCCTGTAAAACATCACTTGTTTAAAGGAAGCTGTTTATGTAAACAATAGGCTAATGCATGAAACTCTTGACATGTTAGCATCAAAACCAACTGTCTCTCCTTTCCTCTTTCTCTGAGGAGAGCTGAAGCTCGACATCTGCTCTTCTGTGGGCGAGGGAGCTTTTTACAACTTACGGGACCGCTTGTTCATATGAAGTTAAAAAATGTTTCCTACAGAGAAGGTGATAGAAAAAAATTACCAAAGCAACTTCTTAAAAAAGCTCATGTTTTGGAGAGAAGGCATTCCCTGTCTTTGTGTCTTGTGGGGGAATAAGCTGGTCATTTCAATCTGTGCATTCTGGTATAGAAGATCTTTCTCAAAACATGGGAATTTAATAAGGACATGTAGTGATAGGATATGAGGTTAAGTCTTTAAACTGAAAGAGGGTGGGTTTGGTTTCCATATTCAGAAGAGATTCTTCCCTGTGAGGGTGATGAGGCCCTGGCACAGGGTGCCCAGAGAAGCTGTGGGTGCCCCATCTCTGGGAGCATCCATGGCCAGATCAGGGCTTGGGGCAACCTGGTCCAGTCAAAGGTGTCACTGTCCATGGCAGGGGTGGAACAAAATTATCTTTAAGATCCCTTTCAATCCAAACCATTCTGGAGTTCTGTGGTTCTATGAAAAACCACTTGTCTGGAAGCTGCTGCTGAGAGAGCCAGATGAGTGACAGTGATGTGTGAGAACAGGAGTGAGCAAAGCCACTGCTGCAGTCAAATGCATTTATTTGTGTCAGCTGTCACCACACATTGCTATTGATGCTGTCTGTAGGTTTGAGACATAGGGGAGCAGAATTACCTGTTTTTTTTGAGGTTTGAATTCTATTTCCTGAGATTTGTTAATTGTGCAATGATCTCTGATTCTTTTAGCCCTTCCTTGCCAAAGACAAATCCCTCTTTCTAAAACATGCAAGAAGGTACTCTGGCAAGTCCAACAACAAGTTGTAAGCAGACCTTTTATGTCTGAATTCAGCTGCTTTTGCATGTTTTACTATATAAATAAAACTTTAAAAACTATAAAAGTTTCTTTCCTGGGAGCTTTCCTGTATCCCTTATTCTGACTGATCCCAAGTAAAATCTTCTGAGACTATCAGATATTTCTGTGATAATATGGTCAGAGTTTTAGCTGCACCTCACTCATCCTAAGATGAGTTGCTGTAGATTTCTTCTACTTACACCTATGAATTTACAACCCATTTTCACAGAAAAACCAGTAGCCCTTTTGATGTAGATACTCTTAAAAGCAGTTTTCCTCTAGCAGTCATTTAGTGACACAGATGCTTTGGCAGGCAGGTTTGGCAGGTTTTGACACAGTACTACAAAAAAATCTACCAAACTCCAAACTCTTGCAGGGTGTCTCCATCTCCCTTCTCTCTCCTATTAGTTGTGGCTGCACAAGAAGAGGCTTTGTTGGCAGCGCAGATCCAGGCAGTGGCCCTGAGAACACTGCCTGTGAAGGGAAGAAGGTGAACACACAGATCCAAACAGCTCCCAGTTGCCTTCAGTTATCTCCCACTCATGCTTTTTTTAACATTACTGATGGGCTATTTTGGCTGTGTCCTGTATAAATAGCCTCTCTCAGTCACCACTTCCTCTGCCAGCTTTGTGAAGCAGTGGATCCTTGCATGCCTGATGTACTGTGGTGTGCTTGTGCAGGCTGGGCTGGCTGAGCGCGTGGTGCTCAGCAAGGGGAGGATTCTGGCTGCCTGTGGTTTATTTGTAGGTTTCCTGTCAGCCCTCCTGTAGCTGATAAAATGTGTGGTTCAAGCCACTGATGTCTTGTATGATAGCCTGTTCCTTTATTGACATAGTACTTAAATGATACTGAGACTGACTCTTACAGAAATTAGGATGAAGTTTTGAAAAGGAGTGAGGAAAGAAGGGATAAGTTTTCAATCTGTTGTGGCAGAGACAAATGGTCCTGATTTTGGTTTTCATTATTTCCAACTGTGACTCCCACCCCCACTTGCATGTGCAGCTGTTGTGATAATTTGGCTCTTTATGGTAAAACAGTGTTAGGGCTGACCTGTGTTGGTAAAAGCCTTTCAGTCCAGGAGAGTGTTGATACCCTGGCAGGTGAGACCCTTTTGCCTTTGTGGGGTTGGGCATCAAGAGGTTTGTATATCTTTTCTATGTCTTTTGTCTATCTTTTATTGTTACTACATAATCTCAAGAAAATGTCTGGGGCAGTCACCTTGGTACTTTAGCACAATCAGTCTGTGATTAATACTAAGGAAAGAGCAAACCAAGACATGTCAGGAAAAGGTGGTGCAAAATTTTCTGCATCTTGGCAGTGCAGAGACAAATCCTGAAACATCCAAAATCAGGCTGGTGCCCTCCTACACACCCACGTGCTGCTGAGCACAGGCCAGGGCTGGGGAGCTGGGGCTGCTGTGGGGTGCTATGTCTGCTGATGCTGTTGTCCCCCTCGTCACACAGACACTGCTGTGGCTGCTGTGTTCACTGCTTTAGCTGTGCTAACAAGGTATTTTCAGCTGGACCCACAGCAGGAGGGAGGAGGCTCCACCAAACTTGCCCAAGGAGCTCATTATAATGGCAGTTCCTCAGCTCCTGCTTGGATATACTCTAAAAGGGGAAGACTTCTTTCCAGGAAATCTATTTTCCCTTCTTCATTGTGGAGTTTCTTTTGAGCTTTCTGTCTATATGCCTATAAAGAGAAGGCCCTAAATATAATTGTAAAATGCATTGTTATTTTTTCTGGGGGGAATGATATGTGTTGAGCAGGAGTTTTGAGTTACTTTGACAAAAGACATGAATGGCTCAAATGTACTAATTGAAAAATTTCTGTTTGCACAGAACCAAAGCAATTTATTGGGTGCATATGTAGCATCTTGTAGAGCCAGCAGCCACCAAATGCAGGAGCCTGGCTGTGCTGTGCAGCATATGTACCCAGACTTGTGACACCTTCCTACTGTTACTGTGGAAACTATAATTTCCAGCACAGCCCTGAAACAGGGGGGGGTTTATCTGCAAAAGGGGACAAGGTCTGCAGATGAGAAAGAAATACTCCTGTGCAGTGTGAAGCCAGCTGGGGCACTAACTGTGCTGGATTTGCATGGTTGTGCTTGATGTGGAATTGCATGTTCAAATGGATGCTGATGTGCTCGTTGTAATTTTAATGGTAAAAATCCAGGTGGGTGTGTTGTAAATGCAGTGAGACATATGGACCTAAGGAGACCTATGCTGAGAAGTGGAAACTAGGGAACACAGGGGAAAGAAAAAACATCCTTAGAATCAGACATTTCTGAATGATCAGGTATGCAGGAGAGGAAAAGTGACAGCAGAGAGACTCATCAGACTCTCCCTCCCTGCCCCCAACAGGCCCAGCCTGAATTAAAAACACATACAGCAATCTCCACTCTGAATAACTTCTGCATGGCTATATAATTTCAAAGAGAAATGCTTTCAGGGTGATGATAGGTTTTGTCTACATCTGTAATGTCTCATTTGTCTTTGGATACCCAACAGCCTTCGCTTTGTTTATTCAGAGCTAAGCAAACATGAAGCTGAATGTACTTTCCAATGATCAATGTAAATCAACGTGAAAAATGGAAATCATTATAAAACATACACACACATATATATTTAGTGAGCTTTGCTAGATTGATTGCTCCTAAACCTAGAGCTTGGCTGCTCTTACGTGCAGAGAATTCACAAAGAGACAGCCATAGCCCAGGGATAGTGAAGTGTGGTCACTGATGGATAAAATAAAATTCATGTCTGTTTGCATTTTAATGGATTTTAATCACATGAGAGTTTGGGGGAAAAAAATAGATTTTTTTTTTTCTTTTCATTATTGTGTCTGACTGCTTCAGGGCTAACAAAAGTGGTCCCAGGTACTGAAGAACCATTTTCAGTTCTTGTGCTATTGTTAAAAAAGGCTTTTGCAAAGACAAGGGATGTGCACAATCATCATTAGTCACTGAGACCAGAACAAATACTACTGGTCTGTAGATGTGGCAAGGAAAGCAGAGCTGGAAGTTTTTGGCAAAGTAGTGAGGGGGAAATGAGCAAGATGCCATGGATGGTTTTTATCATTAGAGATTTACAAAAATAAGCTTGACATCCATCAGGGGTTGGGGGGTAGGGTACCATCCAGCTCTAACCATGTGGAAGCAGCACCATCTGTGTCTGGCAAGCTAGAACTCTTGAAGAAAGGGAGTTGTTCCTTAGTCTTTCACTCTTTGGGGCTGCCCCTCATCTGTTTGCCATTCCTGCTCTCTGTGACATGATCTTCATACGTATTTTCAACGTTCTTGCTTTGTGCTGCTGGCAGGGACCAGCTCTGCCCAGTTCACCACTCCTTCCTGCTGGCCCTGCTGCTGCTGCCTCATTCCTGCCTTGTCAGCTGCTTGTTTCCTCTGAAACTCCATCCCTCCAATTCCACATTGGGTGAGATTTATCCCTCAACCCCCAGAAATCATTTTTTGTTCAGGAGCACCATTACTTAGGCAGCTAAGCCAGGTATTTTGTGCTAATACTCTCACAAAAAAAAAAGGGGAATTAAAAAAAGAGGAGCAGTTTGTCTAAAATGCCAAGCTTTATGAAGGACACAAAATAGAGAAGCTGAAGCTTTTTGCCCCGGATTTTCTTTTGTTGTGTCACTAAGTGGGATGTTTGTGTCTGTTTATACTCTGATTTCTTGTGTGTTTTGAAATCTCATTGTACTCAGTGGTGGAAAGTTGGCTGCTTAAGTAAAGGCATGTTAAGGACAGCTCTCTACAGTAGCTGGAAGGAAATGCTTCTCAAATGCATTGTCCAAGTTGGTGCTAGTTAATAGTCTCCTGGGTATGTGAACTTTCCTTGGCTCCTCCACCCATCTTCTGGCAGCAAACGGAATTCTTAGCATTTCAATTTAAAAATAAAATAATTAATAAAAATCCGTGCTGTCCTTCTAAATTGTTTCCCAATAGGAGTGAAATGTAATTCAGTAATAATTCATTAAATCACTTGTGTGGGTTGATTATTCCTATTGGAAAGGGGATCCCCACAAAACAGCAACATAAAGGAAATCTCTTCAAAATATTGTAATTATTGTGTTTCTATAAAAATTCCCCTCTCCTTTTCCTCCAGTCTGGTTGGGTTTACTGTTATGAGATGCAATTGCTCAGCAGGACTGCCAATTAGATGTTACCAGGCCTGTTTCTGCAAGGTTGTGACCTATAAATTTCTCTTTAGCATTGCTGTAGGACAGACATTTCCTCTCCACTGGTTATTATTTATCCTTGCTGAGTTTGTGTTCGCCTTCTAGGATTTTGGAGAGGAGTACCTTTCAGATAGAAGGGGGTTTGTGTTTGCCCTGGGAGCTCTGTACTGTCAGTTTGCAAAGCATTCAGAAGGGAGGACGTTTGGGGACAAGTGCGTGTTGGTGCTTAGGCATTAGATGTTAATATAAATTAAAATATAATTTAAAATATAAATTTTTAGGTATAAAAATCCATCTTGAAAATACAAATCAGCTAAAAAGCAGTGTAATGAAGAACAAAAGGTTTGGCCTTCATGAGCTTTAAATTTTACAAGTGTTGAAGAACAGAGCAGGAGTAAGGAGGAAGAAAGTGAGAAGGTGAGGGTTCAAGGGCAGTGAGTATTTGGGTGAGGATGTGGCCTTTGTTCATCACAGCCTGAGCTACTGGAAGGAGAAGGAAACATTGAGTAGAGGGAAAACCCGGCTGAAGAATACCTGCAATGCTGCACCCTGCCTCCAGATCCTTTTAATTAGCCAGCCCATGCTCAAAGGATGCATTAATCATGCTGCTTGGGGTTTGCCAAAGCGTGGGGAGCCTGCTCCACCTGTCCAGGTGGTACCTCAGGAGCCTGGAGCTCAGCATGGCACAAATGTCCAAACAGGCTGGCCTGCAGGAAACGTCCTTCCCCTGGCACAGGGTTAGCTCACACTGGCAGTTCTCTGCCTGGCACTGTCACTTCTTCCTTGTTGCCTCTTTCTTTCACAGCTGGCTTCCCACAGCACAGAATCCCACTGTGGTTGGGGTTGGATGGGATCTTAAAGATCCTTCAGTCCCAGCCCTGTGCTGTGGGCAAGGACATCTTCCTCTAGACTGGATTGCTCCAAGCCCTGTCCCTGGTTTTTGAAACTTCCACACAGCTTCTCCAGGCAATATCATGCAGAGTAAGCAAGAAGAAAGAAATCACCCTCTGTATTCTGAAATTTTGGAACAAAATGAAGCTTGGTTTGCCAATCCTGATGCTGTGTGGTAATGAGGAGAGCAAAGCACTCTGAGTCAGGAGGTGCCTGAGCCCTGATGCCAGCCTGCAGCTCAGTGTCCTGCTTTGACCATCTTGGTGGTGACCTCCTTATGCTGAACCAAAGGGGATTTTTCTCCCCAAGGCAGTTTCCCTCCCTAAACCAGATGCAGTAGCTGGGTTAAATTACACAGGGAAACCAACCTCACATAGCCTCTAACTGAAGGTTCAAGGGTAGAGCTGATGAAAGAGGTACTACAGGTCATTGCCATAGTGCATTAAAAGTGGGATTCAGGTTATTTGCCACAAGATATCTCTTTGCATAAATGTAAATATGGCTCAGGATTCCCATTGCATCTTTATAAAATCCAGTCTCCTTCCTCTATAAAGTTTTGTGCCATTCTCAGTAACGATGAAAAAAGTCCCATCTTTTGAATATTAGTGTTGATTTACTGACATACAGGAAGGCTTTTCAGATGTTAATGAGGAGTGTTCTGGTGCTTTTGCTTTTAAGTAGGTCAAATCAACAAATTTATGTATAATAACCTGGTGGTTCCAGGTTCTTCTGAAAACATTTTGAAGATGCCAGAAGGAAGCAGAGTGGGTCTGTCTAAATAGCAGAGGGAGTACTGCAGGGCTTCTTGTACATGATATTTGAATCCCTTGAGGGGGTCCCTTAGTCATTTGTTTTAAGTAGTTAAAATACAAAAGCTAACTTTAGCCTATATGCCTGAATGACCTGCAAAATATGCGAAACCATGCACATTATTGCAGCAGATTTTAGTGTCCTGTGAAGTCTCCCTTTGACAAGGGAAATAAACTTCCCTCTATGAGACAGCAGCAGTGCTCACAAGTCCTCTTTTCCCCATAGTCTGTTGAGGCAAGAAAAAGCCCAAACCCAAAAGAGGCATCTGATAATTTGTGTGTCTACCCAGAAACAGTCAAGAAACATTCAGGCTGAAAATAGCTAAAATTGTACGTCAGCAACTGGCTGTGCAGTGGTGGCAGGGTGAGCAAGTGTTTAAAGCATCATGTGAGATTTTCAAGGCTTTTTTGTAATATGTTATTCTTTATTTCTCCGTTATTCTTTCTTGTCATGAACACCACCTCACACAGGGAGGGTTGGTTTGAGATTACATAGGGTTTGTTTCTCTTTCAGAGCTGGGGAGTTTAGCCATCCTGCCATTGCTCTGAGAAATGAAGCTTATAGGCTGACATCAGTGACAAGGAAAATACCTGCTTTCTGAAAATAAAGCCAAAGGTGAAAGCTTCTAAAAGAGACAGCATGGTGTAGTTCAGGCTGCAGGGAAAGACAGCCTGCTTGGTTTTCAGTTGTTCATCTGGAGCTTGTTGTGGGCACCATCTCATCACTGCTCCCTTCCTGTGGTTCTTTCTTGTCTCTGCAGAAATGCTTCCCTACCTTTGCCCTTCCCATCCCTCCCTCCTTGACAGGAGAAAGCAGAAGGGTCGTGCTCTTTTGAAAGTGGTCTGTGACAGATGAATGCCATCTGGCTGGTGCCTTCTTGGCAAGGATGGGGGTAAAGCAGTCTGTGAACTTTACTGTTGGTGCTTTTGCCAAGCTCTGTGCACTGCTTGTGCCACACATGTTTAATTTTGACCCCTAGTACACTGGTACGTTTTTGTGTCTGTGCACCAAAAATCTGTGCAGGAACTGAGCAGCTTTTGCTTTTAAATTGTTTTGCTGGGTTTTTTTGTTTGGTTTTTTTTTTTTTTTTTTTGCACAGCTGCCTTGGACCAAGGTCCTTTTAAAGTTCAGGACATTTTTTCTTTTGTCCTCTTCCTGCACTGCTGCAAAAAATAAAGAATGAAGAGGGAACAGCCCTCTCTGGATGCCTGGTGCTGAAGAGGCTGTGAGATGGAGATTAGGGATTGGTGAGAGCAAGCACTGCAGAGGACAGAGCAAGGTGAAGGGCATAGAGCTGGATAAGAAAAGGACCATGCATTAATTAGGAGGAAAAACTGCAGACTTTTTTTCCTCCCACGAATAATTAACTTTTTTGCTATTCTCAGTTTTCTGCTTTCTAAACCTCTCTCGAAAGGCTCTCCTTGCTTTGGGGAGAAGTGTCACTTGAGAACCTTCTCAGAACTTGGCAGCTATGTAATAGGGGCATGTAATCTTTTATAATCCTCTCTACAGGTTTGTAATAACCATTTCTGTTTTGAGATTCCAAAGTGTTTTGTAGGCCAAGTGGGAATTTAACTGTGAGAGAAAAATGTACTTAATATTCAGGAGCAAAGATGAGTGGTCCTGGGCAGGGAACGAGACCTGAATAAGAAGGAAAGGAAGGGTCACAGCCATGGCTTCAAGCAACTGCGGGTTATTTGAAATCTTAGTTATCCTGGGAACCAAATTGGTTTTTTACAGGGACAGCAGCTTCTGTTATGGTGATGTCATGAGATTTACGAGGCTGCACAAAGAGCCCCTTGTTCGCGGGCGCGCGGGGAGGCCGGGCCGAGCGCGGGGCGCACCTGCGTGGTTTGTACAGTCCTCACCTTGCCTGGGCTCTGATTTCTGGTTCCACTTGTTGAGCCACCAACTGCACACTGATTGCCTGATTGGAAGCTGCTGGCACTGATCCATCTGAGAAGGTGCTGATGTCTCCTGACAGGCACATCTTGCACACTGTGTCCCCCGAGCCGGGCTGGGCACAGCCCGGGAGGACGGGGACAGAGAACAAGGCAAGGATCAGTTACCCTCTGTAAGTTTAACATTTAGCAATCGGCTATGCAGCCAGTAAGAAGCTTAGAGGAGCTCAGTAGTGCTCAAGCTAATTGGTAGCTTTAAACTGCTATTAAGAGCTCCCACACCTTTTACTCAAAGAAGCTGCTCGATGACAGCAAGCTGGTGCAACTTTCTGCTTTCTAGTCAGAATTACCCTCTGAGCTTTATGCCTAATTTTTGCCTCTGCCATTAGCTCCTTAACTCTCATTTTTTAGGACTTTGCAAGAAAGCTCGAGACTGTTGGCACACTCAGCATCTGCTCACTAAACTAGTCGTAAGATTTTAAGACTTGCGGTTTCTTTTTTGGAACAGCTCCATAATCTTTCCTTTTGAAAATAAAATCTCAGTGCAACTGCTTGCACGGTTGTGGCCTAACTGAATTTGTGCTCTCGAGCTTCTGCAGAGCCCTTGGGTACCAGGGAACACTGAGGCCTTTGAGGAGATGTCAGGGTGGCAAATGTGTGAGCACAGGCCTTGGGAAAGGTTTGGGGCTGGGATTGCGTGTGTTACGGGGAGGTGAGAAGGGAAATCTTGGCTGATCTCTGCCGTAGTCTCAGCCCTGGTGTGAAATCTCCCGAGCTGGAGATAGGCACAGTGGTGACGTTGCAGGAACAGGGCAGATGTATGGACTTGGGCCCAGGGGAAGTTGGCAGAGCTGTCTGGGAGCTCAGCTGCAGCAGGGAGGCTGCTGTACCTTGCTCACCACCGGCCGACTCTTGCACAAACAAGTCAGATCTCTCCTAGGGGAGGAATTGAAGGGGTGGGAATGATGTCAGCCAGAGATCCCGTCCTGCTGGGAGATGCCAGGCTTGTTGAACAGTAGCATTCTGTATTTTGTCTCCTGCTGGTTGCAGAGGAGACAGCCCTTGGCTGCTAAGGCATTCCCTCATCTGATGGTTTATTCCTTCCCACTTAAAAATTGCTCCTGACGTGTTTTCTTAGTGCAGAAATTCAAGAATCTGGCTGGCAGCTCTGGTAGTGGACAAAATGTTGATTCTCACTCTTTGAGTTTTAAAGGTTAATCTTTCCTCTTGGTGTCAAGGTGAGACTGCTGCATGTGAGAAATTCTGAGCAGCAAGGTGACCCTTCTCCCAGCCCATCACAGATCTCAGCAAAGCTTCCCAGCAGCTGCTGGGGAAAAGCTATGCCTTTAGCTGAGGGCAGAAGAGACACACAGTCCTCATTCAGAGTAAGGGAAAATCCTTCAAACCTCACCTGTGAGCAGTGAACAACAGACACCTTCAGACTTCCCATCTCGAAATTTTGAGAGATTCCTTCTTCCAGAGCTGACATGCTGATGGTAGGGAAATGGAAGCACACACAACAAGCACGAAAATTGCCAGAGTCGCATTTCTTTGAGGATATAGGACATGAAAATTGCACCTGACTGAACAGTTTTTACTTTAATCTCCCTGTGGCTCATGAGATTCTTCACTGGGAAAGTGGAAAACCAGTCTTGAGACTGTGTCTGATCACTGCCACTCAATAAAAGAGCAGTGGAAAGTTAATAGGTTAGATTGGCAAGATTGGCCTATACTAGAAAAATTAAAGATCTTGTGAAGAGTGTGTGTTACAGTGCCAAATACATTGGAATCTGAGAAAGTCATGGCACTGGTCATGGCTTCTGCCAGCTTCTAAAATAGTGTTTTCACCTACTTAAACCGTTTATGACTTTATTCTGTGCAGAATGGATTTTCCAGGTAGTGTTTTGGCTGTAAGCAGTTGGCGTGAGAGCTTCTGAGATCTCTGAAACCCGATGGTTTGACTAAGCCATCTCTACCTCCTACCCAGGCTATTAGATTTCCATCTAAGAATTTGGTTATCATTGCCTGCAGCTGCTGGAGGAGAGCAACTGGATTCAGCTGAATTGAGAGCTGCTCATTACATGTGGACTGAACTTTGTTGAGTGTGGCCATGATATGTAACGGGAAGAATTCACACCAGATACTTACCTCTGTAATAACATCCTACATGAATGGCATGCCTCTCATCCCAAAGGATCTGCTCACACTTTCTACACTGAAAATGCCACCTGCTGCACCAGGGATCTGTTGCTGACCACAAAAATGTAGGCACCTCTTAGCTGAAATGGAGCTGTGCCACAGAGTGATTTAGAGGGGCAAGTGAGCGCTGCTGGATCTCAGAGTAGCTATGAGAGGTTTCCTAGAAAGGGAGCCCACATTGTGCTTTGAATCAAAATGGCAAAATTAGTGGTGTTGTTCCTAATGTGTGCTGGTCATATTTCTAAGTGTGTTGTGATTCAGAGAAAAATTAATCAACCCTGAGAGCATTGTGTTTTCTCTGTAGCATGGCAGTCTCTGCATTGCCACACACAGTATGTGCTGAATTTTCATCATATTATACCATGTGTTTTCTGTGTTGGGGCAGTGTGGTGATTGTCTGTACAAACTTGGAGGAGGAGTGTCCCTTCCTCTTCCAGGTGAATTTGGGCATTGTGATAAGTTTCTTTTTGAGCAATTGTTTTTGATAGTGTCTGTCTACACTGTTCTGGTCTGGGTTGGATCAGAAACCATTGCACATGTCTGGGAGTTGGCTTGAGAAATAAGAAATGCAAACAAGAGCTCTGTATAGCAGCATGAGAGAGAATAGGAGTTGCCTTGGTTGTGCTTTCCCTTGCAGCCTCTCAGTGGCTGACCTCTCTGATCCCCTGCCCTGTGCAGATGTTGGGATGTTCCCCCTCTGGCAGCTGGGCCAGGATTGCTCCAATGCCTGTGCAGATCTTCACCTTCAGCAGCTGTCTGAACTGGGTGCACATACCCACCCAGCTGTGTCACAGAGCCGCTGTTGCTGCTCATTTTCACTCCCATTAGTGACTCCTTTTGCAGAAATCCTGCCTTGTTCCAAGATTTGAGGGAACGGAGCATGTTGAGACACTGTGTATTTCCTTTTCTGCCACATCTTGCCCTTGAATCCCTTCATGAGCTTTGAGATGGTGGAAGTTCAGTGGAAGGACTTGTAGTTCTTACTTATCTTTGAAGTTTCCTGTCAGTAGTAAGGCTTGTTTCAACCTGCTTTACCAGGGTTGGAACTGATGGTTTTTCAAACTGGACTGTGTGGTCATGCACAGCTGGGTAGGTTGGGGTTCTGACAAGCTCTCAGATGACAGCACTTACCTAAAATGCTTTTCTCTCATCCTGTCTCTATGGTAAGTACATAAAACACTGTGGAAACATTGACATTGGGCAAGCAGACCTGTTGTCAAAAGGTGTTAGGGCTCCTACTAATCTCTCTTCAGGGGAAAAAAAAAATCCTCCCAGCACACAAACTTGGCCACCACATTAGTTACTCAGCTGCTTGGCAGCTCCTTGCTGGAAATACTAGGAACAGAATATGGACCCTAATAAAGTGGAGGAAAATTTGGCAAGTACTTCAGTTAGCCCTTGATTTCACCATAGGAATAGTGCAGTTCAGAAAAAGGAGCTCTGAGGCCTGCCAGGGGTACTCTTGTCATCACTGGGCTGGAGGGTTATTTCTGTGTTTTTATTGATGGTAAGTAGAGTGCTTTTTGGCAGAGACTGAAGGCATGAATTTGCCTTTAATGTAGTTCTGTTGGCTTGGTTTCTGGTAATTCTGTCCTTTTCACTAACTCTGAAGAGAGAAGATGCTGCTTTTCTGGTTGTAGGAGAGCTGTTGGGGACTGAATGACACTGAAGCACCCATTATCTCTTGGAAATAATTTTCTGATTCTGCCCATTGCCTGCTTTTTGGAAAATATTCTCCGCTCATGAACACATTTGGAGTTTTAAGGAAAATAATTGTTGCATGTTTGCAATGGAAGCTTTCAGAAATGTTCCTATCTGATAGGACTGCTCTGCTCCATAAATACTACTAAACTGCCAGCATTTTCCTGGGATGTCTTTCCCTGTCTGTGGGGATTAGCTTGGCACTGGCTGCTGCTGCTTTCCACGTTTCCTCACCCTGCACCACTCAACACTTGTGTTGTTGGTACGTGATTATGGAATCACTGCCCCTCTATTTTCCCCTTTCTTTAAAAATAAGCCCTGTACTTCAAGAATAATAAGGTACAAGTTGTCATCTGACTGAAAGAAAGGGAGCTTTGTGGATATTTATATCATGGCTAGTGGCATTTCAGAGCCCTGAGGAAAAACAACACAGTTTCCAGTCTTGAGCGATGTCGGATGTGGCAGGAGGGGAGGCAGCAGCAGGGATGTACCAAGAAAGGGATTTTTTCCAAGCTGTTACTTAACTGATATTAGCATTTGAAGGCACATAAGGCCTGACCTTTAATCCTATGTGTAGACTTGCTGATCTGCTTACTTGAATGCCTCATTGTAGTGCTGCAGAATGAAGGGATTGCATCAGACCCAGAGAAATCTTCTGTCACCAGAACTTGCCTATTTAGGTGTGTGGCTGCATGAGCCCATCCCACATGTAACATCTGCAAACTCAGAGCTTTCAGATGCACCTCCCTGATCTCCTCTCTAGCTCCTGTCTGAAGGAGTGATCACTGCACTCATCAGTGAGTGATCATTCATCTCCAAAGCTCAAGCCTTGCTGTGTGAGCTGACAGAGAGTTAAAACGGACAATCCTGACCTGCAGTCTTTCCCAAAAGTTTTAGTGTTCCTCGTTACACATGGACTTCTTGCAATTCACTTCTGTAGTGATTCAAAGCATGGTGCTTAATTAGTTTTATGGGGCTTTAGTGGAAGAGGTTGGTGGGTTTTATTACATGCACGTGAAAAGCTGGAGCCAAGAATGTAAAATGAAAACCAAAGATGAAGAGCACCGGAAAGCAGAACAGGGTTTGTGAGCGACCAAGCGTGTATGTGATACTGTGCAAAGTCCCAAAGAGTCTTCTGTCTAAACTGGTAACATACTTCAGAATAAATGTTGAAGTCACAGCTGTTGTGAGAGGCTCCAAAGATATCAGCCATGCAGGAGGGAGAGCTGAGAAATAATTTAAATAGGTGGGACTGAGGCACCAAAGCTACACTGGGGTCCTTGTTGCTGTGAGTTTTCTGGGAAATGAAGTTTATAGGCTGACATCAGTGACAATGAAAATACTTTCTTTCTGGAAATAAAGCCAAAGGTGAAAGCTTCTAAAAGAGCCTGCATGGTGTAGTTCAGGCTGCAGGGAAAGACAGCCTGCTTGGTTTTCAGTTGTTCATCTGGAGCTTGTTGTGGGCACCATCTCATCACTGCTCCCTTCCTGTGGCTCTTTCTTGTCTGTGCAGAAATCCTTCCACACCTGTGGAGTTTGCAATGTACTCACAGCATCACACTGGAGTTATGGGGTCCCATGCTCTGGAAAACCAGCTTGCTGAAGAGAGGCTTGCAGGGGTGCTGGGCTCTGCCCATCTTGTGTTCGAAAGGACCCCAGTGCACACACAAAATGGCACCGGGGGGGTGTTCTCTAGGGGTGAGTGACAGCTCCAGACACAGCATGGCATGTCAGTCTGCCAGCAGCCTGTGGAAAGCTGCTCTGACGTAGCCAACCCACTTGGCAACACAGCCATGGCTGGCTCACAGTGCCTGATGACTCAGTTAAGTCCTGGAGTTGTTATTGCAGTGGTAGAAATCGTTCTGTTCTTTAATTCCTTTTGTGCAGCCCATGGATCTGTTGGATGGTATCCTGCCAAGGCCTGTAGTTAGAAGAAATTATAACACAAAGATCTTTTGGGGCTGGGCAAGTCGTGACTGTAGATTCTGCGTTGGAGCTGATGGCCCAGGAGGGTTTTCTTTTGCCATCACAAAGTTTACCAGCAGTTCCAAATGCAGTTCCTTGGTTAGAGAGAGGCACTCTCACTGCCAGCCCACCCACATCAGCAGGACAGGGCACACGCTCCTTCATCCTTTTCTCCCCCTGCTGATTTATCACATGCCTTCCTTACCCAGGAGACCAGATCCCCAGAGCTCTCATTGTGCTGTTTCTGTTGCACTCTTACACCAGGAGCTCATGGCTTCATCCTGCTCCTCTACTCTCTGTCAGGTTTGTCGTGCTTAGGTGGGAATAGGGCTCATGTGCTGCTTGGGAAGCCAAGGTCAATGCAGGAGCAGCAGTGGTTTTATTTTACATCTGGTTTGGTTTTTGGTTGGACACCATGATCAATGTGAGTTGCAGTTATGCCAGAAATCTACCTGGAGGGTTCATGTCTGTAAAATGGACTAATACAGAACTTGTGGGAGAGTCTGTTGTGCTCCAGGAGTTTACATAAATGTACTTTTGCTTCACAGAGCTTATGGTGGTTTCTCTTCATTATCTTTATGCTTAAATAGAGTTTTGGACAATTTTGAGCCACACAGCATTTGTTGTCACTCTCACAAACTGAGTTGTATCAGAAGTAACAGTGTGTCATTTGATTCTGCATCTCATCTTCTTCCCTGAATGATCTTACCTGATATTAAGGGCACAGAGGTGCCCTTCTTTGTTACTCAGAGCAGCAGGAGCCATGCAGCCTTCTCAGAGGTTGCCTGTTCCAATCACTTTCCTGAATTATCACAAAATCCTGATGGAAAGTGAGGTTGAACAAGGCACTGAAAGGCATCTCCCAAGTCTGACACATCCCTTGCAGTGCAGAGGCAGAGCTGCAGGAAGATGCTGCAGCGTTTTTGATAAAGAGGGGGCGTGAGCAGGGTCTGCAAGGAGGGAAGCGATTTGGGGGCAGCCTTTGGGCTGGCTGGCCCTGGAAGGTGCTGGGTGATTGAGGATTCGCTGGCCTCTAGTGGTGACGCTGGGGAGAAGCTACGAGAAGCAGCTTGATTATCTCTGTGCGGGCTGCTGGGTGTGTTAAAAGGCAGGTAGTGCTGCAAAACATTTCGGGTTTGAACACTCACTTTGCTCCTGAAACAGTTAAAGGAGCTCCTGGACTCCTGTGCAGGAAGTCCCTTGATTTTTGCAGTGTCTGTTTTAGACCCTTGGGACCTGAGGGATCTACATCCATTGGGAATGGATGATTTTTAGAACATTGCAAGCAAATTGTGTAGAACTGGAGTGTGAGATGAAAATGAAACTTAATCTTGTCAAGCAATCAGAATGTAATATCAAAACTTTGTAAAGAGATGAATCATAGAATCCTAGAAGGGTTTGGGTTGGAAGGGACTTTTTTAGTAGTGACAGGCACAATATCATATGCAGCTTAATCAAGAGCAATTTATAGGGAATAGATTTTAAAATAAATTTTAATAGATCAGGACTGGGAACCAAATTATTTGGGTTATGGTTTGATTTGTCGTGTTTGGAGGTGTTGTTTGGGGTTTTTTCAAGTATGAATTTAGTGTCTGTGGCAAAATGAAAATGCACAATTTCATCAAGTAGGTTCCCCACCAAAAGGTGCCAGTAAGCTCTTCTCAATTAAATGTTCATCCCTTTGAATTTTTCCTTCCCTTGTTCAAGCTTGCCTTCCTTGATCCCTGTCTTCCTTCCTATATCTCTCTATCTTTAGTCTCAAATAATCCACTTTATTAAGATTTAGAGTACATTTGGGGCTGTACTCCTTTGAACCATGGTTTTGAGAAGGGAGTGGAAGGAAGATTAAGTTTTCATAAGAGCTCTTGGTCTTTTCAATATATTTCAGCCTTTGACAAAGACATTCATATTCATCCCTGGTATTGCTATTTTTGGAAGTGATGCTATAAGTAAATAAATATTAGTAGCACATGGGTGCCTCCCAGGATTCCCGTTTCACCTTTTAAAATGCTGAAACAGGCCCCACTCAGCACAGAGTGCAGTTTTGGTTCAGGTCTCACTGCAGAGCTGTGAAAGCCAAGAAGGTGTTAATGCCACATGCTAACAAGGGGTGGTTTTCTGTTCCCAGATGTGAAAGGACCACCCACCCACAGACTGTCCTGTGGCCAGTCCCCCTACACCGAGATGACAACATGGGAGAGGAAATACTGCATCCTGACAGACAGCCAGCTGGTGCTGCTCAACAGGGAGAAGGAGGTGAGACAAGATCACACTGGTGCCCTTTGGGAATGGGGGGGGGAATGTATCTGCCCTTTGGGAACAGGAGAGAAACGATGCCTCAGGTTTGAGCTTTTATATTTTCCAGATTCTGTGCTGCTTTAGTGTGTAAGTCTGGGCTTCATATGAGGGGATGGTGAGTTCCCTTCACAGAGCAGGGAGACAAAACAATTCCTGCTTTAGCTGGGAACCAAGGACAAATGATCCAAATCTCAGGCCCAAGAGCACAAACAATGTGGGCTGAAGAGAGAAAAACAAGAGGGATGAGACTTCATGAGCTAAAGCTGTAATTGGACAATTAACTCCAATATGCAAATGGACCAAAACTCCTAAAAGTTTTCTAAGTTTAAATGGACGACCCATGACCAGTTGTGCATTTTGTGGCCAGTTTGGGTTGTGCTGCCCAAGGTGGATCCACTGAGGCCTCTTAATAAATCCCTACTTTATTCTTTAGCTCTGTCTAGTCTCTGCTCTGGGTCAGCCTTCAGAAGGCATCAGCCTTTATTGGTCAAAGGAGAAGGTAGCTTTCTTCATCTCCCTTTTACTTCACTCACAAATTCTTTGAAACATGTGTGAAGGGGAAAAGGGAATTTAAAAAGAAATTCTTTACTGCCAGAGTGGTGAGACACTGAAACAGGCTGCCCAGGGAGGTTGTGGATGCCCCATCCTTGTAAGGATAAGCTGAGTAAGGCCTTGAGCAACCTGGTTTAGTGGGAGGTGTCCCTGCCCATGGCAGGGGTTGGGACAGGTGATGTTTAAGGTCCCTTCCAGGCCCTTCCCATTCTATGGAAAGGGGAGCTAAGATCTCCTGTGTGTGAATGGAGTGGTGCACACAGTTATAGTCCAGCTGGCCCAGGTGCTGGTGGCACAGAAGAAGTGACAGCAGCCAAAGTGCAAACTCCCTCCTGGAGTTCTGCAGCCTGTGTTTGTGTGACCCTGTGTCTTCCTGTGTTACTCCTTCTTTTAATGGTGGTCACAGCCACCACAGCTCTGTAAACCTGCCTCTCTATGGCAGTGCAGGCATAAAGGTAGGGAAAAATGAAGGCTTTTTATCCATGAGTTTTAGTCTAATGCCATAGTTTCCTATATTTGGTGATGACCCCAGTTTCTGTGGTTTTTCTTGATTCTTTTGAAGCTTCTTTGTATGGCTGTTACAGCCTGACAGCAAGACCTGTTTCTGGTGTGGAATAAAATATCAGTCAGCTGTGCTCAGGTTTATTTGCAATGAAATATTGCCTTGCATAGGGAGAGTGGGAGGAAATGGTTTAGAGAAGGACTTGAGTTATTAGAAAAGAACAGCATTAATGCTGATGTGTGGGAGAGGTGATCAAAAGCAGGCAAAATGGAAGGCCCATTTAATGGTATTTGTTTACTATGTAATTCCTTTTCTAGTCTGACAGGACTGACACCTGAGGAATTGAAGTGTTCACTGAAGAAACTTAAGGAGATGTGAGAATCATTTCTAAAACAGTGCTGTTCCAGCATGGCTGGACCAAAAGGATGCATCTCATTAAGAAATGTAATTGAAACAACACTGGTTCATACCACAAATAGTTACCTGAAGGTGGTAATCACCTTAGGTAATTAGGGGCTCTTATTTCCCTTACCACAGACAGCTGAAAGCATTTTGCTGGGAGTAAGATGAGTCTTTTGACTAGATCCTGAGGAGTAAATGTGGGAAGTCCAATGTGTCACATTATATTCTGGGGTTAAATACCTTGTTTTTTGTCAGAAGCTGAGGAAATTCAATATAGGCTATAGAGGGTCTGAGGTTTAAGTGTAGCAATAACCCCCAAAAAAGCAAGGAGAAGTGTAAATTCTTGCAGTGCTCTTTCAAAGGGATCTTCCTGCACTGCCACAATGAGAAATAGCTTATTTTGGGAAATGCTGCATGCAGATAGGCCAAGCAGACATGCCTTTGGTGCAGGTGTGACTCCACATACTGATAATGGGATTTGTTTCAGAAGCCTGTAGCTGGCGTCAGATTTGCCATTCTGATTTTCAAGTAATTTGTGGCTACTGTGAAATGAAAGGAAAAAGGGAACTCCTTGCAGAGCTATGAATGTTCAGTAGGAAAATCAGAGGTTGGTTTAGTCTGGCTTCTGAGTCCCTTTCAGAAACACACAACATGTAGAGCTGCCAGTCAGGAGAGAGAGACACAGGGCTGATACTCTGGATTTACATTTTCTTCTAATTTTTCTGAGCTAGGAGTATCCCTTTGCAGCCTTCCTGAGAAAGGGGAGGAGAGGCAAAGCAGTTAAATTTTTCTTGGCAAGTCATTCAAAGTTGAAAGAGGCTCCATGAAATGTGATCTAGAAACAGGAGTGCACAAAGGCCTAAGGCAGCAGTGGGGTGAGATGCTTGTTAAGAGCATGATGATGGAAAAGTCTGTATATGGGGAATCATAAAAGGATCCTGGGTGGGACCACTGGTGCAGGGAGCCTAAGAAAAGACCAGGTGAACAAAGAAGAGGGAGGTTACTTTAAGAAAAAAAAAATTATGTTCAGAGTAAAATTACTGGAAAGGTGATGCTGGAGGAAGTGTTTTTTGACTCAAACCTGGCAATATGGAACAGGAGCAGAAGAGATTCCTGCTCTGAACACAGTCATTACTGATAGAGTGAGTAGGCCAGAATTCCTGTGGGCTGCTGAGGAGAATCATAGAATCCATGTTCAGGAGAGAAGGACACCCACCAGTGAGGGAGGGGTGTAGGGGAAGAAGGAAGAGATGGCAAAATCAGAGTGCCCTTGCAGCCCAGAGGGAGTGATGGATGCCTTGAGAGGCTGCCTGGAACAGAGGCTGTGTTATGGAATAAAATAGGTGTTTATTAAAAAGGCCTTCACAGGATACACCTTGGGCAGCACAAGAGCCTGGCTGAGGCTACACCCAAGATGGGTCATGAGTTTTCACACTTTGATAAGTTTTGGTCCATTTCCACGTTGGGGTTAATTGTCCAATTCCAGCTCCAGGTGATGCAGTCCCATCCTCCCAGTCTGCTCTCCTCAATTCTCTGTTCTTTAAACTTTTTGGGCCTGAAGCTGCAATGGTGTCCTTGGTTCTGAGGCTGGAAAAGCAATTTTTTGTCAAACTAAACTGTGAAGAGAACTTGCTAAGACTTTTTATATGAAGTTCAGAGTTCTATATTAATGCAGAACAGAATCTGGAAAATATGAAAGCTCAAACTTCAGGCATCAGGAGCACTTTCAACCCCACAAGGCTGGCATAACTTGAAAGATGTAAGTCTGAAACCTCTCATTTTATTCTCTGTGCATCTGCTTTGTTACTTCATGGAATGAAATCCAAGAAGCTTGGCTTGTGTCAGTCTGGAAGGGAACAGAAATGTGTGTTTATACTGCTTTGTAAAATCCTTCCGCAGGTATGTGTGTCCAAGTCAGAAAGTGAAAAATATATACAAAATGTAAACAGCTAAATGGAAGAATTCTCCACTGTTTCAGTTACAATGCTAAATTTGGGGTTTTTTTCAGTTAGTCCTGCTAAAAATACAGCAGATTTTTAAGACCAAGGGAACACTACAGAAATAAACATTGTAGTAGAGAAAACTCATTTCTCATAGTGTCCCACTACTATGGATTTATTGTCAAGGCAGTTTGAATGAAGTATATGCAAGAGAAATTTTGTGCTGTGCAAGAGTAGGTTGAAAATCAGAAGCCTTTTGAAGTGCAACTTGATCCAAAAATATCTGTAATTACTCAGACAAAAATAGTCTGGCACTATCACCTTGTGTAGTGAAGAAAAACATTAATTACTTGACACCTTGTCAACTTTATAAAATGAGAATAGGTGAGACTGAAGAATGAAAATTATTAATGAAAGGAAGAGTTCAATGCCTAAAAAGTAAGTAGAAAGAAAATTAATCCCTGTAGGAATGTGGGAGATGACTTAGCAAATAAGGAGTCCTGAGTGACAGGAGGTGTGCCATTATTACACAGCGTGATAATATTTAACAGCATTTTCCAAAACAAGGAAAACAGGCCTAGATTCATGTCCATACAAATCAGGCATTTCTTCTACAAGGAAGAGTTTCCCCTGTCAGGAAGGTGTAGATATTTTCATCTGCTCTGGGAAACCTGTTCCATCAGGTGGGAGGGCACAGTAGGTCTCGGCTTCTCTCCTGCTCAGAGTGACCCCAAGATGTGTCAGAAAGTCTCTTTTCCCAGCCCAGCAGTCAAAGAAGGAGTCAGAACTCTTCATTTCTCAGTCTCAAGGTTGTTTATTGTTCTTTGTCTATAAAATTTTTTTCTGCTGTCCAGCCAAAGTCTGCTCAGCAGGTCAGACAGAGGCACTCTGGCTGCCCTCGGGGCAGTGTTATCTTTTTATATAAAAACTACATGTACAATATTTACAATTACTTCCCAATACCTATCACCTATGTTAGACAGAGAGCTTCTACTCTAAACCAATCTGTAAGTGCCAACATCACAGTAAAAGATGGAGGCCAAGAAGAAGGAGAAAGACAGAACATGCCCAGATTCCTTCATCTTGCTCCTGAACCTCCATGCTAAAAACCCCAAAAAATCCATTTTTCACTCTGTGATAAATTCACTATCATTCTACTTAAACTTTTGTGGCTTGTAATTCTTCATATAAGGTTGGAAATTGTTTTTTCCAAAGGCTAAATCACAGGCACAGGGATCTTGGGCTCTGTGCCAAGGCCTCTGAGCCCCCTGGGCGGGGGCTCGAGTCCCCCAGAGGAATTTCCTGGGTTCTGACAAGTAGGCATGTCTGCAAAATCAGACCCATTTGAAACAGGGAAAGGGAATGAGTGTTCATGAAGAGTGGTTCAGACACACAGCCCTGTGCACAGCACTTCCACTTGGAGGCATGTGACAAATGGCTGCACCTGGCTCTGGGCTGCTTTTCAGCTGGGCTTTGTCAGCAGCTTGGCTGCAGTCCTGCAGAATGTTTGGTTTGTGTTCACTTGGAAATGAAGATGAACAACACTTTTCACTGTGTTAGACTCTTCTTTTTCCCCTCCCTGCACCCAAATCTCATCTTTCTTCTCAGATTCAGAGGTGGTTTTATTCAAGGGCAAAGGATAGCAAAGACCTATATGCACTGTGACAAGATCTGCTGCTCACTGGTGCTGGTGACAGAGGCCAGCAGCAGCAGCACACCTGGGAGGTATTTTCCTTCTTTCCATCTCCTGTGACTGACACCAGTAGTGGCGTGGCAGTGGTGATCCCAGGGGAGCAAACCCTGCTGCGTGGGGCCCATGGGGAAGCTCTTCCCAGATCTCACTGTCCTCCTCAAAGGACTTGTCATGTTGGGGGTCTTTGAGCAAACATGTTTCACCTGTAAATAAGAGTTTGTCAGGGCTGAACCCAGCCATAAGGTAAGATTTGCCTTAATTCCCAAGCAAATTTAATTATTTAACTTCCAAAAGCCCAGAGAAATGTTTGCTGTCATTTTTAAAGTGGATTTCCATGTCAGAATTTTAGCTAGCTTCTAACTTTCTGAAGGAAGGTAAAAGTTAAAATGCATTATTTAACTGGTTTTTACATGATTCCAAACTTCCTGTTAGATCAGAAGAGTCTGCAAATTCTCAAGTTTGTCTTGAACCACTCTTTCCAATCTGGACAAATCTTATCTATTTTTTTCATCTGCTTTTTTTAAAAGTGACTATCTTAGTTTGCCATTAAGAGACATTAAATGGTTGGAAAGCTCTTGCTCCTATTTCTTCTGAAATCCCCTCATCATCAAACTGCTGGAAATCCCCAATACAGACTTTTTATACTTAAAAAGTGTGTTCAGTGGCAGGTGAGCTGGGATGCTGTTCACGGATTTAGAGTCTGAGCTCTGAACCCATCCTCATTAAATTGTGAAATTTGTCATGGAAACATGACCTGTGATGAAAATTGTTAAGATTGCTGAAATGATCAGCATCTGGACTGTCCCTGTGTCACTTTTTATCACAGAGTCAACACTGCTCAGACCCCAGTCCTGAACCAGCAGCCTCAGCATGTCAGCTCAGGGTCAGAGAATTCCCAGGGTGGTGAATCTCAGCAGGGAAAGAAGAGGATAAAGCTGGATGGGGGAAAAAATAAAGAGCTGAAAGACTGAATCACCATTAGAGTCCTGACTCTGCAAGTCTGTGCCATTCCCTTCAATGCTTTGCTGAACTGCTTGCTGGACTGGGGGGGCTACAGGAGTGTTGGAAAGGTTGCAGATATCTGCCTTGGTTTTCACATGATATCTATTTGTGCTCTTCCTTGTGTTTTGGTGTCTCTCCATCCATCAATCCATTGTCTGAGCACAGAACACTTTATAGAACTGTTTAAAATGTGTCCAGTCCCAAGGGATGCAGAGCTGCTGAGCAAGATCATTTTACATGTTCACAAATCTGTATTTTTTTTAGAGCAGGCTGGTCTCATGCTAAGCAATAAATACTGGTCCTGCAGTCTTGGAGTTGGTTCTTTTTGTCAATACAAATGGAGACAATGGTTTTGGAGAAGTTTTACTAAATAAAGCATTTTCAAGTCTGACTTAAGGGGATCTTTTTGAGTTACTTTAGTGGGGAAATCAATGCTGCAGTAGCTGTATTAGTCTAGAGCAAGCAGGTGGGTGTAGTGCAGTGAGTTCACTGTGACAGGAGTGTGGCAGGGCTTTAAGGGCTGCTGAAGCAGGTGTGGGGTATGGCTGGTGATAGCTGATCTGGAAATCTGCCTCTCAGCATCCCACCAAAAGATCCTCAGGAAAATCTGGCTCGCAGCATCTCCCAAAAGAAAACCAGGAAAATCAGGAGAGGCAGAGGATCAGGAGAGTGTTTAGAAGGGAATAAGACTAAATGGAGCCTCCAGATGAGAACAAAAAATTTAATATGTAAATTTGATTGAACAAATGTGGCATAAACTAACAAAATTAGTCTCTGTTTAACTTACCAATCTGCTTTTGCACAAGAGTTTATACAGCTGTAAAAATCCCCAGAGAACACAATAGTCTGATCAGAATAAGCACCAGGGGTTTGGGAAACTTGTTTTGAAAAATGGGCACTGTTTGAAGGAGACAAATAAATCAGGATAGTAATAAACAGCGTTTAAAATGACCTTAAGAGAATGTTAAGTGCTTAAAATCAGGAAATGCCAGAACTGGTTTTGAGAGCCATTGTAGTGTCCAGCCTGTTTCTAAAAAATGCAGTATCTCTGAGATCTTTTGCAACCTTCAATGCAAATGAATGATAGCTTTTTGTTTGCTATTAATACTCATTTCTCAGAGTTGATGGAAGATATGAAAGGAGAAGCAGCACAGGAAATAGGACGGGGGCTTCTATTTCTTTAGGTGCCAGCTGTGTGTTGTGTAGGCTCATGAAAAGAAGCTGCCATGCTACGTGTACTGCAGTTGTACTCAAAAGTACACTGAGGTGTTTTGTGCCTCCTTCTAGCCCCTGGGGGCTGAATCTCCCTCAGCCCTGAGGTTCCTTCCAGCTGTGGAAGGTTCGGGGGAGCCCTGCCCAGCCACAGGTTCCAGGCATGGAAACAAGCACCAGGAGGTGTGGTGGCCACCAAGAGAGGGTGTGGTGGCCAGCACCGAGCGGTGCCATTGCCTGCATGCTGCAGGTGGCTGCAGGTCTCTCTGGGCTGGAGCAACCACAAATTCACAAAATTCACCAATTGGTGAACCAGTGACTCACCAATCCTGAGCTCAGTTACCACCTGAGCATGACAAGAGCTGCTGGACCATAGCCATGAGCGTTCTGCTCGTGGTGAAGGGTCTCTGCAGCCTGGGAGTGCCTGTGCACCACCTATGTGCACCAGGTAGCTGGCACAAGTTTTGTTTTCTCCAGGTTTTGCCTGGAGCAATCTGAGCAGCAGCCTCTGGAAGCAGCCATGGTCTGGCGCTGGGGAAGCAGTTTGGAAAGGCAGGAGTGCTTTAGTAGTTGGTGGTCAGAGGATGCTGGGCTGAGCGTGCCCTTCACTGCTGCTGCACTCTCCTGGGGAGCCTCTGGAATTTTTTGTTAAGGCCACAAATGCCACACTATGTCTGAGAGCCATTTGCAGATGAGGAGAAAATGAAGTCCCCTGTGGTATTTTCGGGGTTCCCAGGATGAAGGAGGAATTCAGAATTTGATTCTATATACTGTACTAAAACTATACTAAAGAATAGAGAAAGGATATAGACAGAAGGTTATAAAAGAATGATAATGAAAACTCGTGACTGCTTCCAGAGTCCTGACACAGCTGGACAGTGATTGGTCATTAAGTCAAAACAATTCACATAAAACCAAACAAACAAGCACCTGTTGGTTAAACAATCTCCAACCACATTCCAAAGCAGCAAAACACAGGAGAAGCAATCAGACAATTACTGTTTTTATTCTTCTCTGAGGCTCTTCAGCTTCCCAGGAGAAGAAATCCTGGGCAGAGAGGATTTTTCAGAAGACATGGCAGTGACAGTCCCCTGTCAAGATGGCACATGAACATGTCCCGGTGCCGAGCTAACAGCTGTCGGTTTTCCCGCAGGTGCCTGCAGAAGGGATCCCGGAGCCGCAGGATGCATCCCGCGGGCGCTGCCTGCGCCGCACGGTCAGCGTGCCCTCGGAGGGCCAGTTCCCCGAGTACCCGGCAGAGGGGGCCGCCCAGCTAGGTAAGAGAACCACGAGAGTGAAATAAAATAAATATATCGGGGAGCTGCGAGCTCTCAGAGGGCAGCGCCTGCCACAGCAGCCTGGCCAGGCGGGTACCATCATGCAGAGGTCGCACAGCCCAGACGTTGTGTGTAAATGTCTCCAGCAAAGCGACTACCAAGCACCAGGATTTATCCAGATACCAGATAGATGGTTATGGGATGCTGGCCCAAAGGGAGCTTTGTAGCTGTGTTTTTAAACTCACTAGGCAGCCCTGGGATTTAGAGGTGAGAGCTGCTGGATGTGGGTCAGTGGGGATGCAGCTCTTGTGGATGGCTCTAAGTGGTTCCTGCTGGTTTAGAGCTGGTAGCTGGTTGTGTTTTACGTCACCTCTGGAATTTCCTTGGCTTCATGTTTTCACAACAAGCACCCAATAACAGGTTTTTCTCTAGCTTACCTGTTCAGGGTGCCATTCCTAAAAGAAGTAGCTATCTGCCTGCTGTTGGCTATAATTATACATGTTGAAGCTTAGGCAAAGCACAAGAAAAGTATTAAAAATGACAGGCAAAGTTGCAGTGGTTCCCCAAGTCCAGGTTTGGCCCAGTTCCCCCTGTTTTCCACCCCACCTGTGGCTGCATAAAGAGCACCATTCCAGCTCTTCCCAGAAAAGAAGGAAGAAGCAGCAACCACACACAAATGAGCTCTTCTTTCTCTTCCCAGCCTGTGCAAGAAGTTTTCCTTCACACAGGGTGGTGAGACTTAGGAGCAGTTCTTCCCTGGTTCAACTGTGAAAAATGTCACTCCTGGGAGAGTGAGCTATGAGGAATAAACATGGATCTGTAAATAGTAAAGCAGCCTTGATAGCTGCTATCCAAGGTGAAGAGCAGATAGGATATTCTTCATTTCACAGCCTCAGCTGGGTTTTTTTTTACTAAGTATTTTATTTTGCAAGTATATTGCACACAAGTAAGGAAAATCCCACCCTTGTAGATGATAAATTAGCACATTGAACTGTATTGCTTATTTATTTGTACTTGTCAATAGCACTGTTTAACTCTTTGCTATTTGAGGAAGGCAGATAAGGTTCTTTTTTTATTTCTTAGATTACAGATTGGAAGTCTGAAAATAATCAAGACAATGTTGGGGATTTAGGAGGAAAAACTGCAAAATACTTTGAGATGAGTGACATGAAAAGAGCCCTGATTGCATTTGTTTGTGGAGTTTCAAATGCACCTCTAAATGATCATTTTGTTTTGCCAGATGAATGAAGGTTCATTCTTGTTGGGAACTAAACCTGGTATTAATCATCTTTACATGGTGTTGTAGGCAAAATACTTACTCCAGGTATATGGCTAGTGAGGGGAATAAAGAATTGCAGCCAGTCTGCACTAGGCAGTGAATATTATTTATAGCTTCATAAGCTAGAAAGACCTTTAAAAATATAAGATTTAAATTCCTTCTTCTTCTATACCATGTGCAAAAATGAGTGGATTTTCTAGACTTCTCTGAGCATCTCAATAGCTGGAAACCCCAGTGTTATGTTTTTCCATGAAACCTTGTAACATTTTTTATTTTCCTTCAAGGCCATAGAGAATGGATGACTCTGCTGTTTGGTATCTGCCTTGCTGTGTATCTTGCTGCAGTTTTAGATGCAAGTGGCATCTTGTAGTGTGTTATTTGATATATGCCTGACAAGAATATATTAAAAGTACCAGATATCTCCATGTGAGAGCTACAGCTGTAGTGAATACAGATGTCACAGAGTGTGTGGGTAAAGGAACTGGGCATGCAATGGGAAGGGAAAAATTGAGCAATGCCCTTTCTGTGAGTGTAAATGAGAGTGGGAGGAAGGTCATATATAATGTCAGATTGCAGGGCCCTAGGTAGTTCCCTTGTTCTCACATCCAGGTTAAAAATGTCTCTTGTCGTGATTACAGAATTCCTGCTAATGAAAAAGTGGGTTGGTAGCAAGCAGTGGGAATAGCTTTATGTCAAGATGCTGAGCCAGAGAACACATTAATGAAGGGAACCATTGCACATCCTTATACAGAGGAAGAAGCAGATGGTGGCAGCCAGGACCTATGACAAGTAGTACAGATAACAACTGCACTAAAATAGCTTTGGAATGGACACCAAAAGCTGAAAGGCACAGCAGAGGCAGCTACAGTATCTGGTAGAGAAATTGCTATGCAGAGCTGATAAGAATATCAAGCTTGTCTCAGGGAAGCATGTGGATAACATGGTAACTGCAGGCCATGCATCTGACAGTGATATCTAAAATTACTCCTTGCAGAAGAGCTCCTTAGGATTGGTTCTAGTGCAGAGGTGAAGGCATTTGCTCTCTTGTGATTTGCTAATTAATAGATTTATTTATTAAAAATCAAAAAGGAGCTGTAAGGTGATGGGGTTCTTTTTCATTGGTAGCAATAAAGTTATAACTTCTATGAGAATCTTTTTGTTAATGGAGCAAGTGGAACTGTGTGTGTTATTCAAGGGCTTTGCATCATCAGCTGTAGCACCCATTCTGCAGATTTCTGTGGCATTCTTTACAGAATTATGCACACATCCGTGTGGCACCATTCCTAGGAAGTGTGTGGGAGACAAACTACCCACGTTACATCTGAGAAATGGAAGCAAGAAATGTGTAGCTCCCCAAAGTTCAGCACTCAGTCAAGTGTGCTTCACCCAAGGGCTGCTGAAGTCATTCTCTGTGTCTTTCATTTTCCCCCTTGCTGCAGGGTTGGCTCAGCTGTTTGGGAGGCAGCTGCTGCACCACTGTGGTTACAGTCCCTTGTACTAAGATAGACACCAATTTCCACATACTTCTGTACAGCAAGCTGTAATTTGTGATGGTTCAGCAGCTGCCAGAGGAGCAGCTGAGCCATCCCTTCTGAGCAGCACAAACCACTGTGGTCACCCTCAAACGAGGGCCGGAGGGGCAGCGCAGGAAAAAAGCACAGGATAGAAAGTGACTTGTTTAAACACTGAAAACTAATAAGATCACTTAAAAAATCTAACTCCAGAGGCACTCAGCATCTGCAGCTAGCTTAGAAGCTTGCCCTCTGCTTGCAGGCTGGGGAGAGGTTGTTGCTAATGCTGAGATTTTTAATTCCTGTCTGGAAGATACATTGTACACTGAGTTGTGTCAGCAAGCCATCCGTTAAATATATGCCCTGAAATTTCCTTGGTGCATAATCCCTATCATTGTAGTAATACCTCTGTGAGTGAACAGGCACACTCTAAATATGTCATTTGCTTGCTAGGATTTCATCTTGGCACCACTTACTCAGAGGAGCCTCCATTCAAGAAAGCTAAAAATGGAGCTGTAATTTCTTCCAAACTCCAGCTTGACAGTCCCTAACCTTCTTTCAAGTGTTATTTGCAATGGGGTAATTCTGTCACAAAGTGTGATGTAGACCCTGGAGAGCAGCACCTAAATGTCACAGGAAGAGGGACTCAAGCTGGGCCATCTCTGTTTTGCCTGATTTCTGCTTCAGATCCTGCTCTTTTTCTAACAGGTGTATTTTTTCCTGTTAGGGAGATTACGTCCTTTTAGATGATCGTTGTTTATAGCAGTGTGTTGGAATTAGCCCATTCATACAGTAAAAGCATGATTCAGATTTCCACCATTCATGCTGTTTGACAGGCTAGTAGCAGTTACCACTTCCTTTCCCAAAATAATTGTCTTCTCTCTTGCTCTGCTTCCTTCTTGCCACCTGCTCACTCTAAATGAGAGTTGTTGAGGAGGCTACGCAGCAAAAGTTTGGATTCTGGCAGCATTGTGGCATTAATAAGAGATCTTTTTTTGCCTGCATATGTGAAAATATCAGGAGGAATTGAAAGTGAGGAAAGGCTTGAGGGTCTGGTTTTGTTGCTGTTGTTTTTTAAAATTTTCAAGTATTAGGAAAGAACATCATCAGCAAGATTTTTTGAGATTTTCTGATGCATGGAAAGGCTAGTAGTGATAAATGAATCTTCTTTTTATATTTGGAGGTGAAATCATCCAAGAAGAAAAAAAGACTGTTTCACTTGTTGAAACAAGTTAACCCTGCTTTTTCTCAGTCTGAATATGCATCTCTTGAAAAAGGGCTGCTGAAAGGAGGTCAGAGATGAAGATGCCCCCTCCAAATTTTGGTTTTGTCCTCATCTATAGTCACTAGCATTGAGAATGAAGCTCAGATCTGTTTTGATGCCAGGCCTAAATTGCATTGCTACCAGGTGAGCAGTTAGCTGGGCTCAGACAGAAATCCTGCCTCTCTACTCTTCTAAAAATCCAGAGGCTTTGGAATTGGAGTGAGCATCAGAAGATGAGTTAAGCAGCATCTGGTTTCACTGCTGCATGCTGTGTTCCTCAGAACAGCTCCTGCAAGTCTCTGCTGAGCTCTCCTGCCTGGGGAGGATTGCTCCAATACCCAGCCCATGCTCTTCCTTCAGGTAAAAACCTGGCAGGAGAGAGCAGAAAAGAGCCAAAAAGATTCCTGGGGTGATTTTAATAACTTCTTTTTCTAAGACAAAGTTGTTTACAACTGAAACTATCAAAGCTGAGCTTTGCTTTCTGTATATTCCAGCTGGAATGAGTATTTGTGATGAAAGAAAAAATAGATTTACTCTGTGCTCACCACATAATTAAGATCCTTGTGCAGTAACATCTAAGATAAATACCTGGAAAGGGTTACTAGTTTTGGAGGTGGGGAGAGGGAGACAGTTTAGTTTGGAACAAAAAGTATTGTTTGTGACCTGCTCAGTGGGAGAATCTGCAATGCACCAGTTTTTACACTCAGTAAAGGTTTTTATGTTCAGCAAAGATTTATTTAGGAGATATTCAGGAATTTGATATGATGGAAGCCCTGTAACTTCTGAGAAAACTGTGTGCCAACAAGAGGGCTGTCCTTCACCCTCCACCACTCAGCTTGGCCTACAAAGAATATCTGTTAGGAAGTAGGGATGAAAAAATGCACTTCACAGCTCCCTGTATCTCATCTGTAGGGATTTATGATGTGTCTTGGTGCAGTCATTTTCCCAGTAGCCCTGTCTGCTTTTTCATCCTGCTGCCATGTGCAAAACCCCCATCTACTGCCAACTGTTGTGCATGGCAGGGATACAAAACAGGGCTTGGGTTCAGCCCTCACACGGAGGGGTGTGTTTGGCAGTATCTCTGGCAGGAGGATGGATTCAGATGTGCTGACTTGACATGTTTGCAGCTCTCTGGGTTTGCCCAAGCTGGGCTTGCACGAGCCTGTTTGTGTGTACCTGTGAGAGACTCCCATCCTCCTCTCTGCAGACCCAGGAGAATCAGATGCCTTGCTGCCAGTTCCCTTTATCATGTCATTTAGCAGGCCTCAGTGGGTGGTTGGGGATCTTCCTTTTCTTTTTGACCTGTGCTTTGTACCACAGAGCTCAATTTCAGTGCTCCCAGCAGCTGCCAGGTGATGCTGGAGTGAGGTGGGACAGGGAGCAGGGGATGTGACACCACCCTGTGTTTCCACAGGCTGCAGGTGCTCCCATGCATTTTCTGCTTCCATTCTCTGCTTCTCTTCAGCCCAGACCTGCCAGAGTTTGCAGAACCCATGTGTGGGAGCCTTTAGCAAGCTGGGATCTGAAGCCTTTGGCTGATGTAATTACACAAACAAGGCTTTGCTGACAACCACAACCTTTGCCTGCTTCACTGTCTGCTGCCTTGGGTCATGATCTCTTAGTGCTGGGACTTGGGTATGAGGAGTAGGGAGTGTAATTATGCCAAGATCAATTGAAATTTGAAAACTTTTAAGTCTTTAGATGGTATTATTTACCTATCATGGTCTATCCCAAAATGCAAATGCATGCAAACCATGAGTTGCCTTTTAAAAAACCTCCTGTGAAATCCAGGACATCTTGGACATCTTTACAGGCTACAGAGGGAAACAACTACTGTGTGAAAAGTGCCCTGCTATCTTTTGCATCCACAAAAGAGGTTAAGAAACTTTGGGAAAAGCCCTGAAGTGATCTGAAATTTGGACAATGTACAGTGCAATTTGCCTGCCTTGCAAGGATGGAGAGTTTAGGCAACTCTGCTTGAAATTAAAGCTGACTCCAGGGAGGCTGGATGTAACAAACAGGATGCCTGGATCTCAGTGACATTCCCCTGGGCAATTGGAGTTATTTGTATACAGAAAATTGCCAAGCTGCTATCTTTCTTCTTCTATAACACAAGTGAAGCCAAAGGATTTTGGTTTGTTCTGAATGCTGCTGAAACTTTATTCCCCCGCACATGGATCATCTCTGCTGAAAGCTGAGTTTCATCATGAAGCAAATTTTATCTGTTTAGATCTTAAATCTTTTTAGGGCAGAGATAAAGGGTAAGAACACATAATCTCAGCTTTCTAATATTGACACATAATCCATTAGGGCTTTTTTTTTCCCCTTGGAAATGTATATTACATCCTTGCCCACTGCTTCCAGAGCATACACAAAAAAATCACTTTAGTGATTTTTTAATTTTATGTTGAGAGTATAAAGAACACCCTGTAAGGAGAGCATGTTGTGCAATGTAGTAATTTCTGAGAACTGGTGGTTCTTGGGCCATCTGGGGCAGATTTGTTGCCTGTGATCTAACCAAACCTTGGTTTGTTATGGAGGACCCTGTGATTTTCCTTTGTTTTCTCAGGAACAGCAATAAAAAAATATTTTTGTAGTTCTTTAGAGAAATCTACCTTAAATCATACATGAACTTACTGGATTGTTCAATTTTGTAGCTTCTCTTTTCTAGTTTCTTATCTTGTGGCAAAAAGTAATTACACTTCACTTAACCATGCATACTTAACTTTTTTTCCATCAGTAACAACTGGCTTAACACTTAATGGACAATTAGCCTTCCTTCCTCCTGCCTGAATTACCTTGTCTTGTCTAGAGTTAGTTTGGACTGTTGAGCCAAAAACATACTGATCTGATTCAAAGTTGGGTATTAGTTTACAGAATTAGCTGTTGATCAGTTTATTGCTTTAACATAAATTGATGCTCAAAAATGCAGGTATTGATGAGCTTGGATTAGGTGCATTTAGTTTGAAATTCAGTGTACAAAGCTGTCTGTGCTGTGCAGGGGTGTGACATTCCTCTCTCCCTGCTCTCCCACCCTCCTTGGGGCTGCTGCTGTCTCTTGCCAGGGGAATGGATTCGGCTCCATGCAGAGAAATCCTGCTCACATCCTTGTTGTGGTGATGGGCTGGCTCTGAGTCTGACCTGGGAGATGTTCCAAATCACCCCCAGCAGCGGGCTGGAGTTCCAGGAGCTTGGGTGTGAAACAGAGCTGCTCTCTGTGCTGGCTTTGATGGAGCCAGTGCTCTCACAGTAGGAGTGGAGCCACAACCCAAGTGTGTACTGGGGATTTTATTAACCTGCCACCCTTTGTCAGTGATCGCTCTTGAAGGGCACAAGGGGAGGGAAGGATTAGGACTGTGATTTTTATCTGCAAAATGGACAAAAAGCGTTTGAGCAGCTCAGCAGAAAGAGATCATTTACTTAAAGGAGAAATAATAAAGGCACAGAGGAAAATTGGACTCCTCCAAGAGGAAATTGGGCTGTTGAACTCCACTGCAGTTCATCAGGAACTCTTCCAGCAGGCACCTCTGTGCTGCAAGCTCATCCTGGAGTCCCAAAAGCAGCCTTGGAGCAGGACAGGACTGCACATTCTAGCAGTGATTAGTGCCCATTAAGGTACAAGTGGTGTCCAGTAAAGTGCTTTTGGCTACAGACTAATAATTCTTTATTTTTGAGGCTGCTTGATGTCATGCTTCATCCAGTGAAGGATTTTTCTGCTTTATTTTTTTTGTCTCAGTTGAAACTGCAGATATTTCCTTGACCTTTCAGTGAGGTGGATGCAGTTTAGGTGAGGATCTGGCCACTGCAAACTTTAGTCATTTCACTTGTTCCTCCTCACCAATGGTCTTTTCCCTCTGTTCTGTGCCATGGACAAGCTAAAGCAGCAGCATAAAAGTCCTGATACTTGAACATAAGTCATGTCATATTATCAGGGGTTTCTAATAATTTGTATTCAATGTCACAGTCTTCTGGAAGCAACTTTTATCCCTAGACTTTGCAAATTGCATTTTGAATTTCTGAATCTGGGTAGATTTCTAGATTAATTCCAAGTACTTGTAATAATCTGTCTTTCCCACCCCTAATTGATTTATTTATTAATTGCCCCATTCACTCTTTCTACCTAAGTCTTCAGCAGATGTCTTTGCTTGAGTCAGATTCTTCAGGATTTCAGAAATCTTTTTTTGAGGCCCATACAGCAAGTTGTAGGACTGACAAAAATAGCTACCAGAACTGAACCTTCCTGCATCACTAAAAATGGCTTCTTTGGGAGAAATAGGCAGATTATAGCTGTATTTCAGAGATGAATCTGAAGTTTTAACCCTTCTGTTAGAACCTGATTTTAAAACAGAGGATTCCTAATAGACAGAAAAAGAAAAAAGGAAAACATGGGAACAAATCCAAATGACGAATAAATAAATAAAAATAATAAGCAATTAAAAAATAAATATCATAATAATGATGATAATAATAATGGTGATAATAATGGTGGTAATGATAATTAATATTATGATTATTATGATTATGATAATAATAACAACAAAAAGCCATTATTTGCCCAAAAAAAGCACAAGAACCCTTTGTAGAGATGCACAGGCTAACTTTCATGTCCCAATCCTTAATTTTTCCATCTTTTCCCTCGTGCCCTGTGGTGCACATGCATTGTGTGCTGTTGCTCCACCCTCTGGAGTGATGCTTTTCTGTGGTGCTGGTGCCCAGCTCTGGAATGGAGGTGCTGTGCAATTCCTGAGCATTCCTGTCTCTGTGCCTGGGAGAGAGGAGATCATGGGCCCTTAGGAGCTGTTGCTGCTCTTCTACAAAGTCTGGCTCACCTGGTCCTAAGTTTTCCCTGCTGCTTCCAGTAATTTGGCATTGTGAATGGTTTTAGAGGGCAGTGAAGCGGTAACAATTTTTATTATTTATTTTGGAGTCAGTATTGTTTAATCACACATTCAGTAAGTTTTTTTTCCAAGGGTTAGGCTTGTTTTTTGTCACAGATTTTCCACCTGAGCCTTGGCAGGAGGCAGGGTGACCAAAGCTGTTTTTTCCAGGTGTGGGAAATTGTCTCAGGTAAAAATGTGCAGGAGCTGTTTTAAGTAACCCTGCAAGAAAAACAGATAGTGGAGAAAAAGGGGTGAATCAGAGGTATTGCAGTCAAATGGCAAAATTAGATAAAGTTAGGAAAAATTTGAAGAAAATTAAAAATAAACAGAACACTTGCTCTTGACAACAGCAAAAGGCAGCCCCTCAGTTCTTGATGAGTAATTTTTGTTTAGCAACAGGCTGAGCAACTTCACATTCTTGTGTGTGTGTGTGCTCTGGTGCCCCTGGCTGGCAGGTGGGACGTGCTGGAGGGCACTTTAAAAATGGGCTTTTAAACATGACACTCTCTGTTGTTGGGATGTCACAACGTGGTGGCAGCAGCAACCAAACTGCGTAGGGTTTGGCTTCTGTGCCTTCAAGAGCTACAAATAAATAAAAATGCTGTGCCTGGAAGTTCAGCTCTCGGCACTGCTGAAATAAAATAAAAAAGAACAGAGCTCAGGAAAAGGCAATTGGTATCAGACTTCACCGTTTCACTCCCAAAGTCAGATCTTTGAATTTAAGGACAAAAATAAAAGGCATTGCAGAAAACAAAGAGGAGGCAGGGAAGTTTATTGTTTGCTTAAGTGGCTCTTGGGGCTTTTTTGATGCTGTGTATTTCCTAAGCTGTAGAAGCATTTGAAGTGGGGAAACATCTTCAAGGAAGTGCAGTTTCCAAGCAGATTCCGATACATTTCCTGGTCCAGCTCTTGAGATGTTTTCATGCAAACCGGCTTCTTGCACTCTGGGCATCGTCTGCAGTGAGCTACCACCCTCTTCAGTTTCCCTGTCGCCGATTTTAGCCTCGGAGCCAGCTGCTCGCGATCCCTGAGTTTTCTCAGGCAGCTTTTCCCAGGAGCGTCTCCTGCTGCCCACACCCCTCCCACCCCACCCCGCGTTCCTGCGCTGCCTCCCGGCTCCGTGGGACGGGAGAATGGATCGTGTGCCCGTCCCGGCTGGCTCCTGCCGCCGCTTTCGGGGAGCATCCGCGGGGCTGGCAGGGCAGGCGGCTCTCGGGGGGCGGCTCTCGGCCCGCCCGGGCCGGGCAGCTCCATAGGGAGCCTGGGCTGGGCTGGACCCGGCTCCGGCTGCGCGGGGAGCAGAGCGCGGAGCCTCCGCTGCCCCTGCCCGGCATCCTGGCAGGACCATGGTGGAGCTGAGGGGATCCCCAGAGAATGCAGGGCACAGGTGAGACACATCCCTCCGGACACGGCCGGGTTCCTGCGGCGATATCCCTGCCTGCGATGTCCCTGCTGAGACATTCCTGCCGTGATTCCTGCCCCGATATTCCCGCCGCGCTATCCCTGCCCCAATATCCCTGCCCCGATATCCCTGCCGCGATTCCTACCGTGATTCCTGCCCTGATCCCAGCGGGGCGGGGTTGGCTGGGAGGCACAGAGGTGTTCTGCTGGAGGTTTAAATGACTTGGCTCAAAGCGACTCGAAACTTGCCGGGGTTTTGTCCCTGTTACATGTCTGTGCATTTTCTATTCATTTATGCATTTTCCTTTTATTCGTTTTTTCAGCTTGGTGCAAAGGTCTTTAAAGGGATACATTCCTTTAAAGAGATGTTTATGTTGGTACTTTTCTGCTCACTGGTACGGAAATTAAGTGTTAGTATTAGAACAACGTGTAGATGGAAAGATGAAGAACAGGTTTTTGTAAACTGCTTAAAATCTATTTTATTGCCACTAAAATCACAAGGTTTCTTTTTCTCCCTCTCACTGAAAGCCCTTACCTAAGCCCTTACTTTACCTAAGGTAGTACATTTTTAAATGACATTGGATTTCTAGATAAGGCCATCATTTAAGGGCACCCTGTAGGAATATTTGTCAGAGTTTCCTTGTGGCAGGCATTATGAGATGTTTCTAGCATAGGAAGGATGTTGCCAACCTTGCTTCCTGTCCCCCAGAAAGTGATGATAAATCAAAGCAGTTCAGGGAATCCTACAGTTTCCACATAAAAACCAAGAAGATTCGGTTTCCTTTCAATATAAAGGACACTGCCTTAGCAATGGCACTTGCTTTTCCAGCAGCTTTTGTCCTAAAATATATTAAGTGATAGCAAGCTAGAAAACATTGAAGTTTTCTGCCTTTTGATATGGTTGAGCAGTTTCCAGTAGGTACAAAACCAATAAATGCTGTCTAAGGAACCAGGGAATGGAATCTCCTGAGTCAAATGTTTTCTACCTTGGAAACCTCCTTTAATAGGTGCTGATTACGACCTCCTCCTTAGTCATTTTCCTCCTCATCCATAGACAGGGTGAATACTAATTTACTAACTTGGAGAGACTGTTTTTGTTAGCCTGAACCAATGGGCTTGTTCTGCAGCTGCTTTTGAATTACATGATCAGAAAATGAAAACCTTCTGCCTCAGCTTTTTTTCAGACAAACATGCAATTCTTTGAGAAAGCAAACTTTTGGCAAACTGCTCAGAAAAGTTCAAGGCACCACAATGCCTATTCCTTCCAAATTTCATTTAAGTGTTTTTTTGGGGTAGTTACCACGAGATTGCCTTTAGAATTTCTTGTCTCGTTTTTGGGGCTCTTTCATATGATTAACATGTTAATAGGGTAGAGAATTAAGAGTACAATACAGGGGAGCTGTGGAAGGCAGATGTGAGCAGCAACTTACATTCCTGCAAATTCTTCATGTTGTTGCCCAGCTTTATCTGATACTCTGTGGGTACTCTTTCTCTCTTTAAAATCTCCAGGGAGGGAAAAAAAGTGTAATTGCAATGAATACTTGAGGTGACTTGTGTCAGAAAGATCTGTCATGGCTCTTTAAAGCTCATGGGAACAAATCAGCTTCATTTGTGCATGAGCAGGAGGAAGGGACATTCTGCTGCACTGAGCCTTGTATTGCCATTTTCTGATATCTGGGAGTCAGTGTAACGTGTAATATTGGAAGTCAAAGAATTTGGGGCTGCAGCAAATTACAGGGTGTGGATGGCATTTGTAAATGGCTCATTGGCATCAAGAGACAGATTCATTCTCCAGCCTCTAGAGGTATGTACCTTGTCCAATTCTCCACAAAGGGAGAGCTTCCTTTTATCTAGATTTCTTGGCTAATTGGCATCAGACAGCACAAATGTTTTTTAGGAGGGCTAATAATGGTGGGATTTGAAACTGGGCCAGTGGCAGAAGGGAGACCTAATGATCCCCTTCCATTTAATTTTCTTTAGCTATGGGTGACTGCTTCTGGTAAGGGAGAGGGAAATCTGCACAGGAAGTCAGCAAGCAAATAATGCAACTACAGGCAGAACTCATGGTTTCAGCACTATCACCTCCACATGTAAAATTGTCTACAGGCTGGGAGTGTGGATTTAATGGGAAATGATGGTGAAACTGTTGTGGTACACACGACTGTAAAAATTGGGTTACAGAGGAATGGCTGCTTCTCTGAGCAGGTGGTGGCAGCTACAAATGGCTGTGGTGAGTTTGTGTGGAACCATAGAACCATTAAGGTTGGAAATGATCTCCAGGATCATCAGCTCCAACCGTTACCCTGGCACCTCCGAGGCCACCACTAAACAGTATCCCTAAAGGCCACATGCACACATTTTTTAACACTTCCAGGTGACTCCACCACTTCCCTGGGCAGCCTGTTCCGGTGCTGGACCACTGTTTCAGTGAAGAAATTGCTCCTGATGCATTCTTGCCTAGCAGAACAGTGCTGATCCTTGGGCTGTGGGTGTGATATTGCATTTTTCTTCTCCTGCACCTGCACTGTGCTGAGCAGAGACTTTAGGAGGGCAATGTTGTGATGTGAACACCTGCTAGAGGAGTGAAACAGCTCTGCCAAAATGTTTCCTTAGAGACGAGTCTCTGGGCAACCTTCAAAAGTAGCACCAACCCACAAGCATCAAAAAATCAATGTCTGGTTTAAAAAGATGGGATTAAAACTATTTTTTCCTATTTGTTTATCCATTTTTCTAATTGTTTTGGAGTAGACTTCAGTCAGATTTCCAAGCTCAGTCTCACTGAAACTGTTACAGACAGGTCCTTTAGAATAGATGTTGTAATTGTCTCCACATCTGTTTGGTTCCAGGGGTAATGGCTACAGAAAAATGCCAACTATACAAAAGAAAGCATAATTCTAATGCCAGCTTTCACAGCATTCATGCCCTTAAAGCCTGGCCCAGTATGTCCCAAAGTCACTCCAAAATGTCAGCAGTGTTTTCTCCATACTGAGTGTCCAGGAGGAAGCTCATAGATATTGCATCAGCCAGAAATTAAGGTCATGTCCACAAGATGGAGGACTTGGTATGTCCTTGTAAAAATTCCTTCAACTCCGCAGTCTCTTCCCTTGCTGTGCTTCATTGCTTCACCACCAAATCTGGTCCCTAATTTGGGAACAGATTAAAAACCCCCTCCATATGCTGCCTTTCTTGCACCAATCCCCAGTGTTTGGCAGGGCCTTGGGCTTTGGCAGTTGCTGTATTTTGGTGCTCAGGCAGAGATTAACACAGGTGGAACTGAGTGGTGAGAGGGAGGGAGCCCATGATTCATGGGCAAGGGTAGGGAATCATGCTGCTGGTCACAGTCACTCAGTCTCTGGAGTGCTCCTGCTTTTCTGCTGCCTGGGAAGTGCCAGCCGGGTGCTTTGGGGCCACTGCACACTGAGAGCTTTTTGGTGGTGGTTTTCTGTCTCCTTAAGTGGTGTTAAAAATGCAGGTAACTTCTTTTTTAGTCTGTGCCAGTCATGGAGAGTTCAGCTCCCACCTGATGGTGTTGGCAAAGCTGTGGTTTCTTGATGCATAAAGGGAGCAAGCAGTGACCTGTGGGTGGAGTAAAGCTCCCCGCTGGCACGGCACCCTCAACCCTGCTCTGCAGGAATCGCTGGTATTTGGGTTGTGCTGAAAGCAACAAGTTGGACTCGTTGTGGGAGTGCTATGAGAGGCTGTTACCTGGAGCCAAACCTTGGAGGAAGAGGGTAAATAATGCTTCAGTTGATTGGGCAGTTCCTGTGTGATCTGGCCAGAAGCTTAAGTGTCATGGTCAGTAGATCATCACATTGGTCATGGTGAATGGAAGCCATCTGTGTGGGTGTCAGGCATTCTGATGGAACCAGAATGGTGCAGACTGAATGATAGGATATTTATTTCTCTCTCATATTTAGTTCTCTGTCATGTGAACTGTTTTTCTCAAAACTCTAGTTCTGTTATTCTATGAAGTCATAGAAGGACTCCAAACCAACCACCACCCAAACTCCAGCCCTCACTAACTTGTTCTTTCATTTGTTTGCTTATTGGAGATGTCATCCAAATGAGTCTAAATAAGAAAAATCTATCCTGGGTGTTTCCCAGCTCTGGTTGAGCCTCTATGCCCAAGGAAAAACAGTAGGTCAGGAAATAATAGTAGAGACCAACATGAATGGTGGAAGCATGCCAACAAAACTGCCTTAATCAATTATTTTCACAAAATACAGCACTTGTGAACACATGAATTGTGAAAACTATGTGGCCTGCAAGGTGAGGACGAAAAACTCCTGGGAAAAATGTTATTTTGTGAATGCCAGCATCAGAAATGAAGCACCCTTTACATTCTATTCCTTAAATATATATAGCTGGGTGTATTCACACTTTAATACAAAATGCCTGTTGACATGAGGCATATGGTTCACAGTCTGGAAAGGCACTCCAGAGTGGATGGCTCTGTAAATAACATCTTGGCCCTAATTTGGAATTAAATTAGCTTAATATTTTTGGAGTGGTCATTAATAGGTACTTAGAAACTTGCAGTCCTGCTAGAAGTGTAACTTAGCTGAATCCCTTGGCTATTCTGAGGATACCAGGGAAGTTGGCTTGAGTACAAAAATGTAATTAAGTTGGTGTGGAAGTGGGAAAAAATACCCCATGGTTGTTCATCAGTGAAGTTCTGGAAATCCAACAGTTGTGCCCAGCTGAATTACCTGTATTGTTATATACTACAGAAGGTCAAGGTTTGTTGTTTTTCTCACCTTCCTTTTGAGCCTTTCTGTCCCTATTTATCTTTCCAGGCTGTCAGCAGGCACAGCTTTCACTGCCCCTGGATTCCTCTGTGTTCCTGAAATTGTTGTTTAGGAAATTCTTTTTTCCTGCCCCCCATCCTGAGTAAGCACTGGTAAAGGTCTCTGATCTCAGCTGGGCTGGGAAGGCTGGTGGTGCTCACTCTGGAAGGGAGGAGGACAATTACCCAGCTAAGTGACAATATTACAGCAGTGTGCAGAGGTTGTCATCTGCAGCTGGCTAAGAGCTGTTGAGAGTAAGTGTAGAGATCAGTGACTGTGCTAAAATCACTTCATTAGGCAATCTGAAAGGATAAAACACTGGGCTATAATGTGTATGTGTGGGCTGGCACTTCATCAGCAGGGTTTCACTTTCCACAATAAATGAACTGGCTTCAAGAGAGACTTGAGTGTCCATCCATTTATTTTTTTTTCTGATTAAAAAGGGCTTTCTGTGTACTTTGCCATGCTCCAATGGGGCTGTCTCCATCTTCTCATGTCTGACATAATTTTGCTATTGATTTACACTGCAACAGAGTTATTCTGCTCATAGCTTGCTCACAGGATCCTGTCACAGCACTCACTGCACACTGCTTTTGCTCAGGTAGCTTAAGCCAAAAAAGTTACCCATGTTCCAAAATAACTGTGAATACTCCCATCATGATTTCCTAATACAGATTGAGTTACTCAGCCTTGTCCACTGGGATCCTGTTGAACTAGATCACAGCTTGGTTAGGAGGCTGTTATATTGTAATGCTGCTCCTCAAAGCAAAATTACTTTCATTATAGATAGGCACTTAAAATGATTTAATGAAGGAAATGGAGCCTTGTGCATGTAGAATTGACATTTTTAGGTGTCTGGGAAACTTATTTTCAAGGCAGCTGCTTGTTCCATGCTGTGGCATTGAGAATAGGACTGGAAAGTTAGTACTGCTTTGCATTTTTCTGGGGCAAAGTGCTCAGATAACTCCTGTTATTTCCTGATGGGCAGGAATGAAGGTGAGTAGTTTTGCCTGACACATGACATTGTTCCAGGGGTTGGAGAAACAAACACTCATTGTTTCTATTCCCTCCTAAATTATCTGTAAGACATTTTATTAAGAATGACTTGGGTGTACAATATCTAACATATATTGCTGTGAGGACATCATCTCCTGCCTAAAGCAATATCTATCAATCAGTCTGTCAGCACCTAGTGCATGTAAGACCCATTTTTCCTCCCCTTGAAAATGCCTCATGCAGAGAACATTAATACATTATGATTTATAATCCTACACTGACTGTGTGCTTACAAAGCGTCTGCATCACAAGGTATCTTTGCTCTATTATTTGCATATATTATGAATTCTCACTTACTAAAAATTCCTGTAGAAAACTCTGAGACTTCTGCTTCTGGGTAGTTTCACTGATCAAGACAGCTAATTTGCTAATTTTTGAATTCACAGGATGGCAAAGCTGCTTAGCTTCACAGGTTCCAGACTCATAACTTCAGGAGAGTGACATTTGTGACAGCTGCAGAGTTCAGTCAGGGGCTGTAAGGCAGGAATTACCAGGGAGGGATGTAGACAAGTTTTAAATTATTGGTTTTTGTAAGATGCTCCAAAGCAGAAGGGCTTGCTTTAATTTCCAGACTTGAGAATTCATCTGCTTTTAGAACTCAGGGGTGAGGGAGATAAACCCAAACACTTTGAACAGGTTTTCTCATGTTCTCACCTGCTATTCTGTGCAGATACTGGTGCTAATTTTGGAAAGCAGTCTCTCAAGATGGATATTAACTGCTTCTTGTCCCTGCTTTTTGATTGGGGTTTTTTTTTTTTTTAATTACTGCTTTGCTGACCCTTCCCATCTCTCTATATTTTCATATTTTCCATACTTCTGGTCAATAGAGCTGTTTGCATCTGGATTTGCATTGGTTCAACAAACTCCCAGTGTAGGTAGGTCCCACAGCATGAAAATAAGTTAGTCATATTTTGAATAGTCTTCTCATGCTGATTTGCATTTTATCTTGCAATCTGGCTGTCCTGGAAAATTTGGACAAGACTTTTTTTATGGTTTTTGGAAAGCTCTAGAGCACAAGACCTCCTTTAAGACAGATTTAAGAAGGTATTCCCAATAAAAGTTCTGCTGTGAGCAGCACCTCCTGCAGCTGTGGAGCTGTCTCTGGCTTTCTTGCACAGCAAAGATTTTAAAATCAAAATCAATGCTCAGAGGAGTCTGAAGATATGTTTGAAGGAATTGTTTGAAACTAAGTGTTCAAAGGATGTAAGCAGAGAGGACATTTCTGATCCCAGGGTTTGATAATGCTCTGTCAAAGCACACAAACCTCAGCCAGAGCCCAGTGGTTGGGAGATGAGGCTGATAAATTCAGTCTTGGAACTAAGGAGCAATTTGCTAAGCAGAGGGGAGTTAACCATTGGAACAGCTTACAGGGGATCAGACAGGCTCTTTGTGGCTTTGTGAGGGTGCTGACAACTGGGGATCCTTTTTTCTGGAACCAGGTCTTTGTTCAGAGATAATTCAGGGGATGGATGAAGTCACTGGGGGATGTTCTAAAGGTGTTTCAAGTCAGGTTAGATGGATCTGGTGTCTCTCCTACATCTTTTCTATCACTTCAAATTCCCAGCACTTCTAGGGGGACTGTGTTCATGACTTACTCTCTTACAAGGACTTTTTAATTCTTGCTTTTGTTCTGATGTCAGTCTCCACCTCCTGACAGTCCCTTGCAGGCAGGTGACTGTTGTATTGCACTGCATGATAGTGTGACCTGTTAAACCACACAGAACTAAGATAAATAATAGGGATTCATTTATGCAGGGTTTTCCCCTCTGTGGGTTTCCCCAGGAATGTTAACTCCCAGGAAAATCTGCTTATCAAAAACTTCACTGTCCTTTCAGTTCCTAGTTGCATCCTCCTGCCTGAAGTCTTTGCCAGTTCTAGTTCTATTTTTAACAAAGCTTTTTTTAATCTTCCCATATTTTAAAATACTCCAATAAGCCAGTTTCTTATTTGATATGCAATATATTTCCCCTGCTATCATGAACATTTTAAAATATTGGAAGGGATTAATAAAGCTAAATTATTACACAAGATGAGGCAGCCAGGGAGGAAAACAGGATCTGTATGTGATTTGTACTCCTAGAAAGGATACAAAATTGGTAAGTGTTCATAGGAAATCAATACTCATAACTCTGTTTTCTCTAGAACCTTTTATTTATAGAGAAGGTAGTTAATATTACAAGTTTTTAATGGAAAGACACCCAGGTGATTGCGAGTACAGGATTTGATTAGGGAACTATAAGAAAGGAGTTGAAATTTTAATTTCATATTGACCAACCAGATAGACCAAAATAACTATCTAATCCTTTCTGGAAAAGTTATTTAATTCCATTCTTGTTGCAAGTAGATTTACATCATTGATTTGCACAGTCTTAAAGAAAAGGTTCTACTTGTGAAAGTTGGACAAAATGTGATCCTCCCACACACAGAGGGAAATCTGTTGGAACAGTTCATTAAAAAAAATAAATCAGCTCTTTTAGCACAGGTGGAAATCTGTCTATCACAAGATTTTATGTGATGTAGGGAATGTTTCTGGGTTTCCATCCCAGCCATGGGATACAGCTGCACTTGTTCAGTGGGAACAGGAGGACAGCTCTGCTCAGCCTGGCATGCTGCTGGGGTACCTGGCTCCTGCCTGCCTGTCCCACGTTCCCTCATTAACTGGGAATTCTGTAGAGCATCTGCCCTGCTTGGCAGGTGTTTCATGAAAATATCTGTCCTGCACAAACAATACTTGCTACAGTTTGTCTTAGTAATTGGAATTTTCCTCCCTGCTGGGACTTGATAGCTCTTCTTTTTTTTTTCCAATTCATTTGTTGGTTGGTATCTAATTTTTTGCTTTGCTGATCTAATGGCTTTTTGGTGTAGCTTGGGTTTTAGTCAGTGGTCAGCAAATATCCCTGTTTGTAATCGGGACTGGCAAGTGTATGAATTATTTAAAATAAAGACAGGTTCAGAAACTGGTGAGCAAAAGGCAGCTGTCTCTTTAAAGAGTGCAGTTTGATCAGAGCATCAGCCCCATCCCCTGAGGACAAAGGCAATTTTGATTTGTGGGGCCCAGGAGTCCCTCACTTACCAGGATTCGTCGCTGCTCGTGCATGTGTAAACCTGCAAAACGCTCTTTTGTGTGGAATAAATCTTACACTGTAAATCCTGCACGATTAAATGTGACCCCTCATAAAGTCACAGCAACGAGGCTTCACTGCAGAGCCAGCTCGCTGTCCAGGCAGGACAGAGTTATTTCCCATTTACCTTGGTTTTGGTTTGTTTGTTTTTTTTTAATAAATAACACCCATCAGTGCTGATGGCTTGGTTTTTATTTTTTTAATAAATAACACCCATCAGTGCTGATGGCTTGGTATTTATTTTTTTTAGATAAATAACCACCCATCAGTGCTGCTGGCTTCTTTGAGCCCCCAAGATTGCTGCTGTGTCCTTACCTGTGTCTGTGGCAGTGGGGGCTGAGTCCAGCAGGGCTGTGGCAGTGCTCGGGGCTGAGGAAGAGGAGGGATTCCCCCTGTCGTGGTGCTGAGGAAGAGGAGCAGTTCCCTGTCCGTGCTGCTGTTGGCAGCCAGCAGCAGATTCCATTATTGCCGATCAATGCGCCGCCATGCAGGAGGAGGGGAGAGGGAGGGGTGGGAGCTTCCTATTCACACATTGATCAACCTGCCATTGCATGAACAAATTCATTGCAAGGAAGGCTGGGATGCTGGGATAATAGCTGGAGCAGGAAGGGGCTTGTAAACAGGGGAATGCAGGCTCGTTAGAAGTGGGGAGGGGATTTAAATTGCCTCTGAGCTTGCTGGGTTGTTTTTTTTTTTCCTTCCTAGCATAAAGCACAATACCTGAGCCTTCAAACAAAGCCAACACTGTGAGGAGTGGTAGGGCTACATTGCATTTAGCTGATGAGCTATTGTGCTGACTTATTTGAGCTTCTTCAGCACTGATGTGTTTCTACTTTTTACTTAAGTTGATTCTGTCATAACCTGCTGCCTCTTCTGGATTTTGAGACCTCAGTGTCCCCTGCTTCCCTTTTTTGCCTTCTGTCTGTTCCTGCCTGGACTGAAACCTGCCACAAAGGGACAGGTACAAATCCCAGTTGCTGCTCCCACCCATGCCTGCCGTGGCAGAGGTAGGGTTGGGAGAACAGGGCAGATCAGGCTCCCATGTTTGCCAGTGTAGGCTGTAACTGGAGTACTGGAATCCCAAGACCATCAGCTCCTCCCCATCCTTCCTCCCCTGCTTCGATCACTCACTGTGTTCTGTATGGAAAAGTTTTCTGGCTGGAGAATAAGTCTGCTTTCTCCTGGGCATGTGGCTGAATGGCTGGATAGCAGCACGGAAGATGAGAAAAGCCTTCTCTCGTTCCTTGGTACGGTAGGGTACAAACTGCATTTTTGGGGTTTTAACACTTACTGGGAAACTTTACCACTTTGGTGCTTAATTTCTTTGGTGTTTCAGTTACCTGACCTTATTTCTTTTTAGGAGCTTTTAAGTGGTGTCAAGTTTTAATTACACTTGGTTACAGCGTGTTTGAAATAGTTACAAACACACTGGGCAAGGGTTACCTTGTAAATGGGCACGCGCCCTGCAGCCCATGAACTGAACTGGATAAACAATGTTATTTACTGCTCTGGTTTTCTTCTCTGTGCCTTTTGACAAGCTGATCACTGGGCTCAGTCCACTTCCTCTCATTTCTGTCAGCTTGCCTGACTTCTGAACTGTGTGATGGCAGCAAGATAAATCAGGGGAGACTGCTCAAAGTTTTTCTTCTTAAGAGAAATGTGCAGATGCATTTAGAATAAAAATTCCCAAGTGGTGTCTTAACTGTGAACCCAGGTTTAGGGTTCACTGGCACCTCTTGGATATCTGCAGTGCATTGTGTCTTTTCCTGTGTCCATAACAATAATTCCTCCTGCTCAGGGACAAAATCCTGCCACAGAGCAAGAAGTGCTGAGGCTGGGAGCAGCTTTCTGGGCCATGGAGAGGAGCAGGCAGGAGCTGTTGAGCTTTGGTGTGTTCAAGAGCCAGTGAGGCTGTCCCAAAGGATTGCTTTTCAGAGAATGCCTCTATTCACAGCCCTTTTACAGACAGTAAAATATTGGTTTGGAAAGCTGTGGCTCAAGGCTGTTGTTTAATAAGGAGGACAATAAATATTGATATCATACTAATGTGTGTTTAAATCATAAGCCTCTAAACAAATTAGGCTGCAGGAACAAGTTACCATGCCTCAGCTGATCCGTGCTAATTGTCTGTGTGCAATCTCTGCAGCAAACACAAGGTAATTTGAATTAGCAGGGGCAGTCCAAGATCATTAGGAACTAACGAGGACATCAGCATCTCCAGGTCATGGGCAGCAGCTCCTTGTCTCTGCTTTTGTGTTGGCGCTGTTGTCCAGGCAATTTGTTTGGCTGTGTGTGGAGTCAACCATTAAGGGAGGTTTTAGAGGTTTTAGAGGCTGCTGCATGGGGAGGTCAGAAAGGAGCAACTAGCCCAAGTTTTGTACAGCCAGGCAGAGCATGTGTTGAGCAGTTTAGGGGTGTGCATCTGCTTCATTTCTGACTTGGTTTGAAGAGCTGGAGGATTTGTTCTTCTGCTTCAAAGTGAATGCATCAGTGTAAGCACAGCTGATGTTGCACTCAATGCCATTACAGTTTCCTCCAAACTTTCAGGGAAAATAAATTGTGGGAGTTTATACTTGAAACCCCCAAATTATTCTCTCCTGTGATATCTGGGCCTTTTCTTCCAGCCTCCTCTAGTGTTCCCCTGCTTCACATGTTAGGTCTTGTCTTTCAGACTGTAAAGTCATTTAGGAATCAATGACTTAAGAATCTTTTAAGTGACTTTTTGTATCATTTCGGTTGCTTTCTATGCACCTTCCATACTGGGCACTGATTCAATTATACCTTTTTTATATGCCAGCACAATGCAGGTGTCTAACACCAACAGAATTGCCTGTCTGTAAATTAAAAATCTTTTATAGTTACCTGGGTCATCTTCCAAGACTTATCTGATCGACTCAATCCCTAGTAAAGCACAGTAAGTTCTTTTCAAACTCCTGCTAATGGACTGGGAGAGTTTTTGATCATAGTTTGTATCTAGCAGTTGTTTGATGCTGGAGTTCTACAGCCAGTGAGCTTTGCAGGGTTCCCTTTGTATTTCCCTTTCCAGGCTTGGCAGCTTTTGTGCACTTCAGTGTCCTGAAACTTGGTTGCATTCACTCTGATGTGTCTTCTTGTGATTATTTTCCCTGTCTGGTTGCCTTGATAAATGTGGAAAAGCTATCTCTGCAAATTTCCATTTTTTCCTTTAAGTTATACCTTGCAGGATTTGCATAATGTATTTTAGTCAGAATACAAACTTGGACTTCAGGACTTAAAACAGATTAGGGGGTTTGAGTGTTCTCTTACCTTAGGTTTTTTGTACAGGCATTTAATGAAATTTTTATGATAATCTGTGGATTGGGCCCAAGTCTGAATTCTCCCCAAGTGAGCAAAATGAGAGAGAATGCTTATTGCAAGATAAAACATTAACATTTTTATTATACTTTTATATGAAGCTTCCTATTTCACTAGGTAATCCCCATCAGAAAAATGCTGTTGAAACACTTCTTCCTCTTCTTGTTCTTCCTTCTATATCTGCAAATAATTCCTAGCTGGTGTGGCTGAACCAGAAAGCTGGGAGGTTTGTTTAGTGTCTGCTTCTCCCACCTGGAGAAAAAGCTCTTCACAGTGAAAACACAAATTTCCACCACAGCAAATGTTCCAAGTGGCCACAGCACCCAGCAATAGGAAATTTAGGGGAGCCCCAGAGCCCTGTGGTGACCAGAGGGCACTGAGGCTACACCACTGTGGCAGAGAGGTTCCCTTCAGAGGAGGGCACCCTCACCACTGCTCCGTGTAGGAAGTGGCACCTGGCTTACACAAACCTTCCTCCTGGCCTTCAGAGCAAGCCTTGGTATTGCTGTGGGTGGAGAGTGGCTCAACAGGATGGGAGAAGAGACCTACCTGCATTGTCTCCTTGGGCAGTTCCCTCCTCAGAGGCATCTGCCACTGCAGAGTCATTGGCTCAGCTAATTAGGAAGTGACTGTTGCTATGTAATGTGTAAATAGTTATTTGGAGAAATACTTCTTTCCCTAAGTATTACTGGTATCACCAAGATATCAGGTGATAAAAGTGACCCGTTGGAATGTTTACAACTCATTTGTTTGATGGTACAGTGGAAAGTGTCCCTGCCTGGATGATCTTTAAGGCCCATTCAATCCCAAACCTACAATTTTTTGTTAAAGATTGAAATGGGGAGGAGCTGTCAGGTGGGTTTTCTTCCCTTTTGCCTTTTTTTTTTTTCTTTTCTTCCCAGAAACAGATGGGCTGATAATGCTTTCAGGTTGTTTTGATGGATAAACAATGTGATCTGTCTGTAGCCTTGGTCCCTGAGAGTGAGCAATGCAGAAAGCACTTGTAATGTAATACCACGCTGATGAGAGGTGCATTGATTTTTGCAGCAGGTGAAGATTATGCAAGAGTAGCCTCAAGCATTACTAGTGGAGCAGGGGAGGGAACTGTCTTAATTTTTTGCCTGGTGGTGACAGTATAGATTTCTTTCTCAAGACTCAGCAAAAATGCTGTTCTACAGGCGTCATAGCAAGTTGCTTCAGCTTTTGATTTCCAGTTAATATATCCCGACAATTTTGCTCTATCTGGGTCTTCCTTTTCCTAGGGACTAAGTGTGTCTATTTGCTCTTGTTTTTTAGAAGGAGAAGAGAGGGAAAGGTAGTTTTTATTTTTAGTTCACTGGAGGTACCTAGTGAATATTTCATTTTCCCTTCCCCATTTGGTACACTTCTGTGATGGTGTGAGAAAAGAAGAAACTCATTTTACTGATGAAATGCCAACATTGTATTTGCAGAAAAGTTGGATTGCTGCTGGGGGGATGTTGGGGAGGAGAGGAAAGGTGAGGGAGCCAGGCACATTCCTTGTGGCAGCTTTTCAACTCCATTCAGTTTAAAGTTAAGCTCTTTCCCTGCAGAATGTGTTGTGGAAAATAGTGAGGAATTAGTGCTGGTGTTTCCATTTATGACTCAGCAAAGTTAACAGAGTGTTTTAAATTACCGGGGCAGCTTTGATGTGATTTCCTGCTCGTGAGGAGTGGAGGAAGCCAAACCTCTTACGTTACTGCTTCCTAGTCAGAGTGAGATCAAAGGTGCTCATTCTAGCCCCGTTCCAATGGAATAATACATCAATCCCGTTTGCCTTTGTTACATGGACATGGGAATGGCAGAGACAATTCTTTATACCCTGGGCAGAGCAGTACTTACAGGTGCTGCAGAAAATAAAGTTTCCCTTCATCTAGGCCAGGGAGGCAGCTGGTGATAGCAAAGTGCACAGTCAGGTAAAACTGGCAGCACTGCAAAGGCTCCTGAGCTGCTGGGACTGACGGACTCAAATACCTTGGGCTGGACTGGCCCTGCTCCAAGTGCTTTGTTCTCCAAGGGTGCCCTGGTGGGGACTCACCCCGCAGCTCTGGAGCAGGTGATGCTGTAGCAGAGCCGGGGCTGCTCCGGAGGAGGAGGAGGAGGGCTGTCCCCACAGGGCATCTCTCTCTCCTTGCTGCTCCCGCTGGCTCTGGCGGGCCGGGATGGGCTCGGTGGCTGCGGGCAGGGCTGGGGCATCGCCCCCACAGCCGGCTGTGCCTCGGTGCCACACCACACCTGTGTGTGCTGGGCTCTGCCCGGTCCCAGGCTGCTCCCCCTCTTAGCACTCCTTTCCCCAACAGCGAGGGGCTCCATGTCAGCAGTTTGCTTTTGTTAAAAGATAAATATCTGCCGAGTGAGACACTAATACTGCAGGGTCCGGATTCCTTCGCCTCTCCTCCTCTGTGCTCCATTTTGTCAGTCTCCAAGCATCCATGGGAGAGACGTATCATAACTCTGCTGAAATCAAAATCCGGCGTGCAAAGGCATCACAAGTAATGCTATCCCTGAAGAAAGCTTCTCTCCTTTTTTTTCCCTGGCTCTTTGGAGGAGAACGCCGCTCTCGTGGCACCAGCTGGCTGTCTCTCCCCATAAACCTTGCTTTTCGCTGCCGTGCATCAGGATGCTCAGGGAAAATTTCGGCAGCGGAGGGAAGGCGGCAGTTGGGCGTCTGTTAATAGCCTGAAAGTAACTAATGAGGATGTGCAGCCGGAGCGATTGATTGAGGAGCTGCAGTCAGTGCTGGGCGCTGCTGCTGCCGCTCCGCTCGCTGCTCCCCGCCGGGGAGGGAGGCAGGCAGGGCGGTCCGAGCGCCGCGATCCCTCCGGGGCCAGTCACGGATCCCCGGGGCCGGCAATGGAACTTGAGGCGGCATCTTGAAAGGAGAACGGCAGGAGTCAGAATGCCCCTGCCCGGAGTCACGGCTTGCTCCTGCTCTTTAAGGTTCAGAAGATAACAATGGACTTTCTGCTAGGAAGTGATTTTTTCCCTCCCCGTGTCGGGGGGTGTTTTGTGAAGCTGGATTCTTTAAAGTCTGGCAATTGAGCTGGAGATGGGCAGCACTTGTGATAAAGGTATCTGTATGCATACATATGCATATCTAGCTCTATATAAAAATGCATAGATGTGTGTTTGTGGAGAGGTTTTTAATGCTGTGTGTACCTTGTTATGCTGTTATTCCAGTATTTGTACAGTCAAAGACTAGTGCAGCTTTTATGAATATTCGTGCTCATCAGATCAGTCTGCATGGATTTAAGATGCCAAAGTCATGTCTTAGTAAGGTCATACAGCCAGAACAAGGAGAAGTTGACCTATTTTTTTTTTATCTGCAGAGATATATATGTCATATTACCAGGCACTTATAAGTCTTCTGCTGGTTGCATGCTTTGAGCAAGTAGTGGGATCATACAGGACCGAACTTTGACCTTTGCCGAATTGCATTCAGCTGGGACTAAAACTGAGCTTCCCTGGGTCTTGGTTGGAGTTTTCTCTTAATTACTGCACTGCTTACATAAAAAAATTACATCTAAACAAAAATAGATTTAAGTTCTCTGAATACTGTCTCTCAAACACTAACGGAATATTAAGTATGTCCAGATATTGATCTTTAGAAGCACTTTTTATTTTAATCTTCCACAGTCAAATCAGATTCACAACCTTGAATCTGCCAGTGAAAATGCCACTGTAGGTTAACAAGTGAATAAGATACAGGTAAATAGAGGTGGGTTCATTCAGCAGCTTAGTAAGGCACTCAAAACTTTCCTGAGGCTCCTGTCCTAGAGAGCACAAAGCCTGACTATTCCCCACCCCCGGGCACCCATTCACCACCTTGTTCTTCTCTCCCTCAGAGGTCCCAGCAGAGAGATCTCCTCGCAGACGGAGCATCTCGGGGACCAGCACCTCTGAGAAAACCAACTCCATGGATGTCCCGAACACTTCTCCTTTCAGAGTACCAGTAAGTGTGCCTGCCCTGCACAGGGGCATTGTCTCATTGCATGGGAGGAGGACATTCAAATATCAGTGTACGGCCAGGCTGGGGGAGCCTGGGGGCAGAGGGATATTTGGTTAATATTACCAGTTGACCAAGAGGTTTTGCTATCAAGTGTCATATATTATCAGTAAGATTCCTGATGTATCCCTAACTTGCTTCCTTTCATTGCCTTGATGTGAAGTTGCAGATAGAGAAATATCAGTGTTAATGTAGGCAGCGACCTATATAAATACTTTTGAAGTTGCCTCCAGGGATTGCATTCCATATTCAATCCTGACAAGGAAACAAGTTCCTTTAGGTTAGCTATTTTTCCCCCTTGCCAGTGAAGTACATAGAAAATTGAAATGATTTTATAGTTTATTCAGAAGCTGATGAAATTTCTGCAGGTGTGTTAATTCCTCTTTAGCTCTTTGGGATTTGTTCTGAGTTTGGTTGGCTGTGAGTTTGCATGAGAGTGGTTCAGCTACAGCCTGGGTTTTGCTTGGGCAGTCTTTGGTCAGTGTGTCCAGCAGCAAAAAGGCATTTCTATTATTAGACTGAGGACAAATCATCAAGTTAAAATGAGGTGCCCAGTAATTTTCAACAATATTTGTTCATGCTTTAAAAAATCTAACTTGAATATTGTGAATGTTTTCATGCTCTCCTTTACTTTTGGCAAGCAATCTTTGTACTTCAGAATAAATCCTGCATCGTGTCATTTTAAAAATAAAATTTAAAAAAACAGCCAGAAGATGTAATGAGAGTTATTTAAATTATTCAAGTATTAAGGTTGGTCAGAGTGTATAGAATACATGGTGTTTGAAGCAACCTGTGAATTCATGATATATTGGAATGCAGAAAGGGACCAAGGAAGCAGTGAATGCAGTGGGTATCCTTACTTGGGCTCTTTCCAGAGTCATAGAATAATACAGATTGGAAGGGACTAGACAATCTCCAGAGGTGCTTTCCCACCTGAGCTATGCTGTGTTCTGTGAAGGATCCTCTGTCACTTCAGAGATCTGTTTTCTGGATGCTACTTGGGGAAAAAGGGGCCTTGATCTAGTTGTATGTGAAGCTGATACAAGAATATTCTGTTATGTCAAGTTCTGAGATTTTGATACTGAATCTATGATACACAGAGTTCCAGGAAGATTTCTGAACTCTGAGAACCTTCAAAAGTCTTACCCATGTCTTCATTTATAAGAAATTCTGTTTTCTTTGCCTTCATCTATAAGTAATAGCTCAATCCTTTAGATGTATATGTGCTTTGTAGTAGCAGTTGTCTATTAAGTGTCAGAAGTGTTTGATGACTATCTGTATTGTTTATTTTATATGCCTTTATATGCCTCCTTTTTTTCCTCATTTTTGTACCATTCCTTTTAATGATGATCCTATCTCTTAAGTAATGTTTTAATGGCTCTCTAATTCTTCTCTAATAGTTCTCTGATATTTCTTAGCTCCTGTTCCCTTTCAAAACAAGAACCCTGCAGAATGTTTCTCATTTCCCCTGGTGGTGTGTTGTGCTTTTAGGACTCTGGCAAATAGGCTCAGGAAGCAGTACCTGGCTGCTTTTTTTGGGCACAAACCAGCAGAGAGCTAGAAGCTATTTGTGCCACGTGGAGCTGGGTTCTGCTGCTTTGTCTGCCTGACCACCTGTACACCCAGGAGCATAATGCACCCTCCTGTCCTCCTCGTGGGGACAAGGCTTCTGGCTTTGGAGGTTTTGTTCTGAGTAACCCATTTATACCCTGTTACTCCTAAATGGGAGCTGAGATCACCCTGCTTTAAAGCATGGCATCTTGTGGGCTGTTCAAAAGAACAAGCTGCAATTAGAAGTCAGCTTTCTTAACAATACAGATGAGCTCAAGCCAAAACTGCTGAAACCGAACCCACTGTTAACTTGGTAGATTGGCACACACCTAATAGGTGGCTGAGAAGATGGGGAGGAATCATGTTCCTGCCTTTGACTGATAATAAGAATTTCCCAGCTCTCAGAGAAGGAGGAAAGGTGACTTGGTCACCTCGTGAAAGTCTCAGTCTTGGATCAGTGATCTGAGAAGAGCTGCAAGTGAAGGATGCAAAAGACAGCTTCAAATTTGTGTCTGTGAGGTTGTCCCTAGTTGACAGGGATTTATTCTGCATATAAAGGAGATCAACAGTAAAAGAACTTGCTTTTTTGTTTTTCCAGGCTTTGTCACCTAGAGTGCAGGTTGGAGGGCTCCAGGCAGCTGCAGCATAATGCTGTCTCAGTGATTCTTCCCCTGGCCCTGACTCTGTGCCATACCTTGTCTGCTCACTGCTTGGATTTCTAACAGAAAGCAGCTTAAGGCAGGGGACAGCTTAACCTTCTTCCATCCTGATGGAAAATTATGCTGAGACTTTCATAATAAGTTGCTTTTACAGCTTTTTAAGTTTGTCTCTCAGAGCAGCTATTTAAAAGCTGTCTTCTCAATAGGACAGTGGCTTCCAGCATGTTCTGTGCAGGTTTTTTCCTTTCAAGCACAGGCAGTGGTACTCACTCAGAACAAGGCATCTGTTTTTTTAATGCTGCTAATTGGCATTGCTTTAGCATCTGGAATTTTGATTCATCACAGCATAATTGCCTTTAAGCAAACATTTCCTTGACAATGCATTTTTTAAGTTATCTCTTCAGCAGTGGTCGTCAATGAGGGATTTATTTTTAAGGGCTGATGTGTAAAGTTTGGGAAATTTGCCTTTTTACCTCCTGCATGGGCACTGGAGGAAAAGCTGTATATTTAAATGTACTAGTGTGTGAAAAGCAGAATTTCAGGATGAACCATTACATGGACCAGCGTGTCCTGTGTGTTGTGAGGGTGGTGAGGCCCTGGCACAGGCTGCCCAGTAAAACCTGTGGGTGCTCCATTCCTGGCAGTGTTCAAGGCCAAGCTGGATGGGGCTCTGAGCAACCTGGGCTAGTGGAAAATGTCCCTGCCCATGGCAGGGGGTTGGAATGAGATGATCTTTAAGGTTCCTCCCAAGCCAAACCATTCTCTGATTCCATGATGTGTTCTGGTTATCTCCCACCAAGGGGAGTAAAGGATATTCTGCAAATGCTGACACTGCACAACACAGACAGAGAGAAGAGCTCTTGGTGCTTGTCCTTTCTTTTTCTTCCTCATTGCCCCAGATTTTCTTATCTTGAAACATTAGTCTCCATCTAAGTTCAGCTGAGTACATTGATGTTTGACAATTTCCAGGTGTGTCAGGAGAGAAGGGAAGGGCACAAAAGGTGGCAGAACAGAGATGAAGAAATGTCTCTACTCACATACAGACAGATGTGTGCTGTTTATAAATACATATATAGGAGAAGTCATCATTTTAATAATGGATCTTATTTAACTGAACAAACAGGGAGGCAGAGGGAGCTGGCTCCCAGTGGGATCTGTGACGCATGGGTGGGCGAGAGCAGCTTTCCCTTCCCACACACACCATGTCCTGGCAGTGCCTCCTTCTCCCTGCATCCCTTCCCTGCTGGGGCACTGTGCAGCCCCAGCAGCACTGCTGCAGCCTGGCACATTCCCTCACTGCTCTGCAGTTGGAATTGGGTAAATGTGGGACTGTGCACATCCTCATCCTCCTGCAGGAGGGAGAGGAATCTCTAAACTCACCCTTCAGACTCGCGCTGTGCTCTCCAGTTTTGGCTCAGAGTTGTTATTACAAATAATATGATTCATCCCTGTCTGCTGGCTAATGGGGAGAGGAAGATGAGAAAGAGGCAAAGGAACAAGTGTGAATGAGACAGGAAAGCCAGAGCACAATCCTTGAAGTAAATGCAATGATTTTTATAGGAACCCTGATGTAGGATACTTGCAGATTGCCTTCCTTGGTTTGTTTCTGGCTGAGGGTATAATTGGATCTATAGAAGTGCTGTCTGCCTCTTTGCTCTTTAAGAGTACTGCTAAATGGAACAGAAGACAATGCAGCCAGCCCCAGTGAAGGTCAAAGCTTGATGAGATCTCGTGGCTGCCCAGCCTCATCTTTTATGCAGTCAGCAAGATTGTTTCTTCTCCAGAGCACTGCTCTGCTCCTGCTGTGCTGCCGGGGTAGGACAAGGCTGAGCTGTGCTGCCTGTGTGACCCTGTGGCATACAAATACACATTTTTAATTCTGCATCAGCACCAATGCAGAGATGGAATTGTTGATTTGCATCAGTGTGAGGCACCACAGCATCCCCCATGAAAAATGTGCTCAAATCTGTCCCCTCAATTGAAATTTACATTTTTCCTTCCACTTTCTACTCTTTACTTCCTGTGACATGTTTGTTTGAATCTACTCCAGTTTTTATCACTTGTCTGTGCTGTGATGCCTTAGATATGCTGGCAATTCCATGAATTATGTCAGAAAGCATCAATAGGTGACTGACTATCTCCAGGGTGCTCACCACACTTTGATCCATATATTTATTCTGGAGTAGTGCTGCTCATAGGCTCTGTAACCTTCACAGTGTCTTGCTGCTGCAGCAGATTTGTTCATTATATCAAACTTCAGTGTTGCATCAATGATGGGGATTTCCAGGCTCTGACACTTGAGGTCTGGTGGACCTCAACAGCTTGAGCATTATTCTCTGGTTTGGTGTAAACCTGACCTTATCCAATTCCTTTTATTCCTTAGTTACTGTAGGGGGGCTATGAATGTACATAGCTTTAAACACTGCTCACATTCCAGTTGTCCTTGGCTTAGTAGTATTTAAATATGCACCAGCTCATTTTATTCTTCACCTCCAAATCATGACTTAGTCAAGTTATGCAAAGTTTAATTAATGCATTCTCTGCAAATGAGTCCTTCTGGCCCTTTTATCACTTTTCTTGCTCTTGTGTTTTTAATTCCCTTCAATTGATTCTCCAAGTTCTGGTACTGAAGTTCACAGGAATGTGTGTTACCAGTTCCTAATTGCTCCTAACCCTTTGTGTTATTTCTCTGTCCTCCCTGGCCCTCGCTTCACCTCCTAATTTAATATAGCTCAGTGTAATTAATGTGCTGTTTAACTTTGCTTCCAGATGATTAACAAGGATGTTAAGCAGAAGCAGTCAGGCCACTATCCCCACCACATCCCATTGGACCCTTCCTTCTGCCTTGATACCTTATCACTTGTTGTAATTACTCTTGTTAGATATTCCTGCAGCCATTCCTCGGGTTCATGTTACGAGCTTTAGCAAAGCTCATTTTTAATAACTTTTTTTGTAATTAGCATGTGTGCTGCATTATCAAAAGGTGTTCTGAAGTGTTGGGCTGCATGCCAGGGAAAGAGCCAGGGTCAGGAAATCATTGCCTGCCCTTCCTGACAGGCTCAGGTGACCTGTTTCTTATCATGTTACTTTTTTATCACTGTTTAGTTGTTCTCCAGACAGACTTTTTACCTTTATTCCTTAATTCCTGGATAGGGGCTTTTTAGGATGCTCCTTCCATCTGCTGTCCCTGCTGTGGGCAGCCAGGTGCTGCTCCCAGTTGTGTCCATGCTAAACACTTTGCTGAACTGGGATCTGAAAAGCTGCTGTGGCCCTCTTGGCTATCAGGTAGCTCTTGCTTCCTCATGCATTTTTCAGTGTAATTCCCAGGGACTTGGAAATTGGATTCCTGCAGGACTTCTGGCTGCACATCATGCAGAGTGCACGCAATGCTAGGATGCATTTTATTAACAGGTGTATTATCCATGTACCCTTGTTACAGTATCCTCTGCATTTCCTTGGGTTTCTTATTACTGTTCCTAAACTTGTTCCTCCTATTCTGCATCCCTCCTGTGGCTGCAGACCATCTTTCATTGGGAAGTTGAAATTGTTATCTGGCCAAATCTGCAGTGCTGTCCCATCAGGGGAAAAATATCTTTCCTGATCCTTGCTGTTGATCAGCTTGTGTCCTGAAGCATGATTATTGCTCACTCTTGTTATTTTTAAACCTGACTAATGCAGCTACATATGTTATTCTTCCTTATATAAACACATAATCCTTTTTTAATCTTGCTGAAAAAAAAAATGTCTGTATAATATCTTGTGGTGGTGAATTGGATGGGCTCATTTATAGATAGCATTAGGAAAAGTCTCCTGACAATCTGAAACGTGCTGCCTCTCATGTTAAATTGCCCTTTGGTTTTCTTATATAACAGGGTGCATGAGGAGCTTAGATAATTTCCATTCTATTTGTTTTATACATCTATAATCCTGTCTTGCCTTTGTTCCTAAAATAAATAGTTGGTCTTTAAAATATATCATTTGTAAATCCCCCTCTTGTTGCCTTTAATCAGTTTATACTTCTGGAGTTCTGTTTTGTTCTGGCTTTCTTGCTGAGATGAGAAAATCAGAAGAGTGATGCATTAGAGTGAAAGCTACAGCAGATTTACATAACACCACTCTGCTTTTATTGGGCTTTATCCTCTGTTGGGACATTCAAACATGCTTTTTATTGTTCTGTGCCTGTGCACAAACCTCCTGTTCAGTGACATAGGGCCAGGTTTTGGGAGGGTGACTGTTGTAAGTCCCTGTCTTGTTCTGGATATCACCTCCAAAGTGAACCCAGGCTTGTTTTCAGCTGCTTTTCTACTGTGTGAGTGGTCCAGAGGCTTTTCAAAGGGAGTTACTGCTAATATTTTAATGCTGAGTGTTACTGGGCTCATAAGCAAACTTCACTTCCTTGATAGTTAAATTTGCCTTCTGCTGTTGTTCTGCAAGGAATAGCAAACTTCAGCATTTTGCTGCTCATTCCTGGAATATCCTTCTAGTTTGATCTTTCCATTTTACCACCTGGCCATCTTCCCCTGCTTCTTTGCCTTCCCATAGCTGTACAGCATTACTGGCACAGGACAGTGTTTTCACTTGGCTATGACATTGTTTTTTTCCTTGATAGCTGCTTGTGAACAGCTTCAGGAATAAAATGCTTCATGTCCTCACCAGGCATGTTCGTGGGGAGGCAGTTCTGCTGTCATCCACTGCCACTTGAGGGTTCTCTTTGTACCCATCCAGCCCTTCCCCTCAGAGAAGATGAGTCTCATGGCTCTGTAAATGAAGTTACCCACCTGGTGTTATTAATAATGCATTGGTGCTCCTCATCAAGAATTACAGATGTTCAAGAAGCATTGCAAGGCTCAGATGCAGTGTGTTTGTCCCCAGAAAGATCTAATGGAGGGAACAGCACTGTGTGTAAGATGGACTTTTTTTGTTGCCCATTTTACCCCACTTTTAGTGCTCTGAAACTTGCACTGGTACCATTGCCTTTTATAGATGGCTGATCTGTGTTCTGGTTATACACAATTTCATTTGTTCATGGCTGAATTCGCCTTTCCCTTTAGAACAGCCAGGACAATCATTATTTATTATGCATGGGCTGCTCTCCCTGGAGTGGAGAATCATCATGTCCATAGGGAGCAGCAGTCCAGGAGTTGAGTAGCTCATACTTGGGCTGCCTTTGAATTTGTGAGACACTTCTGTGCTGCCCTGCTCAGGTTAAGGACAAACAGCCAGTTGGCATCTTTGGACAAAGTCATCTTTTCCTAAAGCCTAAACTGCCCTCAACAGCCACCACCCCTGGGTTGGAGATACTTGGGGGTGAGAGTTTCTGTGCTTTCCCTGTGCAGTTTGAGGGGAAGTTTCCAAGAGCCTGCTGAATTATCCCTTCTCCTGTGGAGATTGTTTCTTGGCAGAGAGGGAGAGTCGAGTGGCTTCACTTCAAATGAGATGAACAGAATTCTCAGTGGGATTGAATTATTTTTAGAGGTTGTTATCATTGGGTTTTCTTAGGCCAGTGTTTGATGCTTTTGGATGAGGTGACAAACCTGCCCTGACCTGTTCCTGATTGTGTGTGTGTGGTTGTGCACCATTGCTCTCTCCCCATCTCTTTTCCATCCTTGTTCCCCTAAACCTGTGACTCTGAGGGCTATTTGCACTGAACTCCATCTCATCAAGTGTGAACCTCAAATCTGTCTCTTTTCAAATTTCATCCTGGCTAGTTATCCTACCAGATATTTTGTACTTTTTTTGATTAAGAACATAGTCTCATCAATTTGGGCAGTTTGGGTAATAATTTACATCTTTTTGTCTGAGGGTGTTTGTTTAAGCAGTAAAATTCTCACTGTTTTTAAAGAAGTTCCATGATGATTCTTAAAGCTCAGACACTCCATTACATTTAGGTATAAGAGCCAAACAGCCAAGAGTCAATTTTGTGTTGAAATATGTATTTAGGAGAAATGGTCAGACATAAGAAAAGCAGTAGAGGTGTTTTTGTCTTTTAATGGTGCAGGCTGCTTTGTAAACATTGGCGGGGATTTCTTGTCTATAGGAGTAAAAGGAAATAAAACTTTCAGTTAGGTGGTGTTGTTGCAGATAGAAGTTTATTTTTCATCACTACATTTTTTTTTCTAGCTGTGTTTGGTATTTAAAAGCATTTCCTTTGGCAAATGGAAGTCAAAATCTCTGCTCAGTTCTGGCACGTGTGAATTTTTCATGCTGCTCCCAGTTTGTCCATCTGTAAGCACTGGCCCTGCATGAAATGCCAGCACAGAACAAATACTGAAAATGTTTTCAACTCTTGAGGATGACCAATAAGCACACCCTTTGTTTGAATAAATTGTTGTCTTTAAATATGTTCTTACCCTGTTTGTTTTTTAGTTTGTTTTATTTTGGTTTTTTGTGTAGTCAGTTCTGGCTAGCCTTATTAAACCCCAGATAGAACATTTGTTTCATTGGGGTATAGATTATGTTCAATTAAACCAAAAGCATGTTCCATGTTAAAGCAGTACCAATTTAAAACTGTACATGCACAGAAAAATGAATGTTCACCATCTTTCTCTGAGTGTGATTTGGAATTATTCAATATAAATACTTCTGGACCCCTGCTGAATTGGGTCAGCTTTGTCTTATTTGCCCTTAAGGTGAAAAAGCCCTGTTATTTCATGTTTGCAGCTGGAGTAGACTGGGAGGAACTGGACTGAAGCCAGGGTCCAGCAGATCTGAATCCCTGTGGCTGGGTTTGTTACCTTTTATGCTGAGAGGTCAGAATACACAAAAGTGCCTTTGAAAGGGCTGTACATCCTCTACTTGAATTCCAGCAACTGCCCCAAGAGAAGCCCAGGAGCATCTATTGATTACAGGGGTTTTTCAAAGGCACTTCTTCAATACCAGGACCAAGAGAAGTGCAGCATCATGGGCAGAGTGAGCAGCACACAGCTGAAAACACTTCTTCCCTTTTGACAGGACCTTTCCCCCAGCACATTGGATACATTTGTGGGGTTTGGTTTTATTGTTTGGAGGGGTTTTTTTCTGGTTGAGGTTTTTTGTTGGTTTGTTTTTTTGTTTGTTTGGTTTATTTTGTTTTGGTTTTTTTTTTTTTTGTATTTCAATATCAAGCCTTTTCTTTTCCACTTTATCAGGAGAATGTAGCAGCTTTCACCCCTGAGGAGCCTCTGGCTCAGAAACTAAAACTGAAGGGCAGTCTTAAATGTAGCACTGCCTTCAGATGCAGAAAGCAGATTCCCCTTCCTTTGTTGCCTCTGTCTCCAGAGGTTTTCACTACTTGGCTAGACCAAGTCAGAATTAGGCTGACCTAGTGTTGGCAGCACACTCCCATTGAGCAGGAGATGATCCCAGAGGCTTCCTCCAACTAACATGGCTTTGGGCTGTGATTGTTGGGGGAAAATTTGTAGTTTGAAGAGAGATTCTTTGAAGATTTTTTTTTTTTTAGATCCTTAGCAGATTTTTGAATTGAGCTTTGCTTCTTACTAGTATTATAACTGATATCTGAAGCCACTGGTGTGGGAAATGCTTTGAAATTTTCTGTTCTGGCTAGCCAGATTATTGAAATTATGAATTATTTAAAGATTTAATGTGCTATATCTCAATTAAAAAGGCAAACCTGGCTGCAACTGTGGGCTCAATAGAAGCTCATAATATAAGAACCTCTGTACTTTGAAACTCACCAAGAATTAAAAACATGGCATAGAGAGGAGAAGTAGGAACAAATACTGATATTGAAGATTGCTCCTTTTTAAATGATAATTGTGGGGTTTGGATCTCTTGTATAATAGCTGGAATCCACTGAAGTGCCCCAGTAATGTGAGCAGTGCTAATTATTGCAATTGAGGCTCTCCCCTCCTGGAACTGTCACTGCCAACCCAGCCCTGCCTTTCTTCCTGCTCCCAGCAATCCCAGTCCAGCCCGTCCTGTGGCTGGCATCAAACCTCTGTGTTTGGGCTCAGTGACAGAGCACTGAGTGATTCATGGCTGGCATCAGTTTCCCTGTTTCACTTCTGCACCTTCTCACTGCAGGGCTTCTTCAGCAAGCGCCTGAAAGGGTCCATCAAGAGGACAAAGAGCCAGTCCAAGCTGGACAGGAACATCAGCTTCCGTCTGCCCTCCCCCAACAGCTCTGAGGACAGGTAAGGGGCAGAGCTGGCACCAGCACGTGGGTGCACCCAGGGGAGGGGGGCAGGAGGGGGATTTATTGTCCAGCTGGCATGAGGGGGTTTGTGGGGCTGCTTCTGTGCTTTTAACCTTCTTGTGCTGTGTGCTGCTGGTACAGGATGGGAAACTGCTGCGCCTCACAGCTGTCAAAAAGCTCAGGTCAAGCAGATGGACTCCAGTACCTTGTCCTGCATCTGTTTCAAATAAGCTGCAGACTTCCAATCTTATGATAGAAAACCATGGCATTGATCAGCTGGAGAGAAATTTGCCTTGCTGCATGGAGGGCTTGCCTGCAGGCCAGTGAGAGGAGGAGCTGTGTTGGTGTGAGCAGGGTGGTTCCACCAGTGCTGGCACAGCCCAGAGGTGTGCAGTGCAATTCAGACACCCTGAGGACCCTTGCAGTGTTGGTGTTTTGGTTATTGCAGTGGTACACAAGGAACAGATGATCTGTTTTTTCAGAAAACTGGAAAAGTCAATTTCTGACCATCTTAGTGCTCCATTTGGTTTATCTTGGCTTTTGGCTGGATTGTATACAAGGCTAGCAAAGGCTCTTACACACTGTTTCTTAACTGTTTGCAAAGTCGCTTGATTGTTTTTATTAAACATATTCTGTGTTACATTCCACAGTAGCCCAGCAGGAGAAGTAGATAGAGTGAAAAATCAGTTGGCCTGTACTCGAGGCCACGGCAGGCTTCTGTGATCTGACATTGTTCAGTGTATTTTCCCTTCCCCTTTAGCTGGGCTGAATTCATTAGTTGTATCTGTCATGCTGTGCTGCTTCAATCAATGGTGCTGCCTTCTCCATCTGAAAGGCAGACCATAAAATCACAGAGACAGCAAGGCTGTGGATGTTGGAGGTCTGTTAACATCAGGAGTTACAGAAAAGCCTGCTGCTTACCAGATGTGACTAACCATCTAGATGGCCTTGCTCCTGTAGTCCACACAGGCTGCTTTCATGCAAGTTTTCCCATAAATCTCTACTTTTAGAGTGTTGCAATGTGGCTACAATAGCAACTCAGTGAGCATAAGCTTCTTGAATAATGCCACCAGGCAATCAAGTACCTGTTATTTTTATCGTTGTTTGAAAGCAGCTTTGCTTGAATTTTTGTAATGTGAAGATTTCTTTGCCATAAATAATCTGGTTGTCTTTCCTGGATACTTGCTTTTGTAGTGTCAGGGAAGCACTGTTTTTCTGGGAAAGCTAATAAGTATAGCTATAATTAATTCCTACATCTTTGGTTTAAGATATGATGTAACACACAGCAAAGCTGCCTTCTCTTAAAAAGCAGACCCCCTTCCACTCCCTGCCTGTGTGGGCACAAAATTTCAACTAGACTGAAATGAAATGTGAATTTTCTTTGATGAAAATTAAGAAAAATTTCAGGAAATTCATGAAAGCACAAAAGTATAAAATCCAGGTACTTGATCACATGGTGCCATTATTGAACACAGAGCTGACTCTAAATTCATGAGGAGGAATTGCCTCTCTCTCACCTTCTGTTCCCCCTCATTCTGTTTGAGCCTCTCAGTGTGTAGCAGTGAGAACTTTGCTGTCCTGCCCTGGTGAGTCAGCCCTTTCCCCTTTCAGGCAGGTGATTCTGGGTGATGTCATGGTGTTGCACAGGTTTTCAGGGCCAGGATGAGTGATAGCATCTCCCTTTTCTTGCTCTGACAAACACAAGAGCCCTGCCTTCAAAGAAAGTATTATACAGCTTTATAAATGAAAACCCTGCATGGATTAGAAGGAAAGAGAGGCTGCTGTCCCACTGCCTTTTCATGCTTTTGGGGTGTTTGGGACCTGTCAAGAAAGTGGAGATTTTACAGATAAATACCTCTAAAAATCTGGACTAAGGAAGATTGGTTATCCTGGTGCACATCAAGATGTGGGATACTGTAACATTGCATGCCATGCTGGATGATGACAGAGGATGGATGCTGTCTGTTCAGAGTTGATTTAAAACAGAAGGGAGTCAGGAATGCTGTAGGGAGCAGGGATGGAGATGAGTTGCAGATTTTTTTGTAATCAGATTTTCTGTTTCAGCAGAAAGCAATTGGCCAATGTACCTTTTCTGGTTTTTAACTTTATTTCAGTGTGTCTGGGTTATTGGGTAGGGAGAGGAGAGAGTTCTGGTGCCCCTCTAGAAACATGGACCAGCATCCAGGTGTCCTGTAGGAACAAATCCATAACCTCTCAGTCTGTAATTCGCATCCCTCCTGTTACTCAGGCTCAGGTTGTTTGCTGGTGGTTTTTTGTACTTGAATGTGTTGTCTTTACAAGCCACTGCTGTGGCAGGACTAGACTGTGCTCCTTTGTGAGCCAGGGCAGGTGGGAATGAGGCTCTTTAATGTGTGGCCAGTGCAGCATCTCACCAGGTTGCCAACAGCTCTCACCATGAGGGGACCTGTGTCACTGTGACATCTTTCACAGCTTTTCCAGCCTGTTTCCTCCTGCTTCCTTTGGGCTTTTCAACTCACACGTTCATCTGTAATGTTTTTTCAGTGTCCATAATATATAAAACATGTAAAAAAGGCATGAGAAAAGACTGAAGGAAAATTTTGTTTGAAAGGAGAGACCAAATGAATATTTCCAGTTTGTGGGCAGGAATTTGAGGGTATCTCCAAGAGGACCAGCATTTTTGTTTACAGAGAGGGAGCAAAGATGATTGTGACTGGCTGCATATGGTCTCAGTGACTGCAGCAAAGCTCTGCAGACAGCTGGGAGGGCTTTGCCCTGTTGGGATTTACTGCCACGTGGGAATCCTCCTGCTTTGCTAAAAGTCATTTCTGGCATTATGAGCCAGAGGCAGCGGGGCTGGGAATGGGCTCCGGCGGGGCACAGGGAAGCAGGTAGCCATGGCTCTGGGCTTCATGGTCAAAAGGTACCACTCCTCCAGCCACAGCTTCTTCTACTTCGGGTGAGTTCCTGTTCCTCCCTCCTTGCCTCTTTGCAGTGAGAAAATAGCAGGGCTCCTGTAAATGATAGAAGCAAAACCTGCCGTGTTTTTCAGGTTCGCTGTAATTTAATGCCGGTTTTTGAAAAAAAGGGTGGGGGATTTTCACCCTGATTTAGCTGTCAGGATGGAAATCTGTGTTACACAATGCCTTATTAAGGCTTGACTCACTCCCAGCTTGCATTCATTCAGCATATCTGTAGCTATCAGCACTCTGGAGTGTGGGGAAAGGGGAGGGAGGAGTGGTTTGTTTCTGGAGGGACGCCTCACTCCTGCTTTGCTGAACTTATTTCATTCAGCAGTTGTTTGGTTTTCCACTGAAAACTTAACAAGACCCCAGCATTTGTCACAGACCTTCCCCTTAGTGCTGGGCTACTCTCTCCCACCTGCAAGCTCACTTGACCCCTTTATAAATAGACATTTCCTAATGGCTGATGCTTCTCTGCAAAGGCTCCTCCATGGAGCATTCACCTTGAGTTTAGCAGGGAAATGGAACTGCATCAATTAAGCATTTCTGGTCCATCAAAACAAACCAATTGGAAACGTTAATAGCAGAGACCGGAGGAGAGAGGAGAACTCTCCTGCTGTGAAATTCAGCAGCCTGCTTGGCTGAGCCCTGAGAGGTGTCTGTTAGACAAGCTGTGATCTGCAGGGAGAGCAGGCAGGCAGGGAAGGGCTTTGCAAATCCAGGATTCAAACAATGAGGCTTTGGGTAGGACCTTGCCAGAAAAGACCAGAATCTCAGTGGAAGACTAGAACAGTATACTCAGAAAAGCCCAGCATTTAATCACATCTGAATGTAACTTACAGATAAATAAGTTACCCTAAGTTTCTGATTTTTCAAAAAAAAAAAATTAATAATAAAACTGGTTAGACTTGTAGAATTGTTGACCAGGTAATAGGATGTTCAGATAATTGGCAGTTTGAAAATGAAGAGGGGTGTGGTGCCTACAAAATGAGCATTTGGACAGGGAAAATCCTGGTGCTGCAGCACGGGCAGAGCCGGTGACTTGCAGGGGATGCTGGAGACGGTAGGGTCCCGTTCCACAGGGCTGGGAGCTGGGAGAACAGCAGAAAATTCTCTGCATTACAGTCCAGGCTCTCCCCTGTGACTTTGCAGAGTGGCTGAGTATTGAATTCGACTTTCTGCTCTTGGGGAGTGCCTCCCAGCACATGGGGATTGCTGGAATTATTTGAAGCATGCAGACGAGCAGCTTGGTGTAAGGCAATTTGGAGACTTGGCTGTAGCTGGGTGCTTGGGCTGAGCTCCTTCCTTTCACACCAGTTTGGTAAAGGAAAGTTCATTTTTAAACTTTTTTTTCTTCCAAATCTTTTGGATTATTGATGTCCACAGGCTTGTTTTACAAGTAACATAGAGCTCTCCCTGGTAAGCTCGGTAATTGGAAGTCTTTTGTGCCTTGTAGGTTGGCTTTTAAATAGGTCAAAATCAGCAGGAGAGCTTCATAACCAGAGCAATTAGGATTTTAACCCTTTATTCTACATGCCTTATAGACAGTAGAATATAATAGGGCTTTGCTAATAGGCTGCTGTGTCCATGGGCAGCCACTGAAAGCCAGAGGTTTCCAGTTCCCGGCTTACAACCGAGATTTTCCTGTCATGGAAAATTACTGAATTATGGTGTGCAGGGAGAAAGGGTCAGCTTGGGGCTGGGCCAGCAAGATGGGGTGGTTGGAGAGCTCTTGCTCAGTGGCAGTTGCATGCTGCTGCCAGGTCAGTGGTTTAGGGCATTGTCTGGGCTCTGATTTACAAGGAAGTGATGCAGCTCTGAAGACCAGTGCTCCAAAACATGTGAAAAGAGGTGAGAAGTTTAAAATGCTCCCTGACATGCTCCTCCTCTGTCTGCTTTTCCTATGGGAAAGAATTTATGGAGAATTTATAAGAATTATTTGGTGCCTTGATAACTGTTTGAACTCCCATGTAGTTCCTTTGCAATCTCTGTTGTTTACAGACAGAGATAGAAGAAGTAACAGGATGAAAAGTTGATCATGGGAGGTTAGTTGTAATTTAAAACAGGATTGGTGTTGTTAATGGAGCTGTTTAACAGAAACAGATTTGTACAAACAACCCTTCCCCCACTTTTTGCATGTGTGATCTTCCTGTTTACAGTAATCTGCTTCCCTGGGATTACCTCTCTGCTGACAGAGTCTGAGCAATGCTCGTTTTCCCAGTAGCTTCCTACCTAATACAGGAAGGACCCTGTTAATCCAGCCCCTTTGCTGGACACTGGGACATGAATTAGTGGCATCTATGGCAAAAGGAAGCCAGCAAGCAATTTTCTTTCCTTTTTACAGATTCAGCATATCAGATGAGGCTTTAAAGCAGCAAAGAAGTATTATTTCTGTATAATTATTGCCTGTATTGATTGGGATGCTGCTGATATAGGCACAAGTCAAAGATTTGCTTTGCAGATCTATCAATAGATGAAATCTATACTGTGGTGCTCACAAATGAATGCACTTGTGTTTGTAAATGCATGTGGTTGCATCTAACCAACAGCTTTAGGATGTTCTGATGTTTGTGGAAGATAAAGTGCCAGTTCTAAGCCACTTCATCAGTTTATTGAGCTGTTTTAAATATGGTAACTTCAAAGGATTGCTGGAACAGACTGACATTTGTCTGCCACAGGACCCTGAGTCAACAAAACTACCAGGGCTCCAGTTGCTCTGCAGCAACCCCCAGTGCTCACAGCCCGCTGGTCAGGAGAGCAGGGGAGCAGCAGAGATGCTCCTGAGAGGTGTGACTTGCAAGATGGGATGTGCAGGCTTGGAGTGCATCTGCTGTGTGTACCTGCCTTTGCCCCTGCCCTGTTCCCAGAGGCTGTTTGGAGGCTTTCCTGGAAGATTCCTTGCTCTCTCACGTTGCCTGTAATGTCTGGATCTCATCAAAGCTGTAGGAAAGGACAAGGAGGAACTTCTCTGTCTGGGAAGGTCACCTTAGCCACGCCTGCAGAGCTGCCTCTGCTGGCTGCCAGCCCCCCCTAAGCTCCTTAGGGGATGCTGTGCCTTGGCAACCCAGGAACAGGCAGGAGCCTCTCCTGGCTCTGGGGAGGGAGTAGAGCTGACAAGGAGGGAGCTTTCCTCAGAAAGGAGGGAGCTTTCCTCACCAAGGAGGGAGCTTTCCTCACTGTACCTGTGGCTGCTCTCCTGGTCCCAGCCTATCTGCCTGGCACGGTGCTCCTCTGAAATCTGTAACCTGAGGCTTGAGGAAGAGCTCCTGTTGGATTTGTTTGTGCCTTTCTTCCTCTCTGGGCAGGATTTGTTGTGTGAGATGTGGCAGGAGCAGGAGGTTTGGAGGGAAGGAAGGGCTGTGGCATGAGGCACCGCTATGATCTGGAGATGCTCTGCTAAGTGGCTCTACAGTTGTTTTGTGTAGGTCTGCTTGCCTTGTCTTGCTCCAAGTGCAGCCTCTGCTTAACTGAAAATTGCTACATATCTTTTTTTTTCTTTTTTTCCTCCTTTCTTTGGTAATTATTTCTCTTTCCCTCCTCTTCCCCCTCTTTGTGCTCACTCCATGCTTTCCTTCACTGACCAGGCACTGGCTGCAGGCTCCCAGTACTTTGTAAGGACAGGAACTGCTCAGTTTGAGGCAGGGACAGAAGCCAAGTGACCTCAGCAGTGCTTTCTTGAGAGGAAAAATTAGAGAGGATTTTGCAGAGATGACATTAGAGTGGTGTATTGTGGTGTGTTTATTTTAGACTTGCCCTACCTTAACTGCAGCAAGTGCTCAATTATACATGGCTGAGGTTTGGGTTTGCCTTGGTTCAGCTGCTGCTGGAACCTGTTAGAACAAAGCACAGCACAGCCAGGGCTGCTGCTTTGCATCTGAAATCTGGCTTTGGAATATTCCTCCCATCAAAGGGTTTTGCTGCCTGCACTTAGGTCATTCAGAGTATGAAATGGGAACAAAGTCCTCCCTCACTGTTTAATAAAACTTATCGTGTGTGAATCTGCTCCAATACCTGCAGCATTTCATTCCATACAAAAGAGCAGCTGGGTGAGCTCTGCTTGTTGCATTGCCTGGATCCTTTGTGGTGCCCAGGGTTTTGTTAAGCAGCCATCGTTAAGATGCCTTTCCCAAATGTTTGGGGTTTTTTGCCTCTGAGTTCCCCTATAGAATTGCTCACAGGTAGGAGGAGTTTGATTTTGCTAAGGATAAAGAATGTGAGGAACTTTTTTTTTTTGTATATGTGAGAGAAGTGTAGAGAAACTAATTACTTTTCAAAATTAGGGAAGCTGTTAGAGGTAGCTGTGCTTTTCTTTCCTCTATAAATAACATTTTTTAACATTTTCCATTTGATACTGGGGGCTGAATCAAAGAGGAAACACTATGAGGATGAACGCAGGAACTCTGTGTTTCTCTGAGTGATGTGCAGAGAGCTGATGCCTTTCTAATTCCACATCTGTTCCTTGTGCCCAGTCACACTTGCTGGATGGGCAGCCACATTTATGGACTCACCTTCAGGGATCACTGAACACAGGGACTTCAATATCTTAACAAAAGCTGGACCTGCCAGGCCAGCAGCTCCTTCTCTGCTAAGCTGGGACTCCGTGCCCTCCTCCTTGCTGCTCAGCTGTGAAGGACTTGACTCAGTTCCTGCCACAGGAAAAATAAGATGTGTCTGCATGTGATGTTTACCTTGAGATGCAAGCTGTGCCTCAGGTGTTCTGTGGCTGCTGCAGAAGCCTCTAGGGCAGGTTGGAGGCAGAAGGAGAAGCCACACCACCTCTAAACTGGGCACGTTTTGACAGCAGAGCTCCCCACTGTGCACAAATTGCATTAAATCATGTTGGGGAGAGTACAGGAAGGGTTAAAACACATTTGATACTGTTGATTGTCAAAAGCTGTGGCATAGTGGAGGGAGGGAAATGTCTTTGAGAAGTGTTCAAGAACTGGTGGGGACAAAGAGAAAACTGCCTTGATAAAAAAGTGCTGTGAATGTGGGAGATCTCAGCTCTGGTGGAGCTCAGGGATTTACAGGACATTCTGCTGGAAAGGAGAAGCAGTATGTGTTAGTGAGAAGTTAAAGAGAAAGAAAGTATCAAAAAAATTGGAAATTCAAGCTGGAAGAAGCAGCTGAAAAGGAAAATGCAAGATGACTGATTTGAGCAATCGTGAAGTGGGATGGAATTTGTGTGTTTTGTGTATTTGTATATTTAGTGTAAAGGCTTTGAATGTGAAAAATCAAGTATATTGTGAAGGGTCATCTGCTCTAATGAATAATCCTCATTCTGCATTGGTTACAGATTTAGGGATCCATGTGCTCTTTGCTGCTAATACACAACATCTGTCTACTAATCTAGCTAGTAACAAGTATTTTCATTATTACATCCAAAGCTACCTATAAGTGCTTTTTAAAAATTTCAGCAGTTAAGTTCTGAATTTTTTGCTGCTGTTCTTTCACTGACAGCTTGGCAGCTATAATTTCTAGGTCAGTGGGAATGAACTTCCTAGGCTGGATATTGCCTTGGGAGTCTGGGGTTGCTGGCCTAATGTTATTTTCATAAGGTTTGCAGACTAATTGTGGAAGTTGCTCTGAATAAGCACCGAGACAAGCTGCAGCTTTGTCTGGCACCTTGCCAGCTCTTTTTGGTAATTGTGAGAAAAACCAAGACATTTCCTTTCCTCCTTGTCTCCAGACCACGTGAGCTGCCCAAGCTGAAGGAGTCCCGTTCCCATGAGTCTTTACTGAACCAAGCCAGCACCATAGAGACTCTGGACTTTGCAGCAGAAGAAGCAGTCTTTGTCAAACCACTTCACAACAGCATCCTTGGACGAGACTTCTGCTTTGAGGTAGGGACAGGCTCCAGCACAGGCAGCTGCCATCCCCCTGAACCCTTGGGGAATGCTGCTCCAGGACTGGGGACTGGAAAACAGAGCAGCCACTGCCTGGCTGAGGTCTGGGTGGGAGCTGTTGAGCCTCCATGTGACTTTTGAAGTCCTTGAGGCTGATGGCATCAGCCACTGAAACAGAGGGATGTCTTTTTCTAATTGAAAAATCTCTTGAGTTTGATAAGTATTTGTAGTGTGCATGCAAATGTATGGTTGATACATACAGCACAATGGATATGCAATAGTGTGCACATTAGCTGTGTGTTCACCCCTCCAATTCACCTAAAATTGAATTTAGAAAATTGACTGTACCCAAGAAATGAGTTTTCCAGTCAGAGCCCCATTCCATTAGCTCAGTGCTTTCAGGTTCCCAGAGGAGAAGCCTCAGTGGCTGTGGACGTGTCCATGGCTCTGTGAAGCAGGATCCAAAGCTCCCTTTGCTGTTTGAGCAGAGGCTGCAGGCTGTGGCTCTGAGCTCTGCCCCAGAAACTCTGTGTGTGAGCTCAGTCCTGCCATCACAGCTCCAGCAGTGCAGCCCTGTGTGTCTGCATGCAGCTGAGGCCACACCACCTGTCGTGGCAGGGGCAGGTCACTCTGCCTTCAGCAGGATTAGTCAGATGTGTCTGAACTTCTGGAACAAAGATCTGTTTACAACCTGGAAAATTCTGGCAGTAAATCAGCATATCAGGCTCTGGTCCCTCATGATGCATCCAGGAACTGTTCCTGTTTGCTTCAGCCTCATTCTTCTGGTTGGAAACACTTTGCAGTTTGCTTGGGCTTGGGGAGTTGGGTGGAAAACACTGGCAGCAGCCTAGCTCTGAGGCTGTTGCCTCAAACTGCTTTGTAATTGTGAGCACAAATGAATGGAAAGAGTAAATGAGGCTTGTCAGGCCACGTAAGAGGGGAAGGGACAAGGCGGTTCCCTGGTGTGGGAAAGCAGAGCTGTCAGGGCTGGAGCAGAGCACAGATCCCTGTTTGTTTAGGCTGTTGCTGCCTATATGGACCCCTGGAAATATTTTGTATTTACTGAAGTCATTATGACCAGTGGGTTTTGCCTTATGCTAATGCATTGTCGGTTCTGTCTGTCCTTACATTGTTGGTAACCAGATCCTGTGCCCCTGGGCCTTCACAGGGAAATCAGCAAGCTTTAATTGCCACAGATCAATTAACAACTCTTTAAAAAAAGAAAGATTAACTGGCTGATTAAAGCTTTGTTTAAAAGTCTTTAATAGGAGCCTCTGGTGCTCTTAATTTTATATAAATTCTTTAGTTTCTCTAGTTTTATAGAACCTCAAACTTCTTTTACTCTCTGCATTTTGTGGGCCTTTTATCCTCTCTGCCTCCTAGGCCGCTGTATTTTTGCCTCCCTTTTTCATATTTACTTTGTTACTCAAGCATTGTTTATCTTCCTCCTTGCTTTTTGCAGCCTCTTCCATGTCTTCTAGGCTTGCCTGAGCTCAGTCTGTCATTTATTCATTGCAGGTAACCTACTCCAAGGGCAGTAAATGCTTCAGTTGTTCCTCTGCAGCAGAGAGGGACTGGTGGATGGAAAACATACGCAGACTATCGCAGCCGATGAAGGTAATGGGAGCTGCAGAAATGAGATTAGTGGGGGAATGGAGGTGGGATGATTGGATTTTAGTCCAGTGTACCAGGGCTTCCCACAGATGCATCCTCAATTAATTTAGTCTGGGGAGCTGTCTGCTCATCCGTGTGTCTAAAGCTGCCCTGTGCTATTCCAGGAGTGCAGCAGGGCAGACCTTTAATGAGTAAACACACACCAGCCTGTTCCTGATCCCTGCCCAGTGCCAGCTTGGGATGCAGGCTGGGTTCCTGAGGCCATGCACCTGGGAAAGATGGGGCATGCCTTCATAAGGGTCGTGTTTTAATCCAGGAACCCAAAAAATCCAACATTAAACCAATTGGAGCTGGAGTGAGACAGGGAATCAAGTTATAGGTCAGCTGGAAATGTCTGATAGGTCACTCCATAGCTGCAATCCTACCTCCCAGGGACAGACTAACAGTGCTCTGGGATTCCTCACCACTCTGGCAGCTTTGGACAGGCTCTTGTGTGAAGTGTTTGTTTTCTAAAGCATTTCAAATACAGCTTTTGAAGAAGAAAAATATTCCAACATTCTTGACATACAAAAGACAGCCCTTTGCCTCTGTTTTAGAAAATGTCCATTTTTCTAGAGATGCCAATTCTCTCTGGATCAGACTGTCTGATTCTGAATTCTGACTCTGTCCTTGCCTCAGACAGAAAAGGCAGCACCTTTGCTGCTGCTTCAGAAGATGAAATATTCAACTTTTAGGGGTTTGGAATCAGAACTGATCTCTCTCTCCTGCACAGGACAATTGCCGTCGAGCTGAAAACGTGCTTCGCCTCTGGATCATAGAGGCCAAGGACCTGACCCCTAAGAAGAAATACTTCTGTGAGCTGTGCCTTGATGACACCCTCTTTGCCCGCACCACCAGCAAAGCAAAAGCAGACAACATTTTCTGGGGGGAGCACTTTGAGTTCTACAGCCTCCCACACATTCAGAGCATCACTGTTCACATCTACAAGGACGTGGAGAAGAAGAAGAAAAAGGACAAGAACAATTACGTAGGGCTGGTCAACATCCCCACGGCCAGCGTGAGCGGCCGGCAATTTGTGGAGAAATGGTACCCAGTGAGCACCCCCACAGCCAGCAAAGGCAAGGCAGGGGGGCCCTCCATCCGCATCAAATCCCGCTACCAGACCATCACCATCCTGCCCATGGAGCAGTACAAGGAATTTGGGGAGTACGTTACCAGCAACTACGCCCTGCTGTGCTCCGTGCTGGAACCCGTCATCAGTGTCAAGAACAAGGAGGAGATGGCTTCTGCCTTGGTGCACATCCTTCAGAGCACTGGGAGGGCCAAGGTAAGCACAGGTGGCTCCTGTGTGCTGGAATGACTCTGGCTACTCATAAGGGATTCCTGGTGCAAACTGGGGAGCAGCAGATGTTTGTTGACACATTTCTCTTCACAGAGAAAAGCAAGGCACAATTCTTCCCAAGGATCTCTAAGATTCACATTCTCTGAACCTCAGAGAAAGGGAAAACACAATTCAGATCACTTGTTGTGCCTGTGTTGTGCTAAAATAGAATGCAATATGGAGATTGTTTATCCAAAGTGAGGATGTTTTGTTTCCTTGGCCTGTCAGGGCCAAGTGTGTGTGTCTGTGTTGGGACTGTTGGGACAGTCACAAGATTCAGTGCAGTGTGTGCAGAGTGTGCAGAGTGAGTGCTTGGCGGATTCAGTTTAGATGAAATGTATATAAAGTAATTAATTAGCCTTCTAATATCCATGGAGTCCTCCTCATCGTTCTCTCCCCTTCATCAAAGTCACCTTTGATTTACAATGGATGTTGTGTATGAAGTGTAAGCAGGAAGGCTCTGTAACTTGGTGTTATTCTGAAAATCAGCACCTACCTTTGAGTGTCCCATTGCATTTCTAAAATCAGGATGTAGATTAAGAGAGGAGTGAACAGGAGGTTGGTAAACTGGAGAAGTGCTTCTATAAATAAGCCTGGGCTACAATGAGCAGTGGGTGCTGGTGCTGAGTCAGCGCTGAGTCAGCGGATCAATGCACATCGATCTGGTCAGTGTTTGAGCAGCCATTTGGGGGATCTGTACCGACTTAGTGGTGATCCCACCCGCCCCAAGGATGCTCTTAGGACCTCTGGGTGCACACTGGTTCCTTCAGAGGGGTTGTGGGAGAGTGTCCTGCAGGTCATGGGAAGTTCTGGAAGCATTAGCCTGCATTGATCTCTCTGGCTGCTGCTGCTGTGTGAGTGGTGCCACACTGGAGGCACCTTCTGCCAGTGAATCCAGCTAGAGCAAACAAAGCACAAATCAGAGGGATAGACATGGCTGTAAAACAACACCCAAGGGACAGCCTCACCCAGCTATTCCAGAAAAGGTGCTTTTCTGCTTAGCCCTTGAAAACTGGTGTTCTGTGACAGTGTGTGTGACAGCAGCATGTTCCTTAAGTGATCTAATGAGAGAAGCTGGTAGCTAAGATTGTGTTGAAACCCTGCTGGAAAACAGGCTCTGGACTGCTGCAGTGCCTGCTGCAACAAGTTGATAAATTAGTGTTATAACTTTGCATTCCTGGTGTGTGAAGTTCTGAACCTCTATTTATGGCAGGCACAGGTGGCTCAGGCTGCCATAAAGCTCCTTAGAGGGTGTTTCCAGCTCGTACTTCTGCTGATGGGGATGCAGCTGGATGTTCCCAGTTTGTGCCAGGTGAAAGGAATTCTTGTGGATTTTGTTGAAAAGAAACAACAATAATGGACTGAAACCCAAGAGTACTAAATGCTGTTTACTTACATAAAGTTACCACTTGAGGAAATAAGTATTACTCTAGAATTAGACCCTATATCAAGAGATTATTCTCTGTATCAAGGCTTGCTGACACTTCCTGCCTGGACAATCTAAAACAGTTCAAGTTAAGCCATGTAGATAGCCAGCAATTTGAATGTTAACTTTTATTTTTCCAAATCCTAAAGCAGTCTTGGTTTGCAAATTTAATTTGTTAAACCATTTTTCTTATTCAAATATCATCAAGCTGTAATAACTTGTGTGTCACTTCTAATTTGGATTTTTAAATCCATGCTTCTATGGAATGTTGCTTATAAAGATAAGGATAAATATAAAAGCAGAGTTTCCTTCAGCAGACAAAGCCTCTGATAAACAAGCTGCCGAGAGGTTCTGTTCTGGAGCTGGACTGAAACACAAGCTTGGCTGTAAAGGTTTTTTGTAGAGACTTTTGCTTCATCCTTTATAATTTGTGATCTATATCATTCTACAAATATAATAAACCCAAGAGGAGACCTGGCTATTTCCTCAGTCCTTACTTCATGTAACAGCTGCACCCCTTGTCTCAGGCTGAGAAATCATTTATTATGCTGAAATATCCTTCCTTCTTGGCTTCTGCAGCTAGCCTGGCACAACTGAGCTGGTTCAAATCACCTTTGCCTTTTGACCTTTTCCCCTCAGGACTTCTTGACAGACTTGGTGATGGCTGAGGTAGATCGTTGTGCAGAACATGATGTCTTGATCTTCAGGGAGAACACGCTTGCTACCAAAGCTATTGAGGAATACCTCAAGCTGGTAGGACAGAAGTACCTCCAGGATGCTCTGGGTAAGAAACCCCCTGTTTGCACAGCAAGGGCTGACCCTGAGCTGTGGCTGCAGCTGGGAATGTGGGGTGGGAAGGAAGAGCCTCAGCCTGAGTGTCCCATACACAGACAGCACACTGTCCTGCTCTCCGTGCCCTTCCTCCACGTGGAGAAGGTGCTCCTTGGTGCCTGCAGGAGAAGCACCCATGCAAGGCAAGATTTGATGTAGCTGAGTCCCTCTTCAAGTTTGCATTGCCATGTTCTGTTTTTCTGGGTAACTTTGTTTTGTGTCTCTAGCATGATAAAGAGGTTTAACACTGCAATTCCTTTGTGAGCAATGGTGCTTGTTCCATCTGATATAGGCTTGAAAGAGGGGTTTTGGCACATAGTCCTTGGAGAGACAAGGCCAGGGAGTGAGGCTGCAAGGCTGCTGAGCATCCCAGGACAGGAGATCAAGATGCATCCTGTCTGGGAAGCCTCTTGCCTGTGTTTATCCCTGCTCTTTATTCACTGATCATTAAAACTCTCTGGCCATCCTGGGATCTCCTACTCCATTCTCCCCACTGGGATCTTCATGCCCATTGTTACATACCAGGGGGGACTCTGATAATTTTGTTATTGTCCCCCCTCCACCAAGAGGTTCTGCTCTAGTCATAACTCAGTTCCTGGGGAATTCCTGGCCACCCAAAGTCAGCAGCAAAGGGCACCAAACCCAGGCTGGCTGCCTCACACAGCCTCACCACAGTCGGGTTTCAGCAGCTCCACACAAATCTTCCTTCTCCTCAGTTGCACAATGAGCCACCCACCCCCTGTTGTTTCTGGGATGAAGAAAGCTTTGGAAATTGATACAAGAGAAACAAGATCAGGCCAAAGCCAAGTCCCACACCACATCCTTTCTCAAAAAGGGGAAAAAAAAGCCAAGCTGCCTGCTTTCCCAGCAGTGTCGCTTGTCCTCAGCAATCCCAGACTCTGGCAAGGCATCAAGGAGATAGCTGGCTAAATTAGTGCTCCAAGGGTCACTGCAGTCACTGGGATTACATCCAGTTTGGCCATTTCTGGAGTGTAATGAGCCTGCTGTGGTAGTCTTATTCTCCTGGGTGGGACACTGAGTGTAAGTCTCAGTTGTGGGCTCTCACCTGGTACAGAGAAACGAGCAGCCTGGTGCTTTGTGCTGTGCTTCCCAGCAGGCTGAACATCAGCTGGGGGACCACTCCATTACAGCTGCAAGCTCCTTAATGTGCAGTAATTGCATAAAATATTCTAACATTAATGACTGCTAATACATCATTTAGCACTGAGTGATAAGATGGTAAATCACAGGCAGGAGAGATGGAAAATGCCCCCAAGGCTGTCCAGCTTGTCTGCAGCTCAGGGCAACTTCACTCATGACAAAATCCCCATCTAATTCTTTGTCAGGTTTTAAATGTCATTTTACTCAGCTGCCCTGTTCTTTGAAAGGATTAATGGCACTGTCGTTGGTGTTAGCAATGTAACATGTCTGGAAGGAAATCTTATATCTGATAATAGCAGGGTCCTTTGGGCCACAAAGAGTGAGTTTCAAATATATTTAAGGATTAAAAAATATTATCAGTAAACAAGAGTTAAAACAGAATTGACTCAACAAAAGTGATGCCAGCAGTTTTGCAAGTAAGCAAAAATTAAGAAAATGTGGTGCCTGCTTTACTTGCAACAACACCAAGCTAAGATTTGAGAAGGGGCTGAGAGGTGTTTAAGGGGTTTTAGGAAAGCAAAGGCTAAAATCAAACCCCTTTTCCACAAATAAGCCTTGTGTTAGCTCAGAGCTAGTGAGATCATCTGAGGAGATGAACTTGAAAGACATTGAATCATTAAACCAGTGAATAAAGGGTTTTTCCTAGTGAACACCCAACAGCTTAAAAATCACTTGGAATGCCTGCATACAGAGGAGGGAAACCACTGAGTAGCTCATTCCAGTCTGTCAGACAAAGGCAGCTTCATGTGGTTTGTATGTGAGCAGTTGCTGTTGTGATGCTGAAAGGGAAGAGTGACAGAAATGCCAAGGAGCTTGAAAGATGCAGGCCATAAAAACACTGTAAGGTGTTGATATAAGAGGTTGACAAATTAGCAGCATCTAGCTAGGGCTTGGGTATTACTCTTATTCAAGAGCAAGGTGACACTTTTTAAAATTAAAAAAAAGGGCAGATTTAGCAATAATATAAATAAATATCATTGCCAGAGCATTTTCTGGGGAAATTATGAAGACATATAGCACACAGCTTCATTGCTAGGACTGTGGATAATTTCATAGTTGATAACGCTGTTTGAATACCAAGTCAAATCCTCCTCTCTAGGCCATAAGGGAAGTGCCTGCAGGGTTGCTAAGCAGAGCCATCCTGTTTTTGCTCCTATGCTTGGGGACACAAGGGCACAGAGGCTGCAGCATCAGAGCCCAGGCTGTGCTGTGCTGGGGAAGGGCTGGGAGGAGTTGTGTCCCCAACAGCTGGTGTCTGGAGGCTGAGCTGCAGACACCCAGAGCAGGACAGGCAGTTGCCAGGGAAAGACATAAGCAGGATTTAAAGGTGTGTCAAGTAGGCTTTTCTTGTAACTACCCTGGTTCCTTCTCTTCCCTTTTTCCAGGGGAGTTTATCAAGGCTGTGTATGAGTCAGATGAAAACTGTGAAGCAGATCCCAGCAGGTGCTCACAGAGTGAATTAGCAGATCATCAGTGCAACCTGAAAATGTGTTGTGAGCTGGTCTTCTGCAAGATTATCAATTCTTACTGGTAAGGCACCTTCCTTCCCTCCCTTTGTCCCTGTTTGCTCAGGGGTGCCTGTTCCTCCTCTGAGGGTGAGGGAGCAGCAGTGGGACAGGGAAGGGGCACAGCCCCTTCCATCCTCCTTTGTGCCCTCTCCTCACTGCCTTCCTGCCTATAACTCCAGATCGCAGGTGAACCTGTGCCCAGACTGAGGGGTCCTAACCCACAAACCACACCTCCCCAAATCCCTGCCAAGGGAGCACATACTGAGTGGGACTGGATAAGGAGGGAATAAAAGAAGAAGATAATAGCTTAGCTTGGACTTGCCATAAAAAGCTGATGTGTACAGAAGACTTCTAGACCCTTCAGATGTGTGGAATTGAACACAGATCACAGAGAGGAAGCACTGGCAGGGAGATTTCTATTAATCTCTGTTTCTGAGTAGCAGTGGAAGAAGAGGGGCCTTTGCTTTGGCATGAAGCAAAGGCATAATATTGAGAGCCTAACAAGCAAGGTAAAACTGTCAGATATGGAGATGAGCTCAGTTTGGCTCGTTTGTTTTCAGTATTCTAATACCCTGTTTGCTCCAGGGTAGCAATGGATAAGTAGTTCTAGCTTGCAAATCAGCCTGTCTGGAAATGGCTTCACTTAACACAGATGAACAAGGGGTGCTTTAAAGACTACTTAAGTGCCACCAGATTAAATGGGGATCTATGAATAGAGGCTTAATGACATTACCTAGCCTAGAGAGAAAGAGAAAAAAAGGGGAGGTAAAAAAGAGCTGATGTTTTCGAGTGACTGATCACCAGTTCAACTTCTTGCATCTCGTTGCCAGTGCAATTTAATTCCTCTTTTTTTTGGTTTTCTTTTTCTTTCCAGCGTGTTCCCTCGTGAGCTGAAGGAGGTGTTTGCCTCCTGGAAGCAGCAGTGCCTGAACAGGGGCAAGCAGGACATCAGCGAGCGCCTGATCAGCGCCTCGCTGTTCCTGCGCTTCCTGTGCCCTGCCATCATGTCCCCCAGCCTCTTCAACCTGATGCAGGAGTACCCTGACGACCAAACCTCCCGCACGCTCACCCTCATCGCCAAGGTCATCCAGAACCTCGCCAACTTCGCCAAGTAGGTGCTGCCAGGGCAGCCAAAACCTGCAGCGTGCCCCACTCCTGGCTGTGCCCACAGGCAGCTGCTTCTGTGGCAGACTGAAGCCAGATTTAGCACAGGGGGAATCTTCTCACTTGGATGTGAGCGCTTGAGACACCTCAGATAAATTCTCCTTATGTGCAGACTGGAGTGTGTTGGATTCTGTGGAGGGGACACGGCATAAAACCAAGAAGAGTCATGCACTACCATATTTTCTGTGCTGTTTCAAAGGGAAAGAAGATCCTTGCTGTTTCAAGGATCATGATTTTCATGTTTTCTCCCTCCAGAATTCTCAGCTGAATGATACAAAGGGCATGGCACATCTCCTACATGGGAGGAGAGAAAGAGTATGTGTGGGAGGGAGCAGGGAGAGGTGTGATTTGTAATATTAACAGTGAGGTAGTAGTATTTAAGTAAGTACAACAAAGCAGTGAATCTCTTAAATTGTCCATGTGGTTTTTTTCCCTCCAAGACTTCAAAATCTTCAGATTTTGATTTTTTTTTTTTTTTTTGGAAGGTACTCCAAATCTTCAGGAAGGCAGGTCTAAAGTAAAGTGTTTAAGTAATTGTCTGTAAGCACTTTTACTCTGAATATTGTGTGGAGGTTATTGACTGGGTTTCCCCCCACCTCCCTTTCCTGCAGGTTTGGTATTAAGGAAGAGTACATGGCCTTCATGAATGAGTTTTTGGAACATGAGTGGGGAGGAATGCAGCGTTTTCTGAGGGAGCTCTCTAACCCAGATACCATCTCCAACATGCCTGGATACGACGGCTACATCGACCTGGGCAAGGAGCTCTCGGTGCTGCATTCCCTCCTCTGGGAGGTTGTGTCCCAGCTTGATAAGGTAAAGCTGTTTGGAGGCCCTGGAAGGAGAATACAGGGATGGTTCTATGGCAACAGCAAACACTGGGGAGTTCCAGGGGAAGGCAGGAGTGGAATGTGTGGAGGGGAATGTGTGATGGTGCTGTTTCACAGCTGCTCCATCTGTGGTTTCAGATCAGGCCCTGCAGCAGGGTGTGTGAGGTGGTTGGGCTTCAGCAGCACTGCAGGCACTTTGCAGAGCCTTTAGGAAGGTCAGGTGCTGAGGGCATTGCTTGGAAGTGGACCTGAAATCCCTGGGCAGCCCATCCTGTCTCGTAAGTGAGGCATTTGGAGAGGAAAAGGCCAGGTTGCTGTGCCTTGTGGTGCTGAGGGAGGTGCTTTGCTGCACAGCAGGCCCTCCCCTGTTCTGATGGAGGAATGAGTTGGCCCTGTGGAGCTGTTCTCATCAAGAGCCCGATCCAAAGCCTGCTGAGATGCTCTCATTTCCGTAGCCTTTGGTTTTGGCACTCAAGGAATGCCATGTCAGAGGCTGGATCTGCTCCGAGTGCCATCCTGCAGCAGAGCAAGATGCTTTCTGCTGTGCCCTGGGCTGGCTCCTGTGCAGGGTCCAGGTTCTGTCCTTCTCATCCCAGCAGACACCACCAGCAATGAGCACTGCTTCCTTTTAGCTCTAGAAGCAGGAAAGGCAGAACTTTGATCTTCCTTGGCTATGTGGGTTTGCAGGAACCAAGATCATTAAAATGTTGGTAGCAAATGTAGTTGATAAGGCCCAGAAAAGCTGAACTGAGTATTTTTATTTTTTTAAGTGCTTGGAACTGTTCCATACTTCAATTTTTAGAGATGCATTATTTTGTCCATCTTCCATGTATATTATTCTTTCTTTTGAAACTGGAGAAGTAAGGTGAATAGCAATGCACTCAATTTTTATTGCATTAGGGTTTGCCAAAGTAGTTACTGGTTGTGTATCTGTTTTTTCACTGTACATTACTTAAAAGAAAAAACAAAAATCTGAGCTTGTTGTGTCTGTCAGAGTAAATTGAAATGCCCTTGCCTCAAAAAGACAGTCTGTATATTAATCTTAGTTTGATAATAAGTTATGATGCTGGTTTTCAATTTACCTCATCCATGTAGACAGTGTAGATTCCAAATGTATGGATCTGCATGGCCCTTTCTGTAGGTTAGATGTATGGATCTATCCTAGCAGGCCCTTGGGAGCTGGTACAGTGGTTTCCTAAAAAAGAATTAAGGGGTAAAGTTACATGCATTATGGCTTTACTGTAGGGAATGACTGGTAAATAAGGAGAGGAGCCACCTAGGAGATTTTAATAGCCACAGTGCTGTATGAAAGTGTCTGTAAAAAGACCTTTCTCTGGAGCCAAACTGGCTGAATACCTGCTTTTGGGGAAAACAAGGGTATCTTTGAGAAGAACATTGGTTTTGTAGCAGAATTTTAATTTTTTAATAAATCTGCAGCTCCTTCACCTTTTTCCTGCAGTCCCAGGAGCCTGGAGATGCCCTGTAGCTGATCTCCCAGCAGTGGCCCAAAGGGGTGAGCAGCCAGGGCCTGCAGGAGCAGCCTTCCTTGCTGAAGGCCAGCTGCTCTTACCCTCAGCCCGGCCAGCACTGAGCTAACCTGTAATTGGAGCCACACATTTCACCCCATGTTGATGGGGTGATATTGGGATGAGGATCACTGATGCTCTCATGCAATTATTTTTCAAGTTTGGGTAGGGAAGAATGGTTTAATTAATTGTTGATAACAGTGCAAACGGAGATGGCATCCATGCAGGATACCAAAACTGAAAGGCTTATGAAATGAAAACCTTCCCTTTCCCCATCACCCTCAATCCTCTCATGATCCCCCTCATCTGTTGGCATGCATTTCCTTTACCACATGACCCCCTTTGCCTGGAAAGTTCCCCCACCAGCTGAATCTGTAGCCTTTGAATGCCCTTCAATGAGCAGATGCCGTAGTTTTCACTTTGACCTCACCCACCCGGGACCCAGTGTGCTTTGCATGATAGTTTTGCATTGGAATGGCAGTAGTTTTGTTTTATTGAGCATGATTTTTATTTTTTGGGGGTCAATCCTAATTTCTTTTCTATTTCCTTTTCTTTCCTCAATGTCTGCTGCACCCCGTTTCGTCTCCTCCATCCATCTGGTCGCCGTCGTTGCGCTGCTCCATAACACTGCATTCCGATCCTGGCACACCCGCACACAACCACCCACCCTCCTTCCTTCCACTCCATCCCTCTGTGCATCGGTACCAAAAAATCACAAACCCGCCGGATGTCGTGGTGCTTGTATCCAATTAGGGTGAAAATTCCTTCCTACAGGCAACCGTGGCAAAACTGGGACCTCTCCCCCGTATTCTTGCGGATATCACAAAATCCATGAGCAGCCCCACCCCCACGCAGCAGCAGCTGAAGCGTTTCACGGAGCACAGCTCCAGCCCCAACGTCGCTGGGAGTCTCTCCTCGGGACTTCAGAAGATAACTGAGGACCCCAGCGATGGGTACGTCCCTGCTGTGGGGTTGTTAAAGCTGTGAGGAGTTGGAATGAGATGATCCTTGAGGTCTCCTTCCAGCCCACACCATTCTGTGGTTCTGAGGGTTGGGGGCTTCATCACCTGAGCTGTGGAATGGGAACTCTCTCACGGGGAATAGACCATCCCAGTAAGAGGTGCACAAGGTGGCACTGGGCACCTGGAGCTTTGGACTTAGCCAGGACTCAACCACATCTCTGGGAGTCAATGACTTGAGCTGATAAAAAAACAGTTCTGTGATTTACTGCCAGCCTGAATGCATGGTTAGCCATGGTGTTTCCTTCTGGCCATCAGGCTGCTAATGGAAATACTGAGCTGTAGGTGAAACTTATTGCGTGTGGAACAGCAGAATTAGTCCCTCCTGTGCTTCGTGCAGCATTTCTCATGCTGTAACAGCTGTTTATCTGGAGCTGGGACATGGCAGAGCTGCCAAAGGGCTCAGCTGCTGCAGTACCTGAGCTGTCAGGTACAAGGGCCAGGTTGTCACATGCCCCCTGAGCTTACATCCAGCTCTGAAGGAGCTTTCACACAGCTCCTGCTGAATTTAAAGACCTCCATAATACACAGAGTCATAGAATCATTAAGGTTGGAAAAGCCCTCTAAAAGTATCAAGTCCAACTGTTAGCCCTGCACTGCCAAGGCCACCACTAAACCATGTCCTCGTGTGCCACATCCTAACACCTTCCAAGGATGGGGACTCCAGCACTGCCTGGGCAGCCTGAGCCAGTGCTGACAATCCTTTGGGTGAAGAAATGTTTCCTGGTGTCCAATTTAAACCATCCCTGGCACAATTTGAGGTGATTTCCTTTTGTCCCATCTCTTGTTATGTAATGACAAAGGGTTAAATGGCATCTGAAGTGTTGCTAGAGACTGAAGTGATTAAGGGGGGGAGGATTTAGTGGGAATGGTTTAGATTTCACCTGTAAAAAAAAAATAAAGATGAAGGACTTCTTGAATCAAACACCATTCTCCAAGATAAGCGGTAATTAAGCAAGAGTGTGTTCTGACTTGCACACAAAGAGCTCATAAAAGGAAGTCTGGCTCCTTGAAGCTTTCAGTGGGGGGAGGTTAAGTGAGGTAGAAAGACTTCTCTGGGACAGATCTCTCGGGGTCTTGGCTGCTCAAAAATTAACCAAATCCCTTTCCACTCCACAGTGACATAAACAAGTTGAAGTCTCCAACCCAGGAAAATGTAGATGGACATTTTAGGGGCAAGACCTTACTGCTGGTTCAGCAGGCATCCACCCAGAGCATGACTTGCTCAGAGAAGGATGAGAAGGTAAGTGTCTTGCCCAACGGCCGCAGCATCTCCCTGATGGACCTGCAGGACCCCCACGCAGCTCACAGCGACAGCGCCTCCATGATGCACGACGTGCCTTTGCGCCTGGCGGGCAGCCAGCTCTCCGTCACCCAGGTGGCCACCATCAAGCAGCTGTGGGACACCCAGAGCACGCCCCAGAGCGCTCCCCAGGTGCGGAGGCCGCTGCACCCAGCCTGGAACCAGCAGGGCAGCCTGCGGCCCCTCTCCTTCCAAAACCCGGTGTACCAGCTGAACAACCCGAGCCCCCCCACGGCCAAGGCCTCTGTGGACTCGAGCCCGGAGAACCTGAGCACGGCCAGCTCCCGCAGCCGCAGCAACAGCGAGGACTTCAAGCCCAGCGGGCGCAGCAACAGCAGCCTGGAGGAGTCGGCCAAGCGCAGCTCGCAGAGCGAGGACTCGGCGCGGCGCCCCGAGCGGCACGTGCCCGTGGTGCTGCCGCGGCAGAACAGCAGCAGCCAGGCGCAGATCCGCAAGATGGAGCAGGCCGTGCTGGGCACCAGGGCCAAGACGCTGCACACGCTGACGCACAGCCCCTCCCTGCGCAGCACCGGCAGTGTCTCGGGGGCCTCGGGGGCCCTGGGCGCCGAGCCCGTGCAAAACGGGAGCCGCTCCCGGCACCAGTCCTCGTCCTCCAGGGAAAGCCCTGTGCCCAAGGTGCGCGCCATCCAGCGGCAGCAAACGCAGCAGGTAAGGAAGCCCTGCCTCCAGCCTCGGCTTTGGTGCTCAGCCCTTGGCCTCCAAAGCTTTCTTGACCTCTAAGCTGCATCAATAATAGCAGCACTTACACCGGTGGCCAATAGCAGCAAGTGTAAGGAATAATCGTGCTTGTCACTCTCACAAGCTCGGCAAGCCACCTTATCTGTGCCACTGGGATGCTTTTGTACTAAATCCGAAGGAAAAAACAACTGTTTTCCATTTACTAAGGTAGCAGCAAACCTGCTGTAAGAAACAGAGCTGGAAAATTTCCCTGAATACAAAGGGAAAAAAAACCAGGAGCAGCTTTGTAGTGGTAGTTCAGATCGCCACGTGAGACTGTGTTTGCCCTGTGGTGCTAATTTAAAAGCAGAGCTGCCTCGAAACAGGGAAATGAACAAAGATAAAACATCACAGGATAACTGCTGCCAAAATAACAAATAAGCACAGTTGTCTAAAGTGTGGAGAAATCCATATTTCACCGTGATGAAGCAATCTCTTGCTGTTCCTCAGAAAACTGCTGCTTTTTCATTAATCATCCCAAACTATGAATAATGCAAATTTTTTTGTGGAAAGGAATGCTTATATCTACCAACTCCTAATGCACATTATCAGTTGCTCATAGGCAACTATAAATCAAGGTTTTCCTGTCAAAAAGCCAACATTCCTTTATCTTTAAAAAAAATAATAACAATCCTGTTGTGATTTGCTGTGTATGAAAATATTTTCCTACATTAGTTTAATTTTACAGAAGAAGTGAGTATTTCAATGCTACAGTGAAGGTGGAAAACATGATCTGCAGGTCAGAGCTCTTGCAGGGGGAAGGCTTTGGGCTGTGAGGTGAAGGTGGCAGAACAACCTCTGCTGTGCCCAAGGTTTTCTTGGTGTTCCCTGACAGCAGAGCTTTTTTGGCAAACTCCTGAATGTTACAGAAAAACCTGGGTTTTCTGTAACCTGGGAACCCAGGAGCAATCAGGGCTTCAAAACTACTTTGATACCTCAAGTTCATTGAAGTATGAGACCAGAAACACTGAATCACAAGCCAAAGTTAGTATGCCAAGTTAGTAATACCCAAAGAAGTAATTGTTTGTTATTTGAAGTGTGTGTGTGTTTGTACTCCCTGCAGTGTGTGTTTACAGTGGGGCATAGGGGCATGGCTAGGTGAGGGGTTTTTTGTGGAATTCAACCAGACCTTGTGTGGTTCTGGTAGCACATTTTAGGCCAGTAACAAGGATAAATGTGCAGGGGATGTGCATCCACTTGTTTTCCCACTGTATTTTCTGTACTAATTGTTTCCACTGGATTCATTAGAGTGCTTGCTCCTGCTTCATCCAGAGAAATCAATTTGTTCTCTCCTTCCCCACACCCATGAACAACGTCTTGAATGGTGCCAAATGGAGTGGCCAACATTTTTTTCAAGGCAAATTCCATTGCATCCTTTTAATTGCAAATCTTGTGGAATTCTGTTCTTGTTTAAAAAAGAGAAAGAGAAAAGAGAAGTTGGGCATGTTCTTTCTAGGCATGTTTTGTGGGCGTTATAATTATTAGACTCTGTTCTCTACAAGTCCCATTTGTTTCTGAATATAGAGCTGGGCCCTTTGTTTGCTGGGAGAGGTCACTTTTTGCCTTCCATTTCCATTCAGGAGGTAGGTGGGAACAGAAATGTCAGTGTGTTCCTCTGGAAGAGAGGCAAAGAGGGGAATTTATACATGATCCTAGCAGGCTAATTCTTTTTTTTTTTTGTCCTTTATTGGAGAATAACTTGTAACCCATTCGAATGTGTGACTTACCATTCACTTGGTCTTGACAGCTTCCACAATTTTGCTGCTGGAAATATTCTGTCCTACACTTGGAAGCTTGTTTGGCCAGGTTTGCTGCTGCTCAGCAGTCTGGTGCAGGGCTGGGGATGTATTTTATAGTCACCTTTCTGCTGTCTGAGTCCCCTGCAGCTCCAGTGGCTGGTGACAGTGTTCATCCATCCTGCTCCTCATTCTCCAGCCATTCACAGCCATGCGTGGGCCATGGTCTCCCTTGCTCTGGCTGCCTGACAGCAAATGCCATCAAAAAACCTGAATTACTGAGCTTTGCCAGGCTGCCACACCACACCTAAGGGGCTGTTAACTTTCTTGTTGTGAAGACTTCCTTCTACACAAAAGGCCTTTGCCTAAATCCAGGGATTTTTGCCTAATTCCTATGCCGTTTCTTTGGCTTTACACTTCTGCTGAGGCTTCTTTCTGAGCAGGAGAAACACAGCAGGAGGGTGACATGATCCCTGGCTCCTAAAGCAGCTCTTCCTCCCCCAAGGAGAGCTCCTGGCTGAGACTGGGATTTGACCAGCTCCAGCCAGGGAGCACAGTGCACTCGGGTGCACCACTGGGCCAGGCAGGGAGCTGAAGAGCTGCCTGGGCACAAAAAGAAGCTGCAGTTGGGGAGAAGTTGATCTTTTGCATTTCTAAAAACATAGGACAATGTTGCTCTTTCAGGAGTCATTATGCTAATTCCTGCGCTTATAAACTTGTCTTTGTGTGTGAAAATTGCTTGGAATTTGTTACAAGCCGTGTTTTCCCCAGCCAGGCAGAGAGTTTCTTGTCTCTTTTCTTGGCTCCCTGTTTGGATTCCCTTGAAGAGGGGAGAGAGAGCCTCCAGAGAGGTTGGACATTTCCCCCCATCAGCACAGCTGGCCCTGGCAGGGCAGCTATGCTGCAATGGACCATCCAAACCTGGCAGGCACTGCTGGGATCATGCCACACCTCCCTGCCACATCAACTGTGCAGTCCCAGGCTCCACTGCAGCCTGTGCCAGCCTGGCTGAGGAAGCTGCTCCCAAGTTCAGCTCCTCAGCACTCCAGGGAAAGCAGCCTGTCTCACCTGAGCACGCTGCGAGCAGAGCTCTGTCCCTGTGTGTTCTCTGTGCAGGAGGTGGCAGGGTGAGAAAGCCTTGCTGACAGCGTGGCAAAGGGAAGAGGTGCATGTGAATGGGATTGGGAAACAAGAACTTTTTCAGAGTAACTCACTTGGAGAGGAAGAAAAATTTCTAAAGTGGGTTGGTTTTAGAGACATTCAGGTAGGTCCTGGAGGTCCAAAGTCAGGGCAGGATGGAGTATCCCTGCAGGAGACCTTCCAGGGATCCTTTGAGGCTGCCAGAACCATGGGTACCTTTCTCCTGCAGCTGAGCTGGATGTCAGAGCTGGTTAGTGTACAGTTTGTCTGGTGGATGCCAACAGCCAGGTGTCTCTGCCCCAGGTGCAGTCACCGGTGGACTCGGCCACGCTGTCCCCGGTGGAGAGGACGGCGGCGTGGGTGTTCAACAACGGCCAGTACGAGGACACCAAGAAGGACACGACTCAGAGCCTGGATGAAGTCAAGCATGCTGAGAAGGTAGATTTGGTTCTGAGTGCTGTGCACCCCACAGCGAGTTCAGAGGGACTTTCAGGTCCTGTTGTCACAGTGTCACACATTCTCACACAGCCTATATTGGTTACAGTGATCACTAACACTGTAAATAAAGTAAATCAGGATTGTTACCCCCACTGAGCATGGCTTAGGACTTGCACAGGGACTGTGCAGGGCTGCAGCTCAGCTTTCATCAGTAGCAGCAGTCAGGTTTGTCTTGGGCTTCTCCTGAGGCAAATGCCTGCCACCCAGGTACTGCAAGGTTTCTAAGCTGCACAGAAATCTGCATGGTCTGTTTTTGAAAGTGTGTGTTTTTTCAGAAGTAGATCCCATTTTTCCAAATACAGTCACAGTCATGTGTTGCTGTGGGGATGGAGTTGTTGTGTAAGAGGTCTGGTATTTTGAGAAGGCAGGGAATGAGGAGAACATTTAGTGGACAAAGAAGCAGAAACATAGGATTGTTAGGAAAGGGGAATGAACCCAAAACAAAGCAATATATTGAGATTCATGGCACTATTGCAGAAATGATTGCCCAGAGAGACAAGAAGAACAAAAGCTCAGCCAAGGCTCTGGTTTGCAGTGACTGGTTTGCTCTGACTTACCCTGATTGATTAGGTCCTGAAGAGTGAGTTATTTGGGTCCTACACAGGTCTGGGTTTGTAAGTTTGGGCAGCCCAGGCCATTTCTGCAATTAGCAGATCCATTTCCAGATGTCACCAGCATCTGCCTGAGAACTGCTAGAGTCTGAAGTAAGGCAAGATGTGACCTGTCAGGGCTGAGGAGCAATTCCAGCCCTCTGACTGCTGGAATTGTGCTGCAGAGTGATACCCCACAGTGTGGGAGCAGCTGGATGCTCCTTCTCTCTGGTTGCCCCTATGTTTGCTTCTCACTTCTTTTACTTCCATTTTTCCCTAAAACAACAACATTGTTGTTCTTTTACTTCCATTGTTCCCAAACAACAACACTCCCCTAAAGAGCAGCAGAGCATTATAAGGATCTGATCTCTTCTTTTTTCTCCTTTGCCCTGACTCCCTGGTGCCTCCCTGGCTGCCAGTACGAGCAGGAGATCGCCAAGCTGAAGGAGCGCCTGCGCGTGTCCAGCCGCCGGCTGGAGGAGTACGAGCGGCGGCTCCTGGTGCAGGAGCAGCAGATGCAGAAACTGCTCACAGACTACAAATCCCGGCTGGAAGACAGCGAGGACAGGCTGCGCAGGCAGCAGGAGGAGAAGGACAGCCAGATGAAAAGTATCATCAGCAGGTGAGCCTTTGGGAAGCTCAGGACTGGGTTTTCCAAACAAGACAAGCAGCTCTCCTGTGCAACTCCATCCTCAGAGCTGAAGAAATGGGAATGCAGTGTGGACACTTGCCTGAGATTGTCAGGAAGGTAAAAGAAAATATTTAGGAATTTTTACCTTAGGTCTCTGAGTCTAGGTCTTTATTTTTGTTGTTGTTTGGAATCCGTACATGAAATCAGTTTTTCAGAGCAGTGGCATTTTTGGCAATGTCCATTTCGAAAGTAACAAAGTTGGGTAACTGGGAGTGTCATATGGAGAGATAAGCTTTCCTGAGAGCAGCAGAATTCTTCTCTTGGAGAGCCAGGAGAAGCAGAGAAGTCAAACCAACAGGCCAGAGTACCTGAAACACTTGGGAATAATATTAGACTGTCCTAATTTGTCCCTCTCTTTGCTCATCAGACTCATGGCTGTTGAAGAGGAGCTGAAAAAGGATCACGCTGAGATGCAAGCAGTCATTGATGCAAAGCAGAAAATCATTGATGCACAGGTAGGTAAAGAGCTTGGGATCTCCCAGAACCTGTGTGTAGAACCTGTTCTTGGCCCCTCTCTCCTGCCCCAGCACTGTTCTCTACCTCCAAGCCATATCAGCCCTCAGTGTGACACAGGTCACTTATTGCCTCCCTGAGACAACTTTGGGCTTTATTTAATACTGTCTGACCTGGGCTTTGAGGCAGCCTGGCAACAAATCCCAGGACTGATCACGTCTCCAAAACCTTTGCTGCTTTGTGAGATCCCAAGGGAGTAAAGGATTAGCAGTGCATTGTGTAGATGTTGTTCCAAGTGTGGGCCTGGGACGTGTGGGAAGCTGTGCCTCACCCCAGCATAGTTTAGCTGCCATGTGCATGCATCTCAGCTGTGCCAGCAACAGCATGGCTTTGGACAGTGGAGTCCAGGAAAGAGAATGCTGCAATGGAGCATTGTCCTGGGAATGTCACTTGTGGCATTTCACCCACTGGCCATCCCGGCAGTCCTGGGAAATGCCCATTTCCCACAAACCTGCAGCTCCCACCTCGGTCACCCTGGGCAGCTGTGGGGAGGGGAACCCAGTGGGAAGTGCATGTGGGTGTATCCTGGGGGGTCATTCCAGCTTTTCCTCTGTGTCTGTGCTGATCCCACAACAGAACTTGGGACTGGTTTGTATCTGCCTGCCATGTTTACATTTGTGGTATTTGCATTTGGAGGGTCTCTTTCCTGCTTCTGGGCTTTTCCGTAGTTCCATATGGAAACTTCTTTAATCATTTTTTCAGGAATAACCTAAGTTATTCCCTACACAAAGAATGGTGGTGGGAGTCTCAGCTGAACATGGTTAAACATGGCACTGGGGTATTAGAAGCACTTGAACTCCTCTGGAACTGTAGGGAAAATATAAAGCAGCAAAGAGCTGTGTTTTTTGGAGCTAGGCACAGTCAGGGCATCTTGCTGTTACAGACATGGAATGGCAGCTCATCCAGGCAGCAGCCTGGATTCTGAAATGGGTGGATATCTTTTTTATCTGCCTCAAGAAGAAACTGGGCAAACATGCAAAGTGATTTTGGGAGGGAAGAGATTGGGACTGAGTAAGAAACTTGCCTGTTACCTGTGTGTGCCAGGAGGCTCTCAGCCTTGGTGTTGGTGATGGGCTAGCAAGGTGGAGCATGGACCATTGTGATCCCAGTGTCACCAGCTGGCAGAGGGCACCACTGCTGACCTGTGAGACCTTCAGACCCTCAAGGCTGGAAGGGTGTAGTCCTCGGTCACACTTCATCAAGTGATGCAGCATTTATCACCTGTGGTGGAAACCAGTGAAAAACCAGTGAAAAAACAGGAGCAAAACAGCAGCATTAATGATTTCTCTTTTTCTTGGTCAAGCAAGGTCACTGGCAAACCTCAACTGCTTCACTGTCAGGCAGTGCATGGGGGAAGTGCAGTTGTCACTGTCCTTCCTCGAGTACCTGAGCAGAGGAGGAAACTGCTGAAAGATTCAGAGCAGACTCACCAGGGGAGCCCAGGTGTCTGCTGGGTTCTGTAGCAATCCCTTGAAATCGTGCTTGGAAGATTTTATTTAGTCTGATTCTCAGTGGCTAGAAAAAGAAAGGTGTTTTTTTGTGTGAGATTTCACTGAGTGGGGCTGGAACCTGGCTCGTCACACCCGGCTGAAGAGTTCAAGGCTGCCAGGAGCAGCAGTGCCCTGGGACCCTGTGCTTAGGGACACCAGCCTGGGACGGTCTGAGGGGTGCAGGGCAGCTCCCAGCACTGCCCCCATGCACACGGACACGAGCTGTTCTGGCTCTGGAGCCTGAGCAGGGATAGGTCTGGCCAGAGTCTCCTCAGAGCGGCGCAGCTGCAAAGAGAACTGGCCCGGTTGCTATTGCAAGTGACATCTCCGCTGTGTTAAATTACAGGTCATAAATGGGGATGAGATAATTCCAACAGGCAAGTAAACCCAATCAGTTCTCTAGCTGAGCAGTACCCAGTCCTGGCCCAGCACACTGACCTCCTACCCATTCCAGCTCCTCCTGCTCCCTGTGCCCTGAGCATGTTACAGAGACGTGCCTGGTAGATCCAATTTTCCTTTCAGTGAGAAGATGCCTCTACTCACCAACCTTGTGCTTTTCAGATTGATTTTCCAAGTGTGGGTTTCCAGCTGTTTTGCAGACTGGCTCAGTGAGTGCTCAGCAGTGTCTGAAAACACCCAGCCCTTCATTCTCAACTCTTTGAAAAGATCTTTTAGAAATGTTTCTGGAAAAGTTTCAGAAGGAAAATTTTCATTTTAAATTGTATGTTCCAGGGGAAATACAGTTGGAGGAGTAGGAGCTTTGCCTGGCTGCGGAGCACATTCCTTCTGAGGCAGTTGTGTTCTGCAGGGCTCATTTCAGCCTGGGAGGAGAGGCCTGTAACTCCTTGGCTCTGTGTTCTCCCTGCTCCCATCAGCTGGACTGGGAGGAGGGCTAAGGCAGTCCTTGTGCCTTTTGCCTCTTCCTCCTCTGTTGGCTTTACACAGAGCTCAGCATCTTCAGGGCTGTAACAGAAGCAGGACTTAAATTCTGTTTTGCTTTTGCACCCAGCCCTCAGCCCTGTGGGGGAGAAAAGCAAACATTGCTGATTAGTGCTGTAGCATGTACTGATGTGCTGGGATCCGAATCCCAAGGGGCTGTGGTGGCACGTGAGTCTCCTGAGCAGTGTGTCTGAACTGTTCCTTAATGTTTATGCCTTCCGTGCATCATTTTTCCCTCCATTTTGTTTCCCAATGGGCTGGACTGGGAAGAGTTCCCACGTGCAACTTGTTTTGGTTGAGCAAATTAGACATTTTCCCTTCTCAAAGAACAAAAGCCAATCGGCTGGTGTCATGGAGAGCACAGTAACCTTCCTGCTATCTCTAGCACTGCTTTCTGCAGCTGCATTACTATTATTTTTTTGGGGAAAGATGGAAATTGTCATCTCTGATTATGCCTTGGCTTGCCCCTCCAGTGCTGTATCCCACTGTTAGCAGGCTGGGTCTGGTGATGGGTTATGTCAATTCAGCAGCACACATCCCTGAGCTGCCTGCTCCAAGTGGAGGCTGGCACGTTCTGTGCAAGGACAATCAACCAGGCACGTGCATTCGAGGAGCCCAGGAGCCCCCCGAGCTGGAATGGGTTTAGGAGCAGCGTGTTCCATGTTTGTTCTTTGTGTTCTGTCGATGGCATCTCCCCTCCACCCACAGCGCCCTCTCCCCCTCACCTCCAGTAACCCTCAGCGTTAGCTTTGGCTGCTGCTTCTCTGTGTTGCTGTTGCACCGTCACCGCAGGCTGCCATTATCTGCTTTTTTTTTTTATTATGGTTTATTTATTTATTTCAAGCATCCCATGAGTTTACTCTGAGCACACTCCATCCAAAGCACAGAGACAATGGTCGGCAGATACCACCTGCACTTTTCTCTGCCAGATGAAACTCCCCCACACCACTTTTATTTTCTGCTGCCTGTTTCTGTTTTTCTAATATACTTCTAAAATGTAATATGGAAATTGGCTACCATTATTGGTTATTAACACCAACCCCTTCCCACTCCCCTGTGGCAAAACCCTGCCTGGCTGGGTGGAGCTTCGATACCCGGATCAATTCCCCGCTGTAACTCGGATTCGTCGCACAAAAAGCCCCGGAGGGCCGGAGCGGCCGCAGAGGAGCCCGTGGCACCCCAAAAACAGAAAGAGGCAGACAGCCCATGTGGGCAGGGAGCGCTGGCCCTGCTGCCTCTGCCAGAGCCCAGGCTGCTCCCAGGCAGGGCGGGCGGCAGCGCTGACGCTGTGGGGTGTCTTTGCAGGAGAAGCGGATCGTGTTCCTGGACTCGGCCAACACGCGCCTGATGAGTGCCCTGACGCAGGTAAAGGAGCGCTACACCATGCACGTCCGGAATGGCAACCCTCCCAAGCTTTCCATCACGGAGAATGGTGAATTTAAGAACAGCAGTTTCTAATTCTGCAGGTGCTGCCAACCACCTCCGTGGAAGAGCAAGACGGAGCAGAGCCAAGACCCCTCACCGTCACTGATTGTTGCACATAGTTCTTCTGTAAAAGGAAAATTGTATTGTTTGAAGATTGTATTGTTTGAAGATTGTTCTAAAATTGTTTTAGAGTTGTATTTTAAAATTGTATTTTAAATTGTTTTAAGATAGTATTGTACATTCAATAAAATTGAAAAGCAACTCTGAAGGGTGGGCTTTAATTCCCCACTCAGGGCCAGGAGAACCAGGCTCCCCAGAGTACGTTCTTGTGGATCACTGTGTAAATAGAGGGAGCTCTTGGGTTGTGTACAGAAAATGCCAATGTAATATACCAAAAGGAAGTGAATACTGTAGATTTTTTAATTATTGCTATTTTTTTTATTATTATTATAATTATGTTGTTGTTGTTGTTATTGTTGATGTTGTTGTTTTTCTCTTGTTGAAAGCACTGCAGTCCTGGGAGGAGGAAGAGGGGGTGTGTGTGCGTGTGTGTTGTGGGTGAGACGTGAGCAGCGGGTGACCCGAGGCAGCAACTGGCTGGTCAAAGGACATGAATGGAGTGAAATGAATTCCATAGGAAAACTCACCAGCTGGCTTTATTCCCCTCTTCCCCAGCTGGTCTTTAGCTGAATGCAAACTTGATAGCAAACGTTTTAGCAAGAGAACTGGCTCTTGCTGTGTCCTGTACCTACTTCCAATAGGGCTCTGTCATAAAACAGCCTTTCTGGAGAAGGTACAAAGTGGCAGCAGCAAGCTGGATTCCTGGAATTTGCACAGTCAGGCTTCCTGTCAGACAGAGGGAATCTGCAGGATTTTGTGGTAGGATTCTTTCTTTTGTAGCCCAGTTCTGATGCAGTTTTATATTTTCTTCTGTTTGGAGGATTTACAGACCTGTAAATACTTTTTTAACGATTTCTAGCCAATCCCTACTGTACGCCCCCTGCAGAGGCACCCTGAATTCCCTCTCTGCTCTCCATCAGGAACAGACAGGTTAATCCTCTCGGGAAAGGGCTAACCAAAGGGTGCCCATGCCCAGCACAGGAAATTCCATATGCAAAAGTCCCTTTTTCTAGAGGATTTCTGTATTTTAATGCTTGCTAATTTTCACTATTTCAGCCACTTGCTTAGCCAGTGTAGTTGCAATGAAAGGTGCTTTCTGCACCTTTGTTGAAAGATCCTCCATTTCTGCTGAAATTTTCCTTTCTCTGGATAATTTAAAGGGATTTTTTTTGAGTTCTGTACACTGCAGTTCTTTTCAGGAGTTTTGACTAAGTTTTTGTCTCCAGTTTCTTTCAGTTGTGTTTCATAGAAGCATGATTCCAGACTGTGTGTGAATGGGATATTGCTCCAAAGTGACCTTCTCCTGGGAGACAGTGACATTCACAACCTGTAACAGATGAACACTAAATGGCTTGGTATTGTCGATTCTCATGATTTCATCAAGTGCCACAATATTTAATCTGAGAGAGGGTTTTTTGGTTTTTTTTATATCTTTGATTCTGGAGTCAAGTGTGAATTTTTACTTCCAGCTTTTGCTGTGCATTTGTAGCCCTCAAACCCTCACAGTAAATGGAAGTATTGCAGCACTGATTGAAGTTGTTAATTACAGAAACATACTGATAACAGCGAGTGTGATTAACCGTTCTCACGCGCTGTGGAAATTGGAAAAGTTTACTTCAATTTGAGACAAAACCTTGAGAGGTGCCTCAGTGTGGGATTGTCTCATGAAAAATCCCGGAGTGTCTAAGCCAGTTCCCTGCATGAGTTATTGGCAATACCAAGACCCAAACCTGGTGTCTGTTGCTAAGTTAGCCTGGTTTTTGGAAATGAATTGACCCCAGCCCTGTGGCTGATGCAGGAGGTGGCAGAGCAGTGTGTGTGCTCTGGTGTCACGATGCCCAGGCCACCATCACCACCCCCGTGTGTTGTGTGCATCAGTGCAGAGACCCTGTGCTGCAGGATGTGTGTGCATCAGTCCTGGCCAGGCCTTCTGGAGCACAGCAGGGAGCTGGGATTTGGGGTTAATGCTCAGCTCTTTGGGATCAGAGCTGCTCTGGCTGCTTGGCCAGGACTCGGTGCTGGTGGCACTGACACACCTGGGGTTGTGCTCTGCGTTGGCTCAGCAGTGGTTACTTTTCCATACTTTCCAAACCGTCTTCCAGCTCAGATCCTTGCTGACCTCTGATATTTTATTCCTCAAACTGTGCCTTTGAGTTTCTCCTTTCTCCCTTCAGGCATCGCAGCCGTAGCAACTTCTCCAGTTTGTGTTGAGCTGTCACGTGAGGGCCTCTTTTACACAAACCCTTTCTGTGGGCTCTTTCTGTGGGATCTGCATGTCCCTGTAGCCATGTACTGTAATTGCACAGCTGGAGCATGGGGGAACGTGCTCCCATCCCTTTTGGGATGGGCATGTGAACTGCTCCCTTGTGGCACAGTGCAGGTGATGTGGGTGAGGTGTGAGCAAGGTGTGGGTGAGCGCCCGTGGGGCTGCACTGACAGAACAAGGCAGAAGCAGATGTGTTGTTCTAGGAGAGTTATTCCAGCATTATTTTGGGAAACACCTTTCCCCAGAGCTCCCCAGTGCTCTGGTAATGTCAGAGGTCACTGGCTGACCTGTGTGGTTTGATGCTGAGGTGTCCACTTTGGTTTCTGCAGTAGAGGCAGCATTTCAGCCTGGATTTTTAGAGAGGAATTAATCCCTGCCCCAGTATTGGTGAGTCTTTGGTAGTGCATCATTCCAATACTGTATCTTCTCCTGTGTGTTTCTCAAGCATCTCAAGTAGGATGCTTGTAGGAAGAAGCAGTGGCTCTCTCAGAGCCTGACCCCTCTCTGTGGTCTCAGAGCTTGTTGCTAGGTTGGTTGTTTCTCTGCTTTTCCAGTTTCTCCCCTCAGGTGCCAGGCGTGCTCCTCCAGCTCTGCCACCAAGGGGTGAAGGTTGCAGAGTTAGTGCTGCTAGACTGGAATTGATCTGCTGCAGCCCAAAACACTGCCCCTGAGTCCTGCAGGCAGCTGTCTCTCCTAGTTTGTTACCAAGCAGCCTTCCAGAAAACTTTCAGCTGCCTCAAGCTGACAATATGTGAAAATGCCAGTTCCCATTTTGTCCAGACTGATAAAATCCATGCTCTGCTCAGGAGCAGGAGCCCTGCCTGGGCCTGATCACGTTTGGGTTTAGACTCATTGCCAGTGGGCTCTGAGGGAGTAAATGGTGCAAGGTTTGATGGGGAGCTGGCTTTGTGTTCACACTCTGAGCAAAGGCTGATGGCTGTGTCTAATGCTGTGCAAGGAGCTGCTGCTCTCACTGGGGAACAGATGAAGTAGTGCAGGAAAAATTGGATAGCCTGGAGGAGGAATACTCATGTTCCTCAGACTGAATAGGAAAGTCACCCCATCTTGGTGTCTCAGTCCGTGCTGGCCACGTTCTAGGAGGGTTCTCTCCAAACCCCAAAGCCACCTGGGCTTCCTGAGTGCTCAGGAAACGCCTGAGGCCAGCACAGCAGGGCAGGGAGATGGAGCAGCCTCGTGTGTGGCCTCTTGGCAGGTTGTGTGTGGTGTCTGCAGGGTGTGAGGTGAGCAGGGACAGGCTCTGAGAGGACAGAGGGAGCACGGCCTAGGCAGTATCCTGTAAATCCCTGTTCTTTGCAACTGTAGGAATTCAGGCCTTTTTTTAAAGGAAAATATATTTCACATCTAGGAATTACCAACTGTTACTTCCCTGGTGTATCCAAAATGGGCAGCTTTTTACAAAAGCACAGATCCATACAGCTACACATTTTGCCACATTCCTCTCCAGTGGCAGAACTCAGGCAGGGAATCTACAGGAGCGTGGAAAGGGATGTGTGTATTTTCTAGTTAGAGAATATGAGGTGTAATCACTAATAACTTATTTATCCATCTAATAAATCATCAAAGAAATGGGGTTGATTTTGCATTCATGTAATTGCTTTGGTTTGGCTGTGAGTTTTTCCCCATGATATATTCATTTCATGTTCTGATGCTTGCATAAACCCACCATCTTTTAACTTGGAAGTCCATGAATTTTACAGCCATGTCTATGGAATGTGTCAGCAATACTTACTTGTGTGGATGAATTCTGCTTGTGTTCTGCAAAAGTGTCTGTGTTGTTCCTGGATAACAATTCCTGTCCCAGTTGAACCATGATGTGCATTTCCATCAGTGGTGGGCATGGTCTGCCAGAGGAAAAAGAGTTAAATTTAGGGTGATGTTTTTAAATGTTTCCTTCTCCACAGTAAGTTAACCCCCAGGAGAGTGAGCATGTCCTTACAGATCATGCCTGCCAGGAATCCTACCTGCAAAAATAGATTTTTCTGTCTCAAGGGCCTTAATAAGAGTGTTACTACACAGAACTGTTCTACAGTGATAGCTCTAAATAATTTATTTTTTATTTCAACAAAGTACACCTTTAAAAAGGAATAAACTTGTTTTTCAAGCCGTATTTTTATGCTTGTAGCACTGGACTGTTTGGTCTCTGAGATCCATTTCTGCATTTCATTGCCTGGGTTTGTTCTAAAGAAGATTTATTTTTGTTCTGTGAATAATTTTTGAAGGTTCTTGTAATATGTACAGATATAGATACATTTGAGGACTTTTATTGATATTCCTACAAAGAATACAAATAAACTTTAACTTTAAACAGTTTGGACTCTGTAAATTTACACTGATTTTAAGTCCCCCTTTATTCTGTGCTCGGGTTGTGTTTGTGTAAATGCAGGGGTGGAGGGGAAGGAATTCCCACTGGGACAAAATGGTTGGGACAGAGCAGCTCCTGCCTGGAGCAGCCTCAGCAAAGCAAGGGCTGAGGGGAACAGGAGCAGTTCCTGCCTCCTGAGGCTGGGGAATCCTGGCATTGTGGAGTGAGAGAGCGACAAGCTGTGGAGACAGGGAGTACTGCTCTCTGCTTCCTTTGCCCGTGGGGTTTCTCACTGAGTGCTGAAAAGAGAGTTCTGTGTGTTAATTACTGTGGTTATTCCCCTCACACCCACCCAGTGAGTGTGATCAGCCCGGTTCTCCTGCTCAGTCCATTCCTAAATTACACATTCTCACACAGCAGCCCAAAGCTGCAGAGTTGGAGGCATGGACGTGCAGAGGGATATTATTTACAGGTTCACATCAAATGCTGGATTCTAAGATATTTACATTTATTCTTCATATGTGTATAGTGAATGGGAAAATCTTCCACAGTGAACTTACTGAGTGTAAAATCCATACTCAAGGGGGTGTTTTGGCAAAGTGTCTATTTGCATTTCCCAGAATCATTCTTTCTCCATAGCTTCAAAGCCTGCAGGATGCCCACAGCAGACCCACAGTGCCCTGGGGCTGGCCCTGCCCTGTGTGCTCTGCTCCAGCCCCTGCATGGCACTGGGATAGTACAGCAATAAAACTGGGGCAGCTCTGGGCTTTTCTGTCCCAAACCCAGGTGTTCTATCCTGCAGAAGGCTTTGCATTCCACTTTACTCCACTGTGTAAAACTGTATGGGAATGTGCAAATTCTTCTCCCATTTCCTGCCACTCTGGGCAGAGCACACAGGGCTCTGGAGCCTGTCCTGCCACTCTTACAGTTCCCTTGGGAAATTCCTTGGGAGAAGCTCCCCTCCAAGAGTCCTGCCCAAAGGATGCAAGTGTACAACCTTGACTGATTTCCAAGGATGTGTGCTGCTGCTTTCCATTGAACAGCAGCTGCTGCTTACATCCATTAGCAGATGGAATAGCAATTTGCTTACTCTGAGATATGAGTGTCAGGAGAAGAGAGTCCTTGGTCTTGCTAGGGCCCATCTCACATTGCTGCCCTTCACCTTTCTCCTGGTCCCACAGATTAAATATCCTCATGTCTCCAGAAGATGTATTAAATTCCTGCTTTTTGCTCTAGGGGTAGATCAAATATCCTGGTTGTAGGCATGAGACCTGGCTACCTGTCTGTTCTTCCTGCAGCCAGCATGAATTCCTTGTCTTACTCAGCTCCATCCTGCTGATGTGATTGGAAATGTGAGTTTTGTGGACCTGAGCCCACTTTTCAAGACCCTCCTCAGCCCAGCTCAGTAGCAAAGCAGCCTGGGCTGAAATGGAAGGAATTATTACTGATATTGCAGATGCCATATTTGGGAGCAGGGCATTTGGGATGGATGGTCCCAGTACCCTCCAAGTTTTCCCAGCTTTCACACTGTAATGGGAGCCAAAGGGCTGTTGTGTCCCAAGTGGAGGGGGATCACAAGGGACTCAGTGCTGACCCCAGTGAAGAATGACACAGTGATGACAGAATCTAACTCAGAGTGAAAAGTGACCTGCACAGAGATGAGTGACATTTCTCACCACCTTTTCTCTGCTGTCCAGGCTTCTGTTGGCAGCAGGATGCAGACAGTGGGAGCAGTTCCTGCTCTGCATGGTTAGGTGCAAGTTCTGCCTGCAGTGAGGGAGGAGTTGGAGCTGAGCTGCAGGATGCAGTTCCTGCAGGATGCAATTACTGCAGGATGCAGTTACTGCAGGATGCAGGTACTGCAGGATGCAATTACTGCAGGATGCAGTTACTGCAGGATGCAGGTACTGCAGGATGCAGGTACTCAGCCCTTCCCTGCCCTCACGAGGGTCTGACATGGACCATCCATGCTGGACCCTACCTGAACCTCCACTATGGATTGTTACTGTTGTTGGAGGGGCTGTTGTGAGGATTTGCCCTTCCTCCCTCAGAGGACAGGGCTTGCCCTGCCCTGTCAGGCAGCAGGGCTGTGCCTCCTGAGCATTCCAGAGCAGAACATCCTGCTGCAGAGCCACCAGTGTCTCTGAAAGGAGGAGCTGCCCTCACCACTGACACAAACTAGGAAAGTCCAGTTAAAAACAGCTCTCTGAAGGCTTTGAAAAGTTGCTGGGTGGATTTCAGTTCTTACCAGTGAGAGTGTGTCCTCCCAGTTAGCTGCAGTGCCTGGGAGCTCACATCCCTTTGGGCATGGGGTTGTGCCTAGAACAAGTCCCTTTTCCCTGGGCCTCAGGTGTGGATCACAGCTGTGTCTCACAGTTCAGAGCTCTGTTCCTGAGTGACACCTCTGTGTGCACTGGCTCCCTCAGCACTTTCAAAGGACTTTTTCCAGGACTCAGGACTTCCCTGGTGGGAAGGGTTGGCTTCCCTTTTCCTCAGTACCAGAAGGTACTGCAAATATTTAGTTTATATTGTTGGATGTTATTTAGGATCAGGAAGGCCAGAAGAACTTGGACATGATAGAGACTGTCATAACTGGGATTAAGTAGAGCCTTTCAGATTTTTCTCATTCTTTGGGAAACTGATTGGCTGCTCCCTGTCATGCCAGGATCTGTGCTCGACTGGGAAGTATTTTAAAAGTCATTTCTGCAGAAATGAATAAGGCTAAAAAAATGGATAAAATACTTGCCATCTCCTCTGGGGTTGACTGAAGGGTGGAGAGATTGTTGCTCCCTCAGTTACCCCTTTTTTGTCATGGGTTTTTGTTGGGGTTTTTTGTTGGATTTTGTTGTTGTTGTTGTTTTTTGATTTTTTGGTGGGTTTTGTTGTTGTTAGGCTTTTGTTTTGTTTTGTGTTGGGGTTTTTTGCTTTTGTTTTGGGGTTTTTTTTGGAAAGCTCTCCCCATGGGCAGATTCCAGACAGGCTTTGGGAAAACAGGGGTCTTAAAATGGAAAGTCCATCTGCCCCAGCTGTGACTTGACAACTGTGCTGCTGGAATCAGCCATGTGCCTAAGGGGAAGAGGCAAAGGCTGAAGGAAGCCGTGTCCTCAGTCCTGCTCACAGCTCACCACAGCCATGCTCTGCTCCCTCTGCTCCCTCGTGGCTCCCAGGTGTTGTGAGAGCTCTGCCCGTGTGCTGCTGTCTGGGGGCTCTCCTGAGGGTGTTTGCTGTGGTGATGGGCTCTGGAGAGCTGGCATCATGTCCCCAGCTGCTGCTCCCACTTGGCTGCAGGGTTTCTCCTGCCCTGGCCAGGCACTGAGGCTCAGGGTTATCAGGAGCACCTGGGGAGTTCACAGCGAGCAGCAGTGGTAACAATTTATTGTCAATAGTGGCTTTTCAAGTGCCTTTCAAAGGTACTAAAATGACCTCCTCAGCTGGTGGCTGCTGGGCCCTGACTGCAGACTGCAGCCCCTGCACTCCCAGAGGAGCTGGGTGGGTCCCAGCCAGGGCTGGTGTCCTGTCAGCAGCTCTGGTGGGAGCACAGCTGCTGCCCTGCCCTCAGCCCAGGGCAGGAATGGCTGCAATGCTGCGGGGCTGGAATGAGCTGCTTTGGCAGATTTGTCCTCTGGGAGCAGCTCCGATGGTCCTTGGGTCAAAAATACACAGGCATCTGATTTCAGGATGATTTTATGTTGGTATTTGGCTGGTTCTGGATGTGAAGATTTGGGCAGGTGTTGCCCTGGTGATTTGGTTCTGTGCAGCTTTCCTGCAGTTTGCCCAGGTGTAGGACTGTGCTGGTACTGATTCATTCTCTCACTGGGGCAGGCCTGGTCTCATGCTCGTGCTCCCCAACAACAGATGCCCTCCCAGATTGGGCATACAAATAAATACTAACCTGGCCTGGCCTTGGCCCTAAACATTAAAAGCAATTTTTGCTCCAGATGTGCTCACTGCACTCCTTAGCATGAGGTAAAAGTGGAGTTATTGTCCCACAGTCTTTGGAGCATCAGCACTGGTACTTTGGCTGCTGGCCCACCCCCCAGACACAAAGCAGGATGCAATCGAATAATTTGAAGATTTTAAAGTGACCATGAAGTTTTTACACCTTTCAGTACAACATCTGCAGTTGACTTTGATCAGAGATTTGAAGGTGCATCATCATAAAGAGACCATCCTGGTGGGCTCATCAGAGTGGTGATGCTTTTATCAGCTGATGGAAAACCTGGAGGAGCCCAGTGACCTGGAATCTGTTTAACTTGGATCTGGCCCAGCCCAGTTTGTGGCAGGCTGGCTGCTTTCCCCATGGGAAAGGAGAAAATGCAGTGAATCAAAAGTTTTGGCATCATTATTTCAACCTGCCTGTAGTTCCTCCATGTGGGGATTGGCATTTTCCTTGCCAGGGCTCCACAGGGAACCTGCAAGGTTTTAATTTCATTTTAGTCTCTCTGATAGCTGTGTGAGTACATATGACACTCAAGCCCAGTTTTTCCTCATTTCTCACGTTCCTGCTGCACTTTTTGGCTTCTAAGGGTCACAGCTATCAGAGGGGCCTCTACTGGAGTGAGTCTGGAATGAATTTGATAAATGATTCCTACGCAGGCATGACATGAACACACTCATTGCTACAAGTGTTTCCTTAACCACTGCTCCCTTATCAGCACGAAAAACAAGTATGTGGAGTATCTTGGGCAAATACACTTGTGCAGATGCTGGGAGAGCTACAAGCCTTATCAGCAAACAGGTTCAGTAACATTTGCAATTCAATCCACTTGGAATGGCTGTCAGCAGAGTGCTCATCTTTCCCGAAGGCCTTAGGCCATCCCTGCTAACTCCAGACCTCTCTGAGACCACATCAAAATCTGTTGCTGGGACAGTGTCCATGGAGACTTCCCACTCATGCTGCCCTCTAATTTGTGTCCCTGAAGAACTAGGAACATAAAAACCAGGACAAAGCAGATGCTGCCCAGCTAAACAAATCTCTCCTTCCTACCCACAGGGCTGGGCTGCAATATTTCTCTTACAGAAGTGATATTTATTAGGAAAAGTGAGCTAATGATCAATGGCTGTGCAGTAACACACTGATGTAAACAAAGAGCCTGGCATGAGAAGTGAACAGAGAGCAATAATCACAGGCTTTGCTTGTATCCGTGGGGATGAGTGGAAAGCCATGTCTGTGCTCACAGAGGGCAGGACAGCCCATCCCAGCACAGGGCCCCGTGTAGGGGAAGCTGGCTGCTAGGAGCTGTGCTGGAGGGTCTCTCCTGGGCTCTGTCAGCTGCCACAGAACGCTGAGGTTCACTCTGGACCTGGGCTCTCAAGGAATTACACCTGAATTCTGGAAGGGGTGACAATATTGGTGTCTGTAGCCTCCATGTTTGTATTTCTGAAAGCTCTTCACCATGGAACCTACTCCCCCTTGGCAAATCCTCACCCCAGCAAAAAAGGTCAAGCATTGAGACTGTGAGTTAGAGCCTCAAGTTTCTGTGACTGAGGGGTGGTGACAGGGAATATCTCCTGTTTGGGAGTTGGGGGCATTCCCCATGAGGGATATGCAGCAGATCTTGCTGCTTCAGCTTTGGACAGATCCTGGATAAGACATGAAAAGCTGTTGCTTTAAGTGGAAGTCAGAAGATTACTACCAGACTGGAAGGTAAGAAGCTCTCTGGAAAGGAGGGCAGTAAATTGTCATAAAATGCAGTTCCAAGACCTTGATTTGTAGGGACACGGTTTGTGGTGATTGGGAGTGGGTGCAGCTGTGAGCAGCAGGTGAGCAGCACTGACAGCAATGAGCCATGGAGAGCCCGGGGCACTGAGCAACCACCAAAGGGCACAGAGGGCACTCAGGTGCAATGTGTGAACATGAGGGGATGAAAGGTTGGGCTAAGGAACAAGAACAGAAATGCTTGCAGCCTTCTGAAGTGGTTTGGTGTTATTGGGCAAATGCTTAAAGCCTTCTGAAGTTGTATGGTGAGTCTCAACTGTGACACTGATTAGCATTTATTGATTTTGACCTCAGGATAAACATCATGGATATGCTAACAAGACTTGGAGGATTCAAATTTGGAAGCTGGCCTAAAACATATGAGGACCAGAGCATCTTGAAAAACTAACTGCATGGGCTGGAATAAAAATAACAGGGTTCAGGTGTGGGAAAATGAAGGAAAGTACTGAAAGTACAAACAGTTAGACAAGTTATACAACTACATATAGTAATAATACTGTGACTGGGTTTGGATGTAGTAATTCGTAATTCACTGTGCAGAAATGCATGAGGGAATCCCACCTGGCCTATGAGGCAGACAGGCACAGAAAGGCTGTTCCACACTAACCATGAAACCAGAGCAGAGCCATGGCAGCACCACCCAGTTTGCATCTCCTTTGCAGAGATGGAAGTTTGTCACACATAGCAGGGATTTTAATTTCCCCCCTGTGTCAATAGAAATCCTGAGGATAATGAACTTTTGTTACATGGGCTGGGTGCTTTGCTCACTGCAAACAGGGCTAAAAAGAGGCTCAGCTTTTGTGCCATCTCAGGCACCATTTTGGAGAGTGATAATTGCATATTTCAGTGTGCTATTCCAAGAGGGCAGGATCCTCTGAGGATTGGCCTTTGTGGCTCCATCCAAAGTGTGTGCTAAGCAAGCAGGACAGATCCAGCCCTGAATGAAGGGAGTTTATCTCCATGGGAGGATTTTAATACCATGTTCCCAGCAGAGGCTTTGTGGGGCTTACCTTGCCTTCCCACTGAGCTACAACACCACGACCGATGGCTTCCCCCATGGAATTTGGTGTATTCTCTCCCTCTTCAGGCACCCAGTTTGACAGGAACAGAAAACCAACAGAGAGGCAAAACTCAGCATTGTCTGGATTGTATGCTGTGAGTTGTGGAGGCAAGAACTTAGGTAAGACATATTCCTTCCCTGTGTTTGCTGCTGGTGCCTGTCTCCCTGTTGTGGAGCCAGACAAGCCCCCTGTGGAGCTGAAGGCAGACAGGAATAGAGCTGTAAAATCCCTGGAGCTCAGCTCTGACTGCAGCATTAGTGGTTTAAAGCACAAATTCATCACAGCCATCAGAGCGTGCAGATTTGTGAGATGATGTAAGCAAATCCCAAGGGATGCTGTGCTATCCCTGCACTACCCTGGGACACACAGCTGTGGCTGTTGGGAGGGAAGCCCTGTGTGTTTGGTTCAGTGGGCTGCTGGAGAAGCTGTTTTGGGAATGTTCTCTCTGACACTAAACACCAAAGCCAGCCCACTGCTTCTGCTTTATGGTGGCAGAATCCCAGTCCAGGGTGCAATGTGGGTGGTGTGAGCCAGGGCCCTTCATCCCTAGCACACCCCTAAAACTCATCCCAGGGAGAAAGAATTGGAAGGCCAAGAAGAACTTGGAAATTGCTGCCTTTCAAAACTGGCTGTGTGTCATTTCTCTTGTGCCTGCTAACGCTGGGATCTTCCACATCAATTGCTTCTGCAAATCACACCCCAAACAGGCCTGGCCCCCTTCCATGCTGCTCTTATTTGCATTCCCTGAAACACGAGCTCCAACAATTACATCTTTTATATTTGCATACAACTCCTGAATGCTTTTGAGCTGATTGTAAAGGTCAGGCTGAGTGGGGAAGTGCAGGGAGTTAGGATAGATCAGTCTAGCTCAGATGTCTGAAGAAGAAATCGCTCTGAGCTAAATACTGTCCTGATACACATCCAAGTGTACTGGCACTAAATAGTGCTGTGGTCCAGAAATTTTGAAAAGCTGATTTTCAGTCCTGTCTTGTCCCTCCCCTCACTGTAATTTCAGAAGGCACAGCACACAGCCTCAGTCACTGCATTCTGCAGACACCAGGTAATGCAGGCAGGAGATAAGGATCATGTAGCCACACCAGATTTTGGATGCTTATGCCTCTTCCTTAACTCCTGGATCTGCAAAATAGGGATGGAAAGCTTGCAAAGACTGAAATCGCTGCTCCTTTTGTCTCTGATCTCAAGGTACAATGTAGATGTAGAACTGCTCAGACTGAATCTAGCTCAGTTCCTTTTTTCTGCTACTAAAATGGTTTCAGCATTACAAGATTTTAGCAGAGACAGCATTGGTTTCATGCTCTCCAGCTCAGCTTTATGCTTCAGAGTGTCTGTTTTCAAAGATTACTGTTCATGCAATGTCAACCAAGTCACCCTCACCTCTGCTGGCATGTGGAAAGTGGCAGTGGCAGCACTTCCATGCCCTGAAGCCATGCTCTTCCTGCTGCCCTGCATCCCATTATCTCTGTGCAGACATTCCCTGTGTTTAGCTGCCACATTCCTGCCCTGCAGGCCCGTTCTGCAGCACTTCTCCCCAACAGTGCAGCCTTCAGGTGCAACCTCAGTGCCTCTGGGAATTATGTTTGAAGGTTAATGTTTCAGAAAAATATCATCAAAGCATTTCTGCCCCTCAGCCCATGATTTTGGTAGAAGAGAGAGATTTTTTTTCCTCATTTGTTGTGGTCTAACAGTTAAATGCTTGGCAGCTGGATGCTTGTTTCTACCTGATAGAGCTTTATTAAAATATGAGCTGTGGGTGTGGTGATCTTTTGGAAGGTGAGGGGCTCTGAAATGGCTTTTTCTCCCTGAAAATTCCCTGAGTGCTACTAAAGCAGTATTTGGAGCTCCAGATACATCAGGCTGTATTTGGCCAAAGATTTAATGAAAGGCCAGAAATGAGGTGCTTGCGCTAGTGACTAAATGGTAAATCCCAAAATATAAATCTTCTGGCTTTGCTATATGACATAGCAAAGGGAAGACTGAAACAATAACTGTTCTGGCTATAAAGTGAACCTTTTATGTCAGAAATTTGCTCTTGCAGATTTTGTTTTACCTACACGGCTTAGGGGGGAAAAAACCCTACCTTCCATAAAAACAAAATTTGTGCACTATAAAAATATTTTCAGTTGACAAGAATCTCCTGAACCAACAACAGCACTACCCAAAAGGTGGGGAGATAGGTACAGATGGAGCCCGTTATTTCAAATCAGAGGGTTCCCAAACTCCCTTGGCATCACATTTGTGCTAACAAGAGGTCACATTTTGAGGGGTTTGGTGATAAAATGCCTGCTGAATTCATATGGAACAGAAGCATCCACCTTTTCCTCACCTTCCTCCCTCTTCCCAGCCTGGCAGTGGTAGGTGTGTGCTAGAGCCTCCATGCATTGGCTACTTCCTTTCCTCCTGCAAGTGAAACCATTGCATGCATTGTACAAGTTGTTGCAGCATATAAAACTTAGTTTGATCTGAGATGAGCTGAAAAATTCAATAGCTGCTATAAAATGCCATGAAATTCTGGTTTTACATGTTAGATTTTGCGTGGGAGAAGGAAAGATGGCTGCATTTTTTTCATGTTGTTTGTGTATCATTTCCAAGCCTTAATTGATGAATGCGATATAGTTTGACAGATAAACATATCAAACCAGTTTTGTGGTGAAGATATTATTAAAATGAAAATAAATATGGGCCTCTCTATGTAGGTGAGAGGGAACACACAAGGGAATGCTTGAAGTGAATAGGTTTGGAAGCTTTTCAGACTGGAAAAAATCCACAGCTTTGCTTACATGCAACACACACTGGTTAAAATGTATTTCAACTTTTGCATATGTTTTTGAGTATTTAGCTGAAAATGAGGCACTGCATCTAATTAGAATCTCCAAACTCACAGACATGCTACAGGCTCAACACTTTGAAATGTAAATAGAGCCTCAGTAAAGATACTGATATGGGAGTCTCAGTATGATATGGGGGTAATAAAGAGGTAAAAATATGACACACCTTCTGAAAAGTTGAGGAAGAGCACCTGGGGCAGGTAGGAGGGACCAGAGCAGTGATGAGAACTAGAATAAAGGGCTCTAACATTTCACACAGGACTTGAGTCTGTCCAACCCAGAACCTGCTCCCCAGAGTCCCAAAGAGGCATTCCAGTGCCACCCCAAAGCATTCTGCATGACAGGGATACTGAAGGGGTTTTGTGATGGGTGAAGAGAGAGATGATATTTTCCTGAACCTCACTTGTCACAAATTTGTGCCTTAGAGCCTGAAAGTTGCTGATGTGTGTTTGAGCATTAATTAGGTCAGACATGAACTATTTAGTTTTTGGCCAACCAACAGAGCTGGAGCTAGCTTTGAATTTCTCAAGGTTCCTGTCATTAAAACTGCAAGTTCATTTAGAGAGCCATTCTCTTCTTTAAAACTTGGGCAAGAAAAATGTTCCTTAAAAGCATCCCCAAATCTAAAAGTTATTTGTAGGAGTTATATCAGCAAGCAGTGTCTCATCAGAGAAATATGAAAAGCGGTAAAAGGCAGGAACATGAGTTAGAAAAGAGAAGTTTTACATCCTAATCGCTCCCAAAATCACTGCAGGGAGAGACAAGGTCGTGGTGCTAAGCCCAGCCAGCTGGTTGGCTCTAAAATGGTGAGTGAAATGTTCAAAATTCACAAATCTCAAAGAGGATGGTGATGGCTGGTGCATGTAATCAGAGTAACGATGAACCCCAGCTGATGAAGGCACGGACCAAAAGAGAGACACCTGGAACACTTCGAGCTGTAAGACAACAGTGCCCATGCAGAGGCACCAGCGCTTCAGTTTAAAAATCCCGTGCGCTGTCCCTGCCTGGTCCCGGAGCAGAGCAATGTTTTGGGAAGCTGCTCACGGCCACAGGGTGGAGCTGAAGGCCTTTCAGTCCGTGCCGTTCCTTCTGTAACTCGGTGTACACCGAGAAAAGCCGGCTGGGGCTGTTGGCAGCCCCTCGGAGCGCTCATTACCGCCGTGACCTCATTCCGCTGCAGGGGAGGTCACGGAGCGCATCTCGGGGCCCAGGGTGCTCCAAGAGGGTGCTCTTGTTTGGATCTCCGCACAAACAGGATTGTGATGAATTCGTAGCACAGTCAGTCATGTGAAAGCATCGCTGTCTCGGAGTGCCTGCAATAAAGGCTCTGACCTGAATAAGTGAAGGGAAAACACAGCCGAGAGGAACTTATCGGGGTGAAGAATGTGGATGTCAAACAATACGTTTTCTTTGTTTCTCAATTCAGCTTTTCTGCTCGAAATGATCTTGAGTGACAGCACCGGATCTATAAAGGACAAGATGGGAGCTTGGATCGGGGCAGGCGTGGGGAAAATAGGACTTGTTTTGAAAACAAATTCCAAGCAGATGGGCCGAGCAGCGGGAGGGCGAACGCGGTTGTTCAGATCACTTGGTGCTCTTTATTTGTTCTTTGTCCCGTCCTGCCTACTCGGGCTCCAGTTCCCTGTTTTCCACCTGCAACCAGACTCCCCTTATCTCACCCATTCCTCCTCTCGCTGCCCTTTTCCCACAGCTGGCTCGGAGCACAGCCCGATCTCCTGACGGCTGGCCACGTGTGGGGACTATTTCAGAGCCTTCTGCCCTGTCCTGGAGGGTGCCCGGTCCCAGCCGAGCTGGCACTGGGGCTGCTTTGTGCATCTCCTTGAGGAGCAGCTTCCCCAAGTGTGTGTCCTGCTGGTCAGGAGCTCCATTTCATCATCCCTGTTGAATTTAGCTGTGGTGGCTCAAGGTCTGCATGCCTACAGCCTTGAGAGCAAAACCATCTCCAGAATCCAGCTGGGCCTGGGGCTCCAAGTCCTGTGAGGGTCAGCTGTGCCAGGAGAAGGTGTAGGTGTAGATCTACCACTGGTGAGCAGCTGTGCTTTTGTTACTTGGATTTTGTTCAGGCCATGAAAAGCCACAGTGCCAGCAGCTGTGACCATGGAAGACATTCCCATAGCAAACAGCTGTGACCATGGAAGACATTATTCTCCTCTTGTACAGCTCTGCTGGAGGCTGCAGTCCCCTTTATGTGCCAGCAGCAGAGACTGTGCCCTGCCCCACTCCAGGTGAGATTTAAAGTGCTGATGAAAGGCTGATGCAGCCTTTTCCAAAGTGTGAGAGGGCTCACAGGTTTCTGGGGGTAGCTCCCAGCTGGCAGGTGCTGATGGGCACCTGTGAAGCAGAACATCTTGAGCCAGCTCAGCCAGAAGTGCTGGATGAGGATGTCTGTCACTGGCCTAGGGAGAATGGACAGCTAATCCAGCAGAAAAGCTCTCCCTCTTGGCCACATCCTAATAGGAGCTGACACAGCTCTGCAGGTAAGGGAACAGCTGTGGAAATATCCCTAGTTTTCACTTTTGAAATACTTCTGGACATTTTCAAGACATCTGAAGTTCTCCTGTAAGTCAGTAGCTCCCTGTCAGACCCCATCACCAGTCGCACCTCTCCTCTCCTCCTCACTCCCTCTGTGTAAACCCATGTCAGAATCAGCTCACTCAGTGCTCCCCCACTCCTGGTGGCTTCTGGCTCCAGCTGGCACCACTCTAGAACACATTAAAGGAGTGAGACATCCGTGGTTTTGGTCCCCATTTCCCCTGTATATAACATAATGTATCATCAGGCCATGGTATCAAATGCAAGCTTATGGATTGAAACTGGTGGTGGGATCTTCCAATACCATAAAAATGCTCTGATGTGAGGGTGCTGATGTGATTGTAATCTTTGCATCCATTCCCTGACCCAGGTGATGATGAAAAGGGATCATTATTACACTCATTAATAATTTAGGAAGCTAAGCAACAGCACCTGGAAATTAGGTGTCAATTTTGCAGGATTTCCACAGAATGAATAAGGACGAAAAATAGGTCAGGTGCAGTTACACTTGTGTCGTTTTGAAGAGGGGAAGGAAATATTTTTAGCAAGAAGAAAATGCTTTCTCTCCTGCTCTGCAGCACAAGTAGGTGCCTGTAACTGATGAGGTTTCTCACACAGGATTGCTCCAGGCCTGACAGGTCGCTGATGATCCCCCCAAGCACTCACAGGAGCTCGTCTGTGTGTTCCTGTGCTGGCAGTCTCTCTGTGAGGATTTCAGGAGCCATCTTCATTTTCCCATTTTGGCTCAGAGGGTTTGTAGTTCCACAGGGCTGTCTGCCATGGATTGGTGTCATTTCTGAGTCATTTTCCCAAGGCAGCATCTTAAAACACTATTTCTTATAATTTTTTTCTCTGAAAAAGAAGATATGTGAGGAATACTCACATACTCCTCTCTGTGAGACAACAAGGGTGTGGTAGTGCCATGGAGAGCTTGGGCTGATACACAGTTGTAAAGGCTGGGAGAGATACAGCTCTGAAAAGGGTTGGAGTGCTGTGCTTTGTGCTGTCCATTCTGTTGCAGCCTTTATTAGCTCTGAAATAGTTCTCTCTTTTGGTTTTAATTGCTCTTCAGGCTGGCAGAGTGAATCATGGGTATTCAAAGTTGCTTTCAACAGAACATTTATATTGTTTATATTTAAGAGTACTATTTAAAATGCAAAACCGAGTTGTGACATTGGCTGTGCACGTTCAGAATCTCTCAAGAGTGATCATGTTAAAAAGGAAAACTCCCATTTGTAAAAATGTATTACAATTCTAGCTAAGGAAAGACCACTTTTCAAATTAAATATGTTTAAATCACACCACTCAATTATTTCCCAGTACACAGCAGTACAATATGGATATAGCAACCAATTAATTGCTCTGCCTTATGTGCTATTTTTTTTTCCTGGATAGCTTGAGGACCTCTGCAACTGTTCCTGTAGTGGTTTGTGCCAGTGGGGCTGTTGTGGTCAAACCATGTATTATCAAATAATTACTTATTACCACTTATTACCAAAACTTCCTCACTGTGCATTCATCTCTGCAAAAGCAGCCCATCCATCTCTTGGGAGCACCTCACAGGGCACAGCAGACTCATCTTCTGCTCAGTTGGATTTGTTTTTAAGCACCTCAGATGTTGACAAGTCACTTTTCTTTTCTCAATCCCACAACACCTCAGCAGTGTGAAGCTTGTATGGATTCAGGTGCTTGTGGGGTGAATATTTCTCCAGACATGGCTGGTGCTGGGAGGAGTACTGATGTAGTAAGTTTTCACTCTTTAAGTAAAAAAGGTGGCACAGTGACTGTAACCAGAGAGCTCAAATGCAAATAAGTGTGGAGACAGAGCAGGCATAGAAGGTAGGCCAAGTCCTATCATCTTTCCTGTCTAGGCCAGGGGAGGGTTCTCCTGGGGTAGAAGAGCACACCACAGAGGGGTTTGCCCTGTATCCCATCACCTAAAGCAGTACAATCCATAACTGCATCAGGAGTAACTTTCTCAGAACTGATAAGCTTGGGTCACTTTATATGTCACATTTGAGCTCATGGTTTCACCTTGTGTTTCAGAAAGATATATTCTAAGTCATATTTCTAAAACCTCCCATTTTTTCCTGCAGCTTTGGGTTTTAATGGGGGATTATAAAGTGTTGGAAGCTGCTGTATTGCCACAGCTGGTACATTCTTTTCCAGCCTCAGTTCTGAGCAGCAGGAAGTGTTCTACATTATAGAAACCTCAGTTTTACATAAAGCTGGTGGGCAGGATTCCTGCTGGATGGGTCCCAGCACATGAGTGTTTACAATGATAGAGATCTTAGGGCTGCTTTCTTTTTTTAAAACCATACTCTTATTTCAGTGCTTTTGTATAAAATTTATGATTCTGAGATGCCTTTTCTTTAGCTTCTAGAAAGTGAGTTGTGAGTGCAACTTTTACAGCTTCTCTGTTGAGAAGGATGTACTGGAATTACTCTTTATCCAGAAATATCAGTATTCCCACCTGGCCCCGTGAAGTAACACCCAGTATTGGCTGGTTTTATTGCAGTGAAACTATGAACACTATTTATATGTTTTATTACAGGAAGCAAATCATTAATTCATCTGGGCAATATTGCTATTTTCTTAATAAAGTTTCATTTTAGCATTTGGTGAACCTCATTCAGGTTAACTTTCAGTGCCAGCAGTGTTTACATAACACATAAATGCACTGGTACCTGCAATAATGTTGTGTTTTACTTCCTGAATTCATTATGGGCTCTTAAGCACTTAATCAAATTCCTTTGGATTATCTTGTGCATCCTCTTCTGCAGGCAGGTTTGTGTACCAATTTGATCATCTTTATCTGGGGAGTGCTTTTAACCTGAGCACATGTGGGGCTGTTTGTTCTGCTCTTACAAATCCTGGGGAGTTACATTTGCTCTTGGGAACGTGGCTTGCCATGTGCTCACATTGGAAAGACTATTAGGGTTTCTTTTGTTTTAAAGTAGACCCCCAGTAAAATTTTATATCTTGATAAAATTACTCTGCATTGCATTGCAGTAGCTGCATTTCAGATTTCAGTTCATTCCTGTTTATTTCTTTACATAGTTATAAAACTTTTTTTTTCTCTTTTAATTTGTAAGCACTTTAGGATACCCAGGAAAAATGCTTTTTATTATAAATAGAACTCATTCTGAATGTATTTTGGTCTTAAATTCCTTTCCAATTTGTGGTGAGTGCAGTGCACTACTGCCCATTGCTGGCTGTTGGCAGGCCTGACACTGAACCCCTTGTACTGCTCCTTTTCCATGCATGACCAAATTTTTGTGACTTCCACTGCAAAGAAGATCTTTCCCCTCTGTTTAGCTTCCCTTCCATTCTGCCTGCATGCTCTGTATGTGTTTTTAGCCAGGTACACTGTCTTTCTCTTGGTTCTCATTAGATATTTTGATTGTCCAGCTTGCCACTGCAGCAGCAGTTTCTCCTGAAGTCTGTCTGTGGCAGGATCAGAGCCAACAGGAAATGTGACATTGTGTGTGGTACTTTGAACATTCCTGGAGACTTTAACCTGTTCACTGAGAAAGCTGTAAGAAATGAATGTGTAAGGAACATGAATGTATGTGTTTAAATTTGCACAATATATAAATGAGAAAAGTGGATGAGAAAATGATCCATTTTGAAGTCTCATTACTTTCAGATAACCCATTTTATCAAATTCTCTGTGCTGGGATATTTTTGAGGTGTCAGACTTCTCTCTGTCACACAAAGGGCATGCAGCTGGCACCTCACACATCTTGTATTGAGGTGGTGACTGCTGGCAGTACCTCAGGTTAGATAAACAAACATGCTCTGTTCATGTGTTTTAAAATGTAAAAATCCCAGCACACAATTAAGACAAATTGTTGACTTTGCATTAGTGAGCTGATGATTTCTCTGTAGAAACAGAGACTTTTTTGGGTTACGCAGCTTTTATCTGTAATTATTTTTATCTCCTGTAAGCAAGGAGTCCAGATTAGAGTTCATGGCAAATACAGAACTAGCCAAGCAAATATCCTTTTCTGCAACTCAAAAATCCCATTTTTTTCCTTGAGCATCAGCACATCCTCTAAGGCTATTTGTAATTGCAGCTGCATAGCAGATGTAGAAAAGGGCTAATACCATACAGCTGGGTCAAAGCCTTTGTGTTACCATGCAGGTTTAAGGTCATCTGAAGGCCTGATCTTAACTGTACTGTGATACTGTGTTCTGGTTCTGTTTTGTTCCTGTTTTTCATCTATCTTTTGTTTAAAACATATTTTATTTTTTAAAAGAGCGTACAATTAAGAAATCCTTGCGTTTCTAAGAGAGATTGCTGCTGTCAGAAGACCCAATACCCATCATGATTTTGGGCCAAGCTGTCATGGACAGAACTCCAGGAAACTCCACTTTTGGATCAGGTTTAGAGTGCTTTGATGTTTTTCTGTTTTTATAGATTCCAGGTATGTGAATCAGAACTTTGTGAAGCTTTTATTTGTATTTTAAAATGCAGGAGAAATGAGATAAAGAAACTTCTTCCTATTATTCATTACTGTACTTTTCTGTACAACAAGCATTGAAATCTGGATTAAACCATACTGGAAATCTCTCAGGAGTGACCCAAATAATATAAAATCTACTCTGCCCTTCCTTCTAAGTTAAACGTGGTGTGGTCCCCATTGTGTGGATTCTTCAAGAACTGAGTGGATCCTTGGAAATCCTTAGGAGTCAGGTGTCTGTGAAACCTGAGCCAGATGAAGCACAGGAACCCACATGAGGGCTCAGAGTCTGGGAGAGAAAACCAGCAGCAAATTCCTTCCAAATTTGAACTGATGGCTGTGTTAGCATCGGAGTAGGCAAGGGCAAAAATCATTGGTTGTGAGCTTCTGTGGCAAAACTGCAAGGAGTGCCAGTCTTTACTGTTGTATGACTTGAGAATATTTGTGCTGACCATTTCATGAAATGGTTGGAAAATTTTATAACTTCATGAAACAAAAAGCTGCAAAAGCCATCAAAGTCACGTAGTATCTCCTTTCTTTCTGGTAACACTAGAATAAGAAGCCAGGGGCTGCCAGGTGTTTTTGCAGAGTTTTGGCAGTGCAATGGCCACATCCATGCTCAGCCCAGGACAGGTCTGGGCCTGCTCAGGAGCCCAGCCATGCCTCCAGAGCTGGGTGTTGACTCCTGGGAATAAAGCTGTGCTGGAGCTCTGGCACAGCAGCAGAGCATTGCAGTGCAGGCCTGGGCTGCTCCTCTGGCAGCTGCTGCCCAGACCATGGCAGGCATCCCAGCTGCAGCTCCTTTCCATGGGAGGTGTTTTCACTTCCACTGCAGAGGTGCCAGGTGGGAAATGGAGTTTGGCAGCAGTGATCCTGCCCAAGACCCTTGAATACCACAGGAGAAAGCCAAGCTGATGTAAATATTGTTCCTTTTGGCTGCAGAAGGATTTCCCAGGTGTCAGGGGAGCTCTGGAAAGGGTACAGCTGTGTAGACAGCTGGGAATTACCCTCATTTCTCTGGCACAGGAAAGGGCATGGCTGGAGCACTGCTGCATTCTGCAGGTGCCCTGCAGACACTGCAGCTAAAACAATTTAAATTTGCTCCTTGGGTCCCATCTGCTGGCTGGGACATGAAGAATCAAGCAACCATTGAGAGAGGCCTGTCTGTGTGTGGGGATAGGTGGGACAGTGTGGCAGGGCTGGGTCATGACTGCCTAGACAAGCACACTGAGCTGCACTTGGTGTGCTCAGATTTTGCTCTGCAGGGAGGCTCTGCAATGCCAAGGGGTTCAGAGGTGGAAAATTCACCCTTGATGTCCAGCCTGCTCCTCTGAGCAGAGAGGACAGTGGCACTGAAGGGACAGCTCGATGGGTTGCCCAGTGAAATGCAATTGCATCAGATTGGAGGCACTCTAAATCTGATGGTCTCGTTAAGAAGATGAAAAACTATCAACATTTATGGAATTGGGAAATTATTGGGTTAACACAATGATGTATGATCTGTGTGACAATTTTGTTGTCTGGAGTCCAAGTACTATTTGCATTTATTTTCTGGCAAACATTATACATTGCCATGGATAATTCTTCCATTTGAGTGTTTCAAGTGTGCCTGCCTCTCTTATTTGTACCACAAAATCCCTAGTTTTGAAAATTAAAATTATTTAAAATAATGATGTTGGCTTAGAGAGTGACTTGCAAATGGAGCTGGGTACGTCCACATGTATTCCAGAAGTGCCACAATACAGATCATCCAGTGCTACTTATGTGAAGGTACATATAATGTGTAACTAGCCAAGTGCCTTGGCTAGTTATACTTTATGTGCACCTTCACATGATTTAAATGAAATTGATTAGATTAAACCACTTTCACTGACTATCTTATTTTACTGTACTGAATAATACAAAAGTTACAATTATCACTAGCAGTCTTCTTATGGGAAATCCTTTTGTGCAAAGGGTATTCATCAGAAAAATTGTATTAAAGACAACTGACTGAGAAAATTATTTGGGTAATTTCCAAAAGAGTTAATGGAAAGGAAGATATCTTTGAATTAAGATTCCATAGATTTTGATGTCCTAAAAATGATGTCTTTTTCCCTATCCCACTTGGAGGAACTTATTTCAGACAATCTTCTGTTCTAATTTGCAGATTTTGTCTCTTGGTTAGAGATGCTGCATGTCCTGATCACTCCTGATACTGTTCTCAATGCATGTTTGAAAGGTTCTGTATTTTTCTTTCCCACAGGGTTGTATAGAAATGAGTAGTCAATTAAAAATGTACATGCACTGAGTTGTATGGATGCATAAAATCCACAAGCTTAGAGTATATTTCTGTTATGTTTGGTGAAAGAGGCAGTCACACACCTGTGTTTGGCTTAGAATGCTTTTTACGGAAGTCATTTCTCTCTTCAGTATCATATTAAAGCCTGTATTTCCAAACTCTCGACCTAAGTAAAAAAGCATTAGCTGTTTGCCACAGTTACCAATCTCACTGAAATGCTTGAGATCTGGGAATAAAAGGCCCGAACACAGCTGTGTTGAAAACAGCAGAGTGGCTTTTTCAAAGGGCTTCACCTGCAAAATTGATGCTCTCATGACCTCTCAGATCTGGCTGCTATTTGCTGAGTTCAATTCAAGGTTTCTTCTGTGTTCTTAAAGGGTTTGAGTAATACAGGGTTCTGATCCTCAGTTCTGTTCTCTTTTGCACACAAGAGAGGCTCTGGAGAACAGGATGCTCTGGGAGGGGAGGCTGTGACCTGCAAGATGACAGTCGATGGCACCTGACAGCCACTTGAGGCCCCAAATCCCTGGCTGCTGTCACTGGTGAGGCTCCAGCCTCAGGTTTCCTACCCAGGACCTCTCGAGTCAACATGTTGCTCACCTCATTTAATGCCCAAATCCCACTGCCATGCTGCTGATGTAGGTAAAGCAAAAGGAGTTTATTTATGTGCTGTTTTTTCCTAGTTTGAAGACTGTGGCTTTCTTTCCCAGGAATCACTAAGGGGGTTTTGAGAAATAAGTTTCAAAATGCCTGTTGACATTTCAAGGATGTTTGTGCTACACTGATGCTGCGTTCCTGCTTAACATAAAACTCTGTGTTAATGCCGTGTGACTTCAGTAGCGAGGTCAATCTGCCCCCTGCAGAAGCCGTGCTGTTGCTGTTCCTATCGGTGCCATGGGTGAGCTCAGCGGGGCGGGTGACACCGAGTGGCGCTCGGCGTTTCCCAAGTGAGAACCTGACGGAACACGCTGTCAGGCAGGAGGCGGCGTCAGGGCGAGCATTAGGCAATGAGATGTGACAGTGCCTGTAATGCCGGGATATCCCTGTGCTGGGCACTGGGCTGGCAGCCCGACCCGACAAATGCTCTGTTTCCTGACAGCCTTTCTCTGCATACAGAAAAAAAGCTTCATGTAAATAGGCAGGAGCAGAGCTTCCTCAAAAACTCTGACAAATTTTAATGGCAGTGATTTTTTTTTTCTATCTTCTCTCACTCTTCAGTAAGTTCCAAGGCTGATTTTTCTTTTGATCAATCAGAAGAGACAAGGGAGCAAAATTAATAATTAAAAAACCTGTGGAAAGTACCTTGACATTGTAAGTGGAGGGGAAAGATGATTGCAAGCTATCTCTCAATTCTAAGACTCCCCCTAAAAAAAAAAAAAAATCTTCATTTGCAAATTCAGGATACTTGGAAGCTCTGCAGATGTTGCAAAGAAAGGTGAAGAAAGCAGCAGCAGTGTTCAGCAGGAATCTTTGGCACCTTTGAATTGCCTGGCTAGCAGACACTGGTGCTCAGGGAAGCATCCCTTGCCCATGCACAGCTCCCTCCCTGCTTGCCGGGTGTGTGTGGGAGGGGGGATTAGTGCGCGGCCATATGGGAGGCAGCTCACACACAGCAGTTTCTTACTGAGCCACGGAGAGCAGAGGGAGCAGGCAGTGAGGGAGGAGGGGACGGGGCTCCAAAGGCACTTCATGGAATGGAGGCTTTGACCCCTCCATATGCCTCACAGACCCCAACTGGAGAGGCAGCCTCAGTAATTTGTCAATGTGGACTCCTTTTTTTCTACTTCATGGGATTTTCCACTGGGCATGAAGGAGAAGTATGTGTATTACTTAATAGGAAACTGAAATGAAGGTTGGTGGTTGATAGTTCTTGTGTAAATCAGTAGGCTGGATCACAACTTTATGTTCATAATATATTAAAATGGGGAATCAGCTACTTTTAACAACATCCATCCTCCTTCCTGGGTACCAAGAGCTTGGAAACTCCAAAGATGAAGGGTTGGGGAAGGGGTGGGTTGTGTGGGAGCAAGCCTGTACTCTCCTTGTTTCACTTATCCAGGATCAAATCCTCTTCCACATTTCTGAGGCAGCTGCAGACTTACTGACCTTGCATTCAATTGGTGACCCATCAGTAGAGCTTGCTTTAAGAGAGCTGTCCTTAAGTCAGCATTCATCCTTCTGGCCAAAACCTCGCCATGGAAAAACCCCAATGCTCAAATGAGCCCCAGCTTTTCATCTCTAGAAGGAAATCTCAGAGAATTCCTCAGAACAACAAGAGAGGTCGGTCCTGCTGGAATGTGCCATGTCCTCTGGGATCTGTGGGAGTCAAGGACAGTTTTCCCCAGGCAGGCAGCTTTTCCAGCCAGCTCCCTAGCTGCATGGTCTTTCTCTGAGACACTACATGGGAACTGGCCAGAAGAGATAATATGGTCCTCTGCCAGTTCATTTTTCCTGGCATGTTTCCATGGGCCTGAAGAGCAGAAAACATGTGAAGAAGTAGGAGGGAAGATCTGGCCCTGTGTATTTTCCTGAAAAGCTAGCTCTGTTCCACACAGCTGCTAGTGGTTCTCTCCCTTTATATTTTTCCTAATACAAAGAGAAGCATAAAGATACTAAATTATTTTCCTAAGGATGTTTTCTGAGCTATTGTGCATATTCTGTTATTGCTTTGCCAGTCTTGCCTGTTTTATCACACAGTGGCATTTTCATTCCCCTTATTCTCAAGGGTCAGTAGACCAGCTAGGAAGTCAAGGTGCCCTCATTCTGTTCTGCTCACAAAGATAAGAGCTGGGAACTGGGTAATATCTTCAGTGTACTTCTGTAAGCATCCATCCAGCCTGCTGCCTTCCCTCATGGCTCATTGTGCAGCAATTGCTTCAAATACCTGTCTCCAGTTACTTAATGGAAAGAAACCAGCAGAAGAGATTTATTGAATTGAAAGGGAAAAGTCTTGAAAGATGTTTCCTACCTGTAGGGATCCAAATAAGAAGTTAACTCAAATGGGATTAGAGGATTCAATGGAGAAACAGATGCCTTTTTTCTCAGATCCTATCTTAATGTTCTTTTTCCAAATATGCAGTGACATAAATTTCACATATGCACATGCTTATTCCCTCTGTCTCCAAGCAAAATTGATGCAGTCAGAATATTATTTTTAATAATCTATTATAAATAACCCCAAGTAGCAGAACCAAGGCATAATGAACCTGAAGTTTATGTAAAATAGATAAAGGAGAGAAATTCCTCTAGTGAGGGATCAGTTTATGCTGTGAAGCACCACCAACAGTAAGGCTTGCACTGTCAGCATTTGTTATTATACATGTATGTGTCAAGCCATTATAAAAATTTTCCAAGCTCTGTGTTTCCTTTGCTGAGCTATTTGTTCTCTGGCACAGAGTCCCAGAGCCAAAGCATGTTGCATTAATGTGCAACTAAAGAGAGTAGAAACTGTCACTACCTGCAGATGTGTGTACCTACAAGTGCATTGGCCTCCTGGTGTCACTGGAGGATGATGATGATAACGGAGGGAAGAAATTTTTCTCTCATTCTCAGTTACATCAATAGAGCAAACCACTTAAACACACAGTTTCTAGTTTCTCTTGTTTTACAGTCTTCACTTGTAGTTCTTTTAAATTCTTCATAATCTCCTTTTATTTTTTATATGGATTTTACGCCAGAAGGCAAAATGCAAAATTGTGTTTAAGCTAAGGATCTATTGCTAAAAATATTATCATATTTTTCATGTTTTTCATATGCTCTGTTTAATTATATAGTACTTGTATCCTATTCAATTTTTATTGTCATATGCCCATAATTAAGCAAACTGCTTGATTTTAAGTTTATCTTCTAAAATCTGCTCCCAACACCAAACCTACATTATCTCATACTTCTGTTATCTCCATAAGCCCCACCTGAGCTGCTGTTGATTGAGACAGAGGTTCCCAAATTCAGTTTGTTTGATCAGTATGCAGAAGTCAAGAAGAATAGTCCTTGTGAAGGACCATTGGAAAACTCTGATTTCTGACTCAAGTTCAGGATGTGCCTCTTCAATCTTATCTTCTCTACTGAAAACTAAGGGTGTGTTGAGGTACATCTAAAACACAAAGCACTGCAAAACAATGTGGCTTATTTACCCTTCTCCTCCAGGGAGAATAAGATAATAAATTGGTGCAGTTTTAGTTGCTGTTCATGATGGGCTGAAAAGTGTTCACCTCCTGTGTTGGCAAAAGCAATGTCATAAACTGTGGTACAGAATAAACTACTCCAGTCCCACATTATGGCAGAATAATTGGTGGGAAAGTATTTTCTCCTGCAGCTCTCAGAGAATAATTTATAATGAATGTCTAGTTTTTCAGGGTGTAACAATGCTCCTTTGAGTCTCAGGTATGTGCTTTTTCTAACATTACATGACATACAGAAGAAGCTGGAGAGGACATTTTAAAGTGATGAACTTAGATTGCAGCAGTGTTGAATGTTTACCTTTGATGTATTTGTAGAAAGTATTAACCACAAACTGTCAGAAACTCTTCAAATCTGTATAATGGATCAGGTTCCTTGTCCTCAAGAGGATGGGTCCTCTTCAAAAGTAAAAGAAAACTCTGGAAACAGAGATTTCATCCTCTCTCAGAGTCAGCATGTGTCTTGTTTAGGTTTGTAAGACTTAGATTTCAATAGTTAAATAAATCTTTTTATCTTTCCAAGCACTGCAATGGGAAAGGATGATATGCAAGTGATAATTAGCTTACACATGTAAGGTTTGGCCACAGACTCAATCAGACTGCAGTAAAATTTAAGGTGAGCACCAGCTAAAGTACACCCATTGTGTTTTTGAAATTTGCTTGCTGAGTGTGCTTTGAAGCCTTTCCAGAGTATACAGGAAAAATCTCTTGAAAATTTCAGAAGTTCAGAAACCATCTCCAGCTGAGTCACTTTTATAAACACTGGTCCATTTAGTCCAAGTGCTCCAGGTCAGATTTTTCTCAAGAAACAGCCTTGTTTCCGTACACACTGACTTATTTACTTTAAAAATACATTTATTGGTGTGGTTTTTTCATCTATCAGAAGCTATTCTGATTAATGTTAAAGTGACTGTTCAGCTTGGGTATTATAAGAATGTGAAAATGTTGTCATTATAGTTTCTATTTAAAATGAAATTTTGAAAACCCTCTACTTTCCCCATAGTATTTGTATTGATAAGAAAAGTCTTTCATGCCTTAAGACAGAACTTGGATTTAGGAACTTGGATTAATTTTATACATGGATTTATTAATTTGGGTAGAGAATACTGAAACCTTACACAGGTGCCTTCCTAAATGTTTTCTTTTCCTTTTAATGTAAATTGCCTAGAACAGTGTTTGCCAAGTCCCAACATTCAACATTTCTCCATGTCCTGACTGTAACTGAACCCAATCATCCTGACAATACCCGAGATACACAGGAAAAAATGCAGAATTTGGAGTAGCTGAGGCATTGCCTTTTTTGTTCATTTGAAAATCGGCTTTCTAACTTTCACTGAGGCAGGTATGGAGCAAAACATCATCCATCCACCTAAAAAACCAACATTCACCTCATTGCAGCTGCCAGCAAACCCTGGGGCACGCAGCAGCACAGTACCAAGGGGATTAGCAGCAGCTCAGACTTACAGAAAGATGCACAGACTGCAGCAGATGATGGCTGGCTGCTCTGCTCATCCCAAAGGTATTCCCAAACAATTGTGTAAGTTGCTCTGAAAATGCTGCCTGTAAAACAATGTGGTTTGTCTATCTTACTAATTTAAGCAATGGTATTTATTGAATCTAAAATTGAACTGCCTGAACTCTCCACATCCTTCATAGCAAAACCCTCCAGTAGTGCCTTTAATGGAGCTGCATTTATTTATACCAGTAGAAATAATAGGCCTAGATTTTCAGACAAGGATTATTACCTGTGGATAAAAAAGCCATGGTAAATTTTTGCAAAAAACTTCACAATGTTTTACAAACAGTACAAAAAAATCTGGTTTCCCATCCAGTAACAATTACAATGGTAGGGCATAGAAGCAGCAGAGTAAAGCAGCCAAAGGAGCAAAGACTGAATAGCAGAGCTACCACATCCAGGTCCTTCCTATGAAGCTCAAGGGAATGATTAGGTGATATCCATAATTTTTTCTGTATAGGAGAAAGCAGCAGCCCAAGCAAATAAAAGGAAGTTTAACAAAACTCTTAGAGAAGGGATGAGGCAATTTTTTAGCATGACAGTATTGTCATTGCATCAAGTCTCTGTGGTAAAAAGATGCTCAGTGCATCTCTAATACCTTTGAAGGATTTCAAATAAACAGCAAGAGATGGATTATGCCCATTCTGTGGCCACAGAGGGTGATGGATGCAGAGCAGAGTGCTCCCCTAATGAATGAGGACCAGCAGGCTGCAGTCTTGCCCAGAAGGCAGGAGCACAATTTGTGGAATTGCTCTTCTTTGGTGCTCCTCACACAGAAAGGAGAGTGAGCTGCAGCTCTGTCCTTCCTGCTGCTCCCTGTTTGGACAAGGAGAGGTAAGTACAAAGCACATCTCAAAGGAACACAACTACCAAGGCTTCCCACAGTGCAAATAAAGAATTCTAGGAAGTTTCTTTCTTTTTAAAGCAAAATGCTTCCTGATCTCCCCATATAACATTACCTCTCAGTGACAATTTCACTGAATAACTGAATGGTAGTTTAATCTGCCCCAAATTTAGTACACTCCATAACAAAACTATCTTAATCTATGGGTGCAGTGTTTCCTGTAGTATAGTGAGATGTAAAGATTCTGGAAACTTCACCTGAGCATCTCACTAGTAACATTCCCAACCACAGAAAACAATTGAGAGCCAAAGGGGTTGTAGATTTGGTTTTCCAGTTTTTTTCCAGTTGTTGAACATTTTGCTCAAAAATTGAAAAATACTTTTTTTTTCTTTTTCAGATAGTTGTTTAATCACTGCTTTAGGGTGAAAAGAAGTGCATAGGAGCAGATGGCAAGAACATAGGATTTAAGGAGGGGACAGATGTAACCATATTAGGGAGCCTGGAAGATAAATCTCTTGAAATCTTGTGGCAGACGTGATCATCACTTTGTTTACACAGATGAAATATGACTTGTTTCAATTAACAGTTGCTGTTGACCATATTTGGTATCTTTCCCCTTCAGATGGTCATTAAAACCTGTTGTAAATCATCGTGTTTGTGCTACTTCCATCCTGTGCATAAATCATGTAGGCATCCCAGCATCTCCATCCTTTTTGGAAAATGTGTAGATGGATATTTACACCACATAAAAATGGTGCTCGCTTCCTTTTAAGCAGTTTGTGCTGTCTCTGGTGATGTAGCAGGGAAGCAGGAAAAGAAGGGCATCTGCATTCAGCCTCGGTGCTGCCAATCCGGGCTCTGCCCTGCCTCTGGCTCCCTCCCCAGCAGCGTCCCTGTCGCACACGGCTCAAACAGCGAGCAGGGCTGGAGCTCCCGCATCTGCGGCGTGGGAAGGCAGCACGGAAAGAACAGCCTTCTCCTTCTGTGGAAAAATCCACGGGGCGTGTGAGAGACAGCGAGGAAATACCGTGTGATCCGTGGGCAGCTTCCTCGCTGCCGAGACGGGTGCAGGAGCCGGTGCCGACCTTGGGAAAACGATGTTTTGCAGATGTAGAGGAAGCGCTCTTAAAGCGGCTGTGCGTGTATACACTGACTTTACATGTAAATATAAATATTTACACGTATGCTTGGGCGAGTTCAGCAGCTGCTGCTTGGATGCACTCTTTTTCAAGTTGTGATTTTTACAATATTAAGAAAAGCCCCAAGGTGGTTCAGAGTGCTCTTGTGTTGTTCTAATTCCAGCTCCTCACTTCATGGCAGTGGGAAATGAGAAACAAGCAGAGGCGTGAGCCCAAGGAGGTGTTCTGGCGTTAATCACACACCTTGGGGAGCAGATATCAGCGCCTCAACTGAACACAGACAGGGAGAGGAGCTGGGGAACATCCATCTACTCTCCAGCACAGCATTCCCAGTCATATTTTTCTCCTCCAGTTCTAAACTCTAAACACATAGGGTGTCTAGTGTCTATTTGAACCAGAGTTCTCTGGTACAGGCATTTTTATCAATTATTTTTTTTTTTTTATTTCAAAGGTAACTGAATGGACTGAAAATTTCATTTGCTTGTGATTGAAGCAGGAAGCTCACCCTCCTTATTCAGGGCTAGAAGCTGATATATTTGTGTTATGTATTAAGCAGAAACATCCTCCAAAAGGAAAGAGGAAGAAGGTGGTAGTTACAGCAAGGTTATATTTATCCAGTTCTGACTCCTGTTTTCCCTGCCATGAAGGCAAGGACATCACACAGGATCACAGATCAAAAAGAGGAGTGTGTAGGTGTAAATGTCACACATTGTGCCCCTTACTAGAACCTGGATATTAATTGCACAATTAATATTAATGGCACTGCATTTATTAAAGACCTGTATAGGTAAGCACTGTAAAATCAGGAAATAACAGAATTATGGTGGCAGGTACCAGAACTGTGCTGCAATTGTTAGAAATGATTATGCAGTTTCAACAAAAAATTATACCATTTTCTTTCCATGAGTTGACAAGTAAATTTAGCAATATTTTGCATTTCTTTAGTGTTTCTCACCCTGATGTAGTTGTGTGAATTAAGTGCAGTCAGACTCACTGAATAACTTAGTCAATGAGTAAGAATAGAAAATAACATTTACCAGTTATATAAATAAAATATTTTCTACTATATTCTCATTCCTTAGGGAACTAAATACTTATGCAGATATCCAGTTGGAACATCTTATATCAAACTGATTTTAACTGATGATTTCTTATGACAGTAACTGTTTCTAGATTCAGGCAATGATAGAAGAATTTTACTTAGTGCCAAGCAATTAGTAATTAATTAACCAAAATGTAAGATATACTATTTCAAATCATTTGTTACAAGATTAAAAAGGTACTTCCTGAGTACTTTTCTGCAGTACTGAGGAAGCTTGGATGAAAGGCAGCAAAATTAATTTGATTTTATATGAATGTATAGTTTGAATCCCAGAGCATGGTATGTGCAGCCATAATAAAGTACTATTTCTCCTTTTTTTTCTTAAATGGTGAAGAATAATCTGCATTATAATCCACACAAGTAAAGCTGATTACATTAAAGTAACTTACATTAGGAATGTTCTATTCTAAATTGCTTATGCTACCTTCTGTTAATGAAAAAGTATAATAAACTGTACTCTGCTGGCATGTTTATAGACTTAAAATTTCCATCAACAAGTGCCCTGGATTGCAATGTCAACATTTCATTACAGCCACTCCTGCAGGCACATTGCACTTTGTGTGTGGAAGCACACACACCTTCTGTGCTGCCTAATGGAAAAATGGTTTCCATGTGTGAAATTAAAAACAGACAGATAAATTTCCTCCTCTCAATTGGAAGATTATGTTGAAGATGCAAGATATTGCTTTCAAAAGGAAATGTTATATCCTCTATAATTTGGGAGGATTGGGTACAGTGAAGCTGGTTACAGTCTTGAAGGGAGATGCAGCTTGTTGGGCAGTGAATTATAAAATAATCATTCCTGATAAAATCTAGGATGCATGTGTCCAAAAAAAGAACATGAGATCCATAGTAAATAATTATTTACTACTAGAAGAATACTGCAAGCTGGCCAGACAAATTTTCTCTTGGGTGAAGATTGGCTATGGCAGGTGTGGTGTCCTGTGTAAGATTTCCAGCTGTGTTCACAGCAATTCCCAAGGCTGTGCTGGCTCAGCTTTGGCCTCTGCACCCATTCCCTCACAAGGGACAGTGGTTTCCTGTTATTTCTGACAGCAGCTCGCTTCATTACAACTGACTACTTTGCCACATATTTTCATCAAGTCATTTCCTCTTTTCACTGCTGCTTGTGATTTGAATATTTAATAGCACAGCTGCAACATTCAACTAATAATGTATTTTAAATGGATTATTCAACTGATAATGTATTTTAAATGGATTATTTAGGGAAATGGGGAAGATCTGTACCTGTAAAACAATAAGGAACATCAGCTGTGTGTATAGAGTTGGCAAGTGAGCACTGGAAGGTGTTTTCTTGGAAAAGATTTTGGAATTGTAGGTGAAAAGCAGCTAAATGTGGGGCTCTGGTGTAAAACTTGAGTGGAATTGAGCATTTCAGTTTCACAGTCTGATGTACATTCTCCTCCCTGCTCATTCTGTAAAACTTTTTTATATGAAATGAAGGCAAGACAGAAAACATTTTCTTGTTTTCTCATTTTATCTCTTGGTGTGTTGTCTGCGTGACTGTGCTCATAAACTGAGGAGAGATTTCTACTGAAGCACTGCCCAGGATGCCTCAGCATTTCTTAAACTATTTCCTTTGGTTTGGAGCCCTCTGTGATGCCTACAGAGAATTCTTTCCTCCACTGCATTGTACTGATGATTATTTATCAATATTGATAAACAATCATCTCTATATTTTCTTCCTACACAGCTGGGTCACTCCCAAGTATCTTCACCATCTGCCCCAAAATTCAGAGTAATTTGTGTCTCCTAAAAATGTTTTCTCCTTCTGTACCACGTTTTTTCTAGATTATTTTAAGGGTATTTACAACAAAATTAAAAACACCTTACTCTTTTGGATTTTCACCACAATTATGAATGACTGCATGTTCAATCTCTGTTAGTTTTGGGTCTTTGACATTGCTTTTTTCCTCACAACCCACTAGGCAGTTTTTTTTCTGGAGGCATTTTAGTGAGAGGATTGTAAAATGTCTGAAAATTTGTCACCTATTCCATATATACACCCCTAAACTTTTTTTACCAGATAAAGTAGTTTGTGTCCTGCTTTAGTGAAGGAGAATAGCTTACAAAAAAATTTTCCCATTGCTTCCCCCCTCTGAGGTGTTTTTACTACTTTTTCTTTTCTCTTATTCCTCAATTATTTTAGAGCTCTTTTTCAACTTAATAATTCCATGACTTTGTAATATTTTCTTATTTCTGTATTACAAATTGTTGTGCTTCCAAATATGGTGAAACATTCTTTCCATCCACTGGCTCACCTGTTGAAAACCTTACAGCAGGATGGCATTTGGCATTTTATTTTCCCTTCATTTATTCTGGTTCAGAATGAATTTGATATTGTGCTAGATTACCATGGGGGGAAAAAACCCCACAAAAACAAACAAATAAAAAAACAAAAAAACCAAACAAACAAAAACCCAAAACAAAACAAGAAAAAACCCCATACAAGAGCTAACAGTGTTCTCTTTCTAGGCACAAAGGTTTATTCAATTGGGGAAATGGCACCATACCTAAAAGTAATGCTTTTCTTTGCTTAATGTCAAATTTGTGCCTGTAGCTTCACAAATCCTGCCTGCCTTGTTTCCCTGTCAGATTTAAAAGCTGGTACCCTCTTTCCAGCCTGCTGGACTTGTTTAATCTGGATCATAGTACCTGTATTCTCACCAGTCGGCAAGTCTAATAAAAATCAGGCATTCTGCTTAGCAGGTGGCTCTGTGTTTCATTAAAACCCATAGCAGGTGGCCACAGACCCAATGGCAGCAGTTCCAGTATAGGAACAAATTACCAACTCCATCTCCCATGGATGTGAAGGAAGCAGTGACTGTCTTAGCTGCACAACAGGATGAAAACAAGTCAATTCACAATTTAATGAGATTAGGCATTGCTTTCAAAGCATTCAGAATACGTATAAATGGTAGCTATTAATTATTGCAATAACTCACTGGGGCTGCAGACTGCCTGGCTGGGGCTGTGGATGGGAAGGTGGCGATGCCAGCTCCTGTCCCCACGACGGTAGCGCTGCCAATTCTGGTGACTGTAGAGCAACTCTTGCAAAACCTTGTGGCTTTCTGAAGGTTTTCACTCCAGAAACGCTGCCAACACCTTGAAGGCCTTGCTTTGCCCCTCATAAACTGATTATTCCCTAATGACTGTGAGTGCAGAGAAGGAAATCATTAAAGTCACTGCACTGCATCCCTTCAGAACGGAGCTCTTGTCAATGTAATAGTTTTTATTTTGGGGCCAGCTCCTTTCGTTGCCCCCGTTGTCTTTTCACTCGTTAGGGAGCGACGCCTCACGGAGAGCTCAGCCCGGACTACAGGAGCTCCACGAGGGACATTCCCGCTCTCCACAGGCCCTGACAGGAGGGTGGGGCCGGCTGGGGCCGGGCTCTGCTCGCAGGGCACGAGGGACAGGACGAGGGGGAATGGTGCTGAGCTGCGCCAGGGGAGGTTTGGGTCGGACAGCAGCAGCAGTTCCCTCACAGAAAGGGTGACGATGTAAGTGTAAATGAACTTTGCAGTGAGGGTGGCAGACCGCTGAACAGCTGCCCAGGGAGGGCGTGGAGCCTCCCTTCTAGGAGACATTCCAAACCCGCCTGGACGCGTTCCTGTGTCACCTGCTCCGCCGGACTGGATAATGTCCAGAGGTCCATTCCAACCTCAACAATACTAGGATTCTGTAATCAGACACTGGAACGGGTTTCCCAGGGAGGCGGCGGAGCCACTATCCCTGCAGGTGTTTCGGGACGTGCCATGGAGTACCCAGGTCTGTCTGACACCGTGCTGCCGGTCACAGCCTGGCCCCCCAGCTCTGTCCCAGCCCCGGCGCTGCCGTGAGGGAGCGAGCGCGCATCTCCCGCACGTCCCCGCCCTCAGCAGCGCCGGCTGGGGGCGGCACGGGCGGCGCTGAGGCGGCGCGTGCGCAGCCCGCGCGCGGCGCCGGGAGGAGGCGGGCTGGGGGGGGGTCTATGCGCGCATGCGCGAGCGGGGCGGGCGCCCCCCCCATGCCGTGTGTGTGTGTGAGTGTGTGTGAGAGTGAGTGAGTGTGTGAGGGGCACTGTGGCCGCGGCCGCCCCGCGCCTGCGGAGCCGGCGGCGCGCAGCGACCCGCGCAGACACCGCAGCACCTCCGAGCGGCCGCCCCGCCGTCATCCATCCCCCCTCTCGCAGGTGAGCTGCGCTGTCGCGGCGGGGAGAAGGAGGAGGAGAAGGAGGAGGAGGAGGGAGCCGGCGCCCGCCTCCGCGGGGCTCATTGTCCGGCTCCTCAGAGGAGGAGGAGGAGAGAAGAAAGGAGGCTTCACCCCGGCTCGCACGCCGGGCCTTGCAGGGCTGTTGCCGGCCGGGGATTGGAGGCGCTCCGTCCCCTCCCAGATCCGGGGAGGGTCCCGGCCCCCCCGGGGCTCCGCCGCCCACCTGCCGCCCTCTCCTCCTCCCCCTCCTCCTCCTCCTCACACGGGGGCGGCGGGGAGCGGAGCCCCCTCTCGCCGGTGTGTACGCGGCGGGGCCCCAGCCTGGCTGCGGGACGGAGGGTTCGGGGCTTCGGGAGAGATGTTCGCCCCCCCGGTGCCTGCTTGCGGGGCTGAGGAGCGGGTTCTAACGTGGACACCCCGCCCTCGCTGTCTGTGGAGCCCTCAGGGACGGGGGTGTCGGTGCGTGGGGACGGGCAGAGCCGCGGCCGCGTGTGGGGCACCGCGGGGGCCGGAGGGCGGCCGGGGCGGAGCGGAGGCTGTGGCGGAGAGATACCGCTATCCATCGGTGCTGCCCCGGGCATGGGCCCGCCACCGGGACATGAGGGACTGGGCAGGGCACAGGGATGGGGACACGAGGGACAGGGCAGTGCACAGGGATGGGGACATGAGGGACAGGGCAGGGCACAGGGATGGGGACATGAGGGACAGGGCAGGGCACAGGGATGGGGACACGAGGGACAGGGCAGGGCACAGGGATGGGGACATGAGGGACAGGGCAGTGCACAGGGATGGGGATACAGGATGGGGAAGGGGTGGGGACACGAGGGACAGGACAGTGCCAGGATGGGGACAAGGGACAGGGAGCACGAGGGACAGGAAAAGGTGCACAGGGATGGGGACACGAGGGAAGGACAGTGCCAGAATGGGGCACGAGGGAGGGCGGACGATGGGGACACGAGGGACAGGGCAGTGCCCAGGGATGGGGATACCAGAGACAACATGGACACTGACTGTAAGAAGGGGATGAACACACATCACACCACTTTGATGTAAACCAGGGTAATTTCAGAGCATGTTACTTTCCAGCAGATGGGAATCTGCTTTAGAGGATGGACAAATAGATGGTGTTTATGAGACATGAGGTGTGTTTAGCATTATTTCTTTCCTGGCAGCAGATGCTGGAAAGGCAGTTCTGTAGATATATTTCAAACCATGATGAGTGGTGATGACAGGTAATATTTTGGAGTAACTTGCCCTGGGGTTTAATAGTAGTTGCAGGCCTGGTGAAATTCTGTGGATGTGTATCTCTATTTGCAGGTTTTCTATACTGACACTATTGGAGAGATTTCTCTACTGAAAAAAGGTTCTTATTCCTATACCCCTCCTTCTGTGCCTTTGCTGAATTAAAGAGCTTTGCAATCACAGATAGCTAGAAGAGGTGGAAACCATTTCTTTTCAAATGGGATCAATAGATAATCAGGCAATCAAATGTTTGATAGGCCCACAGCTTTTTAGGTTTTCTCAGGATTGGAAAATATGGGATGCACAATGATTATTTCCTATTTTTCTCTTATCACTGCTTGCTTCTGCAGCTGACTTCGTTTTAGTTGTACTTTGTTGGTGTTTATTTCTAAACAAAATGGGTATAACATTCTGTTCATGCCAACTGGTGGTTTGAGACCCTTTTTGGTACGTTGACCTATTGCATCTTTTACTGGTTGTGCATTATTTTGTTTAATGAGCTTCAACTTATCAGGTGTTCATTTTAAAACATTATTAACTCTCAGCAGGGCATTAGAAATAATACATGGACCAAAGCTTGAGAACTACTCATGCATTTTTTTTGGTGTGTTATTGTAAGGTGTAGTATCTGATAGCAGAGCCAAAGGATTTGCATAGGCACCTCTGCATGAGCTGTACTGCCTTGGACCCTGCTTTGGGAGCTGATGTGATCCCCATGGGTGCCAAAACACCTGGACTAAGTTGGCACCATCAAGTGCCACAGCATAATGTTGTACAGAAGTTGATAGTAGTGATTTTTTTCTGTAAATGTCTCTGATTACTCTGGAAATTATTTTATGTTTCTGGGCTACATAAGTAAATTATTGCTTTCTAAATTTCGATGGGGGATTAAATTCCTTTTTTTTCAAGGGAATTCCTTGCAGAAGCAGAGTTATCCCTGCTTTGCACAGCCCCTGCTCATCCGTGCTCGCGGGCTGTCTGCAGCCCTGCTCAGGAGCTGGCCCGGCTGGGTCACTGGAATTGAGAGGGTGCCCTCTGGTGACATCTGTGTTTGGAGTTGGGCTGCGTGTGAAGGAGCTCGCTGGCTGGTGTGGAGCGAAACCTCCCTCCCGGCACAGCTGGGCGTGTGTTCTGCACGGAGATGCGCTGGGGCTGGGCTGAGATGGGGACAAACACTTGGGAATTCCTGAGGGGGATGTACAGCGGCCCCTCGGTGTCTGGGAGCCCCCTTGGGAAATATTCTGCCTTGTAGTTTATTTTGCTGCATTTTGATATGAAAGGTTTAACTCAGTCCAGTGCAGTCAATCCTCCCACCGAGAAAAAACCCTTCATGAGGTTATCCTGTTTACTCACCAGTGGGTTTTGTGTGGTTTTTTTGGGGGTTTTCCTGTAGAAATGTGGGGGCTTTCCTGCAGAATTTTGGAGCTGCCTTTTCCTTTTTACACTTCTATCTTGCCTTGTGACTGTAGATTAAAAATGTCAGTGTTCAGATGTTTTATTGATCTTTATGCTGCTCAGCACTGAGGAACAAGAATGAAGAAACAAGGCTAACTTTAACTACAACCCCTTGTTTAAATTTGATTTTTGAAATTGACTGTGATTTTTGAATGACTGGGATTTTTGAAATTGACTGTGATTTTTGAATGACTGGGATTTTTGAAATTGACTGAAATTGACAAAATTACTTTTGTACAGAAAAGTAATGCAGTCATAGTGTGCTAATGTTCTGCTTGATGTCTTTGAATATTAAAAGATTTGAATTGACAAGCCACACCTCCATCTTAATCAATTAGTTCCACTATTTTTTTTTGCACTGAGATTAGGGGTTAATCTTTTCCTGTATATTTGCTTGAAGCTGAGTCATTTGAGCTCCTCCTTTCATTCAATAACTAAAGCTGAGATGAAAATATCCTTTAGGGGTGGGAAGTGTAATTGGTTGCATTTTTTCAAAGTGTAAGCCACCAAAGACATAATATATTTCTCTTCTAAGTATTGGTTTAAAGCTCTTGTTAGAAAACAGAGTTAGAAATGTGTTTTCAAAATAATGAAAGATTTCTCTTAAAAATCTTTGCATTTAAATACCTGGAACTGCTGCAGTAGGAATCATCTTTTAATATAAATGCATGTGTCATAGTTAGTGCATGAACAGAAGCTTTGTGGGCTTCATGTTTGGTCTGTTTATGAATTAATCACCTTAAAAGACTGCTGAAGTGTCTTAATGCTGCACTTGGGCGTTTGAAGTGGATTCTCTGTGTGCTCAGTGCCCTGGAATGTGTGGATGTGTGACTGCAGCTCCTTTTGTGTTACAGAGATCCATGAAAGCCTTGTGGGGTTTTAGGGAGAACGGCGTTGGAGTCGTGGCTGTGGGCAGCTGGTCCCAGCAGGATGGGGCCGTCCGAGGTGGGAGCTGGGCTGGGAGGGCCCCAGTGCTGGCTCTGCTGGCAGGAGAGGGTGGGGAGCAGGGAGAGGGTGCCCAAAGCCCCAAACAGGGAGGGTGTGTCCTGCATCGTGGTGTGTTCTGAACACTGGAGCTGCTGCTGTGACTCAGGATGGCACAAATCATATAAAATAAATTGAATAAATTATAGAAATAAATGATGGGCATTGAAGCTGCTTGTGGCCAAGGGAGGCTGTTCCCAGTCTGGGTTTCAGTTTATAGGAGAGTTTGTCTCAAAAGGGACCCGTTTGGTAAATCTTCCAGTATGGCAAATAAAGCACTGGGAAGCCTAGTGAGTCACCACACGGTGTTTTAAGATGCAGTGTTCCTGACCTGCATTGGTAAGGTTGATCTTTGCTGCCCTGGACTCGCTGCTCTGAGGTGTGCCACTCCAGCACAGCCTCAGCTGGTGTTTTCAGAGCTCCCCAGGGGCTTCCAGACGGGCTGTGCACTGCCATGTGGCACCAGCGGTGTCTGCCTTGAACCCCTGGAGATCCCCTGAGTTTGCTCACTGAGTGCCTCCTACCCCAGCCTTACTGTCACTGGAACTTTTCACATGTCAGTGACTTCGGCACAGACAAACAACAGCTGCCTGGTGAGGTGTGCTTTTCCATAAGGATAGGATTCCCTTTCTCTTCCCATGGCTTTGTTGTCCTGCAGTCCTGACTTACAAGAATGACAGTTTAGGTAAAACAGAGAAAAGAAGCTGCTGTGTACCTTGCAGGGCCTGGAGGCTTTGCTGTTATTTCTGTAGGTCTGCCCTGTTTAGGTGTGTTTTGGCTCTTTGTATCAACTGCATCAATAAGTCAAGGTTTCCTTCCCCAGAAACTCCCTGGCTGTGCTGCAGGCACACCTTTGGCTGGCACTGGGAAGCTCCAGAGCTCCTTGGTCAGAACATCAAGAAACTCTCTTATCAGCCCCTCCTGAGCATCATATCTGTGGTTTAAAAACCTGCCTGCTTCTCAGTGGTGAAGAGCAGCCTCCTGTGTTAAAGATTAAGGCTGTAACATGGCAGTTGATTTGATGCCAGACCTGAGAGAGCAACACATCCATTGCTGCTTGATGGTCCAGGGGAAGCCTTTCCCTTTTCTCCAGGCTGATGCTGCTTGTGGTCCCCTATGACAGGACAGATCTTGATTCAGACTCCTCAGAATAGTTTTGAGATGCAGGACTCGTGGCCTGTTCTCCATGCCTGTTTCAGGATCCCATTTGTATTTAAAGGTGCACAAACATTCTGCAGGCACGGGAAGCCTGAGCTGCCGTGTGAGCGTGTGCCTGCCCTGTTCCCTGCTCTGTCGGAGGAGACTGTGAGTCTGTCCCATGTGTTTCAGGTGTGACCACAACAGTTAGTGCAGCTCAGTGCCTCATCAGTATGTAGTTGAGATTTGAACATGGATTAGAACAAGCTGGCTGAAGTTCAATCCAGATAAAATATACATGATGATGTGGATGTAATTATCAGCCTCCCTAATTGAAGGGCTGCATTTGCCATTTGGTAGAAGCGTTAGTGCCCTCTGGTGACTCACGTTTATTACTTGTTCTCAGCAGTCATATTGAAGCAGTAAAATCAGGCTTTTTTAAGCCTTTGACTGGAAGACTGAGATCCCCCACTCCCCACCAGCTGATTAGACCTGGAAAGTTTTGACTGGAAGTTGTCTTTGCCCTTCCTCCCGTGGGTTTTAGCTAGTAGTGTAGTTCCTAGTGCAAGTGAGGAGCTGTAGCAAGCCTGGGTCAGTTAAGGAGTTGAAACCAGCATGGCCAAGGCAAAGCAGAACTGCCAGCGAGGGAATTTGATTGTGGAGCTTGCTATGAGCTCCTCTGCCAAAAAGTGGTTGGCCCAATTTATTAATTTCTTGAAGCTCGTGAATCTCTTGACTTACAGTGCTTGCCCTGTGTGTCCATCAGCTGTCGGAGGGCTGAAGTGCTCAGAGAAGGAATGGAGAACAGGGTTTGCAGAGGAGAGGCTTGAGGTACCCTGGCTCCCAGGCTGTAACTCCATTTTCAAGTGATTTGGATGCAGAAGGCTTTGCTGGCTTTGGAGCTGCCTCAGTGGCACCTGGGCTTTGGGATATGTAGGTGTCACCTCTTTTCCTCTTTAATGGAGCTGTGCTATTGGCAGCAATCAATTAAGTCTGAAGTGACCCAGGTCTGGCTGTCCATGCTCTGAGCATTGCTGTAGTAGTGTGGCATTAAAAGTTGTTTGATTTGTGCCTCCCTCATTATTCATTAAGGGACAGCTTGGAGACTCTGTAATCAGCTCTCATTGAAATGGGCTCAGATTGATTGTGCTGGGGAAGAAGGATATTGATCTTTTTCAGAAGATGAAGGTGTATTTCTTAGATAATAGTGGCTAGATAAAACTGGCAGAGATCCTGAAAAAAGTGATCTTAATGCAGTTTGTAAATTGGATTGCTTTTATCACATTATTAATGTGCCCAGAGTTTGGGGTAATTGTCTAGACTCTAGTATTATATTTTCATTTAGATTAGAATTAGTGGTATAGTGTCACAGAGTGACTGGACTCAGACTAATAAGTGAATAACCAGGACTAGTACAAAACACATTTTCTGCTGTGATACATCATTTTCAGATTAATGTGTAGGCAGGCAGAAGCCTCCAGTGAAAAGCTGAAGGTCTCATCTCTACTGTTTTTCTTTATTAGCTTCACATATGAATTTGTGTGACGAGGTGTGTAAGCACAGATAGACTTGTGAGTTCTGTGTAAAACTCAAATCTATAAACTCTGTAAATGGTTGTTTCTAGCCCACTTGTTTTACTGCCAGGCTGTTTGTGTAATCTTCTAATTACTCTGAATTTCTGTTGCTGGCTTGATAACTTTGGGGTCCTCCACAGCTGTAACTAATCTGAGCTGGTTTGTAATTGAGTTAGGTTGTGACCCCATGTGCAGTGAGGCAGCTTTTTTATTGACTGCTCACTTCTCTGCCTGGATTGGCAGAAACAGAGAGGTAAAGCAGCAGAGAGAACTGCAGGGAACTTCCCAGCTAAGAAATGAAGCTTCCTCCCTGGCCCTTGCCTTGTTTTTCAGTTTGATACTTCCCCAGACTGTTCACTTCAGCTGTACAAACTCTTGGGCTAATGTCATGGCAGAGAAAGGAACATGAAGAGCTTTCAGTGATGGAGATGAATGGTGAGTATAAAATCAAGTTCCCATAAACCAGCTGAAATCAAAAGTGGGTCAAATGTCAGTGGTTTATTAGCTGAGCTTGTGGAGTGGTTATCTTGAATCCCTAGCTGGGTGTGCAGGTCTGGGAGCTTGAAATAAAGTTGAAACTTTGTTTCAGATTTTGTGCAGGAAAATTTAAGGCACTTTAGGATCCTTGTGGCACTTCTGAAAATGCCTTTTGCATAGAGCCAAACTCTGCCATTGTTGCATCTTTTACAGTAGGCTGCTGAAGTGAGTTTGCAGTGATGATGGTGTTGGTGGAAACTTGGTCATGTAGCTGATCATGTCCAGAAGTGTGTGAAGTATTTTGGGGATTCCAAAAGCTTCTGCAGGTAGCAGATGTGAGGTGTTAGAATGCTGGTAGCATTGCATAGTTTCCTGTGTGTTTGTTGTGGATTTCAGAATGCACATCAATTCTATGTGCCACACCACTAAAAGATAAAAAGGTCCAAAGTTTCAGGCTGCTCACTTTCCCATTACTGCATCACTGTTTAGTGCTGTCACTAATTAGTAACTTCAGTATTATGAAGTGTATTGATAAAGCCCAGCGTTACGTGGGTGACTCAGAATTGTTGTACTTCCTCTGCCCCTGGTGTAATGAACTTTCCCTGTGTGCTCAAAGGGCACCTGAGCAGTGCTGCTGCAGGCCCAGAGCACTCTGCCAGCAGCCACTTCTCCCATGTGCTTTATTGGGAAGCCTACCTGAGAAGGGGCAGCTATCTCGAGTATTTTTAGAATATTAGTCATGTACTTTCAGACTGACCAGTTTGTTTAGGCATTACTCATCAGGCTTGTCTGGTAAGTGCCTCTAAATAATTTTGATACAATTATTGATCAGACCTTTACAGAACTATGCCAACAGGCATTTTGGAAAACAATAATGTGTAAGGGTAGAATCCATTGAGTTCAGTCCTTTCATGCAGTTGAAGTGATTTGCAAGTATTTTCTGGAGCTCAGAGTGCAAAATTACTGAAGTATTAGCAAGATTTCTGCTTAGCTACACATGGACCCTCTGCTTCTGAGAGACAGGAGTGTGGTGGCCAGTGAGCAGCCTGAAACTTGGGGCATTTGTTGGGGTGGGTAAAACCTGGCCCTTGCAGGTCTGCCTCCAGATAAGGTGAGGTTAAACATTACCTAGCTATGAGGCTTTATTATTATTACCTTTTAATATGTCATTCACTGATGCTGTCAGGTGTGTGGTTTCTTAGGAAACTGTTTCCTGTGTTCTTTACATCACAGCAAATGTCCCTCGGTGGCAGAAATGTTTTTGCTGCTTTGTGTTTGAAAAAGGCTTTGCTCTCCACTCATTGCTGGTTGTTTGCTCTGTTGATCATACATAATGTCTTACAATCCTCCTTTGGGGATTTTTTCCCCTCCTAGGCTGGGCCTATTTTGCATTTATTTTGAACAGATTTTGCCAGGTAGCTCTTTGATAATAGAGTTTGGTATTCACAGTGATGTGCCTTGCTAAGTTTTTAATGGTGCTTTAAGCAAGCACATATTGTGTTACATTGGACAAAGGAAGGTAGCAGTACCAAATCTAATCACAGTGTGAGACTGTGATTCTTTGATTATCTTTTATACCCTTAGGTAGCTGTAGGTTTGCTGGCAAAAGATGATTTTATTTGTGAAGGTTGTTCAGTATCTGTTAAAGTGGCTGAGTGTCCACCTGGAATAATTTTAAAGGAATTTAGAGGGGAAAATGATGTTTACCAAATTGTAGTCAGGAGATGAAACAAAAAAGCAAGCTTGGTAAGTTTTCACTATTGATGTGTGCCAGAGGTACAGTGTTTTATATAGCTGAAGGCACATTAAAGCAATATGAAGCAAAAAAAGCTACTTTTGAGGTACTAAAGTATTTCTTTACCTTTGGGGAATGGCAGGTAAGCAGATGGAGTGCTCCAGGACCTGCTTGTGAGCAGCTTCCTCAGTGCCTGCATGTCATGACTTGCCCTTGTACCTCATTAACTCACTGGCTTTTGGTAATGTGGACAGGGTCTGTGTGATGACAGAACTTGAACTGTATCTCATGCTGTGACTTGCCTTTAATACTGCTGTAAAGTCAGTCTTGACTCTTTCTGAGGCTGTCTTGGTGGGAAGGCTTCTTCAATTAGGAGCTAGTTCATGTTTTGGATAAGGCAATTTAATTTATCTTCAAAGAGGAATTTCTGTAACTCTGTGTGAGCTGGTAATCAGGGACATGGGCTTGTTAAGAAGAGAGGTCTAAAACTGTTCAAGCCCAGCAGTTGGAGCTGTTTTAATTCCTTCTGATTTTGGTCATCAATGCCATATGACTGGGAGGGAGAGGGGAAAGAAATATGTGTTGTTGCTCATTGTTATATTTTTTTTGTATGTACAATGGAAAGTTTTAAAGTATTTAAGGTGACATTATGTCAGGGCTTATAGCAAAACAGGTATGAACTTTCAAGCATGTTTAGACTAAAAGGAGTTGACAATATGCACTATTGATTTGAGGCTGATGTGGTTTTGTTGAAGAATCATTCTTGATCTGAATTCTATCACTTACAAGACAGTAAAGACATTAATTGAAAGGGCAATGTTGAGGCCAAAGTCTTTTATGAAGGGTGGGTTTGGAAGATGTGAAATCTGCTGTGCAGATCTGTGTGTTGATACAATTCAGAGGTGTGTTGTATTTGTGTTGCACTGTCAGACAGACACAGAAATCCAGTTGGCATCTGTTAAGTGATACTGCTAAAAAGGGAAGATAGCTCCTTGCATTATTTATCAGACAAACACAAGAGATGTCTTGCTAAGCTATTGCACCCACAAAACTTCTGTTAAACCCCTCATTTGTAAACAAAGATACATGGTAGAGTTCAGACCTTTATTTCAGCTGTACCTGGGTTTTTTTTAAAGGTAGCTCTTATTTGCCTGACTTAGGAAATTATTTTACTTACTTTTTCTTTCTCTCTTTTTATGAGGTAACAATCTTAAATGGAAAACAGAATCAGGCAGTAGTGGAGTTAAAGCACATGGACAGAGGTGAGATCTCTGCAGGGACCAGGAAAAGCCAGGCTTCCCTGGCTGCCTTGGGGTCTGCCAGAGTTCTGTGCTGCTTTCAGGTGTCACATTTCTGTGTCTGGTACTGAATGTCGTGGCTATCCTCTTGATTCTGCTTGAAGTGAGGGAGGGCAGATGAGGAGAAGTGATGGACTTCAGCAACTGAAGTTTTTCTTGCTTGTCTCTTTCTCTGGTGTCATCTTTCCCTATTATGTTCCAGCCTGTTAATGGAATTGGATATCTTTTTTCCCCAGGGCAGAAGGGTGTGTTTCTATGATGTTATCATTAGACTTGCTGATCACTGTTTCTTTGTTGCTTTTTCTGTATTTCTCATTCTCGTAAAGTTGGTAGAAGTGCTTTGCTTACAGGAAAAAAATTGCTGTCTTTTGGAATTCATAATCAGCATCTTCTCTGATGATGAGGAGGCTGATATTTTTAATGTAACAATACTTAAAATCAGAGAATATATCATAGAAGAGGTAAAGGAGTCTTGCTTAGGTTGGAAATGCCACTTGTGAATTGTGTTCTCTTTTGGGTATGGGGCTTTTGGGCATTTTTTTGGGTCCCAGGGTGAGCTGCTGTTGAATTGGCTCCATGTGTCAGTGAGGGGGCTGCTTTATGCAGCAGTCTGTGATGGAGCAGCCCTGCTGTCTGGTGTTTGCCAGCTCTGTCAGGTTAATGGTGTTTATTAGCCACACACAACTCTCCTGGAAAGCCCTGCTCTGTTGTTTGTGAACAAACCAGATTCTTCTGTCAGAAAGAGCCTGTGAATCCCTCTATGAATATTGCATTTAAATTAGTATTGGGTTGCCTGTTTTTGCTTAGCTAGTTTTTGTTGGCTGACTCAGAGGTAGTGAAAGATAAATTTGTATAGATCATTAAAATAGCTTTGCTTTTAAGTGATAAAGCTGTTTCAGAAGTATCACCTGCCAAAACACACTAACCATGTTGTGGCTGGTGACTTCAGGGTATTTCAACAGTAAGGTACTAATACCCTATTTATGATGTGGCTGCTTCTCTTTCATGTTTAAATAACAGCAGCACCAGCATGAACCTCCCCTACTTGGCAAGCTGAACCTGAAACTAAAAGATTAAAGTGTTTTCAAAGGGCAGCAAGGTATTGACTTTTTCAGCCATTCTTTCAGCAGGTAACAGGCAACTTGCTTCCTGCTAGTTTAGCATGGGGAAATGCATTACTAATTTGTGTTTTGCTTTGGTTTTTTAGTTTGATGATATGAATGATCTTGACTTGGAGATAATTCTGAAAGCTCTTAATTAGTTTAGTTTATATATATACACACACATGCACACACACATGTATTTAATTGGGCTCCCTGTTGAGCTCTCCCAGCTGAGTTTGTTTCCCAGCACAGCTTTCTCTTCACTGGAGCTTTTGTTGCTCAGGCAAGGCTGCTCCTCCTTTGGTGTGCAGCATCCACTCATCCTTCTCATGCTGACAGATTTCCTTGCACCTCCTGAACAAGGACACTGTAATGACAAAGCAGGATCAAATCCTTGTCCAAACTAACTTGGCCTACTCATTCCAAATACTTAGAAACAATTGCTCAGACCCTTTCAATTCTCTGTGTTAGTCAGGGGCATTTCTTTCATGTTTTTTCCTCCTATTCAAGGTGAATCTTGCATGAGAGCAAAAATGCTTGTCTTAGCTAAGCTACATATTTGTGTGACTGGATTTTTGTTTTAAGGCAGCAATACAGGGTATGGCAAGGCTCAAAGAAGTGTTGTATTTTCATTTAGATGTGGTGAAGAATTAACTTCCATTGATTTGTCCAGAATGACCAATGACTGTTGCTTTAGAAAAAGCCAAAAAGTGTTGTTGGTTATTCCAGACCAAAAGATGTCCTCTCTGCAGAAGGGGGAAAAAATGTTTGTCCAAAATTTAGAACAGGATTCCTGCCAGAAGTTGCCAGGGAATCCTTACCTGGTAGATGTCTTAGGATCTGAGGATCTTTGCTTTAGTTCTTCTAATTGTGGTTTCCCTGAGCTTTGTGCTGCTTTATTGCTGTCATGGTTTTGGTGAACCTGCAAAGGAAGCAAAGCAATTTCCAATCATTTTGCTAAGATCAGAGATTTTGGCTATTAGTATTAGTGAAGTAGCAGATAGGGGATTCTTTTGGAAGGTTCTAATCTGTGAGCTTTTTAAAGATAAAGTTACCATCACCTCGTGGTCCCATGACAATGGGTTTGATATCCCTGCTTGTGATAGCTTGCCCTGTCATGCCATGCACTTTCTTGCATTATGGCATTCTGTCAGTTAAAAGATTAACAAAAAGTTGAATATAATTCTCTCTGTAGTGAAATGAAATGTTAAATGGCATGGTTTCCCTAAAAGGAAAGTGTTATCTGCTGTAAATCAGTAGTTTACATTCAAAACACCATTTTCCCTCAAATCCATCACAGCTCTATTGTGCACAGAGTACCTCTGTCATTACTCTTGGACCCAAGTTTCCAGCTTGCACATGTCTGCACTTAAATCAATCTTTAGTGTCTGCTTTCATTGATTTGGCAGGAATGGACACAGCTGTGTTTCATAAGCTTAAGGACTTGTTTGAGTGATAATTATCCAGTCATCCACTGAATAGCTCAAATATCCAAGTAGCTGGGTAGGATATCACTTGTGAACATACTGTGCTGAATTCACAGTGCTGGAATAATCTTAAAAATCCTTCTTGACAGTCTGTGTCGAAGGCATGTCATTAATCTTACCCCTGCAGTGGCTTTCTCTTGGTTTTGTAACAAGAATTTAAGGCTTGCCTTTTCTGCCCTTAGAGGTATACAAATGATTTTGTGTAGCTGGTTCTTACTCTTTGCCAGCTGTGCTCTTCAAATGAATGCTTGTGCTGCTACATCTCAGTGTCTTTTTGATGTCTTCTGGAAAGCATTGTGTTCTACATCAGTTACACAAGTTCTGTAGATATTTATTATGTCATTCCCTCTTTAGGGCTCATCCTTTCATCAATAATGCAGATAGATGGCTTAGAAATGGCTCCAGCAGGGCTCTTGTTTATAATGCCCATTTACCTGCAATCACACTGAGATTTTTCTGGTGACTGGACTGATGTTGTTAGTGGACAAACCATAAATGGGTTTACCAGAATTTCAGGCCTTCAAATAAATTCCTGTCTGCCTTGAGTGTCTAAAGAGACACCATTGCCCTGTGGTCTACTGTGAGTTTCTATTTTGATAGCAAGAAAAAAGTCTGATGCCATCTTAAAAATACATTGTCCTTCTTCATGAGAATATTCACTCTGAATTGTTTGAGTTGAAGCAAACATATTCTTGGTGAACAGTTTCAAGCCCTTTGAGAGGATCACTGGTAAATGGTCAGGCCATCTGACTCCTGGAGTCCTGTACTTGAATGAACTTGGTTTCCAGGTTCCTGTGTGACTTGGTTTCTGTTGTGTTTTGTTAGGCTGGTGCTTTGGTGGGCACTGCTCCTGGCTGGAGAAAGGTATTTAAGTGATGGGTATTTGGGTCTTCATCTGTCCTCTCCTGAGCTGGCTGATTTACTGAGGCCCTTCCAAAGTGAGACAGAAATGTGGAAAAGAGGTGAAGGGGATGCTCAGATTGATAAATAACTGCTTTGTGTGTTGTTTGCTTGTTGAAGCTGCCTGCCCTGGGCCTGACACCCTCCCACAAATGAGTGCAGGGATGGTGACAGAGGCAGATCCCCCTCTCCCCAAATGCCTGTTGTAGTTTCCCACAGCAGTCTCACCAAACAGGCAATCCAGGCTGATAGATTTCCCCTGTTAGCACCATTTCTATAGCAACAGTAACAGTGCATATCAATGCATGATGTTCAGGAAAGAATAATTACAGAGAACATGGCTGAAGTGTTGCTGCTCAGGTTTTACTGATAAAGGCTGTACTCATCTCTCTGAAAGCTGAATTTCAAGCCAGACTAAGATATTGTGGGTCCTCTTTGAGAAAAGTCTTAAGTGTTTATTAGTGGCTTAATAAAGAAATACAGTAAAATGTTCTCTCAGCAGTATTTTCTTCTGAGTGAAACCTCAGGCATTCAACCAGGGAGGAGTTTTGACTTCTTTTCCTTTTTTACCTTACTGTACAAAACAAGGGTGCAGCCAAGGCAGGTGGATGTACCAAGTCCTTAATTCTGTGGATTTGGAATTTGGAGGCTGATATTCAGCAACAGTTGGGACTTTCTCATTTCTCTCTTGTTAAAAATCTGTCCTAGGATGGTTTGATCATCTTCATTTTGGTTTGGCTGTTTGAAGTTTTGGCTCTAGCACTTGATGCCTACAGGAGTAGGCATGGAAATTTGAGTTTTCTTTACATCCCTGTGTGAGGTGTAGATTTATACAGGAAATTCAGTGTGGATCCTCAGGCTTAGTATTTGTCAGGGTTTTCCTTACATGTGCTTTTGGCATGTGAGGCTGGTACTGCTGGTGTCAGAGTTCCTGTAGTCATTGCAGTAACAAAACTCAGGCTATCACTTGTCATTCCTGTACATAAAATTATATTCAAGTATTTTTCCTTCTGAGAGAAGGCAGCCACCTGCATGGATCCATTGGCAGATCAGTACAATGATTTTCTTCAAGTCTGCCTTCTGCTGAAATTTTTTGTGCTGCCTTATTGAAAATAATAATAAAGAAACTAGGAATATAGAAGGCAGTTCTAGAGACTGTTCACTGTGAGATGTGATATTTTTGCTGATGCACAGTCTTAATAATTCTTCCCCTTTTGTGTGTAACTTGAATTATTCTCAAACGAAGCAAAACTGGATCTAACTATGTCTGAAAAGAGTTTTTGGATCCTGAGCTCCATGTTAGCAGCATTCAGGGCTCCACTGTTGCATGCTCTTCAGTATGGTATCCCTGGTCAGAATGGGGTCCACAGATGTGTTCTTTATTAATTCCTCTGACTTTGTGCCTGCCCTTAGCCAGAATAACACTTTGCAAACTGAGCATCACTGAATCAAGGGGACATTCGTCATTTACTGCTCCTCTTGTTTGCAAACAAAACTGCCAACTGTATGGCTAAGTGGTGGAGGTCTTGAAAATCCAATTGGGGAAAGATTATCATCTTATAGAACTGCCTAATTAATTAAAATATTTGCTTCTAGTTTAAATCCTGTTTATTTTCTTTGCCACCTTTTCACTTCTTATTCTTGAAAATAAATATTTCCTTCAGCAATGTCTCTAGGTTATGTTTTCTCCTGTTGTGTCTCTGGGGCAAGGGGAGATTCTCCTCTCGTTCCTTACTGAGCAAACCTGGATTTCTTCTTCAGGATGAAAACAGATTTTGCTCCAAGAGGTTAAACTTTGGTTTGTTTTAGTGGTGGGAGGGAGATCAGGAAGGAAGAACCTTACACTTCTGATGTACTTGCTGTGCTGAAAGAATTCCCTACTGCTTACTCTTTTGGCATATGGGAAGGAAACCAAACTGTGTCATAAATTCAAAGTTTCACTCTTCTGGTAACAATTGCAAAGTTAAAAAATTGCTGATCCAAAGGAATAAAGCTTTGTTCTATGCACTTTTCTCAAGAACTACAATCAGAGACGTCTTGGTGATCTCAGAAGGAAGAAGCACCAGGGACCCGATGATGTGTAAGCATTCTGTGAGCAGAAAGTTCTTCAGGTTTTGTGCAGTTATTGTCTTGGTGTGCTTCATTTTGTCTTTTAGCACTCAGCCAGTGCTGGAGAGGCCTTTAGGTAGCAGAAAGCCAAGCTCTGGCACCTCAGGCTGGGCCTGAATAGCACATACACGTGTTCACATTTTTGGCTTACTCCATTTGTTGCCTGCAATGATCCTTTCCCTTCTGCTTGATTCGTGCCTTTGTGAGGGCTCAGATCTGCCACTGCTTGCAGCTGTGTCCCAGTTCTCATACCCAAATTTGTTGCCTTCTGCTAGAAAATCTCCCATTTCAGTCTTGGCCCTGAGTCAGTGCACTGAGGAAAGCTGCTTTTGAGAGGTAAGGATCTCCTTCCTATTTGTGTGTAACTAACCTGGAAAAAAAATCCATTTTGAGCTTGGTTGTTGTTGCAAGTTGATGACAGACTGAGATAATGGTTTGATTTTTGTAAGAGGATTTGCTAAATGAGTAACTTGTGCCTTGGAGAAGGATATTCTGGCTTTCAGTTTTGGTTTTTCTTTCTTTATCTCATGCTAGGACATGGGAGCTCCAAGTTGTACCAGTTTTTGAGATTAAAAAGGGGGGCATGGGTACTGGAGAACCATGGAGAAGAGGCCTAGATAGCTGGAGAGCAAGACATGAATGAGACAGAGCATTGCTGTTACCTTGCTGTTATCTCTCTCTCTTTCTGTATTTCTCTCCCAGCCTCCTTCCATTCCCTAAGTTGGGCAATGAGGTGCATAAAAGCAGCAATAGGATTTGTTCAGAACAAATTATAGTGAAAGTGCTCTGTGAATAGTGTCTTAAAGAATAATAATTTTACCTAATTGACAGCTAAAGCCTTTTTCTAAGGTAGAAAAAGCGAATCTAAATTTAAATGAATAGATTTAAATGAAGCTTCATTTTTATTTAAAACTTCAGTGTCAAACCTAATGAAAGAACTTTTTGTTCCCTTTCTTGCTATTCCGTGGATTCTAATTTCATCTGTCTTGGGGCTTAACCAGCTGATACTGCTGTGAGTGTTGTGCAGCAGCTGCTTGGGGAAGGAATGTGTGTGTGACAGGAGTGAGCTGTGTGAGCACAGACGTGCTCTGAGTTTGCAGCAGAGTCTGTGTCACTGGCTCAGCTGTGCTGCTCCTGCTGCACCCTTTCTGTCAGGGAGCAGTCCAGCATGAACTTCAGCAGCTGTGAGATATTTGCTGCTAGTGGTGGTGTCTGAAAACTGCTCAAGAACCCAATTGCTGTTACTCAGATTTTGAGCATAAATTTGCATTTTATTCTTCCGGTTTATCTGCATTATATACTTCTGGTTTATCTTCCTGATAGTTAAATATGGCAATTGTGTTCTCGTGCAGATCTCAGTTTCATACCATAAGCAAGCTGAGGTCTCATGGGTTCCTCTTAGGAGAGAAGTTTCTCTGCCTTGAGAATACCTGCAAGCCCTTCTGTGCATGAATTTCATGGAAAAAAATTTTTGGAAACAAGGTGACCAGAATTGCATAGAGTACAGCATCAGTGTCCCTTTTGCAGTGTTTTGCAGGTAGTGTTGGTTGATAACTAATGTAAATATCTGGGTCTCATGTGGCTGCTTTATGTTTACAGCTTTAGTGGCATCATTTCCAGCTGAAATTCCCAGCAGGAATTTTACAGGAGTCAGCTGCAAGAGTCCTTTCATGATTGACTGTTTCTTTTCATTCTTCTGTCCATCAGTTTTATTTCTCCTGTATTACATTGCTTTCCTGTATTTCTAAATGGGTTTTGTTATAATATTTGTAGTGGTATTGAACATTTAATCACTCTTAGTAATCTGGTTTTTTAATATTATGCTGCCCTGTTTTTGTCATGTCTCTACCCAACGTGTGTCTTCTCTCCTATCTCAGTATTCACTAGTGGTAAATTGCCAAGATTCACACATCTGGAGATTTCGTAGTGTGTGAGATTTTAGGTGTGGGATTTTATTATTTTCATTGATAAATTTTCTGCAGGAGAATGCAGTAGTATTAAGTTGCTTGAGCTTTTATGTCTTTTGTGGAAGTTACTATTTTTATCAGCTTTACTATCTTAATATCATCAGGCCTACTGACAACTGAATTCAAGTGTGGCTTTAGATGATTTTCATTTCTCTTTGAGGATATTTCCATACTGTATTTGTGCAGTGCAGTAACTTGGGTGGATTTCTGCTTTGGTGGCTGGAATGTGAAACTGAAGGATGTCGTTTGGAAGGCGCAATTTGTTTTTTCTTTGTTGTTCTTTGCCTGTTCCTTGGTGACTCTCTGCTTCATGGTGGGGCTTTTATGTTCTTTGGATTCGTTTTGGTGTGGAGTGTGTGCTTTGCCTTTTTTTTAAATGTGTTTGGTTTCTTAGATTTTTTCATTGTGGGTTGTATTGGTCCTTAGCAGTTGTCTCAGCTTTTACCTTTTGGAGGTAAGTTTTCCTGCACTCTCTGGTTTCCACAAGATCAGGAGCTCAGGTTCATTGTGTTTGGAACAGATTTTTTTGGTCCCTAAAGCCTTGGGTAGTGACTCTGCATTTATAGTTAATGATGATCCATGCAAGGCACTTTTGTTTTCTTTTTGGGGATCTGTGATCAAAACAAATGACACTTTGTACTGACATTGTGTGTAAGAATAAAAGAGGATGTTGGTCATCTTGACTCTTGAGCTGTTCCTAAAACTTCAGTGTTTGTTTCCTCAAAGCTTCTGTACTGTTCTGGGCAGGAAGTTTCAAATGTAATTTTAAGGTTGTGTTTAATTTTAGGGTTGTCTTTTAAAATGCTGTTTATACAGTATTCTTGGGGACAGTGTTTGACCCAGACTGAGCCAAGAACATCTGCTGTGGAAGGGAGTCTGGTGTCGGTGTTGTGTTAGACGTCTGTGAGAGTCCAGTCCTCTCTGCTCAGGCTCTTTCAGGTATTCCTCACATGGAGGGTGGAATGCTAAATGCTAGATTAACCATTGGAATATGGCTGATGGTACAGAGGATTTCTGATTTAGCAGTGTGATACAAAATACACTGAAATCACGATACAAATGCAAGTTCCCCTTAGCGAACTCGAGCAATTGCAGTACACAGCTTCAGCACAATACTGCTGAGATCCCCGTGTGGGAACAGGAGTGTGCTCCCTGTCACGATGCTGGGGACACGAGGAAGGAATTGGTGGGTTGGAGGCAGCTGATACTCTGAAATTCCGTGGTTCTGTGGTTTTGCTGCCCCCAACACACAGTCACAGTCCCTTGTAACAAAGCACCGGGCAGAAGCGTTTCCAGCAGCAGTTGATTCCCTCACACTCAGCTGGGCTGCAGTCAGTGGGTCTGGCAGCGCTGTTTGTCTGCCACAAAGGGCGCTCCCTGCTCCCCTTTGTGCTGGGATCGGGCCGGCTCTGCCTCAGCTGGGCCTGCTCGGAGCTGCCTTCCCTTGGGGGATCTGCAGGGCAGCCCCTGCCTGGGAATGGTCAGCACCACAGCTTGGGTGGATTTGCAGAAAACTCACTGAAAGCACCAGACCCTGCTTAGCTGTGCTGCCTTTGGCTGGGGTAAAGTTCATTTTCTCCACTGTGTTTTGGATTTGTGCTGAGAGCAGTGTTGATACCACAGGGTTTACACAGAATCGAGGCCTTTTCTGCTCCTCATCCCACCAGCAAAGAGGCTGGGCTGCACAACAAACTGGGATGGGGTATAGCCAGGACAGCTGACCCCAACAGGATTATTCTAGGTCATAGATATAATAATATGTAAATCTGGAGGAACAAGGTGGAAGGGCTGATGTTTGGAGTGACTTTTGCCTTTCCATGTTACACAGGATGGAGCCCTGCTTTCCTGGGGCTGGCTGAGCACCTGCCTGCTCATGGGAAGCAGGGAATGAATTCCTTGTTCTGCTTGAGCACACGGGTTTTGCTTTCCTTACTGAGCTGTCTCCATCTCAACCCACGAGATCTTTCACTTCTATTCTGCTGATTCTCTCCCCCATGCACTGTGGGGGAGAGACTGAGTGGCTGCATGGGGCTGAATTGCTGGCTGGGGCTAAACCACAATAGTCTAGATATTTTCATTGTTTGGGTGTGATGAATATTTGTATCAGTACTTTTAGTTTGCTTTCTACTGTACAGTATGAGTGGCATGGTAGGAAGATACCACACAGTGTGTCAAGGCTTCAGGCTGGCATAAATGCTTAGGTGTTTGTGCATCATAGAAACACTCTCAGTTCCACATGCAATTAATGTCTGAGCACAAAGGCATTTATTGAATGGGAGAGGAAAGGGTGACTGGAAGTTGAGATTACTCAGTGTAACTCAGTTTTGGTAATTGGAGACACGAGGTGGGCAGTGAACACTGTGACTCTACTGCAGCGTGGTGGCAGTCACTCCACAGACCCAGCTGTGCTGCTCTGAACTTCTCTGCTCTTGATCACTGTCTGATATTGCTGTTCACAGATTATTTGGGTGTTGGGCAGAAGGATACTATAGAAGCAAATGATTTAGTTATTCCAGTGTGAGGATTTTTCAATATTTGTCTCAAGTAACACATTGACCAAAACTATTGCTGTGACTGTTCCTGTTATGGGAGTAGTGGTGTACTTCTGAAAGCTGCTAGACATGAGAACATAGTGCAAGTTGCCAATTCTGGAACTTCAAAGTTTATAAATATATATTTACAGTAGTTCAGTACTAATTCAGCTCCTTACTGTATCTCCACAAAATATGAAAAAGTATAAATATATTCAGGCATACTCTTGTAATGTAGCAATGGGCACAAAATTATCATTGTGCGGACAGCTTTGTTAGGATGCAGCTTGATGGCAGATTATATATTTTATAAACTCCATTTTCTTTGCATGAAGGGTTTTTTCCCTAAGTGATTTTCTGCTTATTAAAAAAAAAATAAATTGAAAAAGCCAATGTGTGTGTGCCTCACAGAAGTCATTTCTCAGCATAGTGGCCCACACCTAACTAAGAGAGTTCTCTCAACTCCCATCCCAGTAAGCAGGTAGAAAAGGAGAACCTGGATGCTGTGCAGCACTGCTGTCCCTTCCTGGCAGGTCCTGTGGGGTGCAAAGTCTGTCAGGGAATATGGGGAGGGAGTTCTGTGAGTGCCTGTGGGTTATGTGAGAGGAGCCATTGAGGAAACTGAGATTGAGCATTTGCTGATAGAATTAATTGGCTCTTGTTGGTGTGAGGCTGAGCTGCCAACTTACAGGCTTCTGTGATAGCTGTAATTTCTTTTCATTAACACCATCCAAATATTGCCACAAAAAAGCCCCAGAGCTCAGGTTTTTATTTTTCCTTGCACAGAAGGACATCTCTAATTCTTTCACTTTTCACCTCCCATTGATATGGAGAAGGGGAACAATTGAAGCTGATGTGAGCCAAGGGTCAAATATATAACCTTTATTTAAGATTACACAATTTTGTCATACTCTCCATAACTGTATCATACAAAGCCAAACTGCCAACTTTCCTTTAAAGTATAGTGGTTAAAAAAACCCCAAATTTTTAAAAGGTAGGGTTTTTTTTTTAACAGAGGAGATTACTTTGGGATAAATTTACCATTTTGAGCATGTGAGGAGGCCTGACACTGGTGTTGAAGATGTGATACCTCTGTCCTCTACTGTCACTACATAAATGAAACTTGTAACACATCAGAGTTTCATTTCTGTGCTTTCCCCTTCTGTAAATGAAAAGGCTGCAGGAGAGAGGCACTGGGGAGCTGTGCATTTGGCAATATTCCACATACAATCTGAAGGGTAATTGAGATGGGGAAGGACAGGACAGCAGCGACACTCAGAAGCCAGAAATGAGATTTTTTCCTTTATGTGCTCTGTAATTTAAAGCTTAAGTGCAGTTGAATGCATTTCCAGTGGAGGAATCAGTGTTAATTAAAGCACATGGACTGGGAGTGTAACATTAAAGTGAAATGTAGCATCCTCTCCTGTGAATGAGAGTTCTGTCAGTTTTCCCAAAACAACGGAGGGTGGAATGTGGGTGGCTGTGCTGAGCAGCTCAGATGGGACTGGTAATACTCAGAAATACCTGGAAGCTGCAGTGTGTGACTGACATTGGCCACATTGCTCTCTTGCATTGCTTTCCTTGCTGCATTGCATTCTTATGGTGGCACTTTAAAATTTGAGGATATTTTACTGCTTAAATATTGCTCTTTTTTTGGGATATTTTCTTATTTAAGTATTGCAGTTTCTTGCCTTCCAAGTAGGTCTGTCTGACATACTTGGTTTAGGTCACTTGGAGATACAGCTTTTCAGAATATTTTATTGCATTCCTTAGAGGCATCAAGTATGAGCTGCTGTAAAACTGTTTTGTCATGTGGCATTACCCAGTTTCCTGTCACTCTCCAGTTGTTTCAGACCATGCAATACTCTGAATTAAACTACAAACCAAAAGTGAACTTAATAAACAGCAGCAACTTGGGAAGCACTCACCTGTGCTATAGACATAGGTCCATGGAAGCTGATTTATAATGGTTTTCTCACTAGAGGGCACTAACAGCTCATTAATTTAAGCACAGACCAATTTTTACTCTGTTACACTGGGGTTGGGTAGTCTTACAGTTTTTATAGGCTTCCATTTCTTTACAGCCTTTTCTCTGCAGAAATGAAAGTCAGAGTATTCATGTAAGGATGCATTGAAAGTCAGTGTGTGGAGTTTTCCTTTGTGTGTTTTTCTGTTTGGGGTTTTTTTTACTAAGCAATAGTTTGGGTCATTTGTGGAGAAAATTATAAATTCCATTTTTACTTTTAATTGCTTTCAATGTAATAATTTTTGCTTAAAGTTGGTGAAGAGTCCTATAATACAGGAAGTGATAATACCTCAAAGTTACCTAATAGAGTTAACATATATACTGGAATACACTTTTTAAAGCTGGTAATAAAAGGAAAAGCAGAATATATGAACTGACATTGCAGACCTCAATTTGTTAGGGCTACTGCATATATTTACATATTGATTCCTGGCATAGAGAAAACAATATTGGAAAAAAATATGGTAAGTCAATACTGCCAGTGACTGATGGATCTTAATGGAGCCTTCAGTTGTTTATGTTGGTTTTAAGTATTTTGGTAATCTTAAAATACAGGTCAGAATCCAAAGTCTGGACCTCAGAGTGGTGTAGCCATTTTGGAAATCTTTTATTTTTGTTAAGGATTTTAGGCACTGCAGCAAGTGGTTTCTGACACCTTTTTGCTCTTTGTAGGAATGGTTCTTGGGTTGCCTTGGAGATGATGCTGCTGTGCATGTAGGGCTGAAGATTGATGGTTGGGCAGTATGGAGCTAATGAACGGACAGTCCAGTGGTGTTAACGTTGCAGCTACTGCTTCAGAGGTAAGGATGGAGCCTCAGTTACTGCCTAACCATGTGCTCAGCTTTTGCTTTAAAGTGCACTAAAATGTGAGCTTTTCTTTTAACAGCTGTCATCCAACAGATTCTTGTTCTATGTGTTGGTTTCATGCACTCCAGTTCAGTGTGAATAAAATGTAAAGTCCTGAACTTGGCATACCAAAATAGAGCATGAACTTGCATATACCATAGCCAAAGCTGACTTTTTCCATGTTCTCTTCCATCACATCTAGACAAGGAAGCTTTTCTTTTCAAGTTTTAACAAGAATAGACACTCTTAGCACATTAAGCTGGCTTGGCAAGGCCGGTGGGAAATGTTCTTTTCTTTGACAGGTACTAGTGTGTGTGTGCTGAGAGCAGTCTGACACAGCAGCAGTGAATAAAGCTGTTCCCTTTGTCTCTTGGACTCTGTTCTGGCACAGGTGGGGATCCCTCCTGCCCATCCAAGCTTCTGCCCTCTAGAAATGAGCAGCTTGTGAGCTGAGTGTGTGCATCAGCCAGGCAGGGCAGATTGGCCTCCTCTGCTGGTGCCTCTCACTTTGAAGTGAATGTGGTTTTCCATTTGTCATCTGCTTGTTGAGGAGCAGCCTTGGGCTGAAATTAGAGCACTACAAAGTCAATAGGGATGAGAGCCACAAAGTCCTGACTGAAGTTGCTTCCTCCATGAATGTCAGGACTGTAACAAAGATATTTTGTTTATTTACATGTTTACAGATGAGTTTTGATAGCAGCTGTGTGTGGTGTGCACTTGCATGGAAATGGGGAGTACCACAAACAAGGTAAAAGACTCAAAAAAAAATTGGAGTCTTGTCCTACCAAAAGGAACCAAATAATCTCCACCACAATTTCACAACTCTTGTCAAGAAAGCTGGCATTAGTCTCCAAGATCACTGTTTGTTTTTATATAGATTGTTGTACTCCTGTTATAATTGCTACATGAGTCATTGACTGGTTTTTGGCATGCACCTGAAAAATTTTCTTGGAGGAAAGCAACCTTTTTACTGAGCAAAATAGTCTTGGATGTTTATGTGATGCCTGATAAAATTGAGTAACATATATTTTGGCAAAATTCTATGAATTTACTTTAAGCAAGTGGTATTTTTTTTCCTGGCTTGACTAAGAAGTAGGAAAGAGGACTTGTAACTGAAATGTTTCTGTAAGCATACTGGTTACTGAAAATGCATGTCTGCTTTGGAGCTCTTGTTGGTGTTTTCAAAGGCAGATTTTTCAGAGAGGTTGTAATATCAGAGTCCAATTAAAAGTGGACTCACTATTAAATAAGCATTTTCTTTATAATGTGTCCTTATAACAGAAATGCTTGAAAATGGACATGAGTTTATTTCAGCTGGCTGAATTCTCAAGGACCCCTGTGCACAGCCTTGAAAGCTTGCAGCATGAGCAGTGAGATGGCACAGGCTGTCACAAAGGGCCTTGGTTGTGTTGGCCACCCCAACAACCCCATCCCTGGCAGTGCTGTCCAACCCCTCCTGGAGCTCTGGCAGCCTCAGGGCTGTGCCCATTCCCTGGGCAGCCTGGGCAGTGCCAGCACCCTCTGGGGAAGAACCTTTCTTTCCCTGATACCCAAGCCTAACTTCCCCTGGTACAGCTTCAGCAATGAATAAATAGAATGTAGGTCTGCATCTCTGTGCTAGGGGAAGTGATTGCTCATAACACAGATGTATTGCTTTAATGTGAAAACTGGGTATGAAACATATGAAGGCAATATGAAGTTCATTTTTTGAGCCACGTTTGTATTTTGCAGGGAAGCAAAATCTTTATTTTGGAGATAAATGTTCATAGAATGATATCCTAGGATCTGGTATTTTTTGCAAATGTGAATTACTGTAATTTAAAAACAACACTAAAATCCCTTCTGCTAAATGTCTTCAACAGGAACACATGTAGCCAAGTGTAATTTTTTTAAGCTTCCTTGTTTTTAAGAGTAAGTGGAAGAGAATTGATAACTATTACCTTGAAGCAAACCTTGTCTTTTTCCTTACCTTTGTGATATTTTTTCTGGTTGAAACTCAGTGTGACTGTATTGCTTTTGTTGATATAGTTGCTGTTATTACCTTTGCTGTCAATAAAATTGGAATTTAATTATGCATTGAAATATAACTATTGTGTTTTGAGAAATTCCTTTGAAATTATGGAATTAATGGGATTGGAAGGGAAGGTAAAGCCCATGCACTGCAGGGACACCTTCCACTGTCCCAGGCTGCTCCAAGCCCCATCCAGCCTGGCCTTGGACATTTCAGGGATCCAGGGGCAGCCACAGCTTCTCTGGGCACCCTGTGCCAGGGCCTGCCCACCCTCACAGCAAAGAACTTCCCAATATCCAATCTAACCCTGCCCTCCTGCAGCTAGAAGGGAATCCATAGAAATCCAGATCTCACTTTGAGGGTCTGATTGTTTGCAGCCCACATCAGGAAAAAGTCTGTTCTGTGACTGATTTGAATTGTTAATTTACCCAATAGAAAAATTATGTGAACAATGACATTTGGACAGAAATTTTGCTTTTGGGAGTGTAAAAAAGAGAAGACAAAAAGAAGAGGACAGGTCCAAAACATCCTCAGTGTTTTTTTGTCTCTGCAGAAGAGCAGCAGCTCCGAGTCCTTGAGTGACAAGGGTTCAGCTGAACTGAAGAAGAGCTTTGATGCCGTGGTATTTGATGTTCTAAAGGTCACACCAGAGGAATATGCGGTAAGCAAGTCCAGGAATTCCAATTAACTTTGTGTGTGACTCTCCTTTGCAAATTTTCCTCTGCTTCTCTATTTCTGCACTTTTTTTGCCTAATTTCTGTCATCCATGGATTTTAAAAACAGATCTTGTTCTTTAGTTCTTCATTGTCTCTATTCTGTTTGAAATTTGAATTGAAATTAATGGAGCTTTTTGGCCTCTGCTGTCCAGGTATTTTTCATACTCTTATATGTAGCATAGACCAAAGATTCTTTATTTATGTGATGCAATTTAATTCTGACATGCATATTTTAGTTGCAAGGCTATACTTGATCTGCACTTGGGTTTTTTTCTGGAACTATTTGTATTCTTTACTCTGCTTTTCTAGTTTTCTTCTTTTGGCTGCACAGAATAATGAGATGTTTAACCAAAACGTTGGGTGATTGTTTTGTTTTGTTTTGTTTTTACTCCCTGTGGAGGTGAGGACAACAGATGGTCCCTCTAAGTGATTCAAGTATGTTGCTAGAAAGATTGCTAAGCTCTTAATGTATTTCAAGTGATGAGATTCATGAGGAGTTGTCCTGGGGAGATTATTGATATGGAGTAATACATGTCACAAAATATTCCCATTTAGTTTGTTCTGGTTTGTAATTGTTAATAACTGTTTCAGTTCATTATTAATGGCACAATTGATTTGAATGAGAACACTGAAAATTTAAAGCAGCTGGATTATGAAGTGGTACTTAAACATTAAATTCTTCTTGGCTAAGGATCATAATTAATTATGGGATTTATTCCTGACTGATACTCAAGTCGTGTGGTTTGGGCCTCTTCCTTGCACTGTTGTCAGGATCAGCTGGGCAATGCATCACCCACTTTCCATGGGAAGATATTTTTTGGGGCTGGCTCTCCTTCCAGTTTTATCTTATGATTCCTGTACATAAAGTAAATCTAACTCAGGGAATCTGGGGCTAGGGACATGAATTCCAGTGGATTATGCATTCAGGCCAGAATGAGTTTGTTGAATGGCTCTACTGTTTACCAGTGGTGGATGCTGTTGGGCAGCAGAATGGATCAGTCAGTCTCTGTGGAGCTGCTGTCACTCCCTTGGACAGCAGAATATACAGAGGTGCCTTGTCATAGAATCACATTTCATCATTCTTGTGCTCCACCATCTAATCCTTCTTCTCTCAAATGCAGCAACCTTTGACTCTGTGTGTTCTAAATGTTACCCGCTTAAGAAATCTTGGTTAGGAAAAAATCTGTATCCAAATCCAGTGTTTTTCCTGTTTTCATGTTACACCTCAAAGTGGGTAGAGTTCTACTCACCAACAGGAATCTTTTAATTAAGCATTTCACATGACAGTTATGAAGCTGTGCCTGTATTTTTGGTTTCTATTACTAAGCATAATTCTGCTGTTTTCTCAGTCCTCAAAAGAAACATTTTTGCTTTTAACCTTTTTCCTTTTAAACTGTCTAGTTCTTTGTAGTGGGTTTGATTTACTATAAATCAATATGAAACTTTTTGCATGTAGAATTCTGAACAATTGAACAAAATCATCAGTATTCAGTCCTTTGGCAAGGAAAGAATTGATTTCATTTCTTTTTCAGTGTTTCTTTACACAGCTGCACTTCTTTGTTAATGCTTGTTTCCCCAGGCATGTATCTGCTTTTCCAGTAGCACCTTTTTGCTTTGATTACTGTCTTTTTCTGATCATTCTTGCTGAAGGTTATAGAAATAAATAAATTTTTGGCAAAGACTTAGGTATCCTGGAGGAAAAGTATCTCTGACTCTTGTTTTTATTTTCTTGGCCACTTCTTACTCTTGCTGGGTTTAATCCTGCTACAACAGAGAGGTGTAAAATCTTCATCTGGGTTTCAGTGTGGATGTGAAGACCACCAGAGGGATGCAGTAGGGCCAAACTCTAGAGGATGCAAAAATGTGTGAGGTTTCCTAGTGGTGGGTAGTACCTGTTGGGTTGGACATGGATATGCTGCCAGTTGCTTTTTAAAGTATGAGAAAGCTTCTCATTTAGTGATAGCTCTGATAAAATGGATGCAGTTCAGGCTGCAGACATGTCTCTGTGGCAGCTGAATGAATACTGTTTAAAATAATGTCGTTTATTTTGAAGTGGTAAACTGATGAAATAATTTGTGGGCTACCTAAGTAGCTTTTGATGGACAGGAAAGATAACATGAACAAGCCAGTAAAATAGCAATAAAAGTAAGTTGCTGCACAGGAGGTAGTTAGGCAGCTGTCTAAATAATGGTTAGGAAGCCTTGGCTCCAATGGAAGAGTCCCTGAGCAGAGGCAGTGTAAAGGTGAGAGTTCACTGATCAGGATCAAGTCCACACAGACAGTGTGAGGTCCCATCCTGTACCTTGTGTGATCTGTTTTGATCAGAACAGGTCCCTGTGCACACATGGGAGAAGTACAGTTTTGAAAAAGAGGAAAAATCTGAAAGATAATGAAGTTTGAGATACACTGGAAATAAGATCCATGCTAGTGATTTCAGTACCAGTGAGAGACACAGATGTGTTTTCAGTTCCCACTGTCTCAAAGACATCATTATCATTCCAAAACTCTCTCTGTTCAGTCGTTTAGTGGGTAAGAGACAAGTTGGACAACAAAAGGTTATAATCCTGGATTTTCAAGAAGCTGCTACCAAGCCAAAGAGAAACCTGAGTGCAGATATTTTTGGTGATTTTATTTCCATATTCTCCCCTTTGGCAGTCATCTAACACTGTCCTGAGTACACAGGAGGAGGGCTGTTTCGTGTAATGGTCCTTTGTCTCATAAGCAAAAGTCTTCCAGCCCTTCAAGGGGGCCAGTTGGAACAGGAATGGAAATTCTTGTTGTAATAGAGGTGTAAGAGTCAGTTATAACCTTGTTAGCAGCTGGGTGGTTTTAATCCTTCCCAAGACTGAAGGCTGCTTTAGAAAGGGCTGAGTTACAGAAATGGGTGAGATCTTCAGGCCCTGCTGCTGTTGCAAATTTACAGTTTGCTTTATCACCTTGCAGTTTACAGAGAGCTTCCAGGGGATGTATTGAATACCTGAGTGTTGCATGGATTTTGGGGAAGAAGAATCCCATTCAATGAGTATGAAGTAGTGTCAGGATCTCCTTTAGCTTGTCACAGTGACCCTGAGATGCCTTAGAAAATCTCTTTTGCCAGCCTGGCACTGAAGAAGGAGTCAGAGCTCTTCATTTCTCGGTCTCAAGGTTGTTTATTGTATCTTATCTATAAAATTCTTTCTCCTGCCCTGCTGAGGTCTTTCCAGCAGGACAGTTCCAGGCACTCTGCCTGCCCCAGGGGCAGTGTTATGTCTTTATAATGTTTACAATTACTTTCCAATACCCATCACTGTTAGACAGTGAGCTTGTACTCCAAACCAGTCTGTAAGTGCCAACATCACAGCAGAACATGGAGGCAAGAAGAAGAAGGAGAAAGGCTGGACATGCCCAGATTCCTCCATCTTGCTCCCTGAACCTCCATTGTAAAAACCCCAAAATCTACTTTTTCACCTTGTGATAAATTTACTGTCATTCTACTTAATTTGTCATGGCTTGGAGATCTTCATCTAAGGTTGGTAACTTGCTCCATGGGTCATAATCATAATCATAACTTGCTCCGTAATCATAATCGCAGGCATTTTGGGCTGTGTGCCAGGGTCTGTGAGCCCCCTGGCAGGGTCTGGGCTGCTCAGGACAGCCAGAGGGATGCCCTGGCTCCTGACAAAGCAGGACACATTAAGGATTCAATGGCCAGCTTTGTAGCTGGAGCTAGGAAGGAGAGCATCTCTGATTGAAAGCCCTGCTTTTAGGCTGGTCACTGCTCAGTTCTTTATTGCTGGGCTGGAAGCCACAGCCAGGCTGGGGCCAGCCTTGCCCGTGGTGTCTGGCCCTGCTGGGGGGCCCTGGTGTGCCCAGGGTGGGCGTGGTGGCAGTGAATGCTCCCCATTCTCATGCCAGGGAGAAGTGTGGTTTGGAGCACACAGGGCACAAGTGTGGGGCAGGGATCTGTCAGTGCTGCCACTGAAGGGGAGGCTGGTGAGGCTGAAGGAAAGAAGGAGAATGCTTGGGGACACGAGCTCCAAATTAAGGTGCTGGCCAACCTCAGGTTGAGGAAATATTTATTTTTTGCTTTACAGTAAATTCTTATTCCTTAGACAGCTACTGTTTAATTATTAGACTGTTTATTACTTTTTGACTCACTTTTCCATTTTATACTTTGACTTAGCCACGGTGGTGTAAATATTTGAGGTAGAATTAAGGGAAGCGCAGCTGTATAAATCCATTGCTTTTTTTTCCACCTAGTTATCTAAGAAGGATTCTTTATTCTTTGCCCTAGTCCCTGGAAGTGCTGTGGAGTAAGCTCATGCTAAAATGTATGTGTATTTCTGTCTTTTTAATTCCTGTGAAGCTTTGTCAGATGGTTGTTGGAAGAAAATACTGCTTATTTTGGAAACAATGTGAAAATAGAGTTTATTTTTAAATGGTTTCAATGAAACAAGGAGGAGTTCTTATGACAGTGAAATATCAGGTTATCTACATCCTGCTAGCTTTACCTCACAGAAGAGTATTAGAGTAAATAGGTTGCCAATGAGAGCAAGAAGAAGCAACTTAATTACAGCATGTGGAGGAACTATTAATGATAAAAGTTTTGTGAGAAAACAAGGAGAGCTTCAACACAGGAACTGGAATCCCCTGGTGTTCATTCTGGACAGCAGAATTATTCTCCTACTGATGCTGTGCTTAACAGAGGCTTAGCTATTTTTTCGGTGAGCAAAATATCCTGGCAGCCTAGAGAGACAACACTAAGCCAAGTTGGAAGGCTTAAATGTAATTCCTTCTAGAAATTCAGATTAAGGAACAATTTATGAAGTGCTGCTTCAACCAACATGGCTTCAAGTAAAATCAGGTGATGGCAGTATTCTTCAATGACCAGAATGCAGACATTTGACTTTTAAAATTTCAAACAGAAACCGAATTTGTTTTTAGACTGAAGGTTTTCTGTCTGGGAGGGAGCAGTGGGGGAAGTGCCCTGTCCTTAGGGTAGGTACATGGCAGGAAAACTTACAGTACATACAGCAAGTGGCCTGATAGAAAGAGTTCATGCTTGAGAAGGACTAAAAAAGTGGGAATATAGCCCAGGTCCAATGAGAACTTTGATATAGAGATGTTGAGTAGAGCTTAATGCAGTGGTCTTAACTGGAACTAGAAGTTCTTAAGTGATAAGTTTTTGTGGAAGGAGAGTAATCCATGTGTCCTCATAGAAAAGAGAAAGAATCAGGAAATATTTTTGAATTTTATTTCATTAAGCTTCTTCATATTCCTCAAAGAAGCAGCACAGAGAAATGTAGTTCTGAGTTGTTTGAATATAAAATTTCTGACCCGGCAGACCTCCCCGAGAGAGGGGTAAAAGCTCTTTATAAGAAGCTGTGTGGTAATAATTTTAGTATTTTGAAGTACTTAATTGTTAACAAGTCCAACTTCTCAACACCCATGAGAGCTGAAATATTTTTGCACTTGGCTGTGGAGACTCCCCAGGCAAGGTCTTTTCTATACGTGCAGAGCTGCTGTGGCTGTGAAGGCTGGGGAGGTGTCTTCCTGCAGCCATTTCACTCTGTTCATTGGAAAATGATCATGCACCCCTTCCAAAAGATGCTTTTGCCTTGTACAGCTGTTCAAGTGGTTGAGAATTGGGAAATGTAATTGTGATATATTAAAAACATACCTTTTCTACTTATATTCTGGAGCTCTTATCTAGGATCTAGGGCAAACAGAAACAAAATCTCCATTCAGCTCACCCTGTGCAATGATGAAATACTTCATTATCTAAATGAACTTGGTAGAAATATCACTTCTGGGAAGAGAGAAAATACCATGTTTCCCTCTCTCTACATAATCAGAATGCTTATTTAAATGATAAGTAAGGACAAGTTCACAATTTTGTACTGCACATGTAATTATTTTTTTTTTTAAATCTGTGCAGCTGGCAGCTCTAAAACCAGAGAAGTTATGGTTGGCATGCTTCATGTAACAAGTTGATTTGAACACTTATAATTTTTGGTTTGAATATTAAAGCATTAAACCACATTTGGGAGAGGGAAGCTCTCCAAGAATTTGTATTGGCTGGGTTAAGGAGCTGGAGTGAGAAAAGTTAGTGCATTGTATCCCTCTCACTTGCAGAAACCAAACTAGGGGCTTTGTTTATTGGGGTTCAAATTCCCCTTGAGAGGGTCAGGGCCGAAGTTTTTTGTTGCTGTTAGAGTTGAGCAATGGCACATAACATAAAACTCAGAAATTATTTTTGAAGCTTTGTCATTTCAAGTGCTATTAATTAGGCTGCCAGCCTTTCAGTCTGCTTTATTTACTTACTTAGCAGCGAGCGAGCACGTTTTACAAGAATAAAAATTCAATCATTAGACCTATAAATATAGACTTATAAATATGAGCAAGTTAATGTTTCAAAAAATCTGTTTTGTTAAATGTAGTTTTAGACTCTAATGTGAGTTATTGTCATATCTACAAACTCAAATGGCTTTTTAGCAATCAGCTTAGATATTCAGCTCTCAGTGGCTTGGTTCATTTGAATTATGAGCAATTTACTAAGCCCTGGGAACTCGTAATAGAAATTTCAAGCTCTCTGAGAAAGGAACTGCAATAAGGGGTATTTCTTGAACTAGTGCTTCTGTGATACAGTGTTACTTATGGTTTCAATAAAAGCAAAAATGTGTTAACCAGCAAGGAAAAAAACCCATCAGCCTAATATCAACATGGTGCTAGAAGAAAGAGATCTCTCTGTTAGAATTTAATTGTCAGACTTTTAAAATATTGTAATGTATTTATTAGCAATTTCAGATATTTTTAATAATGACCACTAATCCTGAACCCTGACACTTGTGTGTTTTTTCAGTGTTAAAATGTCCTTTTTAATATTCCTGTTTTAAATGTATGCATTTATTTTTATATGTGAATTGTGGTGTGAAGTTCTAATAATGCTTTTTATTTCATAAGTATTTTGTATTGATCCCATCTTAAAGTAATAATTTGTTTAGGAGTCACTAGTGAAGCAAGTCAATTGAGCTAAGGCAGTTCAGGCTGATGAAGAGGATGGATTCTGGAGGGCTAGCAAGAAAGCCAACATTTATTTTTAAGTCTTCTCTCTTCAGTGTGAACAAAGAATCAATTTCCTGGCTTATTTTTGTTGTGCTGTTATTGCAATCTTGTTTTAGTGAGGAGGATTTGCAGTGAAATGTCGAAAACTATTGAAATGCCCATGTATTTTGCAAGGATCTTTTAATGTGCCTTCTACTTGAATTTTATTGAACTGCCCATTCTTTTCATTTTATCTTCCCAAACCCAACCAATTTTGCTATTAATTTGCTTTACTGAGGAGCGTAATGAAGCACCCACTCAGCCACATCCTCACCAAAAATAACACATTTCTGAGGAAGCTTGATAAACTGAACACACCAATGGGAGGCTGGAGGTGGAGTTCTGTGGCTGCTCTTCCAGCACTGGGTTCCTCACTTTGCTGCCACTCTCCTCACAGGAGCTGTGCCTGGGGCTGTGATCCAAGGGCAGGACCCAGCCCTTGGCTTTATTGACACTCATTGATCCAGCCTGTGCAGATCCTCTGCAGAGAGGGATATTGGCCATTGATCCAGCCTGTCCAGATCCCTCTGCAGAGAGGGATATTGGCCATGGATCCAGCCTGTCCAGGTGCCTCTGCAGAGAGGGATATTGGCCATTGATCCAGCCTGTCCAGGTGCCTCTGCAGAGAGGGATATTGGCCATTGATCCAGCCTGTCCAGGTGCCTCTGCAGAGAGGGATATTGGCCATTGATCCAGCCTGTCCAGGTGCCTCTGCAGAGAGGGATATTGGCCATTGATCCAGCCTGTCCAGGTGCCTCTGCAGAGAGGGATATTGGCCATGGATCCAGCCTGTGCAGATCCTCTGCAGAGAGGGATATTGGCCATTGATCCAGCCTGTGCAGATCCCAGTGCAGAGAGGGATATTGGCCATTGATCCAGCCTGTGCAGATCCTCTGCAGAGAGGGATATTGGCCATTGATCCAGCCTGTCCAGATCCTCTGCAGAGAGGGATATTGGCCATTGATCCAGCCTGTCCAGGTGCCTCTGCAGAGAGGGATATTGGCCATTGATCCAGCCTGTCCAGGTGCCTCTGCAGAGAGGGATATTGGCCATTGATCCAGCCTGTCCAGATCCTCTGCAGAGAGGGATATTGGCCATTGATCCAGCCTGTCCAGATCCTCTGCAGAGAGGGATATTGGCCATTGATCCAGCCTGTCCAGATCCCAGTGCAGAGAGGGATATTGGCCATTGATCCAGCCTGTCCAGACCCCTCTGCAGAGAGGGATATTGGCCAATAATCCAGCCTATCCAGATCCCTCTGCAGAGGTTCCCTGCCCTCCAGCACATCAACATTCCAGCCCCACATGGAGGTGTTTGGGGGAAAGAGCACTAGAGCAGAGACCAGGAAGGAAAGTGTGTAAAAGTGAAACATATAAAGGGTTTGTTACTTCTCTGGTGTTGTACTGCAAAATACCAGGTGATTGTGTCAGGGTCTTGGCTACAGACAAATGATATATATAGTTTTTTTATGTTTATCCTTGGTTGTCAGAATTCCTATCTAAAAACACGTTTAGAGGTCAAGATGTGCTACCAAATACAGATTGGGTTGTCTTTGCAAAACACAAAATCTTGCCTCATTAGAGCAGGTACATCTCTGTAGTTGCTGACTTTCTCCTAGAGCATCCCAGCTGAAATTTTCCTGCAAGGTTGGCTTTCTCTGAGGAGCTGTTCCACCATCCACAGTGGCATCCAGTGGCAGCTGCAATTTGTGGGAGTCACAAAGCTGTCAGTGTGTACCTTGGAGTGTATATATGGGACACTGCTGTTTTCAAGGAAATGGGAATAAAGCCATGCAGCTGACAGCTGAGGGAACAGAACAAGGTCCCTGGATTCATTATTAAAAGAAAATTTGTGATATCTAACTCGGATGGCACTGGTCTTTCTGGGCTACCTTTGAAAGAAATGGTCTTTTTTTTCTAGATGTATAGGCTGTCAGCAATCCTAAAATGTGCAGGATTAATAAACTTAAAATAAGGCTCTGTGAATATATTTCAAAATGCAGAACCTGGTCTTTGACTTGACTCTTTTCAAAGCTAAGCAAACATACCAGAATGAAATGCACTTATTGACTCTGCCTTGCTGGGAAAGAGATGACTGTGTTGAATTTGAACTGTTGCTGAGCAACTGAACAATTGCTTTGCTTTCTTACTCAAATATGGTTCAAGTATTGATTGAAAAGTTGTAGGGATGTTTCAGCAGAGCTGTGTAGCTGGGCTAACATTCAGAGTTTGGAGAGAAGCTGCCCTTGAGCAACTACAGTCAGTTCCTTGTCTTTTTGGGGAGGCTTTTACATTCTGTTTCTGAGTTCCAGCTCTTACTTGCCCATGTAACTGCAGGACTATGCTCCTCAGGAATCATAATTTGTTTATTATTTGTGCATGTAAAGCTGGGAGCACGTTTTTCTTTGGTTTTGCAGTATGGCCCTGTGGTAGAAGCTGAAACCTCTGAGATTAGGTAGCAAATGAAAGCCAAATAAGAAAAGGAAACAGAAAAAATGCAGTTCTTAAGCAGCACAGCACCTAAATGGAATGCAAGGTTAATTTGGATTTTAACTTTTGTTTTCTTGAAATTTTTATTCCAGGGTCAAATAACACTGATGGATGTGCCTGTATTTAAAGCAATTCAACCAGAGGTAAGTATTTCCTTAGCTTTGTTTTTCAGTTTAAATAAGAAAAGTGATGCCAGAGTATAAAATCTGGAATTGTCAAGTGTATGTCTATAAATCTTAGTTTTTGTCCCAGATGGTTTTTTAACAGAAAATATCTGGAACTAATAGCCTGTTTGGAGACTAATATTGGTATTTAATTCAGTTTGTGCTGGAGATGAAGCATGTGGGATTTAGTGTTTCTGAATGACAAACATCCTGATTTGGTAATTCTGATTATAATGTTTTAGGTTTCAGGTACTGATACGTGTTTTAATACTTCATCCTGTCCCTTGTTTCCATAACTGCTTCACTTCTCCTTTGGCAAAATGAAAATGCTTGTAGTGGCATTCAAGATGTGTGTGATCTCTTGGGATAATACATTGATGATTTGTGTTCTCTCATTTGTTTTTTTGCAGTGCCATATTCCTTTCAGATTTTAGCTGACTTGAGCTCATTTCAGCATCTTCACAGTGACTGTAATAAATGATGAATTTGTTTTTCCTCGTTGCTGGAACATCGGCATTTTCCTGTGGGCATTGTTTTGCACTTTGAGGGTTTATTTTTCAGTTTGTTGTGCATTTTATCAGTGCTGTGGAATTCTTTCTCAGGTCATCAGTCACTTCAGTCCATTACAAACTCTTTCACTGGCAGCAGGTTTGTTATGTCACTCTTGTGACTGCTGAGCAATGTTTTGCTTCAAGTGGAGAAACCAGCTCAATCTCTTGGCTGTGATTATTGATTTCATCATTTGTATTACCTGGGAATTTTTTTGAAGGCTGCTGTTTGATCTGTACTTGAAGATGATTCAGCTTTCATAGTATTTCCACAAGATATTTCCCAGCACTTGTGGATCTGTGTGTGATTTTTGGTTCATTTCTTAGTTTGTTGGTTTGGGTTTTTGGAGTTTTTTGTTGGTTTAATCCTTCAGAGAGGTTTCCATTTGATCTGTTTTGAACCTACATCGCAGCAGCAGTTAAGATTAGCAAAAGTAGTGCACAGAATACATATGAGAAAAACATTTAGAGGAGTCAAATAAAAGGGCAAAATGCTTTAAAGCTTTGGAGAAGAGCTTTTAAAAAAGAGAGATCCTATTGGAGGATAGGATAAACATATTCTGCCAGTTAAAGGCACTCCAAGGCTATTCAGAAAAAATAGGAGAGTGTAGGCAGATGTACCTGCAAAGTAATTATTTATAAGAATGAGAAAAAAATCAATAAGGAAAATTAGTGTGATACCTTCAGTGGGAAATACCCATGAAGAAGGGTGGCTGATGTGTCTCTAAACATTGTTCATCCCCTGAGAAAAAGGGCTGTAGAGATCAGCTCTCACATCAGAAAAGGCTAAATACAATTAAATTGCTTTTCTCTTGGTTTGCAGAAGGGAATATCAGATATGGAAGGCTTAGTTTACCTCAAGGCATCTTGACAGCAGGTTAATGAAGTGGTGTAGATTTCTGAGCTTCCTTCAAGTTTCTACCACCTGTGCCATATCCATGTCTTGATTCAACTGGTAGATCTTTATCCATCCCTTGGCATGTGCACTCCAGCATTGTGGAGTTTGGAATTAGAAAACAAACCACCTTTGAGCTGATTTCACCTGGATGAAAGGGCTCCTAAGCTGAGTCTGCAGTGAGTGACTGAGAGGCATTGATAGACTTGGGGTTTTTCATTCTGAACACTGATACTGAATTTCACAGCTCTCATCTGTGTGCATGGTGGGAGATGATGAGCAATGTTTTTCCCCAGTGTGCTGTGATTTAAAAACAGGATGTTTATTGCAATTTGTAATTTACCAGCAAATCTTCATTGCACAGGCTGTAAATCTCCCTTTGCTTCCCAAACTGCAGTGTGGTGTCTGAATCAAATTTTTTAGCCTTTAATGTGTGTTTGTTTTATTTTCTCAAGTAAGGTTTCTGAAAGATGTACTCAGAGATGCTTTGTTTTTTAGTTGCTGGTGATGAATTTTCATTTTTAGGCTGTGTGAGCAGTATTCTTTTAATATCTTTTAAATTATTACCTTCCTCATTGTGTTAAAATATTTATTAAATTATTACAGGTAGGGTTTTTTTTAATAAAAAGCAATACCAGAATTTCATCTTGATTATCTTAACAAAAACCAGAGCCTAATAACACTTTCCAAAGCAATATGCAGCAGTTTTTGTTTTAGTATCAAAATCAATGAACATGCTCACAGCACACTTAAATACTTCAGCAGCCTTTTGCCTCTATTTGAAGTAAGTAAATAGAATTATTTCTGTTTATATTCAAATTTCATAGCAATATTGTGCTTTCACACATGTGCTCAAGTTCCTGCACACTGCCCACTACAAGTCACCATTTCATGCTTGGTGGAAAAACAGACTGGAAGCTCAGAATGTGGGATTAAGGGAAGTGGTGGATCCCTTTACACTGGGGGTGAGCCAGAAGCAGGGACTTGAACATTACATGGTCAGATCCTCTGTGGTGACAGGATCCTCTTCCTGAGCTGTGTGCAGGCTGTGTCACTCCTGGCTTCTGGAAACCACCTTCCTTCTTCATTCAAATCACCTGCAAGTTGTTTCTGAGAAAGGAGAAGGAATTACTGGTTGTTTGCTAATTAACAGTTAATGGGCTGCAGTATAAGAAATAAAGATTATAAAGAACACACCTCTCTGACATAAACATCTATCTGTATGAAAGCAGCCAATGTGCATTTTAATTTTAAGGGAGGAAAAAAAATTACAGAGTTCTCCCAGACAGTCATAAGATTTCCTTCTCTTCCCTGGGAATGGTGAGTGGTATTTTGGTTTTTGTTCTCTCTCTTGGAGTGGTTGTGGCTTTCTAGAGAGCAGTGACTGTAAAGCTCTGCCTTCCTGTAAAAGAAAGGAGTCTAAAGACAGGTAGTTGTGTTAACATTAAATAACAGCCACATGACCCCTTGCAGAACACATCAGCTTGCTTTTTTTGGAAAATCTGATCACTTGCTTTACATGTTTTAGTATGTCATCCAAAATTATTTGCCCATGTGTTCATATTGAAAATCCCTGCTGGGTTATTGTCTTTAACCTCTTCATCCCCTCTGCTTCACCAGACTAGGCAGTGAAAAAAAAATCATTTACTGAGTATTCTTAATCTCTGCTGATTCTGAAGTTGTAGAATGGTTCCACTATTAATCCTTGCTTCTTCTCCTCTTTTTGAAACTTTCCCTTTGACCTAAATAAAGGTTTTTGTGAGAAACACGATCTCGTTCTCTGCTGTGTAGTACAGGTTATAATTTAAATGTTCCCACAGTATTTTGTTAAGGAAATTAAAATGCTATGCATTCAAAAGGGAATAAAAACCAAAATGAGCTACAGAGAAAGTTCAGTTTTTGTATTCTTGGTCCTATGTCTTTCACTTTTTCAGATCAGTTTAAATGTACCACATTAAGTAAGAAATTGGTGGTTGTAGTGATGTAGCTCCTGCTCCTGAGCTGACTGGCAGACTAAGGAAATAATCCTGGGGAATACTTCAGGTTTGAAACTTCTGGTGGAAAAGGCAGAATACTAGAGGAAGATCAAGAAATAGAGTAAGTAAGAAATAGGAAGTTGGCTGCCCAAGAGAGAGGGGTCTTGCAAGTGAGATGAAATATTTCCTACACTTCCTAAAGGGAGGGGGAAATGCTTTTGGAATTCCCTGAGCTCTGTGCCTCTCCTGTGTCTGTCCCTGAACAGTGGTGTGGATGTCACCCTAGGCTGTAGAAGGATCAGGAGGGGTGGCACAGCTCCTGGGTGCCTGTGTGACTGTGCCTCAGCACCTCTGGAAAACCTTTGGACGTGTGTCTTCCCAGGCAGCAGCAGGATCTTTTGTTTTGGAGTATTCTCAGATCTGTTGCTGTTGATGTCTGTCCCCTGTGGCCCTTAGCAGGGCAATGGGGAGTTCTGCCTGGAATCATTGAGTTTTTCACTCTGTGATGAGAATTGCAAATTAAGGACATGGCTGAATTTGTAAGAAATTCACATACTTTCTCTGAACCTGAGGTGATAACTAATTTTTCCTGCTGTTAAGGAAGGGTTATCAAATGCCTGTGAATAAATTCCCTTGTGTTCCTCCAAGTGCAGAGCTGTGATTCCAGTGGAAACTGGAGATGCTGAGGGATAGAGAATTTAATCCAGATTCTCTTGAATGGCTCCCCTCTGCAGTAGCCTGCTCTCCTTTGGAGCAGGACGAATTCAGGGCTGTGTGGTTGTGTCCTGCACACTCATGGAAGTGGAGGTGTAAGAACAGGGGTGTGTGCTCTCCTGGGCTGAACATGCCACATGAACAGGGTAGATTTAGGTGGAACAACTTTCTAGTGAAATTTGAAGGAATAGCTCTCAATACCAAGCCATAAATTCTGCATTCTTTCCAGTGCCTGGCCAAGAATCTCTGGGTCTTCTCTAACAAACAAATACCAGCACACAAACTTCAAGTAGAATAATTCAGGGTGCCTTTCCTGGTTAGAAAGATGCTAAGTTTCTGGTTATAAAAAGTCAAAAAAATTAGAACTTAGACTATCCAATACCAAATTCTTTTAAACTGTGTCTTAAGTGACACAATTACTGGTTACACGTTGAGTCATCTAAGTTATGTGGTAGCTGGATGTGTAGTGTGAATCTGGCTTCAGTGAGGAGTTTTCAGCATGCTAATAAAACTGAGAGCACTTCAGAGTGGATGATGTGGAAGGAAGACATGAATAAGTAAAAAGGGAGGGCTGTACTTTGCTATTATGCCACTTGAATAATTAAGCTGTGTCTGTTTTGATTCTTTTTCTTGGTAGTACTGTGGAACAGGTTGTGTGCTGAATGTCTTTGCATCTATTCATGTCTGTTGTATACAAATGGAAGAGCTCATTTTGGTACATGGAGTTATTTATGATTTTAATGAAAACTTCTTTGCTGAAATTAAGTGATAGTAAATAACAAGATGATGCAGTTTCCCAAAATAGGCTCCTTTGGAAGGGAAAACTGAAAATACTGTTTCTTTTATTATTGTTGCAAATGATGACATTTTTTTGGTATTTCTTTAATGCAATGTGCCAAGTTAAAAACATGTCTTAGACTGAGTTAACTAGGTGTATCATCTCTGTAAATATCTTCAGAAAGTGATTAAAAACAAAAGGACATTTGGCTCTCTAGCTCAGCTTCATGTTTGAAGCAGGATCTTTGGGGTTACAAAATTAGGAAAGCTCTAATTCAGCAAAAGATGAATGGTAATAATCAATAACTCAGCACAATTCAGAAATTACACTTGTGGAATCTCAACTTTCAGAAGGAATCAGAACAAGTGTAACTGTATTACTTCAATGTGTTGTTGCTCTGTTATTTTAAAACTTACAAGATTGTGTCTCTGTATGCCTTTGTCTCTGAACATGTGTTATGCACTAAATTAAAGAAGTGAATTTTCATCCTTGTTCTCCCAGGAGCTGGCAAGCTGTGGCTGGAATAAAAAAGAGAAATACAGTTCTGCACCAAATGCTGTTGCTTTCACCAGAAGATTCAATCATGTGAGTTATTTTTTTCCAGCATTATTACATGTACACATTTTAGAAAGTCTGTGGGATTAAGTGTTCTGGCACATCACTTTTATTTTGGATCACAGCTGATTGCTTGACAACTTAAGGAACTCCTTTTAGCAAATACTTTATCTGTAGGATATGCAGAAAGACCAAACCAGTGTTGAAGAAATACTCTGTTTTAAATAGCAGCAATCGATGAAAAGTGCACATTTTCCCCAGAACTGCTGGCTGTCTTTTATATGAAGACAGAATCATAATTACAGGTTCAAGGCTTGCCATACAGGATTTCTGGACTTGTAATTAGATGTAATTTCCTTCTGTGTTAGCTGAGTGTCTTATGCTTCTCATAGATATTTTTGTCCCTAGAAATAGAAGCCTCTTGTCAGCATAGGTACCTTTTTAAGGTGATTCTAGGCAAACTTTTAAGAATTCCAAACAATTTTTTGGTAAAAAATTTGTTCTTTAACTCTATTTCACATAATTTTTTTGTAGTATATTTGAGATTTATGGGTTTTTTACTCAAAAATTTCTCTGTATAAATCAACTATTACAAGAAGATCAGAATTCTCCCTTTCTCCACAATTAAAGCTGGAGGAGTCCAGCTTTAGTTACCCAATCATGTCTCAAAACTGTGATGCTCTTTTTAAGTAATGCTGTATTTTCTCTTTCAGATGAAGTAATTCTATCACTCTCCTCTCTCATCTTGTAAATCTTTAATGATGTCTCAAACTTACAAGCTGTCCTGCCAAATTAACCTCTGTACCCAGTCTCAGACTTACAGAGATCTTTGTTAATCTGAAACTCAGACCAAACCTCTCAACTTCTCAGGGCTTTTTTCCTATCAGTCCTTGTGTACTTTCTCACTTTTCATTATTGCTCTCATTGAGGATATGATCAAATCCTGTCACTTTTCACTGACAACACTTAGAATATTTCTTAACCTACTGACTGAAATGCTTGTCTGGCTTTGAGTTTTGGACACTTGCCTGATTCTGCACTGGACTGAAAAGAGAATGTACACTGCAAACTTTCTGTGACTGTACCATCTATTGAGATATTGAGATCCTGGGGGGTTTGGTCAAGAGTTTGGGTTGTTTTGAGAAGTTGTTGTTGTTGTTATTGTTGCTGCTCTCCATTTAGTTGAAACTTTCCTGATCTAGCTTTTGAAGTTGCTCCTGTTAGAATGTATAGGCTGCTATAAAAACATTCATGATTTTGACACTAATCTCACAGATTCCAACATTTTCTGCCTTGCTTATTCATGGAAGTTGACTCTTCCATGAAATGTTTAGTTTTGCTGAATATTGTGGAATATTTTTGTGGTAAAAACCATGTGAGGCAGTGTAACTCAGCAAGGACTTCACTTCTCAGTTGTTGTTATGTGCTCTGCTGAAGAACTGCAGGAACTGCCTGAAGTCAGCTTCAGACATACTAAAGAATTGGTAGAATGTGCTCAGTAGGCAGAAGGAAGGAGGGGAAACCTTATCATGGAATAAGGACTTCCATGAAGTTTATATCAGCCTTTGTTCTGGCAGCAAGGAAGCCCTTGGAGTAGGGAGGGAAAAGGACAGATATTGTTTCTGCTCCACTTACCTGGGCTGTTCTATTGCTTAGTCCTAAAATAAATAATCAGCAAAGTCACAGGGACTTGTGGCCTTGTCAGGCAGGAATACATGTCAGCAAAATGTTGTTAACCTTTGAAATTTCACTGGGGTTAAATTAAGCATTGTGCATCTGTCTCTTCTCTTTTTGCCCCCAGCTTGCCAAAGGAAAATCATGAACAGCTCTCACTTCTTAAATAAAGAGAATATGAAATTACTAACAGCTGCTGCACAGCAGAGTGATGTGCAGGTAGCATTTTGGAAGCAGTGATGATGCTGTGCAGTTGATTACATTCCACTGAGGATGAAGTCAGGCAGTTCCAGCATTAGTTATGGGATAATTGCATGTGCCTGTGAAAACAGATTGAGTTCAGGCAACAGAAATCAGTGGAATCCTTCCATGCCAGGACTCTCCTGTTCTTGGAGAATTCACTGTTGAGTGGTGCCCCATATAGATCTACATATCTGATATAATTTTTTTAAATATGCATTTTAATGTGCTGGTTTTGCCTTAGTTTATATTTAGTGAGGAGGGAAGAAATTTTTTTCCCTAAACTCTGATCTCTGATTTCAGCTTTCTTCTGAAAGTGAGCTGTATACTTGCTGTTACTGGTAAACCTGTCAGAGTACACAATTGCCAAGTTCACTTAGTAAAACATTGTCTTACCTTTTGAAAATAAACCTTTATCATTTGTCTCAAATAAACAATTTTTGAAGGTAATTGTGAAAAGGTCACTATTGGTCTCTTGGTTATGAGTCCCTCAACTGAAAACTGAAAACCTCTTTCTTGAGGTTTTTGTTTAAATGGGAGTTGAACTGTGCTGCCAGAGAGCTTAAAATATTAGAGAAACTTGTCAGCTAGATTCAGCACATTGGAACAATTTTAAAGGAAGAGATCCCACTTGCCAAAGGAAAATTTTATGTTTTACTGACTGTCTTTATATGTGTTTTTCATGGGTTTTTTTGCATCCTTTTTTAACTCAAATGCAAACATTGTATGAAGAACTTTTTCTTGAATATTGTAGTGTTGCTGAATTGCAGTGGATTTAACTGGGATTATTGGAAATTAAGGAGTGGAATGGTTAGTATGCATGGAAGATACCTGAAAGGAAAAGCCAGAAACTATTAAAGGAATATTCTTGAATTTCCCTATTTTTTGATTAGCACAGAAAGCAAAGAGAGTTTTGGGAGCAATGATTATGATCTTAAAAGCACCAGTAGAACAGAATTGGTATTTCAGACAGGGAAACATGGGATAGTTAAAACTCTTAGGATGTGATTCAGGAACAGATATGTTCAAAGTTAAGCCTGTTATTCTCAGTTGACCTTAATAGGGAAGAATATAAATATACAATTATATGTCAAGGCTTTAAAGGCTGCCTTGAACTGGTATCAGAGCTATTGATGCCCTAAGGCTGGCAGTCATGGTGCTGATTGATGCTGGTATAATAATATTTAAATGCAGCAAGAGAGGAATATATGGAACAAATATGTATTATTTATGTAAAGAATGAAACAAAAGTATTTATTGAAATTGTTGCTTTTTCAATATGTGCAATGCATTGGGTTATGGTGCTGTCTAAAGGTACCAGTTAATAGGCATGACCAGCCAAACCCCAGTGTTTGTGTCAGTAAAAACACATCAGAGAGGAGTGGAAGTGGTTGTGTTTGGTTCTGTCACTCAAGGGACTGGAGAGCTCCAAGCTTTCAGGGAAATTTGTTCTGGTTTGTTTGGGCTTTTTTCTTTTCCTGCAAGAGCGTGGGAGTGTTGAGCTGAGGTCTGGCTGGGACTGGGACAGAAAGCAAGCTTCCCTGGGCAAACAAGAGGGTTTGTGTCTCTGTGATGCCAGGGAACTGCCACAGAAGTCAGGACAGACAGAGGAAATCGGGATTTTTGTCCTGATGGAAATGCTGGAGTGTTGCTCTGTGCTCTGAGCAAGTGTGTCACAGTCTGGCCCATCACAGGCATCCTCCTGCTACATCAGCACTCTCTGAGCTTCAAATCAAAGAGATTTGGGATCTTAAGGTGTAGTGCTCTGTGTGTTGTCCTTACCTGATTCTTTGTGATACAGAAACCTATGTTAAAAATTCAAATTTCCTTGATCTTCAGTGGGAAAGCATCTCCTTAAAAACTCATTGATCAATCAGGGAAAAAAAGTTCTTTTTCTCAAGCTGTGTAACTACAACAGAGCACCAAACTGAGGTCAAGCTTTTTAAGACAAAATTTTGAAGTACTGCCAAATATTTTATGTATTCAGTACCTCTGTGTTTGATAGGGTCATAGAATATCTCAAGTTGGAAGGGGCTCATAAGGATCAGTGAATGCAAATCCCTGCTCCTGGCAGGACTCAGTAAGGACACCTTCAGAATATTTAATTAAAGAAAACACTGGAAAAGACCTGGCTACAATCCAACATGTATTTGTGTTTTCTGAACAATGAAGAAGGTGCAAGAATTTCAATTCTTTTTTACTCTCACTACCCCTGAGATTGTCTCAGCACTTGGTGCCCTGTGCTTAAAAGAAAATTATTCTCTAACTAACAAAGGGAATAACAATCTCTGTCGTTTAAATACAGCTACTGTCACTATGACTTTCAGATTATTACAATTTGATGATGTATCATCACAAATGAGACAATTTTCCTCCTTTTAACTTTAAACAGTGGTTTCAAAACTTTGCTATTTTTGAACATGGCAACATATTGAGATTTTTTTTTAATCAATTGGAACCACTTTTTGTTTGTGAAGAGATATTTTGCTTTGCAAGAAAGCAAAAGAGGAAAGAAAATGAAGAAAAATGAAAAGAAATAGAAACCTGAGCTCTATGGTTAATTCTTTCCTGGCTAATACAATCTTAGACAAACAGACCAAAGGGAAGTGATTCTTATGCAAGATGTTTGTGGGGATTTTTTGTGGGTTTTCTTGTCATTCTTCCATTTCTCAGTTCCAAAGAGCTGTTGTGATTTAACATCCCAGTTTTCATCAGATCCCTGTAGCTTCACTGCAAATGTAATCATTTTGGAGGTGTGGATCTTGTTTGTGCTCTTCTGTGTTAGGAGCTATTGTACTGAACAAAGTGGAACAGGATATTTCATTTTTCTAATTGAGCTTTTGGCCAGGAACCTGTTTACAAGAAGTAGTTTAGCACCACTTAAAAATCAAAGCAACATGACATGTTGAAAGGTTTTCATGTATGAGTAAACTTGTAGTAAATTTCTTCATACACTGTTTTCAGTAGTTTTATAAATACCAGTCATGCTGTATCTTGATGATAATTAATTTTCCCCAACTTGTAGCAAATACATGAATAAAAGCTGCAGTGTTTGTTATCTTTTGCTGATTCTTTACTACTGATTTATTCCAGTGTTTAATTTTTGTCATTCTTTGTGAGGGCAGAGGGTGGCAGGGAGCAGAGCAGAGCAAACAGTGGAGTTTAGACATATTACCAAACACTTTTAGAGCACAGCCTCTATGAGACAGTGATGTAAGTATGAAATGCAGCAACCACTGTTTATGCTGAATTAGCAGGGATCTTCCACAGCAGGGAAGTCAGTCCTGGAGAGCTTAACCAAGAGCAGGATATTGTGCTGTACATCAGAGGGTAATTGGCATAGCCAGAAATAAGAGTGCAAACTAGAAGCTAGGTTATGGCAATGCTTCCTACCTTGCATTCGAATTTTGTTCAGGGTTCATTTTTGTTCAAGGTGCTGGAAATGTCAGTGAACTGTAGTTGAAGCTGCTCAATTCATGTAATGCAGCATTTATGTTGTGGGAAAGCAAACCAGTGGATATGATTCAATGTTAGTGTTTATATTCCTTCATTTTGTAGCCTTTTCATAACATTTCTTCATGATTTTATTTTCCTGGGAGAGCACTGTTCAAAGTCTGAGTGTTTTGCCATTTGCTTTGTGTGTGATCTCACCCTCAAGCTTACACTGAACTCAAGTCTGTTTCCATAGACTATACTTCCATAAAAATAAATAAAACTTTTAAAAGCTTAGTGTTGAAACTCTGTATTTTTAAAAGGCTTTTTTCCCTACATTTTAGGTAAGCTTCTGGGTTGTTAGAGAGATTCTGCATGCGCAGACTTTAAAAATACGAGCTGAAGTTTTGAGCCACTACATCAAAACTGCAAAGGTAAGAATTTGTATTGTGAAGGGAGTGTGGGATTCACCATGATCAAAGGTTTTTGACCCAGTTTGGTCAGTTCAGAAATACACATGGGGAAATATCTGCCTGATACCTGACTTATCTGTGCTTGTTTCTGTTGACATCTGTAACTGGTTGGCTTCTGTGTTGTCACAAAGTGTGCAGTCAGTTTAAACAGCTTTAGTCAGAACAGAAATTGTTTGCTTTTGCCACTGGAAGGAAAGGATCTTTTATCTCTACTCAAATAATATCAACTTCAAAAATGTGGTTTGAAAAATAGACTTTGATTCAGAAGACATTTTGGAGCTCTCAGTCTTTCCTAAAGCCTTTTGGACTGACATTCATAAGAAAAGGGTCAGCAAATCTGGAGTGACATATAGCCCTTCAAACAGAGTGAAACTTCTTCGCAATAGTGAGAAGAAGGGGATGTTTTTCAAGTTTCTGCTGTCAGATGGTGGCTGCCTTTTACTATAACTGACTGCTGTGACCACCCCAGGTTACCTGCAAAAAAAAAAGTAAAATATTTGTTAATTAATTCATTTTGTATTCAAGTGCATTCCCTGTCTTGACAAGCCCTTTTTTAATGAAGCAATATTTTACTCCTGGGGGATTTGACTCTCAACTTTGGGCAAAGCAAGAGCTAATTTTGTAGGATAGCACAGGCTCTGCTCAGTAATCATGCTGTGGTCATGAAGTGTTAATGATCTCTCTTAGACATCCTTTGATATCTGGTGAGTTAATGTATCTTCATCTCATGTATTTTTAAAAGTCAGTTCTTGTGGTTTTGTTTGAAATACAAACATGGAAGAATTGGCTTCACGCTCCATGTCCCTGCACAGGAGGGGGAGGTCCAGCTCTGTGTGGCCATAGTGCAGAGCAGGTGTGGGAAGCCAGCTGGGCTCAGGTCTGGTTACACTGGGATGGGACTGGGCCCTGCTGGGTGTTGTAGGCTCAGCTGTGGGCACAGCACCCTGAGCATGCCTGACCTCACAGCCTGACTGCAGTGCTGCTGGCTTGGAGGCACTTATGTGCTCTGACAGTCAGGCAATTGAGCTTTGCTTACCTGTCAGCTGTAAAAATCACAGTTCTAAAAGCAAGCAGCTCTGTATGGGGTGTTCCCATACCAGTTCATTTATTTCTGTGCTTGTTACCTTGGCTTTGCTTACATATGGCTGCTGACATGAAGTTACTGCAGTGGAACTTCACTGGAAACACTTGGAAGCAGTTTCTGTTATCCAGAGCTATTATCAAAGCAGCTTGGTGCCAGGGGTCACACTAATTACCTTCAGAGGAGCTGTAAATCCACTGCACAGTGATTCCTTGTGCTGGCAACATATTGTATGGCTTAAATGGTATCTCACCTCCACTGCTTAATGCATGAGGTAATTGGAGCTGACAGTTCCCCTCAAGTTCCCAGACTGTCCTGGTTGGTGATGACTCCTGTTTCACTGCTGGCAGCAGCTGGGAAACCCCTTCTTTTCATTTCTGATCAGCTCCACTGTCCTTTGGGACAGTGAACTTTATTACCTTGCTTGGGATGTGTGTGGGAGGAAAGAAGAGTTCTTGTGTAAGTGGAGGGACAAACTTCAGCAGGACTGCTTGGAGGGATAACAGGACTGTGGTGTATGAGAAACATCCAAACCCTTCCACCTCACCCCACAAAACACTGATTTACACCCTTTACACTGGTTACTGAAGAATCCTCCCAAAAGAGGATGAGGAGAGGGAAGCACTTCATCACAAGGTGTGGGCAGACTTCCACTGTCAGCAGGACATGCTGGAATCATGGGGGTCTGAGCACCCAGAGTGGAAATGCTGCTGGGGTGCCATTAAAGTGGCATTTCTGACTAATACTTGTGAGGACTTTGTTCCATGAAAGGCTGCAAGTTTCCTGGCAGTGTGTGAAGTGGCGAGAGAATCATTTGCCCTGTTCCAGAACTGTTAGCCAGAAAACCACCCTTGGTTTTGGCTTTCATCCTTCCAAATAGAGGCTCTCCTTTGGTGTTGAGCATTTAGTCAGTATTCCTTTGGTCTAGTTTTGTTGTCCTTTTCCCTCATGAAAGATTTCCTAAGCAAGAAGTAAGCTGAGCTTCAAGTAAGACAAAGGATTTCCACCATTTTTTTGAATAGGAAGGGTTTCTTATTTTTCCTTGCTGGAATCCTAACCTACCTTGGTGAATATTCCAAATGGATTAAACAAGATTTGCAATACTGTGATTGAGTATAATTTCTCCTTAGCAAAGTCTCTCTGTTAGGGTTAAAACCTCAATTTGGGTGCAGTGCACCAAAAATGAGTGTAGTTTGGATCTCTGGGAGCTCACAGCTATTAGAACAGTTTATGTTCAGAAGAGCTTCAGGAAGAACATTTTCCTCCAGACTGTTTTTAAGCTTTCATGACAGTAGTACCAGTAGTTACTTGGCCAAGGCAGTGGATGGTTTTGGAGACAGAGGGAAAGGAAAAAGAAAAGGGAGGGAAATTCCAAATGTGTGAGAAAATGCACTTAAACCCAATGTTTTGTATAGAGTTTTGAAGGGAATTCTTTTACCCTAATGTCTTTGCTGTTCAATTTTGATTGGGTTGTTGCTTTCCACCAGAAATAGCCTTTCAGTGAGAGGGGTACTCCAGGAATGTGGCTTTTGAAATTTACCTCCTTGATTTCATCCTGCTAAGATATTTTTTGGGTGCTTTGATGTAGCCTTGGTCATTGCATAAACTCTAGGTACTGACAGGATTACATCATTCACCACTGGGTTGTCCTTTCTGGTGTGTTGTTTTAAAATACTGTTGAATGCTATGGAAGGAATTTGTTGGGTTTGAATGTCAGAAAATTTCTGGCACTTCTAATATATTCCCCAAGATGTGTGTCTATATAGATATTTCTAAGGGTTCTCTATGGGCTATGAAACAGCTAGTTAGTCTAATCCAAAACCATAGAGATGCAGTAATGAAAAATTAGGAGGTGCCATAAAAGTGGTCTGTGTGCACAGCAGTTCACTGTAACACTTCATTTAGGACCATAGTAGATTTCTCCATCTTTCTATTGTCATTTATTCTGTGTTCACTATTAACAGCACTTGCAATGTTGTTTATTGTTGTTTATCTCTTTGTTTTGTGCTCAGAAGCTGTATGAGCTGAATAACCTGCACGCCCTGATGGCAGTGGTGTCAGGCCTGCAGAGCGCTCCCATCTTCAGGCTGACCAAGACATGGGCGGTAAGTGAGGAGCAGCAGGGCAGGGCAGAGGGCTTCACTTCTGCTCAGGTGAACACATCCTGCAGCTCCTTTTCAGGGATGCAGCAGTTGCTACAGAGAGCTTTAACTTTGTTCTGCTGTGTACATAATGCTTCTAGTTCCTCTGAAATCTATGGTTTCCTCTTAGATTTTTTTTTCCGTTCTGCTGTAGAAATATTTTCCTCTGAAAAATAGTTCCCTGCAGAGGCTTCTCATTTGGCCAGAAGCTATTTTGTATTTAGTTGCTGGAAAATTCTGAATGCCAAAGTGGGTCATACTTTAATCATTTAGGGGTTTATACTGTTGGAATTCTTTTTTTTTTTTGCTATGGAGAGCAGATGTTCAGAAACTCTTGATTCAATTTCCATAAAGAGATTTGTTGTTTCTCTGACTGATAACTCTAGCACTTTTCATTGTCATTTCATACTTACAGCTCCTTTACACAGTGTAGTTGTAATTCTGCCTCTTTCTGTGAAAGGAGAGTATTCTTTGGAATAATTTTTATTTGTCATCTGTTTTTTGACTGTCTTTAATATTGTTTATCATTGTATCCTCAATAAGAATAATATTAGGAATTACTTTTGCTCATTGCTACTTCAGAGCTTAGAAAACAGTCTTTATTCAGCCATATATTGTGTGGTTTTTCAGCTGTTTCAGAAAAATGTGACATTCAGTGTGACAGAAAAAATGAGGTGATTGAGATCCTCCTGTGCACAGGATACATATCACTAAAAAAAGCTGAAAGCTTTCCCTGAACACACATCAGTGCATCCTTGGATGTTGCAGAAAGTTTATTTGTCTGATAACTGCATGAAAATGTCATTCAGTTGATAAATACTCCCAAAATTGAGGATAATTCACTTCTGCCTAGATACTCCTCTAGAATTCTGGTCATATTTTGCAAATGCACAATTAAGTTAGACATTGCTTCCAAATACCAAAAATCTCTCTGAGGAAATCTTAGTGAAATTAACACTTCAAAATTATCTCAAGGGGAACTTCTGGTTTTCAGACTTTATGTTTTGGCATTGATGCCTCAGCAGTTTTATGTAACTGTGAGGCTGAGTCGGTTTTTAAATCTTTTTGTGCATAGCTCAAATTAAATGTAACTATTTCCATATATTAATAATAACCACATTCATTACTGCCATGATAATGGCATTCAGAACAGGAAGTGCCCAGCTTCTTTTCATGTGCGGTTATGCACTGGTTTGCACTTACAAGGTTTTTTTGTGTGCTCTTGACATATGTATCAGTCATTAAAACTCATCCCTCTTCCAGCCTCTGAAATTCCAGGTAACTTCTCCCACATTTTCTGCAGGTGTTTGATTCCTCACACAATCCCAAGTGAGTCTGTGCTTTCCATCATCTTACATGAGCCTTTGCAAATGCAAGTTGCAGGATAGCTCCCAGCAATGTGCCCTGAAAAATGATTTACTTGTCCTTCTCTTGAAAGTTCAGCTTAAAAATTCCTGAAGATAATTGTAAGCCTTTGGCTTTCTGTAATTACCTTCTTTACTTAAATTTTAAGTATATTTTACTTTAATTAAAAGCAAGAAAAGGCACACCAAGCCTTTATTTGAATCACAAAGGCATTTGGGTAAGTTGCACAGGAACCCCCTAAAACCTTCAACAAGGAAGAATTTCTTCTCCCTTTCCAATATGGTTTGTAGCAACTTTCAATCAACTCGATTTACAAAGTCAGGAAAATAGCTGCAAGTATATTCATTCCCTAAAAAAAAAAAAAAAAGAAAGCCACCTTAAAAGGTTGGAATCTAGAGTTTAAAGGAGCCATTAAATACTTGCTTGGTAATCTAATGTTCCTAAAAAAGATGGAATTCATGTCTTCTGACGGTATGTCTGCATTTGTCTGAAATTTGTCTCACTCATTGCCTGCACACACTCTGAACTCTGGAGAATAATAAGTGCTACTTTTAATGTGTGATTTGCCCCATTCAGAACTTGAGAAGAATTGTGAGTCTTTCCAAGAAAGTTCACAGAATAGAATATTCAACTTCTCTCCATTTAATGTAAAGGAATTCTCGATGACCAGTGAGGGTTTGGGCAATAAAATAGATAATTATTAAATATGTGGAGTGGGGTGAGCCAGCATGCTGAGACCTCATCTCTTCTTGCTGGCATTTCAGAAAGGTTGTATTCAGTGCTGGCACACTAAGCTAGAAAGCCAAGAGCAATTTAGAGGGCTCCAAATCCTTCCCTGCTTCTATAAACTGTCAGCCTTAGCTTTTATTGTCTCTGCATATGTACAGCTCTTTACTGCTCTTTTCACCCAAGAGACAGAAGAAGAAACTTTACTTAAAAAAGAAGCAGCTCCAAAACTGAAGGACTAAGAAATAGGTCCTTACTTGGCCCTCACAGAAACGCTGTGATGTTCTTGGCTTCTCTGGACTTTTCTCCCTGAGTGCAGGAGGTGGAGGCATGGCATGGATTGGCTTGGGAGCACCAGGGGAAGTCATGCAGGATCACCTTGTTATGAGATGATCCAAAGGGCCTGAAAGATACATCACACTTGAATAAGAGTGTGCAAATCAGCATGGTTTGAGGAAAATGCAGTTCATTTCATTCGAGTTTGAAAATTATTATATGTTAGTCTTGTCTCACCCTTCAGTCTGCAAAACTACGAAAACCTTTCAGACATTAAATGATGGCAGAATGTTTTAGGATATTAGAAGCAAGCTAGTCCAGGCTGATAAAACTGGAATCAGCTTTGAGATGAACTTCACAAGTAAAATGTCACATTTGGGTGGTTGGAGTCATGTCAGTCTGCTGCTTCCTTCTCCTGGAAGAGGCTGCAGTTCTCTTTTGGGTATTGGAACCAAACCCAAGTTAAAGATGCAAATTAATTGCTGGAATGTCAATGATGAATATGCCTTGGGAGACAATTCACTTTCAACTGGTGGCTTTCTCCTGAGATCCAGCATTCAGTTTGTCTGTCCTCATAAAGAGTTGGATATAGGGAATTGAAGTAAAAATAAATTATTTCAATAGTGAATTTACAGAAGGGAGACTTCACTTCTGTCAGGCTCACCTACGTTGATCTTTAACTGAAGTGAAAAGGGAATATGTGTAGAAATTCAGTGATCTGGCCCTTGTCATTGCATTGTAGGGGAAAAATTGTGACTGGGACTTGGAACACTGAATCTCCTGCCAAAATGTTTGGTGGGAACATCTTACACTCTGTTAAATTCTGATTCTGAGTTCAAGTGAAGACTTTGAGGCAGTTTTGCAGCAGCAGTTCAGCAAGATGTTTGGAAAATATCCTGTCTTTCCCCATCTTACAAATAGATGCCTGGTTGCTGTTAATTCTGTCAAAGGAAGGGATTGGAGGCAGGAGGAATGGTTAATGAAGGAGAACCATGACTTTAAAGTTTTCTGTTCAAAGTGGACATTTCTGTGATATTAAGAGCCAGTAAAATTGCCAGTTGGCAGACAAATAGAACTCCATGAGCTTTTTGTGAAAAACATAGATAAAATCCTTACTCACATCCAAGATAATAGCCCATCCTAGCCACTGTGAAGAGAATTGACTCCTTCCCACCCCAAGCCAGCACACTTATGGATAATCAGAGTGAAAATGTTACTGCCATGAATACTGCTGGAGTGGACTGCACATGAAGCTGTGATGTGTGTTAGTTAGATTTGTTTTTTGGTAACTTACATTGTTTCAGAAGGATCCTCTAGGACCACCAGCATTTTTACCTGCTTAATTTTTAGAAGTATTTTTAAGTTTAACCCCCAGAATTGTTTCTTTTCTTTGTAAACTTTCTAAGTGCTCCTCTTTAAGAAATAAATGATATAATTTTGAAGCAGTTGAGTTTAAAAAAAAAACAAACAAAAAACAGAAAAACCCAGCTCACCAATAACAGCAACAACAATGGGGAAGTGGAAATCTGTGCTTGTAAGGGTAAAAGAGGGAATCATAATGATCTAACTTAAACTCATCTGGTTTTGCCTTCTTTTTCCTCTGCCTAGTTACTGAGTCGGAAGGATAAAGCCACCTTTGACAAGCTGGAATATGTGATGAGTAAAGAAGATAATTACAAAAGGCTCAGAGACTACATCAGCAGCTTGAAGATGACTCCTTGTATTCCCTACTTAGGTAAGCAGCCTCTTTCTCCAGTAATTACACAAGCTAAACACCATTTTTAAGCATTCAGGAAACTCTGAGTACTTTAGTGGAGAATGTACAACCCAGAGTGATTCTGAGCACTCTGTATGTGGCAGGACAGAACCTCAAAAAGAAAATACCTCTTAAAGCTCACAAACACTGCAGGTTTTACATCCAGTATCAGTTTTCTAGGAAACTATTTTGTACAGATACAGTGACTTCTGGAGAAATACTTCATTGTTCTACCTGCTAGCCCTCCTAAATACTAAATACTTGACTGTTCTAGTAATGATGGCTTTTAATTTATGAGAAACTATAAATCACAAGCCTCTGAGAGAAATGAATATAGATCTTAGAGTTTGGAGCGTGGTAAAATGTGGAGATAATACCAATGTGACAAGAGAAACAAGGCTGGTATAACTGACTCAGCCTTCTGGAATAATTATTAGTAAATTATAGTTCTGTGTATCTAAAAACTAGATAAATGCATTTAATATGTGTTGCTTTTGTTTGTCAAGCTAATTTAGTGCTACTTAAATTAGCAGGCATTAAAATGTGCTGTTTTTAATGCAGCTTTTGTTTCATGAGCTGTTGGTAATCACACAAAATGAAGGCACTGTGTAGCCAATTATTTGTATTTTGCAGATAATAAGTTGCTCTTATACCTGAATTCAAGATGAGCTCTTGTGGTCATTAAGGCCTATTAAACTTCAATTTCTGTTCCTGAATTTTGGTACTTCCTTTACTCTGCTGGGCTGTTCACTTTTCCTGGATTAATTGGTTGAATTTTACATGCTTGCTACAGAAAGAGAAAAAAATACTTCACTGTGGGGAACCAGATTTTAATGCCCTGTGGTGTTTGGAACAAACACTAAGGCACAAAAAGGAAACCAAGCATTATGTAATGTGATGAACCATGGAGCTTTCCCATCTTGTGTGCATGGACAATGTAGAGACTTGATATATAGTTCTGAAATATCAGCTTCTTATGCTGATGCTTTTGACCTGTATGCCATGATTTTTCAAACATGAAGCCAGCATCAAATTGTTTTCTTGCTGATTGTAAAAATCCCAAGCCAAATATTGGGAAACAGTTTTTAAGTTTTATTCAGTTACAGATGTTTTCACCAATAAGTTGCAGCTTCTTGTCTAACTTTTGCATTAGAAACCTTTGGGCTTAACTTGATAGTTTGAAGTGAAATATATAATTCTTTTCTGTTTAGAAAGAAAAGCTCTTTACTGTGACCTGCTGTAGTTAAAGCATGTGTTGTGACCTGGTTTCCTGTGATACCAGTTCTTATTAGTGACATAAGGAATGTCCTCAAGCCTTTTTTAATTCTCCAAAGGAATAGTGAATTCCCACTGGAGCACTCCCTCTAAAATTCATTTTGTGCAGTTTAAAAAAGTGGCAAAAAAGCACTATTGCCTTGAACATAGTCATGCTAAATCTGGATCCACTTTGGAGGATTGATAGCTGAGTCCAAGTTTTCTCATTTGATAAAAGCTTTAATCTCTGCTAAGGCCTGAGTAGATTTGTTATTTCTTCCATTTTCTTCCCAAGGCATTTTTACTAATGTAAGAGTAATTTGGAACAGAAGTGACTTAAACTGCTTGTTTAACTTACTGTTTTAAGCTTATCAGTTAGAGGTTGGAATTCCTAAAAGGAATACTTTTGCTATCAGATTCTGTAAGGGAGTAGTGCTGCTCCTGGTTTAACACACATAGGAAAGCCTGCCCAGAAGTCTGCAGATGGAAGTGGTGATCGTGGCATGTGCAGGGCAGGGATTCCTCAGGAGAACCATTCCCTCTCATGGTAAAAGAGGAGTGGGGGCTCCTGCAAAATGCTCTTTGGAAGAGTGTAGGGCATCAGACTTGTCATAAAATTAAATTTACCATTGCAAATCCTCTCTTGAGAAACACTGGTCGTGGCACCTCTGTTTGGAAGGTCACAGGGAAAGTGAGCTTATAAAGGAATTTCAGCTGCAATTTCAAGGATGAGTGTTTCACCCTTAGGCAGCCAAATACCAGATGTGGGTATAGATTTTATTTTTTTTTTTATGCCCATCTTGGCATTATAAGAAAAAGCTGAAATGCTTTCTTGGTGTAGGTTTTGCCAATAGGAGTGGAGCCACAGAAGTACAGATTGGTGTCTTATTTCCACAGCTCACCCTCTGTGGACAAGATAATGATGTGCTTCCACATTTAGCTGGGGAGAGGAAATAAAAATGTTTCTCAGCTCCTTGCAGCAATGATTGTGATGTGATTGCAGAATTCTGGAAATGCAGGTGAGAGCAGCACATCATCAGTGTGCACTCACCTACTTCAATGGGAGTGTGAAAAGCTGTGCAACACCAATAAATATGTTCAGCAGCAGGCCCTTGGTACACAGAATACGTCAGCAGTGTTGCATCACCCAGAGAGCTGAAGCAGCCAGAACAAATGGGAGCTGTGTATGTGATGTTATATTGCACCTTAGAGTAAAACCCTGCTCTCCAAGGGAGTCTCATTCCAGAGTTCTGATCCATTTGAGATTGCACAATGAAACAACTGAGCCATATCTTGAGAAGTAAGATTTTTATTTAACTAAGCAGTGCTACCTTGTGAGATATTTTTCTTATAGCTGTCTTTGAGAAGTGATATCCAGAAAGAGAAAAGCTGAAAACAGGTTCTTAAGTATTCATCTGAGGAATATTCATCTGCTTCAGTGATAGTGTTTGCAATAGGTTTTGGAAATAGATGTGATAACCATGTTTCAGGTTTTGTATGAGTTGAACTTTCTTGAGGTCTGCCTGGTTAAATTTGGACTGATGGAAGTGGAATGGTGAAGGCTTTATCCTTCCCAGACAGACTGCTTCTGAGTGCCCAGGGCAAGAAGCCTGAGGGGTGCTACAGGCTCTTCTGAAAATCTTTCAAAAGAAAAGGTGTGAGAGAAAACATTGAACTTTTAAAGTCATTCACCCTGCTTAGAAAACTCAGCCCAAAAGCTGCAAACTGATGGAGTTACAAGCACTTAAAAGTGAATTATTGTACAGAGCATGAACCAACCTGAAGAAGACATGCTATGCTTTCCTTCCTCATAATCTTAAATTGGCAACTTAATTAACTCTTTCCTTTCAGAGCACAGCATTTGTACAGTCTGAGGTTTCTCGGTGGATTTTGTAATGATGTTTAATTAATGTCATCCTGCAGCTTTAAGTTGGGGAAGGCTCACTTTTTAGATGTCTAATATATCAGATTTAATTAAAAGGCTGAGTGCAAGCTAATTTTACTTTGGGGTTTCTGCAAAGTACACCTTTCACTGAGTGCACTGAATAAACAAACACTGTTTTTGTAGCAGGCAAGAGATTCATGGGGTAAAATACACTCTCTGCCAAGGAGAGGAAATCTGCCTGTTGAATGAACTAAAAGCTGTCAGAAGTGATCATGAAAGGAATGTTTTGGAGGGCATTTTCCTTTTTTTAAGTTCACCTGAACTGCTCTTCTATCCAGCTACCATAGAGAAAAAAGGACAGGCTATAGAGAGTCAGAACTTTAAGCATTTGCAATTAAAAAATGTTTTGCAAGACACTCAATCAATGAGGTCTGTATGATATTTGTAACAAACAAATATTCCTTGTATGAAGAACAATTTTAGAATTGTAATCATAAAGATTTGTGTCAGTTAAAATTCTTGGAATTTCGGGATGGAATATGCTGGGACTGGTTCCCCACCGCTGCCAACCCCAATTAAATATTGGTGGAGCTGGTTGGCTTTGATCTCTGACCAAAGATTTAACTACAAGCCTTGCAGCCATACATTATCAATGAAGCTTTATCTCTGCTTCAGAGGGTGTGTTCTGAAAGCCAAATGCTGGGTTTTGTCTTCTGAATTACATCTGAGGCATTGCATGGTAATTGATATTGACTAATTTAACATAACAATAATACTAGATTATGGTTTCTTATTTAAATAGGGACAAAGTTCCTTACAGTCCTGAAGGCACCTATGGGTTGCTAAACAAACCCATTGATTATAGTTCAGAATGGCATATTCAGTTTTACATAATATAAAATTCAATTAAGCAACCTGTGTGGCTATAAGTGCAGTTATAAAATAATTTTATATAACGGGAAGAAAGATTCTGGTACCTAAAGAGAATGTTTGGTTGTATCTGATTTTGGAAATATCTTGTTTTGAGTCAGTGTTGGGTATAGTTTTTGTTAAATGTTGGGAAAGTATTTCCTATTTAATTTCTTAAATTACATATTAATTCCAGTGAAAATCTGATATCTAGAAGCTGAAATTTAGTTTAACAGTATCAAGAGTTGTATAGGGGTAAGGGAAGAGAAATGTGTGTGTCATAAGAGCAGCCCAAGTGTGGGATGTCAGGGAGAACACGCTCAGAGCTGATTTCTAAGCTTTGTTTTGCTGTGGGAGCAGAAAGCTGTGTTGGAGGAAAACCTCTGACATTGAGACTTATCTGGATGACTGTGTGTGAGTGCTTGGTCAGCCCTCAGCACTCCTAAGCGGAGCAGGGAAGTGTCAAGTCATGATTTTAATACCAGAACTTTCAGTTTTGCCATTAAAGTTCAAAGTTTAATTCGAAAGCTGGAAGGTAAAAAAAGTACCAAGTAATTTGATTGTCTCAGCTTTATCAATAACTTCATACAATTGATTTTCCTATGCAAGGAACATTTTGCCTAAATTTTCTACAGAAGATGGAACTTGCAGATCTTAGCAGTGTAGAGAATTCCCTAAGAAGTTTGTGTTTTGTGTTAAATTTGCCTCTTCATTTTGGAATAATTGTTTGTTGCAAAAATCTTTCTCTGCTGGCAAAGCTAAAATTTTTTATGTAGGTTCTTGGAGTAAATATCAAACAGTAATGTGAAGTCATATTTTTCATTGAAAGTAATACCAACATTTTTAAATAAATTGTTAAATAACTAATCAATTTTCACATTAAAGCAAGACAATGTCATTTCACATATTTACATTGAAGGGTTGAGCTAACCTGAAAAAGCATAAGCTTTTTGAACTGGAAAAGCTTATATTTTGTCAAAGACCTGGAATTTTTTACCAGTTTTGACTGTTTACATCAAGCATGTTGATCTTCAAAAAAAAAGATAAATATGCTTTGCAAGCACAAACATCTGCTTTTGTGAATGTGTGTTTAAAAAAAACACTGTCACAGTAGAGAAGGGTCCTAATAAAGGAGAGGGGAACATGACAGGGGAAAGAAGACAGGAAAACTGTAGACCTGCTTTTCGCAGGGGCAGATTGTGCAAAATAAAGATTAAAAAGTAACATTTTATTTTTTTTCTGGAGCTCAAACACTGAGAATTTTATATGGGAGCGCTGTGGGATTTTCCTCCTCAGTCTATAGGTCTGATCATCATCTGAACTGCTTTCAAGGAGTAGGAGCCTCCCCGGTACTCAGCCCAAAAGATCCCATCCTGGTACTTGCTCCTGTAGTGGCCCCCTCGGTACCAGACCCCGTTGAGGTTGGAGTGGGCGCAGGCGTTGTACCACCAGCCCCCCTTGTGGAAGTGGGCACAGTTTCCTGTGGAACAGAAGGACATGGGTGAGCTTCAGCTTCAAGCAGCACAAAGGGAGGTTTGCTAAATGTTTTCATGTTGTGGTTTATTCACAGAGGCAGCTTGGAAGCCTGTTGTGGTCGCAGCTTGCTGTTCTTGCTAAACTGTAAATTCTGGTGTAACAGCAGCCATTGCTGGAGGGGGGGTTATTGACATGGTTTTTAATGTGACAGCTGAAAATGAAGGAGAGACTTCTCTCAGCCTGCCAGCAGTGCTTGTCCATGAGCTAACACCCAAGGAACTCGGGTTATGTGCTGTTTAGAAATACTCCAGTGGAAGCAACCAGGGTTCCACAAAGAGCTGCTTGTAACTTGTGTTTTTACTGTTACAGGCTTGTCTAAGAGTTTGCAGGATTTGTCCAGCTTTATGGTTATTGACAGCTGAGGAAAGGCAGTTGAAGTATTGCACTCCCCAGGCTTCCTGTTACTGCAAGGGAAAAACTGGCGGAAATGAGAGAAAGGGAGCTTTAAGGAGTGCAAAAACCAAATGATGGGCCCCTTTCTAAAGTATTAACCTCTGCACACTTGCAGTTCCTTTCATGCTCTTCAGAGGCTTTAGTTCCTGGTGATTCTGTGGCAGCAGCACTACTCAGACATCACCTGGACAGATACTCTGATTGCAGTCACGTGCAAGTGATAAGCTAAACAGAAAGTTGCTGCAGAGTGTTGTCAGTAGGGTGATAGATTTTGAATTTCTGACAGGTATAGGGGCTCGAAGGGGGCCTTCCCAATGTGGTTTTTATCATCGTTGATTCAAAGCCTCTCCCAATAGGGTTATTTTACCAGAATTTACACACTATTTTTGTCCTGTGCTGTATTTTTTGAGGCAGTGTCACTGGTGGAACACACTTAACTCACTTTTCACAGGCACCCCGCTTTCCTTACCTGAATACATGTCCCTGTCCCTGTCCAGGGTTGTGAATTGCTTCCCGTTGTGCCATACCATGGAGTCCCCGGCGTTGCCCTGGTAGGTGCCCAGGCGCAGGCGGTAGAACTCGCTCTCGGGCTCCAGGCGGAAGCTGCTGTACTCTGCGTACACCTTCTTGTTGCTCCAGTCCTCCAGCTCAATCAAGAGTCTGTAATTATCCTGATTGCTCAGCATGTAGATGTTTTCCAGGCCCAGCCAGTACTCTCCATCAATGTTCCCAAATCCTTTCTGTGCAAAAAAGATCAGAAGGTGCTGTTAGCTCTGTTATCCGTGTTTGTTAAAACACTCATCAGCAGGAGTGTGATAAACCAGGGGAGCTTGGGTACTGAGAGCCTCTGAACTGCTGAATGACTTCAACCCATGCATTCAAGTGCTTCATTTTGCTGCACTGGGACTGCTAAGCTGCACGAGATGCTGCCAGCACCATTAATGGTGGCAAAACATCTCTGTTCTTGCTGTCCTCCTCTTTTTAAGTTAAAGGGAGGGAGAATAGGGAAACTGAAGCAATATTTCTTGACAAAGCTAAGGGGATTTGTAATAATGGGTGAATAATGGAATTTTAGGTTATAATTCCAGGTTGAAAAAGGTATTTATGATTCCACAGTCTGAGTGTTCAAGGCAAATAACTTCTTGTTGCTTCTGTATTGCAACCAGTGTGAATTTAATCACACTATTCTTCTGTGTTCTTTACAGGATTTATTAGAAATTAATATAAAGACACATTTTCTTTCAAGTCACTACCAGCACAGTAGCTGTGAAGTGATATTTCCTATCTGCTGTCTGCTTTCCCCAAGTAAACCAGTATTGTTAATGTTTGGTGTAGCATTAGGTTCAGATGTTTGTGATTGCTTTATAAGGCACTCCAGAACTGCCTTAAAACACTTTAGAACATTTAACAACTCCAAAACCAACCATGGACTGCTCTGAGAAGTAAAGACTTCACATAATTATTTGTTTGTTTGATTGATTATTGAATAATTATTTTAGCTATTATTGATTTGGGGATTAATATTTGAATCACAGAATTCCAAGAATGCAAGCAAAAATCCTCATGTTAATTTGTATCCTAGATGTAATTATTATTAGTAGTACTATTATTATTATTACCCCAACAAAATTATTTTCAAATTTCCCATTTAGCATGTAATTCCTGCAGAGCAGCATCCTCTTGTCATCCTAGACATTCTATCTGCTAGTGCACAGTATCATGCAATGTGTTTCCTTTCACCAGCCTGACATCTTTAAGTTTCTAACCTAAATTAATGGGTGGAAATGACTTCCTTTAATTCATTATTAGAACTATTTTTAAGTTGAGCCCCCAATCCAGCAAATCTCTTAGTGTGAGAATGAATCATTTAAATGAATAATTTCACTGGCTGAGTTTGCTTATTCATAAGGGAGACAAATGAAGCTTTACAAATACTCACTGAAGTTCTCAATGTTAATAAAAATCATGTGTTCAGTTAGAACTTTGTAATTAATGACTTCCCAGCCACTGTGTAGAATAACATGTCTCCCAGTTGTGTTGTGCATTACAGAGCCAGGCTGTCTCAGCCAGGTTGGTTCATTCAAAGTTAACTGTGCATGGAGGGAAATGGGACATTCTCACTGAAATGTGTTTGCCTCTGAGGGGTGATCACTCTCTTCAATTATCTTTCTTTGCCCACTGATGTTCTGCATTCTTTACCTTGTAACTGTCCCAGTTCCTGAAGAAGTTGACAGATCCATCTGTCCTCTTCTGGATAACTGCCCATCCTCCAGGGTCCAGGCTGTTCTCACACCACACTTGCATTGGCTCGTTGCTGTTTTTGGGTTTGATCATGTAAATCCCACTGTTGGCATGCCCAGCTTCCCTGGCTTGTTGGCAGTCTTTGAATGGACCTTTTGGAAAAGAAATACTGTAAGCCTTCAAGATTGGCTGTGCAGTCCAATTGTCCAGGAATATTTTGTACTGGAAAGTCAGGAATTCAGTTAAGGTGTAAACCTACTGTGGAAAACAGTGCAAAAAGTTACTGTCTGAGATGAATTTTATATATAAATAAGCATGTCACTATCCTCTCTCCATATGTTTTGTAACAAAAATTTCATTTTGCTAAATAATTAATGGACTTTGGTTACCAGCACCTGATTTTTTTGTCTGCTGTGGCAAAGGTTTATACTTATATATATAAGTATACTTGTATACTTCATACAAAGTATACAGGCAGCTCTTGATACTGAGAAACAATATGATATTTTTTTCATTAAATATTTTCTTCTCTTGTGCAAAAGGCAGACATCAATTTCCTCCATTTTCTGGCACACCAGTTTGAAACTGGTGGAAGCAAAAACCAAAACAAACCCAGGATACCCAACTAACCCTACCTATTTCTGAATATACACATAGTTTGAGAGCTGCTATAAGAAATGTCTACTGAGAGACTACAGACATGGAATTTAGTCAGAGAGAATTCTTATGCTGCATTATTTTCTGCTGTGATGTACTTAAGCACTTTGAGGATTAGGCTGTTACCTGTGGATAGGATATTTCTTAAGTTTCCTGTGTCATCCTGGTGTCATGTGTGTACATGGGTACTGATGAAGGAAATAAGCAAGCACTGGAGAAGGATTTTTGGACTCACATATTTGTTCTCAGGGCTGTGGTTGCACAAAATTCCTGTTGCTGTTGTGAGTGCTGCTTAAAAGCTCTGTTTTATTCCATGTGAATGGTGGTTTTACAAATAATACTTAGAGAAGACCATCTGGTAATTCTTTTGAGAAGGATGCAGCTTACATGTCTATGAAAATCTTGCCTAGTTTGCCTTTCAATTTTTGATAATGTTTTTATTTTCTGCTTTTTAGAAAAAAATTTGTTTGTGTGTCATTACTCCAGCTGGTTTAGAGAAACTGGTAATTTACTAATGAAAAGCAAAGTGTGTTCGGATGACTAGTTAGTGGTGGATGCCCTAAATGTATTTGACAACTCAGCACATCTGCAAATAAACTAGCTACAGCTTTCCTCTCCTTCCAGAGGGTTTATTTTCTCAAATCTTGAAAATTCAGAGAGAAGCCATCAGTCACAGAAACAGCTCATGTGCAAAACAGCATAGAAAAAATTTGTTGAGGTTATTCTTTAATCAAAAGTAGAGGCTGAGGGAAAGGCACTTCACTACAGATTAAGCTTGTGTGACAAAAGCAAGCTGAAAATGGCATTTTTTAAAGATTTTCAGGTAGTAGTTGTCAGTTGGACAAGTATGTAATTAGCAAGAAATCTGCAAAGCATAATTAGAGTGCATGAAGGGTGTGTGTCTAATGAGGAGTACTCTGAGCCATTGCTGTAGGTATTGCTGCCCTGTCAGCATTGGGATGGCTTTGTCATTCTTCCAGAGCAAACAGTGGCACCTCAGGAAAGAAATCCTGTAGCTTTGGTGTACAGGTGCTTTTTTCCCCCTTGTTCACAATTTAAATTCCCAGAGTTTGTCCAGAGGATAGATAATTTCCTGGACTAAGCAGGGTCTCATTCCCCTTCCTTGATCAATCTGAAGTAGGTTTGGGTGCTCTATAACTGGACAGGGATGTTGTTCCAGAAGTACTTTTGTAAAACAATTATTGCTTTAGCAAAAAGATAAACAAATAAACCTTATATTTTGTAGTGTTAAATGAACACTAAGAATGATTTAATTAGATCTGCTGTTATTTGGGTGCTATCCCACATGATTTTTGTTGGAGGAGGACTTGAGCATTTGTTTTTTTCCATGAGGGACCCAAGCAGATGTTTGGGGTCATTTCAAGCAGTTTTTAAGGCAGACAGAGTTGTACCAGTCTGTTTATGTAGAACTTGGATCACTTCTGGACTTCAGCTGGCTTTAAGTTCACAGGATACAGCTCATATGCTTTGATGCTCAGCTTTGTCTGCATGTATTAACATAAATTAATGTTGTGGTAGAGGTAAGAGACTGCTGCTCTGAATGTAAGGAATTCTAACATATCCCATGATTTTTGGTGTATAGCCTTGAATCTTTTTGCTGAAGTAAATTCTTTGTTAGGTATAATTATTTAAAGTTTGTATTATAAGAACTGATGTTGTTCAGGAAATACTGAGGCTTGTGAAAGGGAGAGATTCTCCTCAGTGCAGGTGTGGGAAAAAAGCATGAATTTCTGTTTAAAATCTTACAGGTTTTATAGTTTATATAAGGACTAAGTATCTCATGCACATCTAGTCTTTTGTAACAGTCTGTGTATGTAAGTCACTGAGACAGTGATAAGTCAGAAATACTCTGAGAAGATGATCTGCTAAATATTTCACTTCCAAATTCTGGCTTAGATGAATGATTTAGTGCAGATCATATTCTGTGCTAAATTAAATGAAGTAGAGAAGGAAAGAGATTAAATATTTTAAGTTGAAAGCTTGATAACTTGATGACTGGAACCCATTTTGAGATGCCAAATGTTATCTTGAGCTGATGATACAGAACTTGTGCTTGTGTAAGCTTCATAGAGAGGATTTTTGGGGGCATTAGTAGAAGAAAAGTCCAAAATAAAATTGGACATATATTTTTAAAAATAAGGTATGTTGTTAACCAAGAGGTATTAGAAATTATTGTATGGGGCAGTGTCTAATTTTCAAGTACTTAACTAACTTGAAACTACTTTTTGCAAAAATAGCGATACTAATTCTGGGGATCACTGGTTATCATTCCAAATAAGGTAATTGTGACAACTGCAATTCACAGGTACATTAACCTTCCTCCGTTTTTAGAGCAATTTTTGTACAAAATAACCACCATACTCAGAAAACAGAATTTCATCCTTTTGTTCCCCATATATTTTGCATTTTTCTCTCCACTCACAGTAATCAGATGCACATTGACCTTTCTGACCCATCTCCTGCATGCAAGTATTTGTGAGGAGGTGCAGGTATTTATTCTGACATCAGTTCTTTAACTGGCCTGTTTCTAATTGGGACTGTCTGGTTCCCATTGGTCTTTTTCTGACATCTTTACACATTCTAAAAAATCTGCATCTTTTAACCATAAAGATGTTTCTTCTATGACATAGTTTTGATTCTGTGCACCATGAAATCTGTTTACCTTCATTTTAAAAATCAGAGGTAGTTACTGGGCATTGGTTGGAATGTTCCAGTTTTGGTTGTGATGACTGATGCTCTACCTGTAGCAATTCTCAGCCTTCCTTTTCCCAAGCAAGAATTGCAAGAAACACTTCAACTTTCAACTCAAGAATCCAGTGTTAAAGGAGGGTGAATAATGTTACAATAGCATCCTAAAATTTCTTTGTGTTCGCTTCCGAAAACAGATTCAAACTCTGAACTTTTAGGTGTGGAGGGGTCAGTGAACACCAGGTGGATGATTCAGAGGATAACACTTAGTGCTGTTGCCTCTTTTTGTACGTGCAGCAGGCGTGAATTGAGAAAGAGATGTGTTGAGAGCAGAACCTGGAAGGGAGGCTTTGCTGGGAAGCAGGAAGTCGTGGCTTTTTTCAGAGTTGTACTTGTGCTGTCTGACCAGACATCAGCCAATGCTTTGATATGAACTGTTTCCTTTCTGTCATGATGTGCCACTGAAATTCACATGACATCTGGCATTTTGCTTGGGCTCATGCCTGAATTTTCTGCAGACCTTGAATAAAAATAGTTGTTCTTTACATCAGCAGCTGGGTGAGTGCAATGCTGCAGAACAGTCACAAATGAATGTTTGGCTTCATCTTAAGAACCAAGTTCAACCTTCAGCTGTGACTAAAGGCAATTTGAAAGAAACAAAAACAAAACAGCCACCTAAACCCCAAGCCCCACACCAAACCCTTTTGCTGTGCTTGCAGAAGCCAAGAGCAAACACTCAAAGGGAAGTCTGAGAAGAACTTGTTTTTCTGAATCCTTGAATTTTTTAAAAATAGTGATTCTGTCAAAATCTCAGTAAAGTGAGAAGCATGATAGAGTCCCGGTCAGCTCAGAGGTAGTTAATTGTTTTGTCACTAATTTTGATTCCTAGTGATAAATGAATTTATCTAATGACCTAAAGAGTGTAACATGTGAAGGTGGGATATAGTCTCCTGAATGTATTTTCATAATATTTATGGGTTTGGTTTAACTTTCCACCCCCCACTGACTGCAGGTTACTGGGAGTGTAGGTACTGATTTTAAATTTTCAAAGCTGAGTGTCTCTTAATTGGATCCAGCCTCAATTCAATTATCCTTTCAAACTTACCACTCTTGAATATTTCAGCTGAACACTTAGAGACTCATTGCAGGACTGTGTTGGTGGATTTAGATGTTCATTTTAAAGCAGGTCAGAATAGAAGGATGAAAATTCTTCTAATAGAATTTTCTTCAAATGTAAGTATAAAGAACAAAAACTTGAAATTCTTTAATGTGTTTATGATTAATTAGTTCCTCTTATTCACTCTTGCCAGCTACTGTAACATGTAGATAGCAGGCATCATCAAAGCAATGGGTAAATATTAGAAAATTTATGCTAATACTGAATTTTCATATTTTCATAACTCAAATCCAGCTGCAGAGAGAAACCCCAACACATTGTGACTTGAAGGTGAATATTGTTCAGATTAAATTCCTGAGTATTGGCCATTTCAACAAGTTCATGTTAGGGAGGTTTAGGGTGTTTGGTACACTAAAGCTTTCCCTGGGAGGTAGAAGGGGGAGAGAAAATCAGGAGCAAGAGTGAGCTATACCAGTATTTTAAATTCTTCCTTCTGTTTTTATGGTTGAGTGTTGGAACCCTGGTTACTGAGGATTTCAGACTTTCTGTGCTGAAGGGCACTGACCCCCAAGAGAACACTGCATTGACCTGAGGCCATGAGAAGGCTTCCAAAAAGGAATGATAGAACTGGGGAGTTTGAATAGAAGTAATATCACATGGTGGAAAACCTAGAGTTTAAGGTTTTAGAATATAGTAACAAATATAAAGCAAGATGGAAGTTTTAGGGCAGAAAGCTGATCCTTCCTCTTCACCTTCTTCTCCATGGGTTTGAGTGGTTTTGTGTAATTGGATTAAAAAGTCCACATTGCAGGCCACAGGTGGTTGGTTATTGGGTCAAAAGTGAAAATAATTTGGGTGTCATTTTTTAATTGAACAGTTTATCCTTAAAAAGCTTTGTAGAGAGAGAGAGAGATGGCTCTATTTTTCACTTGTTAGAGTGAAGTTCTGTAGAACTCAAACTTAATAATAGAATATAGATAAGAACTTGAAGTAAAAGCATGGCAACCCTGACAATGGGGGAGATGGTGATATTATCAGAAGGCTAATTAATTATTATACTATATTGTTCTATACTATATTACACTGAATCTGCCAAGCACTCAACTTAACTGCCCAGAATCTCGTGACTGTCAGCCAGCAGTCCTGACACACACACATGGATTCAATTGGTCAATTAATCAGAACACCATCACCAGAATCCAGTTACCAATTCCCTTCAGGTAAACAGTCTTCCACAGTGCATTCCACTTCTGAATAAGAGGAGCAGCAATTGAGATAAGAATTGTTTTTTTCTCTCTCTGCGGTTCAGAGAATGTGAATCCCAGAAAATATTCTTGGGAAGTTGTGCCTTGCTTTTCTCTGTGAAGAGAAATGTGGCTGTAAGAACTAATAAACATCTGAGTCCAAACAAGAAACACCGTCTCGCGCTTTTAATCCCTAGCCCGGCAAAAAAGAAGCAAAGATTCAGCAGCTGGGACAGTTTCCCTCAGGAGTGGGGAGATCTCGGGTTAGATCAATAGTGACAGGTAACTCACCCTCGTTGATCAGAGCCAGCGGGGGCACTCTGAAGGGGCTCTTTGTGGGCGCGGTGGCGGGGTCGGGCGGTGGCCGCACGTCTCTGTCCCGGGGGTAGCCGGGGTCTCTCTGGATCTCGTTGCCCCCCAGCAGGACAGGAGTGTAGGGCTGGCTGTTGGGGATGTGCTGGGGCACCACCTGCACCAGGGGCGGCGACCCGTGCGGGTCCTGGCGCGAGAAGATCCTCAGGCACTGCTCCTCCAGCAGCGAGATGGTCACAGACTGGTTGTTTACCAGGTCGGTTAGCGCCGCGTATTTGACTTCCAGCTCCTTGTATTTTGTTGCCATCTTCAGCATTTCTGTGGTAACATTGAGGACTTTGTTTTCCAGCTGGGAAAGCTCGAGCGAGTTGTCGCGCTTGCGAATGATCTCGTGCAGGAGCTGCATGTACAGTTGGGTCACGCGAGAGTTCATGTTCCGACTTTCTTTCCTCAGTAATTTCACTTCGTTCACGATGTTCCCGTCCACATCCACCACCAGCTGCAAAATGTCGATCTCCCTCTTCTGCTTGGACAGCACATCCTTCAGGTTCTCAATGTCCATCCTGGTGACTTCATCTTTCCTGTTCCCAGTGCCCGGGTCGTTCGTGTTCACGCAGATTGGCCCTGTGATTTTTTGTTCTGGGACCAGGAAGGTGTAACCACATTTCTTCCCTTCCTCTGGCCTGTCTGCTGAGCGAGGCTGCCTCTGCTGGGGCGTCTTGCTGGGCGTGGATTGCTCCGCACAGCGCCCGATAGCCAGCAGCAGGAACAGCAGGACGCCCAACGCCCACTTGAGTATCTTCATTGCAAAGCAGGTGTGACCACTGCCAGGAGCCTGTTGGACAGATAAAGTCATTAAACCAGAGGTGTTACTAAAGCTCCTGCACTTTCAAACTGCCTAAACTGAAGGGTTTGCCTTGCTTGCATGTACGTAGCCAAGCCTTTGGCATCTCTTCCTTGGAGTTAGATTCCATTAATTGGCTGGCTGTTTTGAGCAGGAAACACCATAACTTAGATACAGGATTTAGTAAAGGAGTTGTTGCAATGGGTAAGTTTTCAGAAACATTGTTGTGCTTAGATCCTGTGTTACATTCCCTTATCAGATTGCTCACATCTGTGCTCACTGTAGTTACCTGCACAAGGTTATGGAGCATGGAGTGCTTGCAAAATACCTTCCTGGAAGTGAAGGAGGGAGATGAAATTGTTTATATAAATGTTCGAATTTGGATTATATAAGCTCTTCTGCTCCTCCTTTAGCTTTATATATAGATAGATATGTATAATTTATTAAATACTATATGCATACTCATTCATATATACACCCATTTTTCAAGTTTATATGTATAGAGTTTTAGTAGGCTTGAAAAACGCATCTTTAAGACTATTTTTGGACATGAGTGTTAGGCAGGAGATTAGATATTGTTGCAAACATTGAAAATTACTTACTCAAGTGACTTTGAATGTGTAAGGAAAGCTGTTTGCTTTTCATATGTGTCCCTGTTTAGTTGCCTTGAGATGAACATTTAGAATTGTTGTCGCAGTTTTTGTATCTCTGAGAACATCTTTATCCAAATAATGCTGAAGTATCAGGTATGTTGTCATTATAAAAACCATACTGAAGTGTTTCATTCCTCTTGTAAAGAAAACTATGAGTTTCTTTTAACTCTGAGGAGTTTAAGTGCAGTGAGAAAAATCTGGGAATGTTTTCTGAGACCTGTTTTTTAGCTTAAAATATTTGAGATTATAAACAAAGTTAGCACTTAAATAAAGAAAAAAACCTTCATTTTTTATGATTTGTTTGCTTTGTGAAGCAGATCACTCTTCTTATCTCAGCTGTTGATCTGGCTTTCCTTTCCAGCCTCCTTTTGGCAGCCTTTGGATAGCCTTTCTACAGTGGCCTTTGGGTAATTACAAAGAGTAATACAGTAAGAGCAGGCACAGTTAATTATCCTTCTGTTGCTGCTGGGTCCAAGTTGAAGTGCATTTGGCATTCCTGGCACAGTGATCCCAAAGGAGAGCAGAGCTCTGCTGCTTCCTTTACATTCACATTACAAATGAGAAGGTGACTTTGGGTCGGGTCCCTTTTCCCAGTTCTGTTACTGGCTTTAATATTCTTGTAACAAATGGTGTCTGCTCAGCCTCAGGAAACCTGGCAAGCCTTTGTTTTTTTGGCTTCACTAAGTGCAGTGGTTACAAGCTTTAAACCATGATGTGCATGCAATCAGGAGTTAGAGCTAGAAATTCTGCTTTAATGTTTGGTAACTTTTTGTTTGTCTGATGGTTGTATTGCAAGCCCTGCTTCTGTAAAGGGAAGAAAACACATTTAACACATACTAAAAATCCTTTCTTACCCTGCATAAATAGAGGGAGCACCATAAGTTTGAGGAGTTTATTTTAAAATACTTATCTTAGTTTGCAGTAATATATATTTTTGTGTCTATTATGAAAAACAAAACTTAATAATTTTGTTAATATTTCTCTGCTGAAACTGTAACTTCTCTTCAAAGAAAAAAGTTAGGAAAAAGTATCACTTTTCTCCAGAGCTGGTTGTGTGTTTTTCTTTGGTAATTTCAGGCATTTAAAATATTAATCACTTGGACAGTGCTCAGATTTGGTAGTTCATTAGGTTAAATGCTCACAGGCATCATGGGAAGCACATGGGAAGCTGGTCTGTGTGTGGCTTCTAATTTGGCAAAGATGAGCTGAATTAACTGTCTGAAGTTTAAAACCTCTTTACATCTCCTAACTCATTTTTTGATACTTTTGCATTTGTTACTTGCAGATTGAGGGAAAGAGACTTTGTGGCATATGGTTGAGGATGAAGCCATAGTACAAGTCCAGTATTTTGCTGTTTTCGTTTCACAGGGTGCAATAGGTACCTCATAGTCCAAGAAAATGAATAACATTTTAGTTGTTGGGAATTTTAAAGACCCTACAGAGTTACTAAAATAATGAATGGCTGGGGATTTTTCCCCACAGCAGCACATTTTCCCCCTGAAATACATAGAACTTGAATTAATCTTTCAAAACAAATCACTTTGCAACACAGTCCACATTCTAACCATGTATTCTGCTGCAGTCTGCTTTCTGCATTTCTTTTAATATTAAATGTGTTCATTTTGAACTTTTACCCTTATGTATTAAAGTTTCAAGCTCTGTGTCTATACATGTGCTGTCAGACCATTAAATGAATTAAAGGGTCTAATACAGCATAGCCAAATCCAGCAGCTGCATAAGATTATGCCCTAGAATTTGAAATTCAGAAATATCTTGTAGTAAACTGAGATATTCAGATAAGCAGGGATGAATTCCTTCTGAGAATCTACCTGGTAGGAATGTATATGCTTCCATGGAAATGTTGATGTTGAAAAAATGAAGTGTTTTAAAATATTGCTTGTCAAGTTTGAGCAGCTTAGTGCCTAACTTGTTATACAATAATAGGTTCTGAGCAAGATATTTACCTGGAGTTTTAATCAGCTTAGAAGGAAATGAAAATACTGTTTCAGAAATTTCCTGATGTTCTGGGCAAGCAGCTTAAAAAAATAGGAGCTGTTTATCCAAAGTATCCCAGAATGATAGCCTAATATGTAAGACCTAAATGACAAATTAAAATTAGAGTTGGGAAATAGTTTTAGGGCTTTTAGATCAGGCACATTTTGTGCTGGATTCCCAGGTTTAGGTGTTTAGGTAGTGGCAGAATGTTAGGGGACAGCTCAGGGATCAGCTCAGACAGAACCAGTGTCCAACCCTCCCTGCAGGTTTGGAGTCACCTCTGCTGAGTGGAGCTGCTGGTGCAGAGCTTGGAAATGCAGCAAATATCTTGTCATTACAGATACCATTGCTCTGAAATACATTATCTAACTCTTGATTAAATGTCATGGTTTTTAGATTAGAACAAACTGTCGTTTCAGCTGGTTCTGTCGTGCTTCTGTGCCACCCAGTTTTGGGCCTCAGATTTCTGCAGAGGTTCCATTATGTATGTTCTGGCCTGCTGATGTTTTATAGCTTCTGCAGAAGAAAATGTGCAGTTATTCACAGCAACACAAGCTTCTTCATCAGCTTGTCAGAAGCACTCGGGGCTGTAGACAGGGCTTCAATACTATTTTATATTTAATACCATTTCTTCTGATTTTGTTCTTTTTCCAGACTGGTCCCTGTGCAAAAAACCCCCAACTTGCTTTCAAAATTAGTTTTTGATTTATTACTTTAAAAAGTGTTTAAAGGTATAAAAATCCAATTTAAAAGAGCAAAACAAGCCATGTAACTTCTATTTTTAACTGCTGTAACACAGACTGTGTTACCCCCCCCTAGAAATATTGTAATCACAAGTACAGAATTGCATGGATCAGGATGTGGGGAAGCTGGTATATATTTGGCATTTTTTAGCTTTCTGCACAACAAACTATTTGTTCTTTGTTGTACTGCTGTGAGTCATGTTCAGCAGGATGTAAAATTTGGAAACCCACAAGACAAATTGGAATCTATTCTTCCAGAGCTGACAAAGGCTCGTTCTCCCTGGGCAGTGTAGGGTGATATGGGTGAATATAACAAAGTTGCAGATAAATGGGAATATAGGATTCCTTTTGTATAGAAAATGCAGTATCAGTACTTATCTTTATTCCAAATATTTATTAAGAGAATTTGATCCAGTGATAAATGCCAGCAGTGCCTTCTTAGGTGTAACGGGAAGAGAAACAGACTGGGTTCTTTAAGAAGGTAAATTCCAATGCTGAGACTAAAGATGCTCTGCCCATGAAACCAGCTAATCAGGGAGCTCCGTTATTGATGTTACACAGACTTCATTTTCTGCTGAGCTTTGCCTTAGCAGCTGAAATCAATAAACCCAGCTGTGTTCCCCTATGTCTGCACAGGCTAAGTGAGGATTTTGGTAGATTTTGTTAGCTTAAAACTGGGTGCATGACATTAGAAGTAATACTAAGGTGGGGAAACCCCTCTTCTTATAGGAGAAATATTCCCATGGATTTCAGTATATCTCTGGATTTAAGTAAGTTACTTCTCCCTATATAAACAAGTGCTTTTCCCTCTGCCTCTGCTGAAATAACGGGATTACTTTCAATTGTATTGACTGGGATCCAGAAATAATATGTTCTTGGGTTTTGTTCATCAGATATGTGATGTATTGAGTCGCAGAATTCTGCTTCAGAGATTGCCATCAATCTGATTCCTTTTAGGAAAGGCAATCTAAAAATCTTCAGGGGGTTTTGAGGTTGTCATTGAAAACGTGCCCCTTTTACAAATGACAACTTCTTAGAAATTCTCTGCAGAAGAGATTTGTTAATCTTGTCATAGTAGATATTCTGAAAGCACAGAACAATTTCATGGCATTTCTAGATTTTTTGGTGAAGGTTTTTCAGCATGGGGGTTCCTTTGCATTTGTTGGCAGCCGCTGTGTGTGTTTGCATTGTTTGAACAGGCAGGTACAATGCAGTGGTGCACTTTGTTGGAAATGTGGGATTTTGAGGCTCCAGAGTTCTGCTTAGAACAGATACTGAAGATATTAAGCATCCAGTTATGCTTGGTGTAGGAAATTGTACTTCATTCATTGGTGTATAAATTTTAAGGACCAAACCAATAGGGCACATTACAAAACACAAAGCCCAATAAAACAATAACTAAAACTCAGCAGAGCCATGTAGTAACTGCTAAAGTTTAAATGTTCAGAATTTCCATTCTTTTTAGTAAGTTCCTTTAAAACTTCAAATAGTATGTTTTTTTCACTGTACTTCAGATCATTCTTTTGGCAGCAGCATAATATTAGTATTGCATTATTTGTTTTAAAACAAACATTTCAAAATTTGAACTCTAAAGTTGGAAGGCAGCAAAGGAGAGAGAGTTAAAACCTTGTATACAGCCAGTTTATTACTTTAAAATTATTGACTCAGCTGCTTTCGTTTGTGGAAGGTTTAGGAATTGTTCTAAGCAGTGTAAATCAAGCCCTTGGCTGATGATGAATGAATGGAGCCTGGTGTCCAGAGCACATTATGTGCTTCAAAGGGGGGTTGTGTTGTTGTTTAGATTATTTTCTCCTCCTTATGTAAATCAGCAAAAAGAATAGTAAGGGAAAGGGCTCAAGAACTTGGAAAGAATCCATCTTTCTTGTTTATCAAGGCTGCTTCAGACTTTTTTCCTCTGGTAGCTACTAAATCTTAATTAAGTTTGTCTTCTGTAACACTTTGTCTCTCCTTTTAGCATCAGCCCCTTCATTCTCTCTTTCCGTGTCAGGCAGCTCTGAGTTTGTAAATGCAAATACATCACTGAAGTTCATTTGCATTGTTCTGGATTATTTACTGTATTTTATTTTCCAAGTCAGCATGAAGAAAGTTTTCTACGCTTTTCCTGTGTATAAGCAAGTATTTTTTCGGTTTTCATCTGTATTTTTGTCTTCTGTTTGTAAACAACTTTCTTGTTTTAATCATCGATTAACAGCAGCATTCTTCTCCCTTTCTTCCACTAGTGAATGGTAACAAATCCCTCAATTTTCCACTTAATGTATTGTTACTTTGTACACTGCATTTCATGTTTATGAAATGGATCTTTATTTAGAAACAAACTGCAGTTCAATTGAGGTACAAATAAGGAAGGTATTGGTGCCTGTTGCAGCAATGCCTTTGGATTTTCAGCTGCACAATTGATTGTGCTACAAACTCAGTTATGTTCTGAATCAGGGTATGACTCTGGTTTCTTGGTTGGCTCTGGGACTCAGGCAACTTCAGCTCCTCAGTAGTACCCTAAATAAAAACATACTTGAAACGATATACAATGATTGCTACTTACAGATGTGCATTGATTTGCTTGGGACTTTTCACAGTGGTTTTATTGAGGTATCCATTTTCTAGTTCTAGTAATGCTAGGTCTATGCTCTGGTGTTGGGTGAAATCCAGCTGCCCTGAAATCGATAGGATTTTTGGCTTTTGCCTTCTGGTAGGATCAGAATTTCACATGAGTATGTTCACAGTACCCAAATTACATGCTTAGCAAAGAATCTGGTAGTGCTAATTTTCTGTAACTGTAGATAACAATACAGCTAAACAACTGAAACTTGTTCATCCCTACAACTGGAACAAGTTAGTCTGTGCTCTTATGCAGTGCCTTTTTTAATTCTTTCCAAAGTCTACCAAGTGCCACAAAAAATGAGTCTTAATGTTAGTTGTCAAATGTTTCTCAGGCTGAGAGGGATTTGTTTCTTCACAATTGTATGTTGAGGGAGATGCATGTAGCATTCAGAAATAGCTCAAAATTAAATTTGTAAGTAAGAATAACTTTAAAACTTACCAAGAAATAAAGTCTTCCAGCTGGTTTGCTTCTGTGGCAGATGGAAAATCCAGAGGCCAAATTGCTTTTGCTTCCTATATTACCCGATGGTGTGGAGTGTTAATCTGCAGCTGGAGCTGAAAACTGCTTTTGTCTTTCTCTGTTAGATCCAAGCTGTATTGAGGAATTGGGTTTCTCCATACGATAACCAAGCTAACTAATCAGTTCAAAAAAAAGAAAAAAAGTAATGCTCCAAAATGCGTTATTCCAGGAGAGAGAGAGAGAGATGTTTTTTGAAACTGCAGTGTTTAATTCTCACATGCAGAAGTGCTCTAAGCAGCCACAGCTGACCCAGATTCCATATACATCACTTTTGGACAGTGTTTTTTTAAACAAACACACGCTCGGCTCAGCCGTTCAGCCCACCTATGATGTCACCGCGAGCACTCGGAGAGCAGAAGAAACTCCTCCTTCGGATTTCCTATCCATACCCTCCAGAAAAGGAGGGGGTAGGGAGGCTGAGAAGTTAGGAACAAGGAAAGATTGTTTGCCAGTAGAAGGGAGGTACCATATGGCAACGGACTGTGCAAGAGTTCAGCAGGCAATTACAAATCAAACATTTTTACTATGCTGCCTAAAGATGCCTTTCAAGTTATTACAGTACTGGGCTTCATTTAGAAGAAAGATTCTTTCAGGCTGATAAAACTCGATTTGTGTTGCTGGGAATAAAAGGGGCAGCCTGGCTGGATACAACAGGAAAAATGAAGCATTTGTAGTCTAGAAGAATGTTCAACAGAATGTCGCATTCAATTCTTGACGTTCACTTAATAAGAAACAGTTCCAGTTGTTAAAGGCATGAATTCTGCAATACATGTGGAAAATGTTAAAACTCTGTGTGTGATGGTTTTGGGTAGGTATCAGAATATTTGATAACATCTGACTGGTGTTAGAAGTAGCAAAAGCCACAGAGATTACGCTCTACAAGAAGTACAGGATCTGGGATTGGTCCTGTCCATGCTCAGCCAGCACGTGAGTGCATTCACTTTACTGCCATTGATCTTTCTGGTTTCTTCACAATGGCAGTGCCAATTACATTTGAAAGAGAATTACCCTTGTATGCTTTCAAAATTATTTTAGATTTCATAGGAATGTATCCAATAGGTTTAGAGAACTGCTCTTTACAGAAGACTTAGAAGGCTTAAAGAAAAGATCAGTGCAAGTCATTCCGAGGTAATTCTACAAATACAGTGGTTTATAAAATCCTGCATAATAGTGCAGGTGCCTGTTGCAGGGAATTTCCTTAAATATAGTTAATAAGTATGATTTATTTCCTTCTGTGGAAGATTGAGTGGGTTTGGGATTTTTAAGGCTTGTTAGGACATGGGTTAGTAAATTCAGATTCAGGACAGCTTATGCACTTTAGGTAGCATAGCAATTAAATGCCACTACCTGATGTTTCTGATTATCCTTTCTGTTTTTTAGCAAACTGTTTCTAGCAGAACAGAAAATTGAGAAATTTAGTAGTATATCAGGTCATGTATAATACCTTTTTATTCACTTTTTTATGTGTCACCTTTCAACCACAAGTATTTTAATTTGTTTCTGTGTGTGCGCACACACGTGTGTGAGTGTGTGTTGGTTTTGGAGGGATGCCCAGAGTTTCCCAGCTCACATTTGAGGACTGTGCTGGTTAGGTGATATACAAACACAACTGCTGTTCTTGTGAGGTTGTACTAATAGTCTTCCACCTGTAAAGCCAAAGTCCTTGTTATGATTTTGGTTGTACAGGGCTGAGAGGTGAAGTAAAATATAATGTAAAAAATTTCTCTTATACTGAAACAAGTTTCTTAAATAATATTATTTACATTTGTGTCATTTTTTAAATTGGGATATCTGTGAAAGATGCAAGGGATGCAGGCCAATTCCTTTGAACAGCAGAGCTGGTCAGGATATGCTTCGCTTAGTTGAGACAAACATGTGAAGTCCAAGAAATGGAGTTATGGTTGGAAATAAAATAAACATTTTATCTCCAGCATTAGTGTGTAAGGAGGAGGATTTTCTCTTTACACGATCAGGTTATTGAAGGAGCAGTGCAGGGGAAGAAGGCAGGCAGGGAATATGAAGTGACTTATCTAGCAGGCTGTTGGCTCTTTGGAGCCGTGGTTATTACAAACTGCAGGATTCATTCATTTCAGTCTGGCTGCCCATTTTCTCTTAAGTTAATCTTTCCCATGTTGCTGAGCTTGAGTTTTTATTCAGCTTGACGTGTTTTGGGTATAATTTGTCCTTCTATTGTTTTTTAATTGCTGCTTTGGAGGAATGAAGTAGTAGACTTCCTAAACAATTAATTTTGATGGTGTATTTTTGTATTGTGTGTTTAGTGTGCTTCATGTTTGTCGAGAGAGTAGTAAATTGGTGCTGTGGAGAAGATGAGGTTTAGGAGTAGCTGTGCATGTCCTTGTAATTACTTTTAGATTTCTAAAATTATTTCCCAGGTAAATCCAAACTCCTGTTCTGAGACAATGCTTTTGTCAACCTGCTTTAATGTTAGTGCAAGCAAAAATGCTTCACAATGTTCTTGATGACAGGTTTTTTCCTGCTCAGTGAAAGACGTTAAACAAAGAAACTTCTCATTCTAATCTCATTTCAGGTATTTATCTGTCAGACTTGACATATATTGACTCTGCCTACCCCTCAACAGCAAGCATTTTGGAAAGTGAGCAAAGAACAAATTTAATGAACAACATTCTTCGAATTATCTCAGATTTGCAGCAGTCATGTGAATATGGTAAGCTAGTGTGTAAATATCACAGTGTGAAAGAGAAGAACTTAAAAAGCTTTAATTTTTGCCTACTGTGATTCAATTCAAGTAAGGTTGGATCTGTGTGAATGCCATTAACACCCTCCCTCATCCTCTCAGCCCAAATGTCTGGGTTTATTCTAGTATTTTTGGTTAAGACAATCACCCATCAGGGTGAGGAGACAGAATAAAATTGCCTTTCTCTTACATTGAGCAAACTGTAGTATATATTTTCTGATGATAAATGTGTAGTAGTACATCATACTCAAGAGTAGTTTTACTGGTATTTATGAGCTTCTATGCTTGTGTTCATAATTTTATGACTGAATTCTAAAAATAGGATTTCTTTTGGAATAGTACTTTTACTGGAGATAATAAAATACATTCAGCTTGTCTTTTGGACATTTATAGTTCTGTCCATAGATCAGATAATGTATTTATTTTTCAAAGACGGTTTCCCTCGCAGTCCTCTTCCCATTCTAGTAAAGTCCTAATGCTGTGTTTGTGATGGTGGAGTGTGAATTAGCTCAGGATTGTGGCTTCCCTGAAAGCTCAGTGTAAAGAGAATGTGGGCTGTGAAGGGGTCCTCAGACTCCATGTTCCAGTTCTGGGCCTTTGGTTTGGCCAAGGATGTTGTTTTACTTTTCCCTTATGTGTGCCCTGATGATCAGCTCTGGGGTTTGTGTGTGTGGAGACTGTCAGCTCAATGCATGAGAATTGCTGTGAAGTTCTAAAATTTCAGTATCATTAGGGCCTGTAGTCTGTACCTCCATCTCACATAAAAAGGCAAGAGATCTGAATCTGTTCAAATAGTTTCTGGAAAAAACTTTGCTTACCAATGAGTGGCACAGTGTCAATAAATGCTGTCTGTTTTCCAGATATTCCTATGTTGCCTCATGTCCAAAAATATCTAAACTCAGTTCAGTACATAGAAGAACTACAAAAGTTTGTAGAAGATGACAATTACAAGTAAGTACAAAATGCTAAACTGACCATAACTTATTACAATATTACTTCTATAACTCAAAGCCTATCACTTGTGAGATTTGCACTTGCATTGGGGAATTGTATTCTATTATGTGGGTGTCCTGCCTGTGGCAGGGGGCTGGAACTAGATGAGATTTAGGGTTCCTTCTGACCCACACCATTCTGTGATTCTGTGGTGATGCACCTCAGACACAGCAGCTGTGAGCAGCTGTGGTTCCAGCAGGATGTTGTGCTCAAGGCACTTTCCCACATGCTGAATGGCAGATCTGCTCCCTTTTCCGTGCCAGACTGCACCAAGGCCTTGCTTCAGGTGGGTTTGGTCTGCTGAGAAACATGGCTCACCTGTAACACTGCTCTGTCATTAGGAGGAATCCTGTGGTTGGAGATGGCTCAAGTCATTCTGCATCAGAACAAAACCATCTGTGCATCCAGCCCCAGGTTTTTACTGAGGGTGACTTACAGCTTTGACTTGCAGATAATACTTCATTTTATACTTTCTTCTTTGATTAGGTTATAAAGTGTGAGTAAAACGTAAGCACTTGGTTTTTGAGAGGCAAGTTCTCTGCCTGTTCCTCCCACCCAAGGTTTCCATGTCCTTAATTAAAAGATTATTACTGTAATAAGTGATTTGGCGTCCAGCAAAACTGGGGGAGGGAAATCTCTGGCAAGAGACAGGAACTGAGGATAGGAAACACCCTGAGGCAAATCTGTTGCCTATGAAGGGGGGTTTTGTTCATTGGCTGATGTGCTCGAGGAGGTTCCCCACCCATTCCATCCTGCCCGCCCGGGAAGTTTGTCACCTCAGAGGGCTTGAATTGGTTGCTTGTGCAGCTCCCTTGGAATGGCAGGAGGGGGATGCACACTTCAGGAGCAGCTGTGCTTTGCCATTTAATAGCCCTGGCTTGATTTACTGAAAGGCAGCAAATGGGGACCCTTCAGTTTATGTCAGAGAGCAGTCAACGAGGACTCAGACCCTTGGCTTCTCTTCTGAGCTTTGGAAGTTGTTCTCTGCCTGTCCCTGTGGAAACATCCACATCACCTTTTTCCTGGGATGTTCTACAGCCTGATTTGGGAAATGTCACTTGTCTTTCACTGAGAGTAAAACTCTGTGGTCAAACATTTGAAGGAAGGAAAAAAAAAAGCTAACCCAAACCCAAGCTTCTTATCTGCAGTGTCTCCTTAGGACACTGTATCCATGAATTCCCCTCTCCACCTTCCTTCACCTTCACTGGCTGGGACTCACTGGCAGGGGGAATTTGACTGATGAAGGAGCTGCAGTCTCTTCATCCTCTACAATCCAGTTTTGGTAGCAGGGCAGTGACTGGAGACAATGGCACATAAATCAGAAGCGTGGCTGCTGTTTACAACGTCTGGTTTTGCACTGATGGGTTTTGTACATCTCCAAACTGAATGTTTTTATGGTCAAATTCTTCTTTTTATTTGAAGAATTGTTCTTACTTAAAGTGGCTCTTCTACTTTTCATCCCCTAAGGTGTCTATCAGCATAAAGGTTGAAGTTAGAGAACAACAACTGTGACTTGAATACATGTTTTTCTTCCTAAAAGATTGTATTTCAAAAAATTAAATTATAAAATTGTAATGAATCATTGCTATACTGTCTGGAATGGGAGGGAGAGGAGCTGTCAAACTTTAAATTTTTCCTCCCCAAAATTAAATAGATGCTTTTTCAGGGTTAGTAGTTTCAAAGATTTTAGTTCTGCAAACTGTGTGGACAAGATACACTTAATCTTCCTGGAGTTATCTGCCCCTATAGTCTGCGTTCTTTGTGGGCCTGCTGGAAATGGCATTAAAAAGTTACAGAAAAAGCTTGAATTATGGCTGAAATCAAGTTGATAATGTGTTTTCCAAAACACAGAAGAGGATTTTGGCTTTTGGACCAGTAAAGACAAAAGGCTTGGTGCTCGGCACACTAGTGCACTTCATAAAAAAATTTAAAATATGAAGTGTTCCAAGAATAAATGTTTTGGCCAAGGTGGGGGAGAAGTTGTGTATTATTTTCAATTTTATTTTTCCCAGGTTTGAGCTGGAGTAGCAGTTTCATGTGTGTGCCAGCCATCCCAGGGCACTGAAGTTCCTGGTGGTCTGTGTGAACCAAAGCAATAGGCAGGAAAAATCAAGTTTGGAAATAGTGTGTGCTAAAGATAACTTTGCACTGTTTGTATTACCTTCATAGTATTCCTTGCAATCACAAAATCAGGCAGCTTGCAATCATAAATTTAAAAAATTCTTCTTCATAAACTTATATTTTTATTTCCTGATAAAGTAATTTTTAATGTTTCTTTAATGCAGACTTTCATTAAAGATAGAACCAGGGACCAGCACCCCCCACTCTGCTGCTTCCAGAGAAGATTTAGTAGGTAAATGCTTAATAAATGTGAGAAGACTTGAGGTTGTCATGTGCATTATTTTAGAATTGCAGACGTGGAAAATATTTGCCTGAGGCTATAAAGAAGTGTGAAGTTTAAACACTGCATGTTTGTAATAAAAAATCTAAAGGTGATCTGTAAAGAAGGAATTGAGTCGTTTTTTCAGGTTCTTGTATGCATTGTGGCACTAAGTTGTTAATGTCATTTGGGGTGAGGAGCTATTAAATATTCATTCTTTGTTGTGTCTAGACAGAAGGGCCTTCATCTAAACTTTTCATGGCATAATATGCTTCCAAAAATGAACATTCTTCTTGATCAATGCCAAAAGTGGTTGAAGGCAGGAGTTTGAAAATGTAGAATCAGTGGGACATGCCCAGTGCTGGTATAGTAAATGCAGCCACCTTTAGGACTTGCAAAATACTTCCACTGGATGGTCTGTTTCAACTAAGTGTGTTTGGTTTTGATCCTCTGCAAAAACCCTGAAGTGCCAGGGGTTTAATTGTCAATAGATCAAAGAGTTTTACTGAAGCTGTCTCTTAGAAAGGGACTTTAGGTTTTGTGCAGCTTTTCCATGATTTTCTAAGTGATCCTGACAGTAATTCTGAAGTGACTTGGGAGTAATGTCTTTTTTTCTTCCCAGGCTCTGAAGTTGGAGCATCTCCACAAAGTGGAAGGAAAAATGCTGCAGCTGAAGGAGCCTTGCTACCACCAACACCCCCTTCACCTCGGAACCTGATACCCCATGGACATAGGAAATGTCACAGTCTGGGCTACAAGTCAGCATTTTGCTTAACCTAAAAATCCTGAGCTTTTTTTTTTATTATTTTTGAAGCGATGTATCATCTTTCAATACAAAAGCTTTGCTTGTGAAAAGCAGCAGGACTTGTACTACAGTACTTCACTCACAGAGCAGTTTGTGGCCAGGGAGCAAGCTCACAACTATAATGCCAGTGTCCCAGCCAAGGAGAATTTATCAAAATAGGAAGGCTAAAGTTTTGATGATAAGACTAGTCAGTGAGTTAACCAGAATGGCTGTCTCTGAATGACAAAACTTATCAGTTTTTAGTAACTCATCGCCACTGTAATTATTTCAAATTCAAAATTATATCACTGCTTTATTGATATTTTTACAGGGAGACCTCCTTTATGGACTTTCTTGGTACACTGTTTAGTAATGGCTTCAGGCTTTTTCCATATAATTGTACTTCTGATATTATCTTGATCATGATCTCATAATTTCCCTTGTCTTGTCTTCAAAATGCGAGATTGTAGCCACTCAGTAATGAATAACTTCTATTAAGTTTACCTTTAATGAGCTACAATGCAATGCTGCAGCTCAATTATGTATTACAGAAGATAAAAATAGCAGAAGGTATTGAAAGTAATAGTTGATGTACTCCTGACTTCCTCTTTGTTACATGAGTTTTGTGCACTTTTAAAACTGGAAACTCCTACCAGTAATTTAGGTAAATTAATTTATCAGTTTGTGTGCAATTGCTTATGGCTTGGCCATGGTTTAGTTTGGCTTTAGGAGCACACTGCACACAGTCCTTCAGGATGTTAAAGCAGCTCCTGGGAGGTCCCAAAGGCGAGGTTGTCACGTTGTGTCCTGGTTGGTTTCCAGTTTCATCCACAAGATGAACACGGCGGAGTTCAAGAGCGCGACGTTCCCCAACGCGGGCCCGCGGCACCTGCTGGATGACAGCGTCATGGAGCCCCACGTCCCCTCCCGAGGGCAGGCTGAGAGCTCCACCCTGTCCAGTGGGATTTCAATAGGTACGAGCTGCAAACACACCCAGCACTGCCTGGCCTTTTATTAAAGGCTTTAGCACAATTGGCTGGTGATTGAGCAGTGCTGTTCCAAATTACTGCTCCTGTTGTCAAACTAATCTGAAAAATATAGGACAAGGACGGTGACTTCATTTACACACCATGAACTGAGAAATTATGAACAAGATTTTTGGTTTGGTTTTTTTGTTGTTGTTGTCTGCAGTTTTTTGATTTTTTTTCTTTATCCCTGTTATGATAACAGCTTCCAATACTGTTCTTCCTCAATGGAGGTGGAAGGAAGTACAGGACATGATTTTCTATTATCTTTTCCCCCCCTAAATCAATTCAAGTTTTATAGTGAGATTTCTATTTAAAATGCCATATTGACTTGACAGTGTAAATTGCTGACAGTTTTAAGAGCATAATTTCTAAATGCTTCTGACTTTGACAGAAGACAGAAATCTAACTTTCAAATTCCACAAAATGTCAGAATCTACTAAATTTTGATAAATTATTTATCTTCATGTATTTAGGGTGGTGCTTTGTTTTGAGAAGTTCTGCTTCCTGAGTTTCCTGTGTGAGAAGAGCTGTTCTTTTTTTCCTGTTGCACACAGATCTTTTAGATGGAGGGAGGACAGGACACAAGTGCCTCTCAAGTCCACCTGTTTGCAGCCAGGGCTGACAACTGGAACCTCTCACTGCAGTCCTTTTCCTCAGAATTTTTTTTTTTTATAGAATTCAGTGGTGTTCAATTTTTGATGCAGTTATGATGATGAAAGATCCTTGTAGTGCTTCACATTTCTTTGGATAACTGAATTTTAAAAGCAGTTTTGTTTTTTAGCCTTTGTGGAAGGAAATAAGGTCACAGATTGCCAGATGATGCTGCTTCCAGGAGCTGTACATGTATTTTCTTGAGAAGGAGGCCATATGGAATTAGACCTAAGTAGCTGGTCTAAGTGAACCTGTTCACATCAGGCAGCTTCCACTATTTAATGTGCATTGCCTGACTCTGGTCCCTCCAAGTTCTCTGCTGTGGCAAAGTTTTCCATTTCAAAGCCATCCATCAGGAATGGTGCTTCTCCTCAGCACCCAGGCAGCTTCCATTCCCAGGGTTTGCATGGTGCAGGAGACCCAGGCTTTTGTCACCACTGCTGAAATGTAGCATTGCCCTTTTCTCAGGCCATTGCTTTATGGATGTTTTCTATCTAAATGCTTAAGAAATTCTCTGCAGTTGATCCTTTTTCTCCTGAGTAAATAATTTCTGTACCTCCATTACAGCCTAGCAGGGAAGGTTTGCCAGAGCTGACAGGCAGTTTCTCATAAGGTGCAATTGAGACCCAGTCACCATTTTTATATTTTGGAGAATATAGGATTTTCCTACTTTGTCTCCTCTCTGAATTTTTCAATTCTGTTCTCTAGCTCAAGCATGACCTGACAAGCTGGAACAAAATTGCCATTTTAGAAGACTTGTATAAATGACTTGTAAAACAGCAACCTTGGGCATTTTGTGCAAGATCAGCATTTGTTGTTAGAAATTCCCCTCTCCCATTCTCTTTCATCTGCAGCCTCCCCATACTCAGTTTTATCACTGTTTTGACAGTCCAGCAGTGGTGTTATTTTTGCTGTTCCTTCATGATGAAAACTTCAATGACAGAAAAGTTTGATAGAGGTGCTAGAAATATATATGGAAGAAGAGGGTAGGTCCTGGAGGTTTGCAGTATCTATTACTGCAGAATTCTTGGAAATGTAAGTTGTCTGGCATTCTGTGCTGCTGCCTCAGCAGGATTTAAGGAAGTTGATTGAAGCTGCTGAGTTCCTCCATCATGTTTGAAGTAGTCTGTTTACTCAGGACTTGGAATTAGTACAGTCACTGCAGCAGAGAGGAGGTTTATGGTATTCTACAACACAGCTTCAAAAGACTGTCAGGGAAATGTCTCCTGAATGTGTGTACTGAAAGGAGTGTTTTTCCTCACCTTGCCCATAAATGTGGATTTAAACCTGTTGCTCTAGAAACAGGACTACCTTTTTTACATATAAGCCTATATGGGACTTTACTTTTTGGGTAAAAGATCCTTCTTCAAAACATGGACAGAGTTTCTGCTATGTCAGCACCTTGAACGTGCCTTTAAAGACAACTGTAATGCTGCTTTAAATCACTCCTGTGTTTTGAGGGCTCAGAGGTGTTTAGACCTTTCCAGTCCTTTCACATGGGAGGATCTGATGGGATCTGCCTCTGTTAAATATCAAAACACCCCCAGTGTAACAACACTGTCCACAGGGATCCATCAGCAGTCTGTAACCTAAAGCACACGTTGAAGTGGTGATGGACATTTTGGTTATGCCCTGCTGGGAAAGGCTGACAATCCACTCTGGGAATGGTGCAGAGCGTGCCACAGTTTTGACACCCATGTCATTAACCTTTCACAGATGAAGAATATACTGACTGGGTGGGTTTTATTGCAATGAATGATTCTTACAGCAGCAGCAGTGCAGAAAATGAGACAGGTAAGGGGTTTGCTCAAAACAGGCTGATCTGTGATGTGACAGCCAGAACTTTATCAGATTATTTTCCTAATTTCAGCTCTTGGAGGGGGAGTGTGCCTCAACATTCAACTCATTGTGAAAACAAACAAACTCAAAAATATTAAAGATACAGCTCTTTTATATTTATTTCTTGTGCTTGGGTCAAAACAGTTCTTGTTGCTAGAGCTGTGGGAAGGTGTTATAGCTGATGGTCATGTGTTATGCTGGAATCAGGGAGCTGTACCTCTGGTTCTGTTGCCATACTCCTATATTATAAATAGGTGCTTGTTATCTGGACAGAAGATTCTAAAAAGTGACAAATCTTTTTCCAGCAGTGCCAGAGATATCCTAATAAGAAGGAACAAGCACTGCTCCAGTCCCATGTTACAGTGTTAGATGAGAAATGTTCTCTTGAATTCAGGAGTGTAACAAGAGAAAATAGTCTCTTTTAGGTATTTATAAAGTAGATGACTACATTTGAGCTGGTTACAGTTGGAGCTCTTTATAATCACTTAGAGAATTGAAATCCTCTATGGATTTGCTATAATTCATCTCATTCTTGGGTGGGTGGCTAAAAAGAGGTTATATGGCTTGAGTCCTTAAAACCTCACTTTATTTCTGTTGATTGCAGACACTTTGGAGAGACAGCACAAGCAAATACAGACAGATGAATAGTGCTGAAAATGTCTGTTTTGTGCAGACAGTGCAGAATATGTGCTTTTAGTAGATTGGGACAGATGCTTTTACTTTGCAGTGGAAGTTCATTGAGAGGCCCCGCTCACTGCTATCAGCCAGGCCTAAAGCTACAAGGTGGTTTTGTTCTTGGAGGGCTGTGTTTGGATGAGGTCACTGTTTGGGTGAGGTCACTGTGTACACTCTGCCCTCCTGAGGTGTGAGCATTGCTCTTGGCTGGCTGCAAGGAACCACCTGCACACTTGTACCACCTGTTCTCATGCCTCTATTTGCCTCCTGTCACCTCCTCACCCAAAAGCAGGATAAATTAAGATGATTTTACTAGTTCCTGGTTCCACTCAGAAATAGCATGAAACTTCCTTTAATTCATAGGATATTTTTCCAAAGAATATATGGTCTTCTATTAATTCCCAATTTTCTTGCGCTTTTAAAGTATTTATTGCTTAAGTGTGCTCTTAAGTATCTTTGCAGGAATTTCAGCTTGTTTCATGAATGTTCTCAGAAGCTTTGGATTTCTACCATTTCTTTCCACCAGTTTGTCTCTGCTGTGTTACTGAATTTCTTAAGCTGAGTTTGTTTACAATGGCAAATTGTTCAGATAATTCCTAAGCAGTAAAGGGAGCTGTGTAAAACAGGCCCTTCTTTTCATGCACAGCTTCTGTGTGGCTTTTCTCCTCTTACAGCATCTAACCTAGAGGATGCAAAGTGATTTTACTAAGGAAGTTATTCTTTGAGAGTGCTCTCTCATGTATACCACTTCAAAACAAAGTCAAGGTATGAACACAGGAACACTGCTGAAATTGAGATGGTAACTTGAGATATTTAAAAATTCAAAGGAAACAATAATGGGTTGTGTTTGTAGCAGTGTTGGATGCAAATTCTTCTTAAGCTATTTTTTCCCCCACTTATTTTTCCTGATCTGCAATGATATGGATGAAAGCTCTAGAAAAACTAGAACTCTTGAACATTTGCCTTTGTTTGTGTGTTGCAATCACTGGAAAATAACTTCAGCCTTTGTTCTAATGCAATTGGAGGAATTAATGCTGCAGAGTCAAAGAAAGGAATTCTAAATCAGTGTGAATTAATGTAAGAAAGTTTCTTTGTAAGAACAGTACATTTCCAAAGTAAACTGGATGAAATACATATGAGAAATCAGCTTTTTAATGAATTCCTCTATTAAGTCACCACCTCGAAGTTATTGAATTCTACAAGGGATTATATTTCTCTTTAAATAAATGAAGTATAGGTGTAGGTACACAGTGTATGCATTTACTTTCAGGGGTCTTGGCAGCCTGTAGAGTAGGGAAGACCTTTACACAGCCACTGTTTGTTTGATTCTTTAACCTGTACTGTGCTGTTCAGGTGGGTAGGACTGAGTCATCAGATCAGATTTCAGGTAGGGTTTCAGGCAGAAGAAATATGTCAGGTTTATATATATATATATATATATATATATATATTTTCTTTATATGAGAGTATGGATGCCTGTCTTTTGCCTTAAATGTGTATACCCAGACATGCTATTGTGAACTACTGCTTCTTTAGTGATAGGATAAATAAAAAAACTGTATAATATTAGAGGTTAAAAATGCACATGTAGGTGCCTGGATTTGAGAGGGGAAGATACAGTCTAGCACTCCAGTTCTTCCCCAAGAAGAACTTGATGCTTTCTTGGTACTGTTTGGTCCCAGGCTCACTCTCTGGATGTGTTTACATCAATGTAATTATACAAACCCCCTGTTTCTGCCCCATCTTTATCCTTTTGCTTATTTGCTTTTGCTGATTTTTCACAATGAAACTCACTGATGGTATTAAAAGTTTCTATCAGTTCTCTGGCATGATATTGCTTGAGTCCTGTGCCAGAGTTGCTGCCATCTGTATTGGGTGAACTGGGGAGCCAGAGCTGAGCTGTCTAAACTGAACTTAAATAGTTAAATAGTCATGAGCTGCATATGAGGGTTTGCAGTGTGGTTGTGAGCTCACCAAGCAGAGCAGAGCTGTCAGGGCATGGAGCCCATCTCTGAGGTGCTGTCTGGGCTGGGCTGTGCTGCAGCCATGGGTGTTCAGGCCTCTTGACCAGTTCTGTGGTAGAATTTTCAGTTTTCATGGTAGAATTTCAGCTCTGCTGGGTCCGTCCCCAGCTCTGGAAACGCGGTGTAACCGGAGCCAGGAGAGTGTCGATGACAGATTTGGGAAGGGGAAAGAATTTTTAGTCTGAAGACTTTTTAAACTCTTTGGGGTTGGTTTGTTTATATTAACACCTGTTTAACTTTGGGGACTAACTTCTGGATAAAGAAAGCCTGTGTTAAGTGTTCAATATCCCCAGACTTGGGGCAGCGAGTGGGTGCCGTGACCAGGGGAGTGGATATGGGATAGCACAGGCATTCCCTATCCCATAACTGGGAACCTCATGCTGTTTGTGTGCCTGGGGCACAGACATCTCACAGACATCCATCTGCCTGTGCACATCTGCAGATGTGAGCAGAAAATTCACATCTGAACAGAGCTGCAGTGCTGGGGCTCTGCAGACAATCCTGAGCCTTCTCAGATAATCACCAGCACAGTTAGCAAAAAAGCCATCTTGCCAAATGCTGTTATTCCTAAGATAGGGAAAAAGCCTTCATAAAGACTTTATTTTGTTTCAATCCTGAACCATAAATTTATTAGCAATGAAGAAAGCTAGGAAGATAGTGTTTTGTGTTAAGTGGTTTCTTACATGAAGCCAAAATTTGTTTAGAACTGTAACTAACAGAAAGGGCTTATACTACCTAGGATTTGTTATTAAGTTTAACCTGAAGAACTTGCTTGAGGTTGTTGGAAAAACTCAAATATTGAGTACATACTTGAGAAGAATTTAAGAAGGTGATATATTTTTAGAGTACTGAATGAATGAAATATTTCCAGTTGAGGTGACACTCAAATAGTGCACTTAATGTTTAAACAGAGCTTGGCTAGACATCTAACTTTTATAAAGTTAAAAACAGTCCCTTTTACCTCTGTTTTGTTTTGGAAGGAGAGATATCAGGTATTTTGTTTTGCTTTTCAGGAAAGGGGTGTTTTTCAGTATCAGAACTTGTCTTGCAAAGTATTTCTTAGAGGGTTTTAGAATCTAAAAAATCCTGTTGGAGATGTTTTTATATGGATGTTAGAGGAATAGTCAAACACTAAAATTAAACCTTTTCCAGGTTTTTGTTATAATTTTTACAACCCCTGCAGGCATCAATGTCAATGTTAAATCAATTGCTATGATGTTTTGTCCAATTTTTTTACAAATTGATGTTCCTTTTAAGTGTAATTGTTAATTTCTGTATATATTTAACTTTTTAAGTGAAACTTCTGGTTTAGAAAGCCCCCAAATTCCTGTAGGTTTTCTCATACTGTACTGATACTGTACCAAGGAACTTTGTAATTTTGTGATAGATGACATTTTAGCTCTTGATCTAGATTGCTTTGCATTTTTACAAAGCAGCTCTAGCTTTTAAATCTTTCTGTAGTGTACTTAGCACAGCAGTTGAATATAACTTTATTAGCAAAGCTGATACAGTTGCCATCAAAATGTCATTTCAGGTAGAATTATAATGTATCAGCCTACTTTAAATGCAAACAATAACTTCATAATGCTGTCTTATTAGGGGGTTTTAATTGTGTGGATCTGTCACAGGGGCCTAAATTAAGTAGAACTCTAGTCATGTGCTTCTTGCTAATACAAAGCTAAATCTAAGCAGCAGTAAGAAAATAAATAAGATTCTAAGTTTCCCTAATGCTTTCAGTGCTGGCTGAATGAATTGACAGAAATTGCTGCCCCATTTTGCAGAACAGATTGCTCCAAGTAACCACAAAGAAAACTTCAATTATATGCAAGGGAAGCTATTTTCATGTTGGGGTTGAACTCTACCATCCTTATTGTCATTCCATCTGCTGAAAGGATTTCAGCGCCTTAAGGTCTTACTGTGGGAGATTCTACCACAAACAGCCTTCCTCAAAGACAGTCAGCTGGGAGGCCTGACCCAAAATGCCTGCCTAAAGTTGTTTCTGAATTGTTGCATCTGATTCTGTCTCCTCATCCCCAAACCATGCCACTTATAAATGAGAAGAGATTCATGTTTTGCCTTGCAGAGAATGCAGCTGTGGTTTCATTAGGATGGAATAAATCACTGAGCTTTTCACTGTGGTGTGAATTGTAGAATTTGCTGGAAGTATTGAGTGGCAGTTGTTTCTTCCAGGAAATGGTGAGGACTTTGCAAAGACTCCTGCTGTAAGACCAAGCTCCACCTGGACAGGTTACTCCACTGGTTACTCCTTTTTTTTCTGGGATAGTTCATGATTCACCTGGTAGTCTTTCTGTATAGAAGTGCCTGGGATAATGTGGAGCTCAACCCACACATTCTCTTTTCCACATTGCAGCTCAGGTGTAAATTGTGCTGAGCAAAACTTGTGATTATTGTTATGGCCACTCCTGTGCTCACCTGCCCTGTGGCACCTGAATGTTTGCTGATAGATTCAGTCTGAGAGGGTCACCTGAAGTGCCAGCACTTGCTCAGCTCAGAGGAAGTGTAACTCAAGCAGGAGTAACTGTGCTGCCCTTCTGTGCCCAGAGCTTCCTGCTGCTGTCACCCTCCCTGCAGCTGAATGCTTGAGGATCAATGATCTGCAAATGGAAGCACTAAAAACTTAAAGGCACTTCTAGAAAGTAATGCAGGTTACCTGCTGAATGTTTTACCTCCCTGCTGAATGTTTAACCTCCCTGCTTGCAGCTCTCCACTGCAACATCACTTCTGTATTTCATAGCTCCTTCCACTACACAAATGGCTCTTACTGTAGAGTTGGTGTGAACCAGGTTAGGACTTGCCTTTAGGAAAAATTCAGAATAAGCTGAGAGCAAATGATCTAGTCTCCCATAGAGATGGTGTTAATATGTGGATGTTGAGCTAATGTTTGCAGAAGAGGCATCTCAGTTGAATTGGCTGGCAGATAAAGGCTTGTATTTTCTCTTAAATTTTGCACAGAGGGAACTTCTGCCCATGCTGAGATTTTCATGGCTCTGGGCTGGAATTACCCCTGCTGTGTGTAAATCTTTATTGCCTCCATCTTTACTCTGTGTTTACTCATGGATATCCAGACCTACTTTGCACACATGATTTTTTAGGGCACTGCTTTTCCCTGCTGATTTTCTGTGTAAACTTACAGGGAACTGGTTCCATCATTTTCATCCTCTGTTTCTCTGAGGGAACTTTTGAGTGACGAGCATTGATTCGGATTTTTTCTTTTCAAAATAATTGTATTATTTTGTTGCTTCCCTTTTTATGTGGGTGTTCAGGCAGCAGAGCAAACAAGGTGGCAAGTTAGTGTGCCAAAAGGTGGCTTCAAGTATTGACTGACATGGAATTGCACTGATATTTAGGCTTTGGGATTATCTGGAGCCAGAAATGTGGGTTTGAAGTGATGAACAAGGCCAATAGCTCCTGTGGGCAGCTGGGGTGGTCTGAAAGGTGCAGAGCAGCAAGGCACAGATTGGAATTCTGTATAAAAACTACTGATTCCTGTTAACAGCATCCATATTGATAACTATTTACTGATTTTTAACATTACAGATAGCACCCACCTTGTCTCTATATTTAAATGCTTATTTTCAGACTGATGGGATTTTGTGGAATTGTAAAATTACCGTTCTATTTATGGGACTGCCATGAGTGGATGCATCAGACATTTGGGGTTTTGGATTTTCCACTATTTTCAGTGTTTAAAATGAAGTGTTTCTGGATTAGTTTACAAAGCACAGAAGGAAATAATACTGTTGTGATCTGATAGAGTAAGTGGGAGATAGCTTGAAAAATTGTTTAAGGCTTCTCAAATCATATACTGGAGATTTAACAATGAATTTACACCTCTGTGTCATGACTGTGTGTGACTTGATAAGAAGCTGTTTAAATAAGTGACCTGTTTTTCTCAATGCAGACAAATCTGTGTTTAGGGTGTTCTTTATATTCTGAAAATAAGGTTCCTATTTATTAGTGCTACTTTTCTTCAACTTATTTATGTGGAACTAGACCCTGTCCCTTCAATCTCCATCTCAGTGTATGTGAAATTCCTGAAGCAAATCACAAAGTGTTTTCCTTGTAGTATTTTCCTGAAGTATTTTTTTGCATTTCATCTTCTTAATATTCTGATATTCAGAATCTCAAATATTCTGATTTGTTTAGATACAATTGACAGAGATGGTTTGTAGATGAAGAAATAATGTATCATCTGTTGTTCTTTTTCTCTAGGTAGCAGTGATGGTTCTGAACTCAGTGAAGAGACTTCCTGGCCAGCATTTGAAAGGTAAGAAAAATTGTGGTTTTGTGTTTTTCTATTCACATTGTTACCTAGAGTCTCTCACTCAGTCCTCAAAATGATGCTTTTTTCACTGAACTAGAGATCTTCTGCCTGTCAGAACACTAAAAAGCTGTAGTAAGTTCACTGGATCTGTTAAAGCAGCATAGAAACACCTTCTGCTCACTAATGGTTATTAGGGCTTTTATCTAATGGGGTTATTAGGACTTTTCTCTGATGAGGTGCTTACTCAGTGCACACATCCTTGAAGGAGCTCAGCCAGAGAGCCATTAGACCCCAAAGGTTTTGTATATGTGGATATCACATGTGCTGTTTGTGTTTGTGATTTTCATTTTCACTTTCCCTGAGACACTCATCTGTTCATAGTCCCTTTGCTCTCTTCTCATTGACATTGTCACCTCTTTTTCCTTCACTGTTGCACAACAGTGCCCCTTGCTCATGTCTGACTTTGTGGTCCAGAATTAACGAGTTGTTCCTTTTCCAGCACCTGGGAGTGCTCAGGTGGCATTGACCACTTCAGCCCATGCTCATGTTGGATTTGAGAGTGTGGAAAAAGACAAACAGCTGTAGTTTAACATAGAGAAAGGGGCAATATTCACCTTCCCACAGCTGAGTAAGATGCACAGTACAGTGCATTGCTTGCTTCTATAACACAGTTTCAGGTAGTCCATCAGCTTCAGAGTTACCATGGATGACTTTTCTACCATGCTTTTACATTTTTCATAGGAATTTTTGTCAAAAACATTGTCTTTTTAGTTGGGAGCTGTTACCACAAACATTCTGTTGAACTCATTGAAGCAGTTAAAAGTTCTGTCTTAATTTTAGAAGTCGTCTTTGGAAATCTCTCTGTGCCAAAGGTGAACTTCTGGATGCCTCATGCCTTAAATATGGGTACATACATGAGGAAAGGCCCTAAAGAATTTCATCAGGTAACATTCCACATGAGCAGAGAACACAAATGGGGTCAGAAAGGCAATCTCTTAACTTGCAGGCTGCATCACAGAGCACCTACAACATTCAAAAGGTTTCTTTCTTTCCCTTCCTTGCTGCCTTATGGAATTGTGTATTGGTATCAAGATGTTTCTCAAAGATAAAAAGTCATTAAGTTAGAAAAAATGGTGAGTTGAGTGTTATTACCCAGAGCAGCATAAGAAACTTTGAAATTTAGGTTTAAACTTATGATAACACTCTTCAGAATTGTTGTGTGGACTTCTGAGACAAAGCAGGGACTTTTCATTCCTGTGCTAATGAGAGCTGGCAGCCCCAGGCTCCCCCAGTTAAAATGTTTGCTCCATGTCAAACAGAAGATTCCTCCTCCAAATTCCGCTTGTCTTCTGTACTTCCCTCTCTCCTGAGAGAGCTCTTGGGAACCCTGTTGGAGATTTCTTGTGTTTCAGGGTGAGTTCTCATGCCTGTTTCCAGGGAGAGGGATAGGGTTCCTTACAGACATTCCCAGCACCATGTGTGAAATTCCTAGAGATCTGCAGCAACCTTGAGTCTGTTCCTTGCTTTATAAGATGATGAGGCATGTTTTAAAATTTAATAGGTAACACACTGACATGCAAGTGTCAAAATTTAAACTAACTAGAGAATATCTCTCTCTGGTTTTGGTCTGTATAGTGAAGCACAGTGGTTTCCATTCTTTATAGAAATATTTAAGTGAGGGAGAGACATCAGTTGCCTGGAATTATCAACTCTGGCAAAACTGGGATACATCCAGTGTTAATGAATGTTTTCTATGCAGTGAAAGTAGGAATTCAGTATTTCTCTGTGTTTTAGGAACATCTTTGGGTAGGAAGGCTTAAATCTGCATTGTAGCCCTTAAGAGGATGAAAACAATTCCTCCACACACAGATTCCCCAAGTAACAGAAGGAAATGTAAAATGTATTCTTGTTTTTCCTGGCCTTTCTGCTTGTAGCTGAGGAATGCAGAAGGGGTGAAAACTAGAGCCACTGATTGTTTTTAAATGCAACAGAATCTTAGTTTGAAACTTGAGAAAGAGTTTTCAGCATTGGAGTGTCCCTTAAGGCCAATCAAAATTACTGGAAGGACTAAAATTTCAAGTCCTTACAGTTATATCCTGTTAAGGGCAGTGTATTAAGTGACACTTCAGTCTCACTGGTTGTCATCCTGAGTGTCTCTGAATAGATTTCCCTGAAATAGCAGGATTCCAAGAGTGGTAGCCTCCTTTTATCCAATAAAAAACAAGCTTAAAGGTAAGAAGAAAACATACTTAATTTGCATGCCATATGTATACAAAAATAAGCAGCTCATTTTACTTTATTTTTCTTTATTGTTTTATTTGCCTGTATCTTGAGTGTGCTCTGAAAAAAAATTCATAAGTTCAAAGATATCTGCTGTGTTGAGAAACAAAATGGCAAATTGTGGAACAGGTTAGTAGATGGTGATTCATTAATATCTTTTTGATATTGATAATAAGGCTTGTACTTAACTGCCTGCTCCCAAAGAATTGCTGATCTTCAGTCTTTCAACAGAATACAAGCAGCTAGGAAAAATGGATAAAAAAAGGATGTGAGGACAAAGTGCCTCAACAATGCTTGTGTTGACTTAAATGGAATTCAGTCATTTAAAAGGATCTGATTCAGAAAAATAAAGTTCAGTGAAGCAAAGCAGTGTTCTAAAGGCAGGTCTGGGGCACAGTGACTGAATAGGGATAACAGGATGGATCAGGTAAATGAATTTAAGATGTGGAGCTTACAGGTAAAGTGAACACCATAGATGAACTGGAAAATTGAAATATTGCTGAGCTGATTTCCATGTTACTGAGCACAACAGGATTTTAAACAATGTCAGGTGTATTTTGACAGAGCTTGTGGTTTCTTGCAGCCCAACAGCTTCTGTGTTTTTGTTCATAGAAGTGAAACTGTTTTTGTAGTAACATTAAAGTCAGATTTCAATGTAAGTTTTAGCAGTATGGTTCCTTTACATTTATTTGGTCTAAACTAAATGCAGACTTTGCTCTAAAAATGTGTTAATCTTCAGTGCCAGTAAAACACTTCAGTATTGTGAGTTCTGACAAAGAGAACATCTGCTGAAATGAAAAACCATATTATTTACTTCTGCATGCCTTTTTAAAATAAAATGACTCGCTTTTTCTTACGTGGAAGAAGTGGCTTTGTGATATGCACACGAGCAAAGCTGTGTGCAGTTGTAGCAGTGGTGCTGTTTGTGTGAATGACAGTATATGTAACACACCAATTTATAATGGAATCCAACAGGAACAGGTTGTACCATTCTCTCGGCCCGGGGACAAGAGTGTCACGAAATGGCCATCGAGGCCACATGAAGGCCAGCAGGTACAATCCCACTGCACACAGAGGTGTCAAACCTTCCCTCTGCTGTTGGTGATTTGGTTTGGTTTAATAATTAAGTGGGTGTTTTCTGATGTTCCCTTTCTAACTTGTGTGTCAAAATAAAGGTAGAGACCTTTTTCTTCAGACTTGAAACTTTTCCCTTCAATGACTTACTCTATATCAGCCTAAGGACTGTTCATTCCAGTCTGCAAATCCAAATCTGAACCATTGGATCTTTCTATCAAGGTTAAAGATGTTTTGCCAGGGTAGCTTTTGAACTGCCTGCCACTGTGGAGCAGTGCTGGTAGTTCTCATGGGGAAACAAAGCTGCTCCTGGTGCTAATGGATGGCATTCCAGATGTTTTCTTTGCTGGCAGTTGTGTTTTGAATTTCTTTGCTCCTCTTCCCTGAAATCAGAGAGATGCCTAAAATGAGTAACACATTCAAATTGCCCCCAATTTAATATATATTTGCAAGCTGACAGAGTAACATAACTGATTATTCTGATTCATTATGGATACTGATTGTGTCTCCAGCTGTGTCACTGTAGTTGGGAAAGAAATTGCCATTAACTGTGAAACCTCTGTCATGTTAAGAAGCAAGCATTGTCTCACTGAATTAAACCCATGTTCACATCTGTCAGTGTCCAAAATTGTCTCCATATCATCATCCTCAGTAGGTGCTGCAGTGAAAGTGTTTGTCACATTTCCAGTTTACTTTGGACATAGGATGGATGAAACAACAAATCCTGGCTTCCTTCACCGCGATTTTTGGGTGCTGTTCAATCTCTTGGCTTTTCTAGAAAGCTGCTGGGTTCAGCACTTTAGTTACCTGCTCTGATTGGCATTCACTGAAATGATTCCTGGTGTAACTTTTCTCTGATGGGAAATGTTTTTGAAGCCAGTCAGCTTTGTAATTTTAACCAAGCTCAGTTTTCTTTCCTCAGTGCTGTACCTGGCCTTTGTTTCAGCCCATTGTTCTCCAATCCTTTGTAGGGCAGATGATCAGTAGAGCACCAGTTGCATTAAAACACCTTAAAGCTGTGGTTTGGGTTTCTACTCTTTATTCCTGCTCCCTCCCGCTCTCCTTGCTTTCAGATATTTTAAGGATTGTGCATGTTTGAGCTGTGCTTTGTTTTTGATGTGCTAATGGTTCTGGTGTTTCTAACCAAAAAATAGTCAAATCTTTCCTGCCAGGGCTGAAGGAGAGGTTTAACATGTACAGCAACTTTACCAATGTACTTCAAATGTTTACTTTTTAAAATTAATTTTTCTTGTCTTTCAGTCGTGTTTTGAGTTTTAATTTTTTTAATTAAGGATTACCTGCTTGGCTAATTAATTTTTCTGATCACTTTTGCTTGCGAGTGTTAATTCCACAACAGCAATTCCTTGTAACAGCCAAAGTCTTTTTCCACAATGAAGTCAAATAAATAGAAAGTTGACGTTTTCAAATTACCATGAAGGTATTTGCATTAGTGTTTGGTAACGGTTGGAAAATTACTTTAGGAAAAATATTTTTTCACACAACTCTTCGCATGCTCCTTTCAGCTCCCTAGAATCTGAAGATTTGGCTGTTCATTTGTATCCAGGAGCAGTTACTATTCAAGGTGTTCTCAGGAGGAAGACTTTGTTGAAAGAAGGCAAAAAACCTACAGTAAGATTTTTTTTTTTAAATAAATTAATTTTCTCACCTTCTTCGTTTGCCCAGTTATAAATGCAGTAAAATGGCCATTGGGCAAGTAGTTCAAGTGTCTGAGATCTCCTCTGCCTTGCTGATTAAGATTTAGGGTCGTTGCCAGAGTTTCAATCCTTCTGTTTGGTGCATTTAGTCAGTTTGTAAGGCTATACACATAATCTAGGAAGTAGAAGACAAGAGGATGCTGCATAAAATTGTCTACAGTTACTGATGACTTTAAAATGGAGAGAATCATGTTTTGTCTTCCTTAACAGTAGGTAAATCCCAGCAATCTATCAATAGATGATAACCCTTAGTATTTACATTGCAAATACATGATGATAAATTATAAATCAAAATATTCAACACATTCAGGACAATGGGGGATACCTTGTGGCAGCACCTAAGATGGAAAAGGAAAGGGGCAGATGAGCTCTTGACTCCACAAAGTGTTCTGTAGGGATTGCAGGAAGTATGGAGCAAGATGCAGAACATTTTTCCCAGATTAGAGAGGAAAGGCACGTGATCTTTCTGCTTTCTGGAGTTTTCATGCATTCATAGGCCTGCATGAGTAACAAACAGCAGCTTTGGAAACATGGCTGATGCTTGGCTGGACAGTCAGTGCTCTCATGTTCTTGCAGGGTGGTGCCTCCTCTTTCAAAGCTCAGTGTTATGAAGCATTTCACTTATCCATTGCACTTCTAGGTTTGTTTGTTTGTTTGTTTTCTCTGCAGGTAGCATCTTGGACAAAATACTGGGTAGCACTGTGTGGAGCCCAACTCTTCTACTACGCTGCAAAATCCCTGAAGGCTACAGAGAGAAAACATGTATGTAAAGCAGGCATGTTCCAGTATCACCTGCCAAAACTAAAATGTGATTTCCTGATGTAAACACTGAGAGTAGCTCATGCCTTGCCTGATTTCTAGTCAGCACTATCCTGTCTCCCAGTCAGTCAGTCACCTCATATGGATACACCCCAGGGAAATATCATTTACATTTGTATGCTACACCAAGAACATCTGCTTTGCATCTGCCATGTGTCTCTGCCTTTGCTGGACTTTCAGGAGAGGAACTGTGTCATTGCTCTGTCCATTTTCAAAGTTCTGTCTTTGGATGATTTCAGTCTTGCAGCAGTTTGTCACGGTTTGAAATCCAAACAAGCACTGATGAGGGAAAATTGAGCAGTCACAAGATAGAACAATTAAACATGTACTGATTTCAGCTGTGTGGTAAAATTAGGCCATTTGGTTTTTCTGTATAATCCTGTAAGCCATTAACTGCAGTGAAGTACCAAACACTTCATCTGCTCAGCAGAGAGCTGCAGTGTCAGATGATGCTGGGGTTCCTTTTATTTGCTGCAACTTGATCTGAAAGAAACTAAAAATGCTTTGTTTGTGTGGGGAAGGAGCAAGAGGATTTTCTGTATGGGTGTTAAGATGTGCATTGTTCCTGTTTGATGTCCCTAATTAATTGTAATGATTCTTTTAAGAAACTGGGTAAAATTTGAGATACTCGAATCTGAGTTCATTCACTACTCAGAATCATGACTTGGTTGCCTTGGTAGGTGTTTCAGGTTAATTTATGCCAACTGACACTGTAGAACACTTGCTTTGCATAGAGCTTATGGAATTTTGCAGAATGAGTTCTGCTTTTGGGATCCTTGTAAAGGGGACTGTGGTACAAAATGCTGTTTTCTTATCCTAACATTTTTATGTGCAGAGGGTGGAGATTTGAAGCTTAACATTTCTGGTTTGCATGCTCCTGGATATTTGAAGTTGCTGTGTGGAAAGTTTGTGTATAAAGTTCCCTTAATCTAAGAGATTATTTCCCTCTTTTTATTGGAAGTTCATTAGGAAACAGTATTCTAATGCTCATTACTTTCAGAACTATTTATGTGGTTTCTTGGCCATCCACCCCTACTAGCTTTGCTTAGGTAAGATTGAAACTGATCCTACTTAATTTGAACCTTCAGGCTGAAGGTTCATTAGCCAATCCTTCTGTCTTCTGGGTGTCTTGGGAGAAGTGTATGTGTTTGGATGCATTTGTTTCTGGCTTCAGTGAAAACTTTAGGGAAGGATTCCACCTCATTAAAAGGAAAGAGCAGACTTGTAAGCTCTTATGAGTAGAAATGCAAAGTATTAAAAAATAAGAAGGAACCAGAAGAGAACTTTTGTTGGCATTATGTCACTCACAGCTAGTTGCCTATTTTTTCTGGAAACACTGAGAAATGGAAAAGAAATTTTTGTGGTAATGTCAGACTTTGTGTTCCTGTTACTGCTGTGATTCCTTTGGGCTTTGTGCCAAAATTGCATTTTGTTTTCTTTTAGGAATAGAATGTGTATTTGTAAGTCTCTCTGGTTCACTGTTCTTTACAAAATTGTGGAGGATTTTACCAGACTTGTATCTATTTATTCAGAAGCTTTTTCACTCTTCTGTGTTAGCATTTGGAAACAATCTAAATAGCCTGCAGGTTTAGGGAATTTGAAAAAATTAGTTAGCAAGGAATTATATTGATTGGAAATTAAGTATGTTAAATTTGCATTGTTTACCTGTTTCCTTCAGAATAACAATTTCAATAATTTAAATAGTCTTGCCCTTTCCTTAGCAAAAGTAAATGAAAGAAAAAGGGATAGAGTCTGGTACCTGATCCTTCTGAGTCCCTGTTCCTGTAAAAGCCTTTACTTTGCCTGGAAATACAGTCACATCCATTTACAATGTTATTTCAGAGATTATTTTCTAAACCTCTTGAATTGACTTCTGATATTCTCCGAGTCTCTGATTTGTTGTGACACCTACAACATCTAAACTGCTGGTGAACAGAGGCTTAAGAAGCCAAAATTTGTCTCGCTTGTGTGCTCGTGTTTCTTTGTCCAAGAGGGAAAAAAGTGGTTTGTTGTTCAGCAAACCACTGAGGGAGTTTGCAAACAGAGGTGAGGAGGTGTTGGGGTCCAGGATTTCCCATCTGGAGCCTACCAGCCATGGTTTGCAGATAATGAGAGGAGTTTGAGCAAGGCAATTCCCAGGAAGAGGAAGAGGAATGGTAGTTGAAAGCAATGACTGCTGAAGAACATTAATTCCTTTTTAATAGCTGGCTCTGTGAAGTTGGCCTGAACTGTCCAGCACAGCCTTGGAATTGGCTGTACACAGCTCATGTCTTGCTTTCAGCTTTTTGGGGCAGCAGACAGGCTCTGTTCTGTTTGTGGATGCCAAGCCTGTTGTGGAGCTCAGCCTCTGATTTGGTTTCCCAGGTGCAGTTGAGGTTTACCTATTGTAATAACTATTTACTACAGTTTGGGTTGTCTTTTATTTAAACAAATAATTTGCAGTGAGTAGTCACAGCAAACCTCTGCTTTAGAGGTTGTTATTATCACAGAGCATGACCTTTATTTTGAAATTAGAGTGGGAAACCTGGTAACTGCTGTTGAGACAGAGGGACTGGTTGCTGGATTCCAGTCCATTAAACGAGCTAATAATAGGTGGTCAGTGACTTGTTCAGCTGCTCTGCCTGTGTTGATGGCATAGGTTTCCATCCATTTCACTGCAGATTTATTGTACAGAGCCTCAGCTTTGCTTCTGGAGTCTGTGGAGGTGACTTGTCAAGGATCATGCTTCAGTTCTTGTTTGGTTGCATTTTCAGGAAAAGTTAATCAGGAGAGAATGAACTGCAGATGGTCAATCATCCCTAGATAGCAAGAGCATGAGTAAATGCTCCAGATACTGTCCAGTGATATTCCCAAGAGGTGCATTCTGCACAATGAAGAGATCCAAGGCTAGATTTAGATTTTGGGTTTTTTTACTTACAGATAAAAAGGATGATGCCATCTACTTTGGAGCAGGTTTCTTTTTCGAAAATTAATACATTGGAGATTTACCTCAGCAAAATATTTCAAGCATCTTCTGGAGCCATTTAAACATGTGTCTTTTCTGCTTCCTTTCTCAAGCCCTCTGTGACATGGAAAGGAACCCTGGCAACAAAAGGCTCAGTCTGCTATATAAAGTTTCCTGGCTGCAGCTCTCAGGGTAAACGTGTCTTGATTACAGGCATGCTTTTGACCATTCTGCTGCTGCAATTGCTCCAGGCAGCTTGGAATGCATCGACACTCAAAAGCTCTTCCAGGCTTATAATAGCCAGCTCTTTGGAAAATTACCTCATAAAAATCCCAGAGTAATTTCAGCAAAAGGGGCAAGAAATCCCCTCCCTTTTAGACACAGACAAGGCAGCTCTTCTCCTGCCTGTGGTCAAAGGCCAAGGAGTGCATCCAGTATTGTGTGCTGCATCTCCTAAGAGTAACAGCATAACATCAGCATTGAGTTTAAATAATGAACAGGTTTCAGTTATTACTACAGTAATGGAGAATTGTCTGTAAATAAGCATGTGGACTTGAGAGCCCAGAAATTTAGTTCAGCACAATATGAGAGGAATGTGAGGACAATGGTTTTATCTTGTATGCTGAAGTGGAGCTCACAGAGAAGCCTCTGTGAAAAACTGCAGCACTTGTGCACATTTAGAAAAGGGCAACAGTAAGAATAGCCACTTGAACTTAGACTTCAAATAAGCACCTTGAAAAATACACCTGTAAAATAACTGTTTATAGTGATTGGACTGAGAGCCTTGCCAGTTTCTGTGACAACATAGCATGCATGAGAGATTTTTCTGTGTTTGTAGGTGCTTGAAAAGCAACAGAGACTTTTTATGCTTCATGCTTCAGCACAAAACCTCATTAGTTCTAAGCCTTCCATTGCATGCTATAATCAAAATTAGATGGATTTATTTGTAGGGTAGAAAACTTGGTATTTGTGGCTCAGGCATTTCACTGAAATACCCTGATGAAGAATGCTGTCATTGTGGGAAGGATGTTCAGCCACCAAAAAATTATTTGAATATTATAAATCTTTAGAATCTCAACAGGAGATGTGGAGGAGGAGATTTGTAGGTGCCAAAATGTTAGAGTGAAAAGTCTGTTCACATATTAATTCAGAGGTTTTGATTCAAAGATTTACTTGTAAAAGCCTTTGAGCTCAGAACAACAACAATAACAGCAAAAATCAATTATGTGAAGCCTAGTGCCAGATCTGTGCAGTTTTCCATGTGTATAATAAGAGTCATTCCAGTGGCCTGTATTACAAAAAGCAAATAGGAACCAGGAACATTAAATTACAATGAAGCTTTCATTCCCTTCATGTTAACAAAGCAGACTTGCTGTTAGCAAGGCTCTGTGCATCAGCAGAGAATGAGCTGCCCTGGGGACTGTGTAAACATGGAATACAAATCCAGCTGAGCACAGGGATGGAAGGCTGACATGTGTTTCTAGAGATGATGGATTGATGCTGGCAGGAAACACTTTCCTTGTGTGGAGCTTTGCATTTTATGGAGAAGCACCATGATTACCTGATGGTTTGGAGTGAAAAGAAAAGGGAAGGAGCTCTGGCACTTTGGATTGCATGGCAGTGTCACACACTGGATACCTGTTGGGATATACAACCAAGATAGGAAAGCCCAATGGGCTGTTTCTGTGGGACTCTAGAAATAAGTGTTGTTCAAAAGGTACATTTTGATCTATAATCCATTAAAACTGCTTTGTGACTCAAATTTCCACCTCCGTGAAAAAGACCTAATAATGCTTTAGGACTACTTGGAAGTTTGCATTTTACAGGTCCCTTTTTAGTGTTAAGTTGTGTCATCATACTTTTTGAGGCAGTGAGTCCATAACAAATCTTTTATATACACTTCCTTTCTTTGAAAGAATCATGAGCTGTATCCTTAACTTTATTCTCTTTCCTTGTCTTTATTACTTCTTTCAGATAAAAAGCCGTAATTTTTACTTCAGACTGACATTACTTACTGCCTCCTCAAAGAAGTTTCAGTTTGTTTGAAAAAGAGTTACAGCCCTCACTGTAATGAAATCTTATCTGATAGAGCTTTATCATTTGCCTGCTCCTCTTCTGAGGTTTTACCACATTTGTCCACCTCTCTGAGATACTTCAGTGTGTGTATACAAAGAGCCTGGACTCTTAAACTATTTTGAACTTGGTTTAAATACTTTTTCTTTCAATTTCTGTTCTAACATTTGTTCATTCCAAGTTCTAATGGATTTTAAACTAGGGTTTAAAATGCAGCCAGTTGTGCAGGTCCCAGACAGACAACCCTGTGAAACCATTGTCTAGGTAAGATTAAGTGGGATATTAGGGAGAAATTCCTCCCTATGAGGTGGTAAAGCCCTGGCACAGGATACCCAGAGCAGCTGTGGCTGCCCCATCCCTGGAAGTGTCCAAGGCCAGGTTGGACAGGACTTGGAGCACCCTGGTCTGGAGAAAGGTGTTCCTGATCCCTTGATGCTTTAGAACTATATTGTACATTGAAATGTGAACTAATGTGGTGAGGGATGCTGCTGTAATCATGCAGTGCACATTAGATGTCTAACAAGCTTTTGCAGAATGTGATATTCCTTTTAATTTGTTTTGAATATATTGTCTTAAGTTCTGTTTGCACTAATTTCATACAACCTTTGTTAATTTTCTTAATCTTGTGAAATGCTCTGCTTTGTTTGAAGTTACCCAGTCTTTAACACTGAGAGGAAGTGCCCTGCTGGGTGCTTGTTCTGGCAGATCTGGCCTCTTGTTTTAATTCCATTTTCATCCCTGTTTGTGTTTCCAGTTCAAATCCACACCAAGTAAGAGTGTCTCAGTGGTGGGCTGGATGGTGATGATGGCAGATGACCCTGAGCATCCAGATCTCTTCTTATTGACTGATTCTGAGAAGGGTAAGCAGTGCACAGAATAATTATTTTCTTTGCTGAGGTCATTTGTCAGCCACTAAACCAGCAGGTGAAAGGTGACATCCTTCCAGTTTCAGCTGCTGTCCAACATGTCATCTTCTCCTTTAGAATGCATGGGAGCAACAGCCCATGGAGAATACTAAAAATACTTAACTTTTATCTAATTAAACTCCTCATTGAGTTGTAAGAACTCTCCAAACTCCTACCAACCCCAGATGTGATTTTAATTGGAAGTATTTATCTATATTCTTTTAAAATATATTTAGAACACTTCCAGGCATTTTCACATGTGTGAAATCTAAGTAACAATTAAAAAAAAAAAAAGATTCAGCTAACACTAGCTGCTTGAGAGTCACTTCTTTCCAAGTGAAAACCAAAACCCAAACCATCTGTTCAAATGTGGTGCTATTACCCTCAGAGATTTTGACTGTTATGTGGAGAATCCTGTGCATCTCCATTACTCCAGCACAGTGGCTGCTTTCAGCTGAAACTCTGAAGAAAATGTTACTTTTCCACAGCACTTCAGATTGTGCAGAAAGAACATTATTAGAAGTTCTGAGAAAGGAGCTTAAAATTATTTATTGCTTTGTCTGCTTCAGGTCTTAGTACATTTTATTTCCAAACATCTCTCCTAGCACTGCTGATATGAAGTACAAATTGTGAATGCTTGTCAGCTTAAACTCTTAACAGCAATCTGAAATGTTTTTGTAACACTTGACCTTCCTGAACCCAAACAAGCACTGTGTAACTCCAGCCTGGTCTGAAATGTATCAATACATTTAGGAGTGATTTTCTGATATTTTCAAATGTAGCTTTCCAGGGTGCATTTCAGTGATACCTTGCACTTGGTTAAAAAAATCATGATATTATAAAGCAGTTACAGCAATGGCAGTGAACAAAACCACTTCTGTTTTGAGGGATATTTTGTTCTTTCCTAGTTGAGACAGGCATTAGTTGAAATCTAGAATGTTGGAAAGGAAGAGAGGAAAGCTGAAACTTTTCTTCAATTGGTCAAGCAATTGCACCTATTCCAGACAAAGTGTAAAGTTATATGGACCATCTATTAATAAATCTTCTCATAATATTTCAGTTTAGAGGTATGAGTAGGATTTAAGTGTTTAAAAAGGAGCACTGTTAATGTTTCTTCATCAGTTCTTTTTTTTTTCTCTTTCTCAGGAAATTCATATAAATTTCAAGCTGGAAACAGAATGAATGCAATGCTCTGGTTTAAACACCTGAGTGCTGCCTGCCAAAGCAACAGACAACAGGTGAGAGCAAGGCAGTGAAATTAAATTAAATTAAATGAGCTTTTAAGAGCTCAGAAGTGATGGATCTTGGAGGTGACTGAGCTGTCACTGAGGGCTCTGTGTGTTCCCTGAGCAGCCTCTCCACCCCTTTCATGTGCTGATGGATTTCCCTTGGCTTTTCTGTTTGGCCCTTTGCAAACAAGTCCTCAGAGCTTCTGGAGCAATGAGGAAACATTTGGGGCTACCTTGAGACTTATTTAAAGCAATTGGGGAAATGCAAGGAATGCTCTAAAATATCTGAGTGCAGTATTTTTGTCTTGCCCATTTGAGAAAGGTTATTGCACAATTATATAAAAAGCTGTGAACTGCAGCATTCAATATCAATTCCAGATAAGTCTCCTGAAGTGCCTTTTTTCAGGTCATGGGCATGCACATTTTCTGCTGTGTTTGTATTTTGTATTCCTAAAATGTACAGAAAGTAATTTAGCCCTTGGTACATTTTCCAGTCTTTGAAAGCAAAAGTAGCATTTTCTATTAATCAAAAAGGAAGATAAGACTCCAACCCCTATTAAATGCAGTTGTTGTATAAATTCTTACTGACCTTTTTCATCAGCAAAATCCTTTTTAAGTTACTTTGTCTCCCTGAACTCTTCCTTCTCTTTGCACATTTGTTTATGGAGTTGCCAGAGCAGAAATCCTACTGAATTTCAAGGGGAAACAAAAAGGCTTTTCCTGATCCTTCTGTGCTTTCTTGTTCAATTCTGCCTCTGAGAGAGATCTTAAGAAGTAAGGAGGGTTGCAGAAGCTCCTGTGGAGGTATTTGAGACAGTGCAAAGGAGAGAAATTGTGTTCCTGGCTGGAGAAAGTGGGGAAGGTAGCAAATAGTGGCAAGGAGTTTGCAAGTAAGTGGTGAAAAACTGTCCTCTAAAGACAGCTCTGGTTCAGTAAGGGTTGGCAATACTGTTAACAGTGTAACTGCCTTAGAAAAATTGGATGTTCAGATGTGTTTTCAATGGAATATAAACACCTAGTCTGTTTAATAGTAATAGCTGAATAACAGTAAGAACTATTTTAATAGATACTATTTGTGATTTTAATGGTGCAGCTTTAGCCCAGTTGAGCGTTCTTGCTTCTGCAGGTAAATGGTAAATGCAGAGCAAGAAATGCCTGATTCATATCTGCCCAAACTGACTATTTATTGACAGTTGTCAGGAATGTGGTGGCTCTTCAATAACCTGACTAAATGAGAGATGTTGGTGTCAGACAGATTCCTGATGGAGGGAAAATGGGGATATAAAATAATATATTACAAACATTAGCTTTAATCTCTTCATGAGTGATAGCTGCAACAGGCATTCAGGTTTGGTATGGGAAAAACCAAAGAATTGTTTATGCCTTTTTTTTTATTAGTTTTAAAAAGACCAAGGGGCCTACATCAATCACTGATCTGTGTGCCAAGAATTTTCTAGCTGGGGCTCAGGTGAGAGGGTTCTCCTTGTCTAGCAGAGCTGAGATTTATCATGTTAAGGTTGTTTTGATGACAAATCTTAAATGTCATTAAAATTAAGAAGTTCTGCAACCATATAAGGAAATTGTAACCCTCACAGGAGTTTAATATTTTTATTATACCTGGGGTTTCTGCACCTCTACGTATATTTTTCCTGCTGGATGATAGTTGCATTCCTTCTCCCTTTTTTTGAAGACAGAATGATGTGCATTTCAACAAGGTGTCTAGTCTCTGAAATAGTTGAATGCAAGTAACTACTACCTGCAGTAAATTCTTCTATCATTTATATTTTTGTTTTCAGGTTCCTGCCAACTTGATGACCTTTGAATAACAGGCAAATTCAAAACAATAAAAAAGGACAATTTGAACCATCTCATAATTGAGAACAAGGTCCTAATGAAAAATGTGCCAGCTGTATTCTGTGCCAGAACAGAACCTGTCAACTCGATCTCTGAACTCTGGAGCCCTGAAGAAAACCACTAAAGGTTGGGGAGTGGAGTCCCCCAAATTAAAAATGGAGTTGCAACATGAATTGCCATGGACCATGCTTCATTATGTTCTGAGAACTGACCTGTGGAAACCACTGCCTTAAAGAGTGAAAGGAAAAACAACATGAAACACCAAATAGTGTGTGTGAAACTTCTGGCGGTGCTGTGCTTGAGTTAAATAGATTGTAGCTAGTTTTGAGTTTCTTTTAACTTTATACTAATTTTGAAAATAACTCACCTTTTTAGGCATTCTTAAGAAAACAGGTAAACTGGTATTTAAGAGTTGTATCAAAAGCTGTGTATGAACCAGGTAAAAGGTACTACATGTTCTGGAGATGTTCTTTAGGCCTTCCCAGGAGTCCTGGAGGGGAGCTTGTCCCAGGCACACGGCCTGGAGCAGTGTTATTTCTCTCAGACCTGTAAGAAAGGTAACACAACTGCAAGTTCAGAGCAGCCCTGAGCTTGCAAACCTTGGTCCTGTGTGGGAGCCAGACTCCGACAGGGGCGCAGAGCTGAGCCAAAAATCAGTTTGGTACGTTTAGCCCTAATTCCTGGTGAAAAACACGTGTTTGGGGCAGTCAGGGGAATGTGTGTATGAGACAAACCTGAAAGCACTGTTGGGTCAGAACTGAGTGTTTTTATCCCATGTGTTTCTATGCCTGTGACTCCTTCACAGAAAAGCTGAATGACAAAACACCAACACCTGGGTACAGCTCACTGAGATGTTTGACTTTGGGTATCTGCTAATTATCAGTTAGGGACCACTGTTAGTGTGTGGTGTTTCATAATATCACTTCAGATGGACATTTTAAAAAGATAGAGGCACAATTTCAAGCTTTCATGTTCTCATTTGGCAATAATTGATTTTAGTATCTGTCTCGGTCAAAGTAGTTGACGTTGTGTGGTGTTGATAACATGGCCTAAAGCAGACCTTACGTACAGAAGCTCTTTTGATCTTCAGGCAATTAACTAATTTATTAGAAGGTAGGATAACCTAAGGGAGAGAAAAGGTGTGGGGCCATCAAAATTCCATCTTTGACAGGAATCATTCTTGGTCACTGAAATTACTCACAGAGAAAAACATAATGGTTGTAAAAAGGGAGCTGTGCTTTATGTGTGTGTTTGATGCTTAAGACTTTGATTCTTGCTTTATTGGGGTTTCCTTGACGTCACCTAGTTTCCTGGATGATTGGTCTTTCTTTAATCTTCAAAAATGTGATCTTTGTAAAGCAAGGAAACATTGTCCAAAATATGACTCTGATATTGGAGCTTTGAAGTCTGTGAAAAAGTAGTAACTGTTCCATTGACATTGTGGTTTAGTGACCGTAAATATGCTTGCAGATTCCACCATGAATTCTCCTTTTTAAACAGAAACAAGCTACCTACCAGTCTGTTTCAGAGTTCTCTGACTATCTAATAAAGGTTTCTACTAGTAGTTGTTATTTTGAAAATGTATAGTTTGTTTATTGCATCTGAGTAGAAGCCTATAAATTCACATTTGAGGGGTTTTTTTTTCCAGAGTCAAATTAATCATGTAATGGAAATGATTAATTTTTGATTTCTGGCAGGCAAAAGGAAAGGTAATCCAGTCTCACAGTAAACAAAACAAAACACAAAAACCCTAACCACTTGTAATGTAAAGGGTAATAGGGTGGTTTATGTTTCCAAGAATTGTTCTGAATTGGCTCTTGGTAGAAAGAAAAACAGTAGAAGGATGCTTCTGTTGGAATTACACCACAAGGACTATGAGAATTTGGCTCCCCTTGCAGTTCTTTTGTTGCTGTTTTTTATATGGGGAATGAAGTCTGTTCTGAAGTCATGAATTTTGGGAAGGGGTTTCTTGTGCTGAATCCCTCTGCAATTCACACATCTCCCAGGTTTACCCACTTTGGGTGTATAGTAAAGACAACATCCTGACAGCCAGCAGTGTTACTTTAGTAGAATTTGCACAACTTGAGTTTGGATTTTTTCCGTTTTCAAACTTACCTAATGTGTATTTCTTCTCAATGACTGTTTGTTTGGGTTTTTTTAACAATTTGTGTCCTTTTTTTTATGCATTGTGGATAATACCCTGTGGATTTTGAATTTTTAAATAAGCTATTCTAGGTTCATTGCAGCATAACTGTGTCTGTTCTTTTGTTAGTGAAAGGAAAGATGCAAGTGGGAGCCACAGCCTGACAGCCCTCAGCTTTGCTAAGGACAGAGCCAGGTCAGGACGTGTCATTTATCACTGGATTTTTGCATTTTTCCAGCTGTTTTCAGTTAAGTTTTTATGGTAGGAGGATGGTGGGGAAAAGAATTCACAAATTATCCTTTAATGAATTGCTGTTACCAGCTTTCATTGTCCTTGGGCCTCCTACTCTTGCTTGTTTTCTGCCCTCAGATCTGCTGGTTTTTTGTGGGAGAGATTGAATTTTATGGGAGGAGTTTCTTTAAATGTGTAGCCAGGATAACTGGAGTGAGTAATGACAACACAGGAAGTATTTTTGGCACTTGTCACAGTGAGTAGTTCAGAACTTTCCCTTTGTTTATGGCCACGTAGTCCTGCACAAACACTGACGTTTCTAGAGCTTGAGCTCAGTGGTGCTCACAAAGAGGTGCTGGGTTTGCTCCCTCAGGGAGAGCTGCCTCAGCTAAGCTGTGGAGAGACTCAGACAAGTTCAATGACACACTGTAAAGAATGTACTAATGCTCTTTCTTTAAAAAAAAAGGAGTTAAAAAAGTTAAATAAATGAAAGTATTGCTGAGAAAACAAGGAGAGCAGCGAGCTCATGGTGTTCAGGTAAGGCTGTCACCCAGACTGCTTCAGATAGTTGGCAGTTTCTCTTTGATTTTCTTTTTTAATGTCTTGCTCTAATTGTTTATCTTGTTAATAAGTGCTGAATCACTTCAGCTACTATTTGTCACTTTATCCCTTAATGTTTTAATTTTGAAGCTAAAGATGTCCCTTGCAATTCCTTGTTTTGGCTGTATTTGAGCAAAAATTATTTAGAGTAGCTCTTCTAGCAAGGCTTCAAATATGAATGTTAATTATCTGCTGACGGATAACCAGCCTTTTAGCTAAACTAAAAGTTTTGGGAAAGATTAAACAACAGGGAATGTCTGGTTTATGAAATTGGTGCATTGCATTAAAAATATATAACACTGCACTGCTTAGTGTTAACTTTTATCTAATTAATGTCTGCTACTTTTGGCTAGGATTTTCAAACCTGATTTCTATTCCAGTGCCCTTTAAACCAAATAATTTTTATAACTTTTATTTTTAAAACATTCTGGTAGTTTGAATAAACATAGCTCAGCTCAGACACTTTTTTATTTTTAGATGTCTGTTTTATGCCAGAGGAGTATTACTCAAGCTGTTATGATTCAATAAGTATTTAGGTGCACATTATAGGCATTAAAACTACAAATACTAAATGAGTCACCTAAATACTTAATGAATGAGCTTTAGCACCCTGCTTTAAAATCAAGTTTAGAAAAGTATGCAGATTGGAAAACATATTGGAAACAAAAGGAAGCATAAAAAAATACAGCAGGGTTTTATTAGTTATCTACTCCTCACTAGGAATAAACTCATCAAATTTAATGCCTCTTGCAACATCAGCCTCCTGTATTTGCATTCAGTATTTTCAACACTTCTCCTCTGTGGTATCAGACCTAACACATGGTGACAGCAAATCTCTGTCTCCCAGCAGAAGCAGTTGCAGGTTTTTGTGCTGCTGAGGCACATGAGGAGAAGAGGTCTCTTTTGACAAAAGGCAAGTTGATCTTATGGTTTTGATTAACTGTAACAAATATTGTCCAAATGAAGGGAAAAAACATGGGATGCTTTTTCTTCTGGCTCTGTCAGTGGCCTTTTTCTTCATTACTTGTCCTTTTTAATTGTTTGGTATTCTAACTCACCAACACTAGTAGTTCCAACCTTATTCATGGCCAGCTCTTAGTGCTGCCTGCTGTATAAAAACCCCAAGGCTGGTACTAAATCACATCAGTGAATTGTCTGTTCATCCTACAAGGAGACAGCTGTGAAAGTTTTATTATTATTCTTTAATATTAGCTTTTTCCTTTAATTTTTCTCTAAAAGCAGCTTGCTCATAAGGTGGTTTGGCTTGGGAAAGTTGCCATTCAAAGGATCTATATGAGTGGACATGGGATTCTTTGCTAGGGGTTATCCCTTCCTTTACAAACCATCATTCTGATTTGTAGTGCATGAGGAGGGTGAGTGCTTGCATTGGAGCAGGACTTCTGTCAGTGCCTTATTATCAACTTGAAGACCAATTCCTTTATTTCAGTGGTGAGTCCCACCACGGCAGACTTGCAGGCTGTGTCCTCAGTGTTCCAAGGGGTGACATTCCTGACAGCCTCTGCATTTCTGCAGCAGTCACTTGTTCTGGTCAGTGTAACATAGCTGTGGCTTGAGTTGCTTTAGTATTATTTCTGTATTTGAGTAGCCTCTTTTTAGGAAAAAATGCAGAGGTTTCTGGTAGCTTGGGCTTGTTCAGCTTTTATCAGAAGTAGCTCAGACCTCTTAAAAATTAACTTATTTTTATTTTGTTATGTCTCTTGAGTAGATTTAGTGAGGGGGGGAAATGAAGAGCATAGTCCAAGTCATGGTCTAGACCACATGAGCTCAGGAGCTCACATTGTTAGAAAGGAGCTTGCTTTTGTCTGTCCCACTTTGAGGTAAACACTGAAGAGCATTCTTAGGAGACAATTTATATTGCAAGCTTTTTGTTATAAATAAACACCACAGGAAAAAACTGTTTGGGGAAAGAGGAGGCTTAGCTAAATCTTAATATCCCAAAAGCTCAGTTTTGTGTGTTGTATTTCTGGTGCCAACACTGTGTAGGGAGCACTGTCCTTCACTGAAACAACTGCTAGAGACTGTTTTAGCAGCAAAGACTTCAGAGGCTTTGGAAGGGGAAATGAAAGAAAGAATGTGTTGTTCTTAAGCAAGTAAATATTTGTTTTCCTGGAATATATCCTTATAAAAACACAGCAGTTTTACTATAGTCTTTTTATAAATTCAGATGTTGGAAGGCTAATTTGAAAATTAATCTTCCTCTTTCTAAGAATACTCAAAGAGAGCAGAAAAGTCAGAAGAGAAAATACAAATTACTTGGTGTAGCTCTGGCTGTTGCAGAGCTGAGCTGACAAGTTTTCTCCAAGTTACTGAGTTGCTAAGGAAAAAAAGGTGTATAAAATGTAATGAAATGCAAATTCCTGCAGATCATGGCACAGTTCTGGCTGGTAGCCTGGTCTTGCTCTTGAGTGACTAAAACCACCGTAAATACTCTGTTTCCTTTGTGTGTTTGATTATTATTATTTCTCTTTATTTGGGTGGGTTCTGGCCTTCATGTGTGTTTGCTGAAGTAATTTCTTACCATTCCAAAGCTGTTCACAGCTGAAACTGCAAAGCAGACAAGCAGTATAAATCAATTCAATGTTGAAATAAAGGGTTCTGGGGTGCCTGGTTTACTGGCACTTCTGGCTCCTTGTGTGCAGGAGTGTATCCATTCAAAAACTACTGTACTGGAGTGGGAGAAGCACCAGGAAACATGGAAGTGTTTTATAATAATCCTGTAAGGACCAGCCATCCCTGGAAGGGGGATCAAGGTGTCATGCAGTAAACACAAGCCATTTTCAATGTTCCCTGCTGGTGTGAGGCATTCCAGGGATGGAGGGATTGCACTATGATCTCTCTGAGTGATGTGCAGTTTGGCTGTCCTCAAGCCTCTTCCTTCACCTTTTTTAAAACTTTGTTCTGTGTGTGTGTGTGTGAAGATTGTGTGTTTGCATAAGCTAGTTTAATTGAATTTAAGAACAGGTTTCAAAAATCTTTCCTACTGAAATAAATGATTTAAAAGATGGCCTGTGTCTGAGGTTTTAATTTCTCATTTTAAAAACTGCATCCAAACTCCAGCTAGGTGTAATCTGACTGTCTTTTGGAATGGTGCTGAGATCAGCTGGAATTTTAGTGGCATTTTTCAATGAACCTTTGAAATGAAACATGTAAAGAGACCATTGTCCACTGGTGCAAAGGAAATCTAAAGGCTAGCAGGGAAGTACAGTTCATTGAAGAGATGGATGTCTGGTCTCAGACATCTTTCTGTTAAATGATGTGGTTTTTCTCTCCTTGGTAGTTTATCAGATTTTTTTTGTCTGTTGCTTCTATACTTAAAGCTGTGGTAAATTTAAACTCACTGAAAGCAGTCATCAGGCAGATTGGCTCTTAAGGAGCAACTACATGGAAGAGAAATTGAAAATGAAGAATGGATGAATAGCATGCAAACCTTGTATTTCCTTAGCTCTTTGTTTGGTGTTGCTTCCCTACTCTCTGTGCCTTTGTAATGCTGTGAAGCCTTACTGATCATACAGCCCTGGGGGAAATGCTGTGAAATGCTTGTCAGAATGTGAGCCTTGGGCTCCTTCACCTTTTCTCCTTAATGGAACCATTCATTTCAAATGTATTTACAAAGAGAGAAGGAATAAAGTAGATTTTTGTAACCCCCTCATTTTTCTTATTTCCAGATTACTGAGTTTGAGAAATGCTTGTGAAAAGAAATACAAAATTAATGAGCTGGTGACCTTCTCTCTCTCCCTTCTCTCTCTCCCTTCTCTCTCTCCCTTCTCTCTCTCCCTTCTCTCTCTCCCTTCTCTCTCCCTTCTCTCTTCTCCTTTTGAAAGATGCTCATTTCAAAGCAAACATTTTCAGGTAAGCTGCTTTATTAACTCAGAAGCTGACTCCAGACTCTGCAAGGTGGGAGGCACAGAGCAAAGAGGTTCTTGGTTCAGATCCTTCTTGGAAGAGACTTTCTCTCACCTGTTTGAGCTGCATCTCTGTCCACAGCAAAGATTCCAAGTCAGGCTCTGTTTTCATCTTTCACTTTGTCAGTCAGGTTCTCCCTTGCCTTTAGATATTGAAAGGCTGTGGCAGCTCTGCAGAGCCTGATAGAACTGGCAGGAGTGACAATCTTCAGTGTATTTTTTAATTTTAACTTTTTTCCAAGTCAAGGACCATATCAAGGACTCCTTTAGCCCCTCTCCTTATGTTCTTGCCTCTCAGGCTGCTGTGTACATTTGGAGATGGCCTCCAAATCCACAGAATGAGAAGAGAGGTGGGGGAAAGGCACCTGATCCCTTCCTTGCTTCCCAACTGGAATGATTTTATTTCCAGATACACTTCTGCTCTTTCCCCAGGTGTGTATGCTGAATCCACCAACTGAATGTTCTTTTTGAAACTAAGATTTGAGAGAATTGAAATTCCCTTGGTTTTGTAATTTCATCTTCAGTTTGCCTTTTTTTCCTTTTGCATGGGAAGAAGCCACAGTGCTGGGGGAGGGATTCACATCTGTGGGAAAAGCAGAGAAACCAGACCACAGAAGTATGAAATAACCCAGCTGGAAGAAGATGATCTTTTCCTCTTTTTGAATATTAGTTTTTTTAAGTGAGAATGTTAGGTAACAAAAATGTGAGCAGAAGACAGCCAGATGTAAACAGATGATACTGTTTTGGCATAGCCTACATGCTCTCACAGAACAGAGCAGGGTTATGGTTTTTATATCAACAAATAAATTGAATACAGAAGTTTGAATCCGTGCTCATAACTTGTGAGTAATGTTTTTCTTAGTTTTATTAGCTTTTTGCTTTAATTGAGCATTTATACTGAAGCATCCTTACATGGGTAATGCTTACCTTTGCCTCATTCAGTTTCTCATTTCGAGTTCAATTTGATGCTTAAGGACAAAATGTAGATCCAAAATAAAACCTTCTGCTTGTCTCCCTGAGCTACTACAGGAGACTGTGCAAAACTTGCCTTTTCTGAATGTCTTTGTCTTGCTCTGTAAGACAAGTGGTTTTTCTGTGATGTGTTTAGTGTGATAGAGCATGTCAAGCACCTGGTGAATAATTCCAGTATAAGATGATATTGTTTTAATTCTAAAACATTGGAAAGGGCCTGCTCAAAGGAGACCTGCAAAGAGCAAAATAAAAGCATATTTTTTCAGGTTAAAAAAGTGTGGGGTTTATGTGTGTCAAAACACAAAGTGAGTCCAAACATTTATTAAGCTAAAGAGAAACCTGATACAAGAGCACAGCCAGGAGCAAAGTGCTAATCTCTCTTTCATTTTCTTTTCAGGTAGGAAAATGTGTCACTTGCATTGAGGAAAAGGGATAAGGAGCTGAATTGTTCTAAGGTCAAATAGAGCAGCTAAACCTTTGACCAAAGCACTGCTTGTTGGAGATGGCACGAGACAGCCAAGGGTAAACTGTGGCCTGTGTTTCTCACTGCCTGACTCTGCAGATCTGCTGCAGGGTTCCAGAGTGACTGGAATATGAAACAGCTGATGAGAGGAGGGAGCCATCCCCTCATTCAGGAGCAGTCCCAAAGCAGTGGCTCAGGGACAGACTGGTGGTGGTGGGAGTAGCTCAGTAATGTGTCATGGTGGAGCTGGGAAAAGTAATGCAAGCCCCGAGTTCTTGGTGCTGGAACAGCAGGATTCTCTTTAATGAGTATAAACATGAATCTAAGACTTACTCAAAGCAAGACAGTGAAAATGGGCTAATTATCATCTATTATAATTTCTTGATTCAGGGATATTTGGTGTTGGCAAGCATTTTATGAACTTCTGATTAGAATTACATATCCAAAATACTGTGTATAGGAGTTACCAAACCTGAGTCACTCTCACCTCAGTAATCAGGTCCCCATCAGTATTAAAATCTGTGTTGTTACACCAGTGCTGCTTTTGTTCTAATTCCCTGTCTCTGACACCTGTATCAGAGGCTTCAGGAGTACACATACAGTGAGGGAACTTTTAGCCAGGTAAGTTCTGACTCCTGATGACTTCTGTGTATTGAAAGCTTTTCAGTTTCATTTTCTCAATTTCATTCAATAGGATAATGGCTCAATAGTGAAATTGTTCCTGCAAATCTTTTGGTTTCTTTGAAAAGAACCTGCAAGATGATAAAGAGCAGAAGGAATGTGGTGTGAACACACCAACACAGAGCCAATGTGAAATGTACCCCAGACTTTGTGTTAAATCTTGGTTCACATCTTGTCAGAGACATCTGTATTTTATTGCTTTTAGGAGTTAAAATAGTTCATGCAATGTCAATGACACATAGGGTTCTTGCACACAGCTTCGCATTTAATTTCATAGAATCCCAGAATGGTTTGGATTGGAAGGTACCTTAAAGATCATCTCATTCCAGCCTGGCCTTGGACACTGCCAGGGATCCAGGGGCAGCCACAGCTTCTCTGGGCACCCTCAGAGGGAAGAACTTCCTCCCAATATCCCATCCAACCCTGCCCCTTAGCAGTTTGAAGCCATTCTCCCTTGTCCTGTCACTCCACACCCTTGTGAACAATCTCTCTCCATCTGTCTTCTGGGCTCCCTTCAGGTCTGAAGGACATTTGTGAGGTTCCTTCAGAGACCTTAAATGGAATGAGGAAACTGTTTCAGGGTAGATGCCATTTTTGTTATCTATCTCCTAGCCACTGTACATGGGTACACCAGCTTGCTACTCTGGTATTTAATGAGTATTTACTAAACAGTATTTTACTTAAATCCTCTCTGTTGTGCTGCTCTGCTTCCAGTCCCATTTGTCCAAATCAAAGCTTGAAAATTCAGTACCTTGTTGGTTATAAGATTCCAGGGGAAGCTGTTCCTCAAGAATGTGGTGATGCCTTAGTTCAGAACATCAGCAAGTTCATATGTTTGCTCTTCCATGGGATTCATCCATCAGTGTGAGTGCCTTCCAGAGAAGGAGCTGCTATCATCCTGTCCTTGTGCTACAGTGGAGAAACTGAGGCACAGCAGAAAGGCAGTAAATGTTGTGTTCATTGTGCAGCACTAACAGAATGGTATCCAGTGCACTTTCCAATGGGTCATAAATGCATAAAATAATGGAAGAACTTGTCAGAGCAGGTCTGCTCTGGTGTTTCTTGCCAAAATCCATCAGCTACCCTGATTTAAATCACTTTTTGACAGTGATGATGTGTGGAGGTGGAGCCCATCAGTGACCTTGCTGTGTGTCTCAGACAGCCCAAGAAAAATTCAGGGCAAGGTAAATCATTTAAATCCTGGTAGTGCCAGGGCTGTAGGGGGGTGTCTGTGGACGTGGAACCTCAGGGATTTTGTGAGGCTCTGTGCAGACAGAGCCATCTCTTGCACTCAAAGAAGCTTAAAGTATCAAAAATAAAAACAATTCTCTAGACAAAGCTCACTGAGCTGAAGGGTTTCCAATAGCTCACAGTAATGCTCCCAGGTTAATGATGCATTTGGGTGACTGAGCCCACAGCTCCTGCTCAGTCTCCTGCCAGCCTCAGAAGGGGTAGCTCTGTGTTCCTCTTGTCATTCTGTCTACATAAAAGTGGCCAGGGAAAATATGAGTAAAATAGTTTATTCAAATAAAACAGTAAGGAAAAACTATTTATTAGGTCCAAGTTTAAAAGGGAAAGTATGCAAAACTCTCAATTCACCCCTATATTCTGATCCTTTTCAAGACTAAAAGCAGGTCACAAATCCTACAAGGCTTATACATTTATTATTTTCTCTAACTCAGTGCTTTGTGTTGCCATTTGATCCTTGAAGTGCTGCTTTTTCAGTGCTGAGTGTAAACGAGCAAATACAGGGGTGTTTTTTTCCCTCCTGCCATGCATGTAGTAAGAACGTCCAAAGGAGCCTTTTGGGATGCATCAGACTGGTTCACCTTGAGCTCATCCAGTCCTTTGGTTAAGCAAGAGTCCTAAAATATCTTGTGCTGCCTGTCACTTCTAGTTAGATAATGACATCGAAGGCTCTGATAATATCAACCCAGCATTTGTTCCTTCAGTGTCAAGGATAGGCAATGAAAATGTAATAGGCAGTAAGATTAAAGTAAAATCTGCTGCTGGCAAGGAAATAACAAATTGGATTAAGTCAATGCTGTTTTGAATGTTGGTAACTAGATGAATTTTAATTTCTCATGGTTCTTTAAAAGAGCAGTTTAGGCAAACATAACACTTCATATTTTAAGGTTATGTTACTGTTTTAAATCTACTTCCTAATTTACTTTAGTATTTCAAAAATGTATTATTCCCACATTGTGAAACTCGAAGCTGCTCCTTACGCAAATCCTGGAACACAAGAAATGGAAAAGAAACATCTAAAATAAGAGAATATTGTCACATGAGCAGCAAATCTGTATAATCTGGCTGTAGGTTTCACACCAACAAGGAGGGCAAGTTTCTGTTCCAGCTCCTCAAAGGAACAGTGGGGAGCAAACCCATAAGTGTGGGGGTTTCTGTGGAGTTTAATCAGGTCATGAGAGAAATGCCACTCTTAGTGAGATGTGTGCAATGCCACAAGGCACAGCTTGGCAATGTGAGAAGGCTTCTCTGGGCTCTTATGAACAGTCTCAGACTGTTAAATATCAAAGCAAAACCAATCTTCTAAAGATTCTTTTTGAAAATAATTTATTAGTACAAAATACTGATTCCCATTGTACTGCAGGGCCAAAATGGTGCAGCTCTGAAACCTGCCACTGAGAGTAGCCCAGAGTTTCCTTTGGTCACACCTTCTATCAAAATCTGAGCTTGCAAGATGAGAATCACATTATGATATCTGAACATCAAAGAATCTGAGATTTCAAATACGTCAGAGCCTTTATTTATCCTAATTTAAATCATGGGGGTCTCAGCTGTGCTGAAAATCAACTGATACAGCTTCTCCAAAGACTCTAGTTCCTTTGTTGGTATTAAAGACTAATCAGAACTGATTATTAAAGATTATATTAAAGATGAATGGAAAACAGATATTTTGTGCTATTAACTTTGTATAATTACTTGCAAGCCACAGAAAAATGCTCTTTTAATTTTCCCTGAAAGATCAGGCTGAAGATTTGAAGTCGTAACACATTTCTTGTGGTAACTCAAATTGAAGTCATGTGAATCGAGAACTGTAAGGGTTCCATTAGCACACATGGAAAGTGGGATTGGATCTGGAAAAGTATTGACAGTATGTCCTGTTCCCGTATTATTTTTTAAATTAAAAATTAAACAAAGCTTTCAAGTGGTTTACAGTAAGTTGACAGTGCCAACACACTTTAATTTCCATTAAACTGGAGCTGCCACGCTCTTCATTTTAAATGGAAATAGTATTTTGCTGGTGTGACTAGTGAGCTTTTTTCCCTTCTGCCACTAAAATATGTTTGTCTTAGAGTGATTTTTGAAAGGAAACCCCTGTGAATATGTTTGTCCTGGTAATCTGCTGCTGCTTTAGATGAAAATTGCTATAGCAGTCAACTTGTGGGAGGATAAAACTTCTTTATTTCTGTCAACTTAAATCCAATGTATGCTGCTGGATATTGGAATAAACGTGGTTAGTTTCAGCTGGGAAACCTGGTTTAGGAAGAGGTGTCTCATCTCAATGCACAAAGGCTGTTTCTCATTATATTGTGGTTTTTTTTTTTTTAAAGCAATGTCTATCTTTTCTGCTGAAATGTGTCCAATAATAGATGTGCATAAACAAATTGGGGAAATTCTCACTAGTACCTCAGATCTCTGCTTCTCTCTCTCTTTCCCCAGCCCTCAAGGAAGTGCCAGGCTTCCCTCAGGGCTGCTTTTGGGGATCCTTCTGCTCCTTGTCTTCCAGCCTGCTTCAAAACCTGCCCCTTCCATCTGCTCCATAGCTGCTTTGTAGGCAGAACCTGTCCAGGCACCAGGGAACAGAATAAACTCTGTTTTTCTGTTGCCACCAGAGTTAACAGCTTCATCAGCCTGCAGCAGTCCTCAGTAGGATCATTGTTACCTGTGTTTTCCAGCATTGTAAGAAATGCTACTGATCCTAAAAGAAAAAAAAAAAAAACAATCAAGTTTAGCACTTAGTTGATCTTAGTTAGCACTCTCAGACTCTTGAGAGTCTGGTACTTGAGTACAGAATGATTTTTTTTTTCCTTGATACAGCTTTCATCCAGAAGAGATTGCCAAATGCTTTCTGGATCACAGAGAAAAAGAGAAATTGTTTCTGGCACCTCCTGGATCAGCCAGCAATAAAGCAACCTGTTTACCCAGCTCATAAAATGCAGAACCTTATTTTCTTAGGACAACATCAACAAAAAACCTTATCCAGTTCAACCTGCTGCTTACCAAGTTTGCTTCTCTTCTACAAATATGGCAGGTGGGTTTTTAGTTCTTTCAGTGGGCATGACTTTAACATTTGTGTTTCTAGTGGAAGGTGGTGGTGCCTGGGGTGTGTTTCCACCCTGACTCTGTGTCAGTGATTTAGGAGGCACCTCACCAGCAAAGTGTTTGGAGAAGCAGGACATCTGGGAGAAAGGAAAGGCTGGAAAGAACAAACTCCAGAAGTGCATTTTCATAAAAGCCACTTGGGGTGTGTGTCTAAATTGGTGCAGCATTAAAACTCACACACACTCTTTTTCTAGAGCTGTGCTTCTGTGGCAGATGGCAAAATTGCCTCCTTTCTTTTTAATTGGAACCCTAGGAAAAAGCAGTGACGTACTTCCAAGTGGGGCTGGTGCCAGGGAGGCACAGCTTCTGTGGGATCTGCTAGCTCTTCTCCAGGGAGGGTTTTCTCTTTGCCTCCTGTTTGAGCACCATTTGTGTCCCACTGGGAGTTCCTGGTGGCCGAGCACAGTTTGCCACGTGTGGGGGGCAGCTGGGGCAGGGCACTTGTGCAGGGTGGGCTGTGATAGTGAAGACTCTGAAAGCCCAGGCCAAGCACACTTCAGTTTTATCTTTTCCTGCTCTTTTCCTTCTTGGTTTTTTTTAGGTTTTGTTTTTTTTTTTTTTTTTTTTGAGGCTGGTTTAATGTTGTAATCATTTCAGATTGACACAATTAAGCAAAATTCCACTTCAGATTGCTGGTGATCCCCCCCTCTGTTTTATATTAACACTGAGAATTCGTCTGGTTGAGAGACTTTTTGGGTTTTTCCCCCTCCCCTGCCTGAGATTGTTCAAGAAATGTTGAACAGAGTGCTTAATGATTTCCAGGGCTTTCTCTTGACGTTTTAGTTTTGGAGAATGAGCGATGCCTCCACTGGGGACTTCCCTGGCAGATCCATGTCTGAACAGCCAGGGCTGGCTTCCAAGAACATTAAATTCCAGCTGCTTTTCCATCCAAGGCAAGGTTAGTTTAGTATCCCCCTTCCTCCTGTGTCTTTACAGCAGGAGATATTCTAGCCAACGTATTCGTCATGTTTCTGAGCCTCCCTGCTGCTTGATTTATGCAGAGAGGGCTGAGGAGAGAGATTCCAGAGCTGTGGGCTGAGTGTGGAGTCCCTGCAGGTGTGTGGTGGGCTGGGATGGCCTGGGCTGGGCTGGGCTGCTCCATCCCACACAGACACAGAGCTGGGCTTGTGCCCTGCACGCTCAGAGTCACCAAACGGGGCCCTGCCCGTGCCATCCCGCTTTGGGGGGAATGCTGTGGAATCCTGGAGAGGCTGAGGTGGGGTGAGAGGTGCTGAGACAGGCTTGGGTCTCCCATCTGAGGTTGCTCTGCTCGTTTATGAACAGCAGTGTAGGGAGATACTGAGTTACAGGTAGGTAACAGGATGTAAAGCTTCAAGAAAATTCACATTTTCAGTTCTATAATGGATTGTTTAGGTCTCTCTTGTCAGCTGAGAGTTTGACTATGTGGCACATTTGGAATTTCAGCCCATGCTGACCCAACAAATGACAAAGCTGAAATCCCAACTGCTCAGTTGCTGTTTACACCTGAGGTTTGTGCTTGCCTGTGTCTCACCTGAGCAGGGTAAGGTGTATGATCTCAGAGCTGGTTTTACACGTGCAGCTGCCTGATAAAAGGCACAGCAGCAAACCCCAAATGCAGCCAGTCTCCGGCTGGTAAAATTGTCATCATCCACAGCCTAATTGAGCTGGAAATTTACCCAAGTGGAGGATCAGGTCCAGTGTACACAGCTGGGAACCAAGCTGAGCTCAATAACTATCTGTGCTCAGTCCTCAGCCCAAGCCAACTGGGCTGCACACAGATATTTCTCCTAGGCAGCAGCACATGGATCAATGTCCTCTTGTTTGCTTGTATCCTTGTTGTCCCCTGCTCTCCTTCCCCTTCTAACTCAGCAGTCCTCACACCAAAAGGAAAAGGCATTGTAGGTGAAAACTGATCACCTTTTCCTGATGATTCAGAGGAAAACTTTACTGCCTTTACACATTGACTTCTCCCGCCGTGCTCATCGTTTGCTGCAGACCTTTTCACAGAATCCCAGAAAGGTTTGTGTTGGAAGGGACCTTAGAGCTCATCTCCTTCCAACCCCCTGCTATGGGCAGATGGCTTCCACTATCCCACATTGCTCCAAGCCCCATCCAACATTTTTAAGGATGGGGCAGCCACGGGTTCTCTGGACAACCTGTGCCAGGGTCTCCCCACCCTCACAGGGAAGAATTTCTTCCCAATATCCCAACTAAACCTGCCCTCTGTCAGTGTGAAGCCATTTCCCCCTTGTCCTGTCACTCTGTGCTCTTGTAAACAGGATTTTTACCCCCTCTTTTCCTTGTTTCAGACAGGAAAAGTTTGAGTTAAGCTTGATGTGAGTGAATATCAGTAGATATTCAGGGGTGGTTATTCCTCATTGCTCCATAGACAGCACCATTGCAGGCCAGAAAACTTAGAGAAGGTTTTGCTTAGCTCTGTTTTTTCTCTGTGTCTTTATGGTCATAATATTTCCCCACACTTCTCTGCAGATCTGTACTAGGACCCAGACCACTAAAATGCTTTCATTTTGGTCCTTTTCTCCCCCTGTGTATTCAGCTAGTATGGTAAAATGTTTTGTTTTTCTTTTTTTTTTTTTTCCAGAGTCTATGAGATCATTCAAGTATGGAGACTTGGCAGCTTCTCCATATGTACAAAGACGGCTGTTTGAATGTCTGAGTGTCTTTCTGGCTAAGGATAAATTATTTGGTGTGTTAAATTAGGATTTGTTGCTTTATCTGGCATGAATAAGGTTCGTTTATTATCAGTGTTCCATCATGATTTACGCTGGACTGCATCTTTGGGGTTTTGCTTTTTCACATTTTATTACATAAAAACATAGGTATTTCTTTTAAACAATTTGCTCATAGAAAGGACTGCAGGAGCAAGTTAATGTGGTTGTAAGGCCAAGAAAAGGCATTGCAAGACAGCAGATAAACAAGAGTAAATGCAAAAGTAGTGGTGGGATTGGAAAAACAAGGTGGATGTTTACCCAGGCTTAGCTGGTCATTTACATAGTGCTCTGTGTAGAATGTAATGGTCACTATAAACAGTCTAATCCATGGAAAAGATGTATAGGCAGTTTTGTAAACATAATTCTTGGTGAAGGTACAATTTACAAAGAGAAGAAAAAAAGAAGAAAAATTATTAACACTTTAAAGATTCCATTCTCACTCCCAAAATGCCTTGTAGCTCTCTGTTGAGAGGGAAAAAAAGTATTTGGTGCAAAAAAGATGTACCTTAGTGTACACCTTTTATACACTGGTGTACAAAAGTACTTGTGGCTGTTGTCAGCTTAGAAACTGGGTGCATTTTACACCCACCAGTGACTCCTGGTCTGGAAGTCTCAGTCTTGGCTGCAGGAACCATTTGCAGGAAGCCACTGCTGGAACTGTGTTCCCTCGCCAGGGAAGTATGGAGTGTGCAATCCTTGCTCAGGGTGGGTGCTCTGCCCTGCTGAACTGCTTGGAATGCTGAAGGGATGGAATAAATGCTTTTTTTGAAAATATCTTTAATAAGCATTACAGCTTGATTTACACCATCTGGGTTTAGCTAGAAATAGTGTTACAAAAAGTAAAACATCTGTACTTACAAGCTAGAAAAGATTAATAGAGCTTTATTTGCTTCTAAATCCTCCAGTATAGATTAACAGCATAGACCACCTCTCTCTCCCCATTTTTGTTTAAGTTACACAGGGAGCCAGTCCATCTGTACTGATGCTGCAGCACATGACTGCCCTGGCCTGGGCCTCTTTATTTTCACCCAGGGCAAACAAGTGTCAGTCAATATTCGCTTACATTTCTTAATCTTTTGTCTCCCACAGTGATTGTACAAGTGTCAATCACAGTGAAACTCTGAACTTCTATTTTGGGCAGTATTTGAAAACTGCTAAAAGCAGAAGGATATGGTAAATATACACAGTTTCCAACACTGTTTGGTCTTCGTGTCAGAAGAATCAAGAAACCCAGACATTACTGTTAATCACAAGGTGGGGCTTGTCATTAAAACCCTGTGCTTACCAAAGGAAAATCATCCATGTTCATCCTTTGGCCATGTTTCAAACCAGAAAATAGGAATGTCAAAATCTGTGCAAAAAAGCTTTCTGCCTTTACTGGTGACTCCTTTAAAAGAGCTCAAGAGCTCATCTTCTGTTTGCACAACCAGTGTTGTGATAAAGTGCTGGAGCAGCATCCTGGCCTCAGTGTGTAGGTAATTTATCCTGGCCTTTGTGTGTGTCAGGCACTTGACCTGCTGCCTTTTGTTTTTTTCTTTTTTTCTCTTTTAGCAGCAGAACTTCTTTAGCATTTGTGCAGATTAATTTTCAACATGAAATTGAGTTAATATTAGAGACTGGAAGATGAAAGATAAGTGAGTGGGAGAGGGAAAGAAAAATAGAGCAATCGCCTAGAGGGTTGCCAGTAAGAACTAAAGGAGTAACACCAAACAGTTGGCAAAGTAGCCTGTGGCTTCTTTGATAGTCCCTCATCACAAGTAATAAAACACCTTTGGAGTTGTTCTTTACCTACTGGTTGTAAATCCTGGTGTAAAGCTGCCTGTGTTTCCAGGAGTCCTGGGGACCTCACAAAAGCTTCTGCTCTCTCACAGTCTGACCTGCCTGCACATGGAAAAGCAGAAATATCAAAGTGGGGAAGGTGGGAATCACTGAATTTCTCACTCTCTCCTTCAGGTTGTGGTGTTGTAGAGATCTCTCTGGATGTGAAGGCCATATTTTAAAACAAAACACTAGCACATTCAACCTTCCATACTTTTGCTGCGAGTCACTGCAGCTGTGGTATGTATGAAGCTGGTACTGTCCTATCCTTTTTAATGTGTTTTAAAATGTGCCTGGAGGCTTGGGGAATTTCTCATTTCTTTTATTTGTATTTTTTTAATTCCGGCTGAAATGCTCTGCTGTTTATATTTAAGCAAAACCTCCAGCAGGAATGAATAAAATCAAAGAGCATCATAATGTTGAAAGGCAGGTCAGAGGCTGACAGATAGGTCTGCCTGAAGGGGCCTTTTCACGAGGGATGGGGCAGGCGGTGCGCTGGGAACAAGGCAGCCCCTTTCCCTTCCTATCTCTCTCCGTGCTCTTTTCCCCTGTCATCTCTCCTGCCCCACATCTATCTCCTCTGCCTGAAGCTCGTGTCAAAGCCAGGTTTCACCAACAAGTCTCAGCAGCATGCAGAGAAGTGAGTCTTGTTCAGCAGGGCCTGCCCAGCCCCTTGGCTCTGGCTGCCTCGGGCGCTCCAAGGCAGCAGCGCTGCCTCGTGCCTGGAGAAGCTGCTCCTTCTGTTTTCCACTGGAACATCTGATGAGATTTCAGTTTCCACACCACAATGCCCTTCAATTCCAGTGCAGTTTTTAGCAGCCTGCTTTCAGCCAAGAGCAGGAGTAAACTCTGAGGGCTTTTTCCCTTTGTTAAGCTCCCTGTGTCAAGTGACCTGGTGTCACATCCTTGGCTAGGGGAACCTTCTGGCCACAAACAGTGGGGTTTGCTAGGAACTCCTGCCTTTATCCAGGAAAGAATCCAACAAAGAAAGGCTCACTTTTCACTATTCCTTCTCTGTGCCATTCTCTTCCAAAAAAAATGCAAGCCAAGCTGGGCAGCAGTGCTGCAGCAGGCCAGTCTCACAACACATCTGTGATGGAAACACAACAGGAAGTTTCATTGCAAGGAAAAGCAGCTGGCAAAGGGGAAATAATGAATTTGTGTTTCATTTTGCTTTCCATGTTGTGCATTGAATACCCATGAGAATTTTGCAGAGTAGAATAAAGTTATAAGGGCTTTTTTATGGTGTAAGATGCCAGGCTTCCTTGCCTTTTTAATCTTGGAAAACTAGACCCTTAGCTGCCCAAGGGAATTTTGGAAAACTTTCCAGCCAATGTTACTCCAGGTTAGGGGTGGTACCAGCAGCAGCAGCGAGTCTGTGCTTAGATGAGACCATCAGTTTCTGGCCTGTGTGTTGACAAATAGTTTTAACTGATTGTAGGTCCTGGGAGCTGCTGGGGCCTTGTTTAAGGTCATCTGCTGGTGCTGTCCACCAAGTGATTTTTTTCAGTAGGTATTTTCTCAAGTTAGATCTGGTAAATGTGAATGATATAATAACCTAGTATATAATTCAGGGACTGGAAAAATGCCCCTTTCACTTTTTCAATCTGCAAAACAAAATAAAAAAATTAAAAAAAGAGCCTTGCTAGGACTGTGGAGGAAAGAAGTTTTGATAGTCCTGTGCCATGGGTTTGGATGGGGAGATGGGAAAATGGAACATGAGGAAAGGGAACACTCACCCACCACACACACTGTTTCTACCATCACCCTGCCTGTGGTCTCTGCTCCTGTCCCTGGCCAAGCTAAAAGCATCCATCTAAAATCCTTCCTTTAGGAGATTTTCATCCATGCCTCTTTTGGCCCAAGATCAAGGTGTTTCCCAAAAGCCCCTGTTCCAGGCATGGCTTAGTGCTGGCTTTAGGCAGGTGTACAGACAGCAGGCACTGCTGCTTTACCCCGTCATTGTGGCATGCCCACAATGTTTAGCTGCATTTTGAACACCTCTTGCTGCCAGCAGATGAACCACAGTTGGAGTTGGATCTTTGAGTCTTCTCCATGGTCTTTACCTCTGGTAATCTCAGCTGGTGTAGTGCTGCTTATAAACTGCTGAGGGTCTGGACAGAAATACTTCTCACCTGCAGAGCTGCCTCCAGCCCTGGGGAAGGACAAGGACCTGGTGGAGTATCCAGAGGCACCAGGATGATCAGGGGGATGGGGCAGCTCTGCTGTGAGCAAAGGCTGAGGGAATTGGGATTGTTCAGCCTGGAGCAGAGAAGGCTTTGGGGTGACCTCATGGTGGCCTTCAGTGCCTGAAGGGAGCCTGCAGGAAAGAAGGGGAGAGACTGTTTACAAGGGTGTGGAGTGACAGGATAAGGGGAAATGGTTTCAAACTAACAGAGTAGATTTTAACTGGATATTAGGAAGAAATTGTTCCCTGTGAGGATGGGGAGGCCCTGGCACAGGATGCCCAGAGAAGCTGTGGATGCCCCATCCCTGGAAGGGTCCAGGGCCAGGCTGGACAAAGCTTGGAGCAAGCTGGGATTGTGGAAGGTGTCCACTAGGATTGAGATGGCTTAGAATAGATCCTTAGGGTCCCTTCCAATCCAAACCATCCCATGATTCTATGTCAGAATGCCTTTTCTCTAAGTGCTCTTTGCTCTCCATATTTCTGGCCATTAGATTAGCAAGATGTGTCCATTATGCCTCTATTTTTTTCATTGATTTTGAAGTTTAAGTATTTCTATGAACAGCTGGTTTTATTGGCCAGGAGTTCTAAGCCACTGAGGAGCTTTTGTACTGATTTTAACTCTTACAAGCATTAGTTATTTCAGGTTATTTATGGTTGAGCTTCTGTGCTTGGCTTTTTTCAGATAAGGGGAAAAAAAAAGAAAGAAAAAAGCCTCCAAAACTGTGGGCCTTCTTGCTCAAGCAGTGAAACCAAGTGGGAATGTCTGGGTTATTTCTGAACTCCACTGATGTGGCCCTCCTTCATGAGAGCAGCAGGAGGATGTCACATTCAGCAGCTCAGGAGAGGATCAGTGCATGCTGCACCCAGCTCAGCACACCCCAGAGGTAACACCATGGGCTGATGCCACAGAATAAGGCAAAGAACTACCTGATGTCTGCTCTTTTTTGTATTTAAAAATGTATGCATGTGTTTGAAGAGCTGCCTTTACAGGCTCTGAGAAGAAGAGAATTTTTGAAAGGAGTTTTGGTTCCTTGGGAATTTCTTTTTTAATCTTTAACAAATTTTTCCTTCATGTTTTGCTGCAGAAGGTGAGGCTTTGGCCACAGGTTTGTTCAGAAGCTTCATACTTTGCTTTACTTGGTGTCTCCACTGTTTCAGTAGATGAAAAAAACCAAAAAAGGCCAAAACTAATATTTGACCTTTCAAATCTGGTAATGTCTTTTTTGTTGTTATTTTTCCTCCCCTCTTGCCCTTTTCATGGTGAAGAAATAGTGTAAAAAGTTCAACATTTGTTTCCAGGTGATCTGTTCTTTTTCATCCCTCTCCTTCTCTCCCAGGAGATGGAGGCCCCTGCCATCCTCTGAGATGTCAGGAGTTTCAGGAGATGATTTATGCAGCAGCATAAAATGGCATTGGACCATGTAGTGAGGGTCAGACATATGGTAGCAATGATCATATACAATATGTACATGCCCAGTAAAGCAGCTTCCCTGCCTGTCTTTGAACATGTTATGATATCCTTTCCTGGGCTGCAAAATGCTTTAAATGTTATTGTGTATTCTGATCTTATTCAGGTTTGTACCATGCGAAACAGGAGCAGGAACAAACAAATAACTGCTTTCCTTGACCAAAATAAATTGTGTACATTTTGGTGTGGAAATGAGATTACAGCCCTTATTTTCTTTTTGACTTGACTGGAGCTGTTGAGAATAGCAGCCCCTCAGGTCTCTGGTAATGTAGTCTTCAGCTCAAACAGGGATTTTAAAATATTTAAGCATCTCTCTCACGAGGCTTCTTGTTTCCTATTTGTTTTGTGTTGCTAAGCAATGCATTTAAACCCCCAAAGTTAAAATTTACAACTCTCAAATTGTCCCTCAGCCTTATTCTCCAAACCTCACATCTGTAATGGGTTTTCCATCTGCCAGTTTTCCCAGGTCGCCCCATCCATCCTCAACTCTGCAGAGGAAAAAGCTTTGTGGTTGAGAGGTGGGGGAGGAGGGGGTTCCCCTTTATTTTTTTTTAGCCTCCATCTGTAATTAATTTCTTGCAAAGCCACATCTGTCCATTTGGGGCAGGGGAAGTGGGGAAGGGGAGGTAAAGAGTGAAGTCACTTTCTCCCAGTAAAATGCAGGATTTGGCATGTGTGGCTGTAGTTCCTCAGGGCATTTTAGCCTCTCCCTTCCACCCTGAGCCCTGCCACCCCCAGCTCCAGTGCATGCCTTGCAGAGGGCACAGTGCTGGAACTTCTCCTGCCTCTGTGGGGCTTGCTTGTGCTGCTGCCCACATCTGACACCGCAGTGTTTCGACTGCTGGGGTTCCTGCAAAAGCTTTGGAAAACTTCCTTCTGTCAATATTTGAATTTTCAAAAGCCATACTAAATAGCTGCCATGATGTTTCGTTTTTAAAGACTTAAGAAGCAGCCGCAGCGGTCCCAGTCAATATTCCTTCTCTGCCATCATCCAGGGCAGCTGTTCCAAAATATTTTTATGTTCTGCAGACCACCAGGTAGCTTTGAACAGGAGCTGGGCTTGCTGTGAGGCTGGTCCCCTGCCTGGTGCCCTGCTCTCTGTGGTGGGGCAAAGCAGAAAGAAGCAGCTGTCTTAGAGTCATGGAATTGCTAAGGCTGGAAAAGGCCTCTAAGATCATCAAATCCAACTGTTCCCCCAACACCACCACAGTGCTCACCTCTCAGCTGTGTCCTCAAGTGCCACATACAGGGTTTTTGAACAGTTTTTGAACAGTTTCAGGGATGGTGATTCCACCCCCCCTCCCCTGGGCAGCCTGCTCCATGGCTTGACAGCCCTTTCCATGAGGAAATTTTTCCTAATACCCAATGGAAACCTCCCCTAGTGCAACATTTCCTCTTGTCTCATCACTTGTTAACCTGGGAGAAGAGCCTGACCCCCACATGGCTATAACTGCCTTTTAAGTGGTTGTAGAGAGTACCAGGGTATCCCCTGAGCCTCCTTTACTCCAGACTTAACAGCCCCAGCTCATCATGCTCCATCTCCTTCCCCAGCTCTGTTCCTCTCCTCTGGGCATGATGCTGTTTGTTGCCCTTCTTTGCTTATGGAGAACAGAAACACCAAAAATGTAAGAACAAGAAAATCCTGAAATCTGAGAAGAAATTCTTCCCTCTGAGGGTGGGGAGGCCATGGCACAGGGTGCCCAGAGAAGCTGTGGCTGCCCCATCACTGAAAGTGTTCAAGGCCAGGCTGGATGGGGCTTGGAGTGGAAATATATAAGTGGAAGGTATCTCTGCCCATGTCAGGGGGGTGGAATGAGAGGATCTTTAAGGTCCCTTCCAACCCAAACCATTTTGTAGTCTATGGAAAGTTGAATTTTTAGGCATTTTTGGAGATCTGGGGTTTCATGTCTTTGTTACTTTGAGCAAGTCAGACTCCAGGGGTATAAATTTAACTGCTCTGATTTAAATGTCTCCTTCCCACCCAGTGCTCTTCTCACACTTGGTCCTGGTGGCACAACTAATGGGCAGTTGGTGAATTGGAAGGGATCATTAATCTGGGTTAAATATATACTGACTTAGTTTGATGCCATATTATTTTTAATTTATGTCAGTTCTGCAATTCAGCTTATTGCCCAGCCTCACAGGCCATGGGATTGGCACATTGAAAGGCTGGCAGAGGGGTGGCAGGATAAATGGTGAGGAGTGTGGCAGGGGCAGCTTAAATTGATGTTCCTGCTGTAAAACACCCCTGTTTGTCCAAGTGCTGCCTGATATGTGAGGCAGAACCTGTTCTGTGCAGGGCTAACACAATGTGCTGCCTGTTTGCTGCCTGTTACAGGCACCTTCCTGGGCGTTGCTTTCAGGAGAAGTTCTTTGGGATGATGCCCCTAACACTGATAAGAAATGGCAAATTTTAGAATAATATGATAAAGAACTGCAATGCTGAGTAGTAAATAGTTGTAGAACCTTCCTGACTGAGGATTCATCCCTGTTGGACATCCAGCAGTGCTTCCAGTAACTCTCATAATTCCAGGTTAGAGGAGGAGCTGTTACAGGAGCCTTGTGGAAAGCTGGGCCACTGGAAGATGAGGAAAGCTGGGGCACCCACGTTGGGGGAATATTGTGTGTCACAGACACATCTGCCACAGCTGCCAGAGCACAGTGGGACCTTGTTCCAGCCCAGCCATGGTAGTAACATGTCTGGAAAATAATTTTTGGCAAGGGTCAACTTAAACAGCTTTGTTCTGCCTCAGAGTCAGCTCTCAAAGAAGCTCTCAAATGCTGAATGGGTTGTGGCAGGCTCTTGTGGTGGTCATGTCAGGAAAAGGACATGGAGCCCTGGGCTGGTGCCTCTGGAAGGCTCTGGATCAGCTGCTGGAAGATCCTTGCCCAGCAGCAACTGAGAGTCCCAGCAGCAAACTGGGAGCAGATTTATAATGCTGATCCCATTGCAGGTCCTTCTGAAATCTCCCATTGTCCCCAGACCACGTTTCCATCTCCCTGTTTTAACATGTTTTGTTTTAATTAAATGAATTTAATTTAAATAGAATGAAAAATATGGGCAAAATTCTGTGGTGGCAGCTGCTCTCTGAGGAACAGACTCATAAAAATAATGTGGTGAGAAATTAGTGTGATTCCAGCATAAAATGACCCAAATTTGAAATAACACTGACACCCTGTGGAGATGTTTGGAGGGACCTTCTCCAGGTCTTGCTGATTTTTGTTTCTGATACTTTAGGCCAGTGATTAGATTCATTCGTGCCATCTTTTAGAGAAACTTTTACTTTTTTCCAATGAAAGTTTTGTTGTTGTCAAAGTCAGATTAAAAAGTGAAAATCCTTTGTATCTTTTCTATTAGAAATATTTTTTTAGCCCTCTGGCTAAACCACAAAAGCTCATTTACCAAAAAGAGGATGATGAGGAATATTCTGACAACATCTGAAGAATGTGTCTGCAGTGAGTTGAGTTTCCTGAAGGACTTTCTTCTGCACAGCTGGAAGCACTGGAGGGAGCTCTTCATGGCAAGGTGAAGTCAGGGTGGTAATCATTTCCTTTCCAGTCTGGACTCTTGTTTAAAAATGCAAGAGCTGCAAAGTTTAATGGCAAATGTGCACTGTGAATATGCAGAGCAGCAGCTTTGTGTTTGTTCTTGCTGCAGGTCACTCAGAGGATGCTCTGGCTCTTTGGAACATGTTCTGGATGCCTTCCTGTGCTTGTGTTCTGGACTGACCCCAGGCAGAGAGCACCCTGGTTAAAAAGGGATCAGTTTCCCTTCTCACTCCAGATTGGGCACAGGATCTCCTTCCTGCGCAGGATTAAAGGTCAGAAAGAGGAGGGGGTGTTTGAGGAGGCTCCTGGTGATGTGAGAGCAGCCAGCACTGCAGGGAAAGGCAAGGCAGCCTGGGAGCTGTCCCATTCCTCACCTGCTGCCTGGAGCACCTGAGTGCTGCAAGTGCACTCTTCACTTGAGAGTTGCCTGGTCTTATTGGTTTCCTCCAAGGGTGATAGGATGTTTAATTCCCAGATATTTACATTGTCTGCAGAAGGGGAAACTCAGACAAACTGGGCTGAGCAGAGCCAGAATGGGCAGTAGAAATGAGTTGTCACATAAACTCAGTTTGCTAGAGCTGGAGCTGTTGATCTTTGTGGGTAAGCAAGGTTGGATATCATCAGTCTTACATGTCAGGAACCATTTTCCCACTGGTGCTGGTTGATCAGCCTCAGTTCTAGACCCTCGCTCCACCTTAGAGGAAGTTTGAGCTCCAGTGTATCAGTGACTATAAAGATACCATCTCCCATCTCAGAATCACAGCAGTTTCAGACTGTGGTATGGTTTTCCTTCACCTCCAGCCATGTCACCCCTCCCTGAGCTCTGTGCTCTCATCCTGCTGGGAGCAGTGAGCAGAGCTGCAGCCCTGGGAGCAGTATCCCCTGGAGATCCCATCCCAGTGAACAAGGAAGGGATTTCTGCACAGAGCCAGTGTGTCCATTCAGAAAAACCTTTGAGATTAAAAGTATTTACAGACACTGAAAAAATTCTTACAGAAAGATCCAGCTTCCAAGACAGGAGGTGTTCATGGAAATAGAATTAGACTTGCCATGTGAATAGCTTAGCTCCAAAAAGGCTGGGCTTGCTCTCTCATTGTCCTTACCCCACTGAAAATTCTCCTGGTTGTGCTCCACAGCAATATCCACAGCTGTGCAGGAGGTCACACAGGCTGCCCCCCTCACAAACCACCTTTGGTCCTGAGGATTGCTGTTCACAGAGGAGCATTTCCTTCCAGTTGTCTGTGGAATTTGCTGCCACTGAACAACACCACAACCTTCTGAACAAAAGGGAAATTCACCCTGCATTCTGCAGCAGTTGCCTACAGCCCTGAAGGGAAACCATCAAGGGGGTTATCTGCAAGGAAGTGTCAGCTGGGTAGCCATGGAGGACACTCAGCATCAATTACTCCTTTAGTAAAGTTGGGTAAATTTGAGTGATGTCTTGAATCACCAGGAGAGGAATTAGAAGTCTTTTTCATGAAAGCAGTTCTCATTCTGTAGCTGTTGTATTAGCAGCCAAGTTGGGGTCAAGGCTAAATGACTTAGAAGTTCTCCAGGTCAGTTCTCAAGGCTGTGTTCAGGATCCTTGCTGTGACCCCTCTCTTTCACAAGGCTCACATGAAGAAGGAAGGACTTTCATACCAGGAATCTGATGAAGGCCACACATTAAAAATAAATCCCCATGTTCTGGTGACAGCCTGAGGAAGTGACAGGAAGAACCATCAGAGTCTCTGCACAGCTTACTTGGTTTGCTCTGAAGTCAGCTAGTTGTGATTTAAATATCTTGAGTTATTCTGGGCTAATACCCACATACAGAGAAGATGCACAACAGCCTGGCTGGCATGTTGTCACAGCACAGTGACTTGTTTCAATCCCCCAGCTCAACAGAGCTTGATTTGTTGTTAGAAGCTTGAGAATTGCTTTAATCCAATATCTCCAACACTTCCCTAGAGATAAAGAAAGGTAAAATCTTGGTGCTATGGGTACTGCCCCTTTTCCTTGGCAGCATCTGTCTCTGGAGTTTGTTTTCCAAGCAAGGCAGTCTCTCTTCTCCCTTTCCTTTTCCCAGGCTGTGCTGAACCCTAATATTTTAGAGAAGGCTCAGAACAACTGCCCACTGCTTTTATTCATAGAATCCCAGAATGGTTTCAGTTGGAAAAGGACTTAAAGGATCCTCTAGTTCCAAATCCTTGCTATGGGCAGGGATTCTACTTTCCAGAAGTTGATTTTGGGCACTGATGCTTCATGAAATTGCCAAACTAGTCTTGCACTTTAACTTAAAATTACTCTGAATTTTTAAAAGAGATTTTAAAATTTGTTTATTATTTTTATCCAATTTCAGTCCATTTGAAATGGCCACTCCATTTCCTGTGTCAGGTTTCCAGTACATGCAGCTCTGATGAGATGTTAATGATCCCCAAATTCTCTGTCTTCTCCTGGCACAGTCTCTGGTGAAAGGATGCAGAGGGGAGTTAGTTGTCCTCCAGGGGACCCCAACAAACATCTGGGCTTTGTTTAACTGCTCTTGGTTTCCTTCTCCCAAGGGACCAGGACTCTTCCCCCTCTCTATGAGGAGACCTGCTCTGTAGTGAGCTGGTGGCTGCTCCTCCAGTGAATGAAGCTGGGAGTATCAGCTCCCATGCAGAACAGGCACAGGGCCATCAAAGGTACACAGAGGTGCTGATGAGGAGGCAGGCAGAATAAAATCAGCTTTGTGCAATGTAAATGTGCATTGCTGTTCCCTTAAAGCCTTTGTGCTCAGGTGGAGAGGTGACGTCTGGTGGTGCTGTCAATTAAACTGAGAATAAACACCGTTTAATTTGTGGTGACATTTAAAAGCAATTAAGGAGGTTTAAATGTTAAATGTGTGTTTTGTCTTTCCAGTTAAACACAGTTTTGGAGGGAAAAAATCTCCCAAATATTTAATTACACACTTACAACTGTATAAATAAGCCTGACAGTTTTTAAAAGGTTTTTAATGCCTCACATAACTGCTTAAACTTCATGTACAGGGTGTGGTGCTCTGTTAAAATCCTGACACATGTAGTTTCTTATTGTAACTCCTGTATCCAGCATTGTCTGGGAGCAACTGGGGTGTGCATTTCCTAATCTGCTCCAGGCAAAATCACCCAGGTGGCTCAAAGCACCTATACAAACTAACCCTGTTGATTTTTCCCTGAAACAGATTAAGGAGTCATGAGGCAGAAATGCTGAGCAGCAGACATTTGGTGCTAGTGACTTCATATGCTCACTGGTGAAGTGATGGACCTCCAGCAGCTGGATCTGCAGAGACAAGTCTCTTGCTGTCCTTCTTTCTGGTCAGGCCCAGGAGAGAGGAGGCAGCCTGAGCTGGCCTGTCTGCTCCTGAGGTGCAGGCAGAGCTGCTGTCACTGATTGTGAGGGATGAGGTCACCTGGACTGAGTCAGCACAGCCACACTTGGGGTTTTGTGCTTGGGGCACTCCTGAGGGTTTACACATTGTCCAAACCTGGTTCCATCCATCTAACCCCAGTAGTAAGGATCTGGCCTTATGTGCTGAGTGACCCCTTTGCCACTCTGTAGTCCCAGTGAAAGCTTTCGTGTGGCACCTTTCCACTGAGCAATGACCTTGTGGCCCTTCCTTCCCCCCACAGGTGACACTGCAGGGAAGGCCGGGGAAGGTGGGCACTGAGTTGTGCTCTGAGCTGAGTGAATTTCTCACACTGGTGTGAGAAGCCTTGGTGCACATTAAGTGCTCCTCAGCTCACCTGCCCTGTCCTTCCCTGCTGTCTGTCTCATGTCTCTTGTGTTCTTTCCCATTTCACAGGATCCAAGGACTCCTCCTCCTGGGTGAGTCAAAGCAGTGACTCCAATTTGTCTTTCCACTGCCTGGCAGGGAGGGAGAGAGTTGGGGATGGCACCTTTGCTTGATACCTGACCTCAGAGGCACTCTGCCTCAAATTATTTCTGTGCCTTCAGCTTATTCACACGTGGCTTTATTTTGTACAAGTATCTTCTGCAAAGCCATGCTTAACATGCTTTGCTAGGTCTAAGTGCCGTCCTTGACTCAGGAATTTCTTTTGTATTGTGTAAATCTGATTTCAGCCTGCTGCCAGGATCACACAGCCCTTTGAACAGAAAGATCTGTGCAGTATCTGGTGAGAGTGTATGTTGATCTAAAGCTTTCTCCTTTTGAGCATGGAGAGGTTTTCCTGGAGCAGATAGAATTACTTCACAGCCTCTATGGCTTCCTTCCCACACCAGCCCTAGCTTTTGAGATGGCCCTTTCCTTATTCCATCTCTTTCTCTTGATCTTCCTGGGCTCTGCTCTTGGCAAGGGATAACAAAGCTCTTCTGCCTGTCACCTTTGGAAGATGATGGCCCTTCATGACCACCCTGTGTCCTGCTGGTCCCCTGGCCATCCCACATCCCCAGCCCCTTGCCTGGTCTGTAACCTGATGCACTTGGCCACTTCTTAGCCCTTGTTGTTTCTGTAGGTGTAGACAATTGCTCAGCACTTAAATATTAATGTGCTAATTAATAATGAAAGCTGAGATTGTAGTTAGGTTTAAAACTTTAATTGGGTGAGGAGCTGGCAGAGGAGCAGTCCATAACAATGAAACTGTGTTATTAATATCGATATCTATACCTATACCTATATCTATTATATATATATAGAGATCTATCTATCTAGATCTATCTATCTAGATCTACATCTATATGTTTAAATATCTTTCCTTCCAGCAATAGCATTGCACAAGAGAAGTATCCTGAGTGTGGATGGCTGCAAAGATGTTTGCTTGAGGCACTTGGAACCTTGCAGCAGGAAGTCATAAAGCACTAGGTATGATTTTATTATTTTTTTCAAAGGGGTTTTTAAAAGTCCCATTAAAAGTTTTCGTTCCCAGTCCTAAAAATGGAGCAGGGAAAGGGAAAATTCCTGGAAAGAAATACATTTATTTTCCACTTCAGGCCAGTCTGCAAGTGCAGTGTTTGTTGCAGTGTTAAAGTAGCCCAAGATACTACATTGGATGCAATGATCTGAGAGGTCTTTTCCAACCTAAATGATTCTGTGGGGACCAAAAAAGGATGAGGAACAGCAAGTGGAGCAGAAGCAATGGAGAAAACGTCCTGGACAGTGAGGAGCTGTGGAGGAAGGGGATGCAGGGACTGTAGCTGTGGTGGGATGTGCAGGACTGGAATATCCGTGAGCTCTGCTCGGCTCTGCCGTCCTTGCCGAGTTTCTGGAGCACATTTCGGTGCTGCTGGGTGGTGGCTCCTGCTGAGCCGGGCTGGCATTGCACCAGCGGCGCCTTCCCTGCCAAACTTCCAGCGCTGCCTGCCAGATGGAATTGACACTGGAGCGTTATTTCATATTGGGAGTGTGTGAGCGTAGAGGGGAAATTTAATTTAATATGTTATTTGTAGTTGAACGGGGGAAATTTTTAAATTAATACGTTATTTGTAGTTGAACGGGGAGAGATAAAATTCTATTGATGTTATGGTTGAATAGCATCCAATTTATTGGTGCTAGATTATAAAAGGAGGTGTATTGCTCAAGACTGCACATAGTCATAATGTGTAGTATAATGGGGCTATATAGTATAATCATACTGTTTAAGAGGGCTGTAATTCTAAACTATAATTCTGTAATTCCAAAGTCCGAAGAGCCGAGTGCCTCTGAGGGCGGCGCGCGTTGTTACAGGACCCGTTGCCACAGCATCCTGCTCCTGCTGCGCGCAGCCCCGGCTCAGTATTTTCAGTATTTATTTATATGCACTTGACAAACGCGTGTGACAAATGTGTGTCACAACGCGTATGACAAATGTTTATTCGCTGGCTTTCCCCCTAAAGCCGGGGATCCTCCCAGCAGCCGAGCAGCGGCACCGGCCGACCCAGGGTTAACCCCGCCGCCGCTGCCGCCGCCCCATTGGCGAGCGCCCCCCCCGCCGTTCCCATTGGAGGCGCCCGGCCGCGTCTCCCCGGCCAGGGCAGCGCTGGCGGCTGATTGGCGGGCGGGCGGCCCGCGGCGGGCGGGGCGGGCGCCCATTGGCTGGGGGGCGGGAGCGGGGCGCTGGGCGGCACCATGTTGTAGGGCTGGCGGGGGCCGGCGGTGGCCGGGCCATGGCGGGCGGGCGGCGGGCGCGGTGAGTGCGGCGGGCGCGGGCGGCGGGGCCGGGCCGGCGGCGCCTGAGGGACGGGAGCGGGACGGGACGCGACGCGGCGCTGCTGCGGCCCGGGGCGGGTACAGCAAGGGCTCCCGGGCCTGGCGGCGGGAGGGAGGGGGCGGAGGGGCGGCTGCGCCCCGCGGAGCGCCGGAGGGGCCCCTGCGGCCGGAGCGGCGGCGGGAGAATCGCAGGATCCGGGAGTCGGTGAGGCTGGAAAAGACTTCCGAGATCTCCAGTCCAGGCGGTGACCCAGCAGCGCCCTGTCAAGCAGCCCATGGCACCAAGTGCCACGTCCAGGCTTTCCTTACCCACCTCCGGGGACGGTGACTCCGCCGCCTCCCCGGGCAGCCCGTTCCAATGTCTAATCACCCTTACCGTGAAAAAACTCCTCCTTGTGGCCACGCCGAACCTCCTCTGGCGCAGGGTGAGGCTCCGTACTCTTGTCCTGTCGCTTTTTACCTGAGGGAAGAGCCCACCCTTACCTGGCCGCATCCTCCTGTCAGGGAGTTGTGCAGAGCAGTGAGGTCCCCCGAGCCTCCTTTTCTGCAGGCTGAGCCCCCCCAGCTCCCTCAGCCCCAGACTGGTTCTCCAGACCCTTCCCCAGCCCTGTTCCCTTCTCTGGACTCGCTCCAGCCCCTCACGTCCTTCCTGACAGGTCCGGCCGAGCCGCGGCTCCGGCCCCGGACAGCCCCGCTCGGCGGGGGCTGCACGGACGCGGCTCTGGCAGATGGGATTTGTATCTGCGCTCCTGCGGTTCGTTCCTCTTCTGGATGCTCGCTTTGAGCTGGGGACCGAGCTCCGTACAGCTGTGAAGCCTCGCTGGCCATCTGCTAACCCTTGGGAACAGCCGTCTGCACCGTGGGCTCTCACCCAGTGCCAGGCGCAGCTTGGAGAAGGTCATTGTCCACGGGTGGAAAAATACAATGTGTGTGTCCATAGAAGAGTGCTGTGGTTGTCAAAGGCATGGGTTTAACCTTTCTTAAAGGATATCTCTCTTTGGATCCTTTCTGGATACAGATGTGCATAAGCACTGCAGCTGTTTCGTTGTACCTTCTGAGGCCCTACAACATCCATAGTGCTTTAGGGGCTGAGCAAACAGAGTAAACTGTAAAATGTAGATTCTAGGTTTGCAGTGGATTCATTGTGAGTGGATCCCACCTTGTATTTATTACAGAACAGATGTTCTCATGTCTTGTTTTAATTTGAAAATTCCTCCATGCACCCGTCGTGTCCTTAAGTCTGACCTACATAGTCACTACAAGATTTACCTCCATTTGAGGTAGAAAGTTTATTTTGCTTCGTGGTACAAAGTTGTCAGCTTGGTTCTGACCCCAGAATCCCACTGCCTCTCCTCAGGAGTGGGGGAGGCTGATTGGCACCATCCTACAGCAGAGACAGGCTCATCACTGCTAAAATCCAGATGGGTACATGGACCCTCACTAAATTTTTAATGTCAGTCTTATGTAGGAGATGAATAAACATGTCAAGTGGAGAAGGGAAACTGCAGAATTTTCTCACTGCCTTGGCTTCATTTCCAAGTGGAACAAGGCTCCCTAAAGCATTTCCAGCTGGTTTTATTGACCTGTAGTGGTCAGGGGGAATGTCAGGAACTGGGATGGGAACAAGGGAGGGTTGTTCTGGCTGTCTTCTAACCGGGTCCCAGCACCCTCTGTATCAGTGCCCTTGGCTCCTGCCCCTGTCCTGCTCCATTCCCCGTTTCAGTGCTCCCAGTCCCTCCCTGCCCACGTGGCATTCCCAGCTCCCTGCCCCTGGGTTGCCCACATGGCCAAGGCAAGCAGACAGCTGTTGAGCCAACACTGTGGCCCTTCCTGCAGCACCCCTGGCTGCCAGCTTCCAATAAACACATAAACCCTGGCTTCAAAACATCCACTGTCCTCTCAGATGCGTTTGGAATTGGCTGCTGGATCTAAGTGAAAAGTGTGATTATATAAACTTTGTTTCCATAGGAAACGGTGCTTGGTGTAAAGTCATTCAGCAAGGAGGATTCATGCAGCCTGCTTTCCTGAGGAGTTGTTTGCCACTTCCTACCCCAGCAGCTCCTGCCTGGCTCCCAGGGGCCTCAGTGCCTGGTGACTTCTCCTTCCCCAGGGCTGCACCCAGGAGCTGCCTGGATCCAACCCACCCTGTCCTTATTTGTGCAGCCAGCTGAGTCAGGTGTTCTGTTTGCTGTGCCGGCAGCTGGGAGAGATTCAGGATATTTACCCAGTTGTCCTTGGCTTCTCAAGGCTTCTGTCCTCTATCTGGCCTGTGGTTTTTGTAAAGCTCATGCAAATAGTCCTCTGACAAATTTGGCAGAAATGCAGGTGACAGATTCTTAAGTTACTAAGGGATATAACAGGCCAAGGTGGGCAGACAGATGGACAAAATGATTTTGTTTCTTTCCAGAGCTGTGTGAGAATATTTCAGGCGGTTACTGATTGTTGCAGCTGCAGCCAGAGATATTGCAGTGGTTAAAATGCTCGTGGTCTTTCACATTTATCAGTGTTGTAGCTCTCAACCAGGGGTGCAGTTGTGTTTGTGGAAAGTTTGAGTGTAGACTGTCACAGATTTTGCCTGTAGATAACGAGGGTTTTAGGAGGAAAGGAGATGGAGAAAGAGCAGACAAGTAAATACGTGGGAAGCCTTGAGCACTAGATGACTAAACTTGTACACAAGGCAGGCAGCACGCAGAGAGTGGAAGTGACAGAATGAGTCTGAGAAATCCAAGGAAAGGTCTGTGGGAGCCTGCCTGTGGAAATGGAATAACAAGGCTCACACAGAGAAGGGAGGCATGAGCCACCAAGGAGCTGGCCAGAGAGGGGAGGATGGGCAGGAAGATTGATCTGGTGAGACTGAAGGATGTTTTGGGAAGAGGAAAATGTCACTACTGTGTGCGATGTTTCTTCAAGGCGTTTTCCAGGATTTACTGGAGAACTTCTAAAGGCCTTTTGATAGGTGATCCCAAAAGGTATAGTGTATATAAGAAAAACCCCTTGCATTAAACAGGAATTAGACTCTACTTTCACCATATCCATTTCAGATCAGTGTCTGTTTGAGCTATGATTTTTTGTGTAGTTACGCTGCCAAACTAAACCTTTGCCTGCCCCTGGACCTGATTTGTGAGTTGGAGCATAATGAAATCCTGGCAAATTGTACACACAAGTATTTTTGACATAGCAGCTAAAAGGCTTTATGATATAAAAATAAGATTGTGATATGAGGCACGCCATTGATTTTGTGACTCCAGTAAAAATGTCTTGTGGGATTTTTCTGGTAACTTTGCAGGCTGCTTATAGTAGCTGTAGTTTTTGTAACAGGCAAATTGCATGTTGTTTTTTTGACTGGGAGTGAAGTGGTCTGATGTTGGTATTTAATGCCAGAAGACATGCTTTAATTCTTTAATTTTGTGTGCACAGTGACCCCTCCATGATACTGAGGAGCTGCTGTTATTGGTATATTGAGTTGGAAGACTCCTGCTTGCTGAGAATACAGACCTGGTTGTAATAAGAGAAAGAATTGATCAGGAAATTTCCCAAAGAGGTAGTGAAAAACAAGAAACATTTCTTAGGCAAACCTTGCAGTTGACTACAGCATTAAAAAGCTGCTAGGGCTGTTTGTTTCTGGCTGTTTTCTCTTTTTGGCTGGGTTTACTTTTGTCATTGTCCAAGACCCTTTTGCTGTTCATTCCAGAGTTCTGCTCACCCTCACCTTATTTTTCCCTTTTAAAATTTTGGTGGTGTGTTGTTATTTCAATTTTCTCATCTCTGACCTCATTCCAGGGCCAGCTTGACACTTCTGGAGTTCTCATAATCTTCCTTTCCAATCCAAGACTTTGCCAAAGACTTGTCTTTTTCAAATTACTTTCTTCCAAAACAGCATAAATATTTTCTTACATTGCCTTGACGCTGTCACCCTTGCCATCTTCAATTTAGAACAGTAACCTCAAGTTCTTGCTGTCCGTGGTAAACTTGTTCAAAAAAGGATTCAAATCCCTTGGCTTGCAGAGCAGAGAGTGTAATGTTGGCACCAAGGAGCAAAGTGCAGGCTGTGCTTGGAGCACTGGGAAATTGATTGCATGGCAGCCTCGGGGGTGCTTTGGTGTTTGGTGGAGGAAGGCAGCCGATGACTCATGTCCTCAGATGTCACTAAAAAGTGACAGCCAGCTCACCAGCAAATAGTTCAATACTGAATTTTATTTATTTTTGTGAATTCTGTTTACCTCATTGGAGGGTTTCAGCCAAAATGAGTTTCAAAGCCATCACAAAAGATTAGCTAAGTAAATTACCTTTAATTGAAGTGACTGTAGTTGTATTCTCCCCCCAAGTCCCAGGAAGAACATCCCTAGAGAAACTCAGCATTCCTGGAAATCAGTGTAGAAAAGTGAGTGCTCATCTTGAGCTGCAGAGGTGTGGAACACCCTGCCCTGCGCTTTAGTGCTTTGATCAGCCAGCACTGCACTGTGAGGCTTTCTTAAAATGTGAGTGTACACATCCACATATCCCACAGCCAGGAGTGACTGTTGTGAAATTACCTCTGTTCTTCTGCCTAACTCCTTACAAACTCTAATAGATTTTAAAAATGAGTGGAAACAGTGCTCAAAATGATTCAGAATTAGTAGTTTTAAAGAGGTGAATTATGCAGTTAAAATGAGAGGGTGCAGGTGCAGCCAGTCCGCTTTGCTTGTCTGCTTAGGTTTAAGAATAATGTGATTATTATTTAAGGATCTGTTCCTGGGTGAGTCTGTATGTGCAGGAGTGAGAGCTTTTGGGTCAGGTGCATCTTCCTTGTCTGTGCTTCACATTCTTGTGCTTGCAGTGGGTAATGTGCAGGTGGCAGTGCTGTCTGGAGAAGAACAGGCTGCCAAAACAGAACTAGATGAAGAATAATAATATGCTCTAATTTCCATATAAACATGTGATTTGTTCTCTTTCAGTATGAGCACAAGCACTTATTTTCCAGCAGGTTAAAATCAGTATTACACAGTTAACAGGACACTGTGGTTCTAGTCTGAAGCATCCCAGAGGCTTCTGCCCTCTGCCCTTGCTGGGGTCTCTGTCCTGCTGTGAGTGCTAACAGGGATGTGGGAGGGCTGTGTGGCTGGATGGGTCTGCTCTAGACCTCATGTAAATTTGTTCTGGCTGCTGTGGAGTCCTCTGTGGCTTTGCATCTCCTTTTCTACATGTCCTTTTATACTTTATACTATACTCTTACACCATGCCAGCCTGACTCTGCACTGAGGGCTGTGAGCTGTGTGTGCCTCAGCAGGCATGGCCTGGCTGTCCTGTGGTTGCTGCTGGTGAAGGAGCCTGTGGCAGCTCATTTTTTCCAGTGCCATGAGTAATGATGGCTGATTTATACACTTACTGTTGAATTGCATGAAAAGGCTTTTCTGTGTCAGTCCTCCCCCAGCTCAGGGTGCTCTCTGGGGTTTGCATGATCACTGTGGCTGCTGAAGAGAAATTCCTGCTGGCTCCCAGTGCCCCTCAGAGGTGTGCCTCATGTCCCCTTTCTCTTTGGCTTCTGACTGCATTCAGCTAATGCTAGGAAGGTAATTCTGTCTTTATAACCCAGTACAGTTGATGGTGCATTCTCTGGTCCTTACATGCAAACACTGCCCTGGCCAAGGCTTCTTGAGGGACCAGATGTGTCTTGGAGCCACTGTAAATATAGAAACAGATGTGGGTTTAACTGTTGTAGGTGAGGATGTGAGAACAGACAAGTGGTCTGGGATATTTTTTCTGGTTAATTTGGTTGAGATTGCAGACACTGTGTGTATTTTCTGTGGTTATGGGTTTTACAGTTGAGTGCAGAAGGAACTTACCTAGCTGTGAGGAAGTAAAGATGTCATCCCCCACCCCAGCTCATATTTTTTTAAGAATGGAAAAAAAGCTGAGTAAATTCTAGTGGCAGCAAATGAAAGGAAATAAACAATTAAGTCTATTCTGTGCTTGTGTCTTGTACCTTCAAGAAAGAAGGTTGAGCAGCTGTTCTCACTGTTGTGAGCTGTCTTAAAATCGACCTGGGAGCTTTGCTGAGGGATTGGTCTTTAGGACACCAGCAATCATGGGATCTTGCACTAATGGAAGAGTGCGTGTGAAATTGGAGCAATCACGTTAAACTACAGTTCCCTGCAAAAGTCTTGCCTGTGGTGGTTGCAGCTGCTGTGATTTCAGCTGTGCAGAGATGCTGTCTGGCAATTTCCCCTCCTGTGCAGATCACAGCCAGGCTGCAGGAAGGCAGCAAGGCCAGTGTGTTTTAACACAGGTGTTCAGGCTGTAGGATACAGGTTTCCACGAGTGCAGGTTTGTGCTCCAAACATAAACTTGATTTTGAGTTTGGTGGGATCTGCGGGATTGTAAGTTTGTGTTTTGTTTATTTTTAGGGGTACCAGGAGACGCTTCAGTGCTGAGACATCTTTTACAATGCAAGTTAGGCATGAAATTCACCAACTAACACCCCCTTCCTCACCCTGATCTCCAACAGACTTCCCGTGACGCTCGGAAGGAAGGCTCAGGGGAGAAGGGCCGGAAGGCACCATGAAGCTGAAGCAGCGAGTCGTGCTCTTGGCCATCCTCCTCGTCATCTTCATCTTCACCAAGGTTTTCCTCATCGACAACCTGGACACGTCGGCGGCGCAGCGCGAGGACCAGCGCGCGTTCCAGCGCATGCTGGCGGGGCTGCGCGTGGCGCTGGAGCCGCGCCTGGAGCACACGCTGCAGTCGCCCTGGGAGATCGCCGCGCAGTGGGTGGTGCCCCGGGAGGTGTACCCCGAGGACACCCCCGAGCTGGGCGCTGTCATGCACGCCATGAGCACCAAGAAGATCATCAAGGCTGATGTGGGCTACAAAGGGACGCAGCTGAAAGCTCTGCTGATCCTTGAAGGAGGACAGAAGGTTGTCTTCAAGCCCAAGAGGTAAAGACTGCTTTCAATGTCTGCCTCATTTATATATACTATTCTTCTCCGTGTTGTCACATTAGTGTTTAAGTTATGAATTTTGAAAGACCATCCTGTTATTTTTGAGACAGAATAATGTCACTCGTGCACTGGGGTCAGGGCAGGAACAGGCAAGAGGCAGGATTGTAGAAAAGGCAAAGAAGGCTTTATTCAAAAGAACCGCGCGATTTTTATACAGTGGTACGATAGATTCTGTTCTATCGGCTAACTAACAGAAACATCCTGCTCACGCACTGTCCTTGAGAGGAACAGATTAAATAAAGTAGACAAACAGCACCTGCAAATTGGTTATAGTCAACAGGTTATCACATCTTTGCAGCTCCCTGAAATTCCTCACAAGTCGCTGTGAGAAACACTTGCTGTTTCTCTCTCCCTGTCCCATGGCATCCACAGAATAGAACCTTGCTGGTGCTCTAGTAACATTAGCTGTCTCTCAGGCTGTACAGCCTTGATCCAGCCTGTCTGTAGATTAAAAGAATAATTACTGTGTTCAGTCCTGAGGGGATCTGGTGTTTCTGAGCTGTATCTTCTTGCCTGTGGTAGTGCAGCTTCTGGCAGTTTGGAGACAAGCTTTGCCTCCTTGTTGTGTCAGACTGTCAGGAGAGGGTGCAGTTCAGGAGCAGGGAAGGAAGGAAACTTGGCAGTGGTCTCAAAAGTACATCTGTGTGTCTGCTGCAGTTGAATGTAGCTGTAAAAATGGTTTGGGTAGGTCAGAGTGAGGGCCCTGAGCCTCCTGTCTGCCAGCAGTGAGTACTGGAGAATGGAGGGTAGTGATACTTCCTTGGTATGGCCTCAGTTTACAATGAGCCTCAGAAAAAACTGACAGGATTGAATTTTCTGAAAAGTCTTGGAAAGTCTTGGCTGTAAAGCTTTTTGGACTGTTTGTCTTTGGAGAAAAGGAGAAGAAAGATGTTAAAAAGTAAGGCTGGGTGTGTTTTAGGAGATTTCACTGCAGATGAGAAGTGTCATCACAGAAAAAGATTTTGGGCTAAGCAGGCATTAAGATTTCCTGTTAATGAGTGAGTGCAGAGGCCACAAAGATGCTCTGAGGGTGGGAGCACCTCTGCTTGGAATCAGGCTGAGAGAGCTGGGGCTGTTCACCTGGAAAACAGAAGACTCCAGGGAGACTTTAGAGCCCCTTCCTGTGCCTAAAGGGCCTCAAGGGAGATGGAGAGGGACTTGGGACAGGGGCCTGCAGTGACAAGACTAAGGGGAATGGCTTCACAGTGACAGAGGGCAGGGATAGATAGGATAGTGGGAAGAAATTCTTCCCTCTGAGGATGGTGAGGCCCTGGCACAGGTTGTCCAGAAGAAGATCCCTGGAAGTGTTCAAAGGCCAGGTCTGACAGGGCTTGGAACAGCCTGGTCTAGTGGAAAGTGTCCCTGCCCGTGGCAGCAGAATTGGAATGAAATGTTTTTCCAGCCCAAACCAATCTGTGATTCTGTGATTAGAGAATGAGAAAAAAAATCTCTGTGCAGCCAATTCCTGCCCTGGCTGGAGCTCCCCTGCAGGCCCAGGCAGTGTCAGCCTTGCACACAAAGTCCTGGTGGTACAGGAGGCATCTCCTCCAGTGAAAGAGCTGGGGATTCACAGCATTCCCATAGAGCTTTCTGTGCCAGGGAGTGCAGTCAAGCATTAACTGAGAGTTAAACTGCATTCTGTAATGCCCAGTCTGTGCAGGCAAACACAGGCTCTGAGCTGCAGCAAGGACACGTGCAGCTGGGAATGTTTATAGGAGCACTGGAGAGGGTGGCTAGGCCATCCTGGTGGGCCCATGTTTTGTTTGTGACTGCTGAATAGCCAGGCTTGTGGGCAGAGTCCTGTTCTGGCACTGCAAGAGAGTCTATTTAACCTGCTTTGGACCTGAAAGCTCTGTCAGAGTTACTGCTGAAAACAGTTCTGAGCAAACTTACCAGCAGGGGAAGAAGGAATTCCCTCATTATTTTTGCTCTGGAAAGGACTAGGTGCCTACTGTGCATGGAAACAAAGAGTTTGGTCAGGATTTACTACTAAATTTTAGCTCTGCAGCTTTCAAAACGTGGCCATGTTTCCAAAAGTCAGCTGCAAGTGCTACCAAAGACCTGCCTTGGAGGACATCTTCTGAGGATTCACTGTCTCATTTCAAATGTACTTGAAATTCAGCCCTATTTACTAGCAAATAATACTTGCTGTCATCACATCTGGTGGTATATGTGACAGAAGGTGCTGGTTTGGTGAAGGCTCCCATTTGGCAGGAATCCTGCACTGGTGAATTCTCTTTTGAGCTGCCCTGCAGAGAAGCTGGAGCATTGCTCAGGCTGGGGAAGTGGATTGTCTTCTCACCCCACATCCTCCCTGAGCAAGGCTAAAACAGCAAGGTCCAGCTCTGTGCCTGCTCTTACACTGCTGTTGCTGCTGCTTGAACACAAATTCTGCTGGAAATAATCCAGTTTACACAATTTGGTACATAGATGGAAATAAGAAAATAGGTTACCTTATTTTATTTGAAAACATGTTGCATTTCACCCCTTTGCTCAGTATTGATTGTGGTGTTTCACACTCAGCTGCAGTGTGGTGCTGAGGCAGTATCTGCACTGATCCAAATGTCAGGAGCTGAGAAATTGGTGCTTGCCTTGACTAAGTACCATCTACTAAAAGATAAAAAGGGGAGCAAAAAGCCTTGCACTTCACTAAAATGCACCATTGTTTTTGCAATGAGTGCCTAATTTCTGTTTTTTGCTGCTCACTATGTCTTTTCTCTGCCAGATTAAAGGCTCTGTTTATACCCAGCATTGTCCTCAGGTTCACACTTGCTGATTTTCTATCTACTAAAGATTGCCTTTGCCATCTCCTCCACAATGTAAGATTGTATTTGTTAATGAGAATTGTTAATGTACAATTCTTTCTAACCCCAAAATCATCTGTGGAGTTGCTGCTTTCCAGGACAAATAGCCCCCTGTTCCACAGCAGGGTCTGTGCTCTTTGTTCTGAGATGTGACCTGGCATATGGTTGGATTAAAATGTATTAGTTGGAATGTGAGCTGCTTCCCAAGCTCTGGACACCACTGTCCATCACTGACCTTTCCTCCTTATTTACCACTTCAACAGTGTGGGCACTTTAATCCCATTGATGTTTTCCCATTCTCCCATTGGCAGTCACTTGCAAAGTGACCCAGTGACTCTAACTATTATTAAATTGTTACTCTGAACAGCAGAATTGACAGGATTCTACATGGACTCACTTAATTTGATTTATTTCAATTGCAGATATGCCAGGGATTATATAGTGGAAGGAGAGCCCTACGCTGGCTACGACAGACACAACGCAGAGGTGGCAGCCTTTCACTTGGATAGGTATGGAATTACTGCTTACCTGGTGTCATTGTCTGTGGAAAACACCAGAAAGAAAGGGGTTCTTTGAAGAATGCACCTCAGATGGAAGCTGCCTCTGACCTGCCAATTTACCACACTGAAGCCAAAATAAGAATTAGTTCATTCTGTGAAACTTTCTTTCTGAGATCTATTCAAGAATGTAACATTTTAGATACTTGTGAAAAGTTTAGAAAGGAGAATGAGCCCTGAAACCACTCTAGTTAATATTACAGGGGAGAAAGAGCTTAGCCAAATGCTGTGGAAGAGTCTGAAATGCTAAATGTGTGTTCATGTCCAGTTCACTAAAAAGTCAAGAGTGATGTCTAGACTAACAATTTAGTCTAGAGTAAATATGAATCAGTGCATCCTAGAGGAAATCCAGTTATTCATATCCTAATTGTGCTTGGAGTACCCAGGTGGTTTGTGGACCTGTGCTGGAGGTGCAATTACAGGAAAAAATGAAAATTACAGGATGTTCAAAGAATGGGACAGAATACAGCAGGCACTGAATGTCAATAGTTATGAAATGCTCTTAGAGCTGCAATTTCACATAACAGAAATGAGCACAGTCTCTGTTTCCCCATAGGAAAATTTGGAGGTGAAAACACATAAAATCTTGAGAAAAGGAATAAGGAGGGACAAATATAACAAAGGATAGAAAAACTGAAACTGAGGTTTCTCAGTACATCGATAAGAGCCTTATCACTGACTAAACTCACAGTGGTGACAGAGATGTCTGTGAGTCCTGATTCACCTGTGGAACTCATTGCACAGTAGAAATCAGTAATTCTAGGAAGAAATAGAATACCAGGATGATAAGTAGTTGAGTAACACCCATTGCTGCTACAGCCAGCTTGTGCTGCTGGGCCAAACTCAGGGTGTATTGAGAAGATAAAAAGATAAAGGAGCCAGATGTCAGTCCATTTGTGCTTTCAAGGAGCATACAGGCTTCAGATTCCCTGAAAAAGCAGTGATTGAACATTCAATCAAAGCCTCTCTCAAGTGTCCAAATCTCACTTAACTCTTCTTTGCTGTCCATTTGGTCATGATTTTTGCTTCTTTTCTCTGGTCTTTGTCTGTGGCTCTGCACCTCTTTATTCTTCAGGAATACCTTTTGAGGATCTTTATCCAGAGGGTGTCAAACGTGCAGGAAGAGTTGGGAGTGACACTCCTTTGATGTTTGTACTTTAAGCACTTTTAAAATTCCATTACAAACACCCAAGTCATTTGTGGTCACAGAGCAAAGGCTGTGGCAGGCATGGGAGTGGAACCTGGATCTTGTAACTGCAAGTTTTATAGTTGTTCTTCCCACCTCTGTTTTTCCAGGCCCTTCTCAGGCATTCACTTTTATTCTACCATTCTCTCTTCCCTTCTCTTTCCTTGTGCCAAACAAAACAACTCTTGGATTGGTTGCTTTCAAGTGTAATTGAATTTGGCTTGAGCACAACATTTTAATAGATAGTGGTTCCCACAAATTAGAAATGATCTTTCCAGGTGACCAGCCCACAGCCCATATGGTTTTCCTGCTTCAGCCTGCTTCAGCCACATGATGGATATTTCTGGTGTGAGGTCTGAGTTCTGAGAGTTGGAGCGTGGTGCATCCTCTGTTGCTTTAACAAAGGATGTCACTGATGGCCTATAAAGTAAATTGAACATCCAGGCACATAAGAAAAATGAGTTTCCTTACTTTGCCTCAGAGAAGAGAGGAGGTTGCTGTAGGGCTCCAGCTTTACTCTTTGGTCTCTATCATCTCTGACAGAGACTGAGAGGGT